>NC_046333.1:90517532-91236472 GCF_000738735.6 Corvus cornix cornix | reverse complement strand
AGTTGAGACAGAGTTCCACATATTAAGAGAGATGACCAGTGTGGTCAAAATCCTCATGCTGATTAAATGTTTATGTTAATATAACAATTAGGAAAAGTGAGAGATGACAATAAAAAACAGGGGAAACAGCAATCCATATAAAATAGTCACTTTTGCCACCGTAAGCAAATCACATGGAGATAACAGTTGATGGATATCCTGAAATAGAAGAGAAAGACTGAATAGCTAGCTAACTATCTCTTTTGTTTTACACTAACTGCATACTAGCAGGAATGCTTCAGTGTACAGAATAAAAATACGTAACTTGTCTTTTGTAAGATATTGAGAGATACTATTCATGATTCTTCTTCACTCTGTTTAATTGCCTTGAACACACATTGAGAAAGAATGGGGATAAGATTAATCTGGAAGAATTTGACATCGACGTATTCTCCCTATAGAACAGCAACTTCCCTGTATTATGCCTTTAAGGCACATTCTCAAAGGCACAAGATATTACTGGCACTTTTAAACTAAAACACCAAAGGTTCAAACTGATTCCACACCACAGCCTGGAGATCAAAGACACACATGCAGCCTCCAGCCCATATTCAGACTGTCACTCAACAAAGGACTGCTGGCACATAGAGGCTACCCATGGAGAGGCTTTTAATTTGAGAGGCTAAGGAATGGGTGCCTGCACTTGTCCTACTAAGAATATGTGTTCAAAAAGCATTTTCCAAGTTGTGTCACCTAGCATACCTCAGTGAAAGTCTTTCAGGATGACAAAAGTCTTTGCAGACTAAAACAACTTGCTCCTTTCACAGATATAAAATGCTCCATTAAAAAATAATTAATTTTGTTACAGTAAGAGATAATTAAATCAGCCAGCAGTTGAAGGCAGCTAATTGAGAACACAAATTCCCTTTCTGCTGCTGATCATAACTAAATCAGAATTTGTCAAGATGGAGAAGGAAAAGTACCTGGTTTTTGATATGGCATGGAAATAAGACATGTCACCTTCAGACTGAGACTCTTCTCAACCTCTGTAATCTTCCCTATTTCACATTGTTGCAGGACATCCGTTACCTGATTTAACCACTTAAGTAAAAGAGACAGTATCATTATCAAAAGCATACAGTAAGGAGTGTAGAGACTGAAGCTGCCTGGCAAGAATCTATTTCCTTCCCCTCCCTGATCACTACTACAATTGCCTGAGTAGCAAACGCAATATGAAAATTTCCAGCACATTTATACTCTTGGCTTCTTGTTTCACTGTTTGGTTTTGGCAGCTTCTTATTGTAGAGAACGGAGAAGAGGCAGAAAAGAAAAATTCATCCAAACAGAGGAAAAGCAGTCACCCAGTAACTTGGAAATCAGGGCTAAAAGGCTTTCAGAATGGTTTTGCAGTCAGCAAGCCTCATACTGTATTTCCTCAGGAAAGTAACTTTTTTTTTTAGTTGTTATATTCTGTTATTCTTCTTTCATCCCTATTTTTCCCCAGACTATCAGTATCATCCTTCATTTCTCTGGCATGTAAGAAAGTCATCACTTTGCTGAACCTCATGACACCTGTGTAAATCAAATCAAATGTTCCTGCTAGAGGTAAGAGCTTTGTTTTCACAACTGCAGGCACAAGGACGGGGACAAAGCTTTGGAGTCAGACATCCAAATGCAAATCTTCTATTCAATAATACAATGTCAGGTTAGTTTTTGTCTATATGCTGTTTTCCCTCTTCTTGACTGTAACATGAAATGACTTCATCATTATCCCAATAAAACAATTTATGTGCGTTTGCTGTGATTCCTTGAGGTGAAGTTTCAAGTTTTGAGGGAGGACAGCCTTGTATTTTATCAGGCTGAATATTATTGCTCCACTTCTAGGAGTTACAGATTTCTATCTTCTCCTTCTATTCAAGTTATGCTTTTAATCAGAGACACATATGACAGTGGATCCTGAGGAGTGGAAGGATTTGTACTCTGTTTCCCTGCTGTCTTATACATGCTACGTCTGCTGATTTGCAGATAACACATATTGCTGTCACCATGTGACATACCACTTTCACAAACAATATTTGGATTGGTACCATTACTGCTATACCATCCACTAAGCCTTGCCACACTTCCCAGTCATGCTGTTATTTGTGGTTTTTTCATCATTCAGTCAATCAATATATAAAAACCTGACATAACGAGCAGTTTTGCCATGTGAGGATTTATCTAGTGCCCACAGAATACTAAGCCCAAGCAGTCAAGAATACCTTGATGCACTGATATCATAAATAATATTTAAGACATAGTCACAGCCAGAGTGGTTAAACACAGAGAAATAAATGCTCTCTGGTAGCAATACTTCATGTCATTCTATAGTTGAACACATACATTGACAAATTCAGGAATTTAAAAGCTTTCTGAAACCTTTCCTTAGACTGAGAAATTTCATTAACAAATTGATTTCCAGATTGTATCAGGCAGAACCTGACTGCAAGTGAAAAGATTTTTAGCACAATGAAATCCTGCTATTTAAAACATCCTCCATCTTATAGAAATTCCATGTGACAAATTAAAAAAAAAAACCAGAGCTCCAGCCACATACTTCATTACAGGTCATGAACTAGGCCATTTTCTAGAGAGAGCGTTAAAGGATAGTTTCAAGCTTTCTGTTACTTTCTCCATTCTCCCCAGAGACACACTATTATTTGGTTTCCACAGAAGAACTGTTTTCCACATCAGAAAAAAAATCCTGAAGCAGAAAAAAAAAAAAAATCTGATCTGACAAGCACTGCAAACACAGTTAACAAGCTACTTTAATTATCCTCCTAAGATTTTCCCATTTGTACTCTGATCATCATCTTCTTCACAAATCTAATTATGCCTCATTTGTTCTTGCTGCTCTACTGTTAGTGAGTATTCCAGGTGGAAAAGAGGAGCCTGTTTGGAACTGTAACTTCAGGTAATTGTTTTAACTATATATTTTTTATTTTGCTATAGAATAATTTGCAGTTTTTAAGAAAAAAAAATATACAGGAGTATTTTTGGGCAATATGAATATTGAGTAGAAAGCCAGGGTATTTCCACATCAGAAAAGCAAAACTCAACGGCTATGTGAGAAGCCATCCATCTGAAAACTATCACTAGTCAGATGATTGAATAAATGAAGAAAATCGTGCTATTATCATCTGCATTTTAGAGGCTAGTATTAATAAATTCTGATTCCTCAGCAGAGGAAACCTTTCCACAAACTTGACCTTTGAGAAAATCAGAAAGAAAACAACTGGGAATAAATGTGCTTCGTGAGTTAAATTCTGAGACACAAACCCAGTCACTATTTAGAATTTATGCACTTCCAGCACTTTTAAAGTCCATAGTAATTACTGCATTGTGACTGAGTACAGACTGAGTAAATGCCCTGAAGTACCATAATTTAAGGCCTGATGAGTTGTTTCATCTAACTTTTCAGAAGTCCTAGGTTTGCCCCCCTACCATGCCTGAACTTGATTTCACCTAGATTGCTTTTTGAGACCCATTATTTTTATTTGATTAGCCTACTGAGACAGATGACTGCTTCCTCAAACTCAAAGGCATTTTTGAGTACAACAAAATGCCAAGCCTTAAAATCCGGTTTTAAAGCTTAGCTTTAAAAGCATCAAACGTAAGTTTCTAAATTTTAAAAAAAGATCCAGAGACACAAGACAGTCAGCATTAGAATATATTCCATTCCATGCCTTACCTGAACCAAATTCCATCCCTTTAGAGATTCAGCAATGATAGAAGTAACTGTTGCACATACACCACCAAAAACCATCAGATGATTAGGTCCATATTTTATTGCATCATAGAAGGCTTTGAGTCCTTTTGCATTGTCACACTGGGAAAAAAAAAAGAGAGAGACAATATTCAATGTCACAAATAAAATAATTAACTAAGAAATAAACTATTGGGCAGTTGGGCAGAGAAAAAAATCAGGGGTTCCACAGATATAAACGTAAGATTTAAACTTGAAAAATTAGAGCACTCTCTTCCAGATCCCTAATGTGCCATAGTAAAAGAACAGCAAAATGCTTCCTTACATTGTACAAAACCAGAATTTTGATACCTCCATTTGACAAATAATAACTAAGTCCAGCAAAAAATGGTTGACCAAAACATTTATTTTCTACATTCAGAGCTACCATTTCCCAAAGCAAAACTTGGAATGTAACACCACATTGTCAGCAGGACTTCCGTAGTTGGAGGAAAGCTTGACACTACTGATGGTCTCTATAAAAAAAGTTCTGTCTCTAATGTAGACTCCTAAGGAACTTCTATAGGAAGTCCAACCTCAGTATTCTGTGCAAAAATATATAGCAGAGAGCCTGTCATTTAGAAGGACAACGCAAAATCTTCAAAAGATAGCAAAATATTCTTTTAAAGTGCTAAGAATTAATTGTTCTGCTCTCATAGCTCACACAGCTTTGAGAGGAAGGCTGGGCTAAATGACATTCTGTGGTCCTTCTAACCTGACCTGTTCTTGGCTTCCCTGATAATTGGTTTGATCATTATTTCAGGTGTAAAGAATTTTACTGCAAACTGAGACCAGGACTGAAAATTAGGGGAAAAAGGCTCATGATAGTCAGTATTGCAAAAGATATATCAATCCTTGAATAAAGTCATATTAATCATTCATAATAACCCTAATTCCTAAGCTTGCAACAAAGTATTAATAAATTATGTGCCTGAAGGTAGGAATTTGATTCCAAACCATACTGGAAGTTAGGAGTGCCAACAGATTATAATAGCAGCTGCCACTGTTCCACTAAAAGCCACTTTTTTCTCTTCTTGAAATGAAAGTTTTCTGCCCTCTTTTGCCTATTCTACAAAGTGTTCCTTGAATGTACTCTTTATAAGAACCATCACACACCAGCCTCCAATATTTCATTATGACTATTCAATAAAAGAGTTCATTTACTATCAGCATCCAAGTAGTAATTGTACTGAATTCTGCAGAGAGAATAAAGATTTTGACTAAGAAGTTCGGAAGCTTATATTAAGCTCCTTACTGAATTAATATGTTAAAAGCAAAAATATTATATTTGCATTCTATCTGCAAGAATAGCATTATTGCTCCCACTTATTCAAAAGGATACAGATATTTAATGCATAGACTCTTTTAAATTGCATAATATAGCCCAACACTTTCCTTCTTAATGCAGAAAAAAACCCAAAACCACTCAGTATGGCAGAGGCTCCCCTATTAGTTTGATGTGTTGGTGGCAAGCTCACGTTGTGAGGGAATTAAAACTGTGATCGTTGGAAGAAGCAGCATCCTCCATTCTTACTCCTTCACTCTCTAGTTAAAGACCAGTTTATTCCAAGTGCAACTAGAAGGCTCAGCTACTTCTTGAATTTTTAAGCAGCCAAGGACAATACAGCTTTAGGTATCTTCATTTAATTGACATTTAGCCAAGTCTTTTCCGTCATCCACCTTATCATTTGAAGCTGCAGCAGAAGAGATTGTTGAACTGGTTTTCATACCAACTTAAAACCAGTGAATATAATTATTTTTCTTTTTTTTATTAGGTCACATTTAAAATGCATCCCTAAGTAGCAGTTTGAGAAGAATACAAGCCCTATATGAAATAAAAATTATGTTAATAATAAAATGACTGTCCTAAGTTGCAGTCTGGGAAGGGCCTGTGAAAGTTATGGATAAATAAAATCCTACATTCTAAATTATAAAACCTTATGGTGTGTTATCTGAAGCAAAATTCATGCTAAAACCCACCCTTACATCACAAAACACTGATGCATTTTTAACTACAAAACGTTTCTCACTGCAGTAAACTTAAGCAATTATGGGTCCCAGTAGGTTGACTCACTGGGAGGTCCAGAATTGGCATTAGTATAAGGTCTTTCTTTCTTATTTGATCTTTTCATGGTTATGAATATACTAGCATGACAACAACCCTTTTTCCATCACACAGCAATTCTCTTGGGAAGGTATGCCAAAATATTTGTTCATCTCTCCCAAAGTGAAAGGTTCACACCACTGAGATATAGTACTGTTCAATCAAAAGTACCTACAATAACACCTGGGCTTCTCTTTGATGTGATCCAGTTAAAAGCCTACCATGTTTTCACCTTTGTACTTTCCTCTTGACCAGTCTCAGTTCTCTCTCTTCTAGGCCACCATGAATAATTATAGCAGACTCTGCCTACTCCTTGAGCAAGATCATTCCAATAGTCAAAGTATGTCTCAGAGATAAAGAATAAGAACTTAGTACTGTGGCTGGCCACAACTGGACAGAAATGAAAGGAAAAATGAGAACGATGGGAGAAAGCAAACTTTCACATTTGTTTCATGACACATTTCACAACATACACTGTGTATAACATTCTTCCCTGCAAGCAACAGAACAGTCTGTCAAAAGCATTAAAAAATAAACATTCAGATAAAAATAATAGCCCTACCAAGCCAGACAGACAAGCAGTAGAAAACGTTTCTTCCTGCCTCTAGTCTGAGCACTGTATCCTTAGTGAGCTCCTGAAGCCCTCTGAACATATGTACTTTTTCAGAAATCCCAGATGGCCACCACTGCTGCTCATGGTCTTCAATTTCCAAACCCTACATATGTAACCCTAAAAGAGAGCAGTGCTGTTGGAGGACAACAATCACTGAAATTCCCATCAGATCACTACCAAACAACTTCTTGAATTGTTGTCTACAAGTGACTCAAGCTCGGTCCAGGAACAACCCTTTGCAGCAATCTATTTACAGTACAACAGAAGACTGCATAAGGACCAAAATCCACATTAAAAAGCAAAGGCTAGAAAGTCCTGGCCACATGTGGATGACATGAAGCTGACTGTCTTACTAATTGGAGCATGACAGGGAGCAATGAAGGGGAAAGAATCCTTAATAAAAAGTCACAAATTTATATGATGAAAAATATAACCTGAAGGAGCCAGCACTGCTTTTACTACCAAGTTTTGATCTTTTGCCTCAATTGTCATCAACATATCTACTTCACTGAGCTGAACAGCAGCCAGCTCACTTTCAACCCATATATAAAACCTGGCAGCTATGCTCTTCCCCTGAACTTGACTGCACATTGAAACACTGACCAAGGTTGCAATATGTTTACCCAAACTAGAATTTCAAATATATGTGATTTGTTACTCATCACAGTTTTCTTCAGGAGAAGGGGCTGAGAACTACCTACCCCAAACACATTAATTGTTGTGCATAGTCTCAGCCAAAAGCCAGCAATAAGCCAAATATAAATAGCAAACATACATATTAATGAAATAATTACATTAAGTGTATCTCTTAACACAGTGTCTTGATACAGATTACCTGGGAGATTCACAAGGAAAAATACAACCAAATCACTAAGCAAAGGTTTGTGAAGTGTCCTGCCTCTTGCTGTGACAAAGACAGCTTAATATCACAGCTGGCACCTGACAAAGTGTGCATAGAGGCATCTATTTTAATTAGGAAAAACAGCCAGATGAACTGCATAAGAGACAAGTCAAAGGAATTTGTGGATTGAGGTGTTAGCCTTCCTGAATCCTCTTCAGAGGAGAGGCTGACAAATAAAAACTATAATCCTCCACTGAGAAAAGGATCCAAATACACAGGGAGGAAGAACTGCCTGAGACATTAGGGGTGCACAAGGACAAGAAAAATTTCTGGAGAGAACAGCAGAGCAGCTGAATACACAGGAGAGACCTCCAATCTACCCAAAGGCCCTCTGCGGCTGAGAGAAGGATGTCCCATGTGAAGGCCACACATCACTGAAGTCAGGAGAAGCAGCAGGACTGACCTGTGAGGGTTGCTGGCTGCCAGGAAGCCTGTCTGGCAGACAGTGAAAGAGACACTGGGGTGTGCACTGAAATCCTCATGGCCATAAATATAACGCACTGCAAATCCTTGGGGCACAGAACAGAAATTTGAATGGCTCTCATACATAGAAATTTTGCCAACTCTGTAACATTGACAGGTTTGAGTAATTACAGGGCTAGCACAACAGCAGATACTCTCAATTTAACCGATCTTGTTAGAGTTGCACAGCAAGGAACATTGTAGGGATGGATCCACTGGTCACATGTGTGATATGTTTAGATTTCTAGCTGTTGGATAGCTATGCTGAACTGTTCCTCAGTAAGCTGTATTCTGGCACAACTATACTTTTTCTGAGTAAAAGCAAACATGAGGAACTATTTTGGTGTCTATTGAGCTACTGACAATTGATGTTAGAGAGCCTTTATGAAAAGAGGGACTAACAAACAGCTGTCATCTGCATAATAAAATATCCAACTTTATCGAGCGATATGAGAGCTTTCAGCAGCACTCTGCCCTAAATGCTCATAAATATATAAAGACACTTCTTTGAACAGAGAGAACAAAGGTATAAAGCCTTACTCCTGTCCTCTGCAAAATCTTGCTTAGAAACTAACTGTGTTACAACATCACCTCAAGTGGAGCGAAGAGATGAGGAACGCCAACAATTATTTTAATTTAATTTTCATCGACTTCTTCAAAGACTTCAATAAATATAGACAATTCAGTGAAGAACATATAGACAACTGCTCAGAACTACAAAAAATGTCAATCAATTTAGCAAACTCTGCCTGTTTTGCATGGGCAGGGCATGCTTCCCCTGAGGTTTCTCTCTGTTTTCAAGTATCTGCAATTTAGGTACTTTAAAAGCCAGCAACTAGATTTTTGCATTTAATCACTGTAGCTGGATTTTCTTTCCATGAGTTTTCCATGAACCTCCGCTTTGACAACCACAGCATCTGGTGACAACATAATTATCCATTGAAAGAAAAAACACTACCTTTCACTTGTTCTAGAATACTTCACATTGTGCAAAGTAGGTGTGAGATATCTTGCCAGGGGATGTTATGAATGCAAAAAGTTCACAAATATGTGCAATTAAATTGGACTAGTTCATAGATCAAAAAACAATTCAAAACTTCTTAATGGAGAGGTGTCAGTTTTCTCAAGAAACTCCTGAATCACAGATTATTGGTGGCCAGGATACTACTCCAGGGAAGCAAGACTAAAATCTCTCCCTTTCTTGCTGATCAACTGTTCCAAGACAGTGCAAAGTACTTGCATCAACTCTGGTCTGGACTGCTACAGCCATTCCTATGTTCTGCATTTGAAAAACAAAAACAAACCCCTCCAGCAACTACACTAAACTTCTTGATCTTAAAACTGAAGGTAGATCATCCCAAACAGTAGGCTTTTCTGTTATGTGATTTCCCTAACATCTTTTAATTTTAACTACTAGCAGTCATATTTGGTTTTGCTTTAGAAGAAGTGCAAACAGCAGAGGAGGACTTAATCTATTCAGTGAAGTAATTCCCAGTAAATTAACTCTCTTACCTTGCCACCTCTTGACATACTTCTAGACTTTACCTAGCAACTCCTTTATCTGATTCTGCCTGCTGCACAGCTCATAGAGTGCTACCACTAAGGTACTGGTGCTTGGCATCTCATTTAACAGCTTATATTCTGCCTTAAGCATCACCAGCCTCTTTAATCACTGCTTCCAAAGCAAGGGGCACCACTCACTCCTCTGTCCCCTCATTTCCTAAGAGACTCTCTACACACCTTGTGAAGGCTCAGCCTCTTGCTCAATGACATTTTCTTTTTACTCGGTTCCCTGTTTGGAACTGAGTCCACCAAGCAAGATAAACAAAGATTTGCTGTCTCTCCCTATAAGAGAAGTATATTTACTTTTCCCAATAATGCTCTTTTTCTTATTATATGACTTTTATTTTCAGTCTCGTTACTATTTCTTTGAGTATATAACATTTACACGGAATGATTCCAATTTAAGAACTCCAATATGAAATGGAATTGGAATGTAGCAAATAGATAAATCCTGTGTAATCAAAACTGACTCTATGTTTCCATCCTGATTAAATATGCAGTAGTAGCAGAGATCAATTTGACTTCCTCTTTTGAGAGTAAACTTGCATTCAGCTTGAAAGGTGAAGTCTTTCCTCAAACAAAGGTAAAGTTTTTTCCCGGATATGTAACTGTAACACACACAGAAGTTCAGAAGACCATCCAGAAACATTTTGTGTGTTTGTGATATAAAGATCACTCCCTTTCAAAAACACAACTATTGGACTGATGTGGCAAAGTTTTGGTAGTAGAGGAGCTACAGGGGTGACTTCTGTGAGAAGACACTGGAAGTTGCCCCCACATTTGTTCCCAGAACTGACAGCCAGTTCTGGCCAGTTCCAAAACTGCTCCACCACTGCCCAAAGCTGAGCCCATCAGTGGTGCTGATGAAACTCTGTGATATTAAATAACAGGCAAAAAAACCACTGCACAATAGCTGTGAAGGAGGAACAAGAAAAAAAGTGTGAGAGCAGCCCTGCAGGCACCAAGGTCAGTAAAGAAGGAGGTGCAGAAGATGCTGCAGGTGCTGCAGCCCATGGTGAGACAAGCTGTCCCCCTGCAGCCCATGGAGGTCCATAGTGAAGCAGAGATCTACTGTATGTTTTGGTTTATTTTATTTTTTTTTTCTGGCTGTACAACTATCACATGCAGGAGTTGTTCTATGCAGAGATGAAATTCATAATTCAGGTAACACTGGCCAGGATGTCTGCAAGAAGTTGAGCAGAAATTCAAATCATTAATATCTCATTGTGACTTGCTAATGGAAAGATAACTTTTGGGCCTTACAGAGCTCCTATTTTGCAATATGAGCAATTAGTCAGATCCCACAGTATAAGTTACTGAGTTTTGTTGGATTTTTCTGCAGTCGGACCTGTCATCTTACCTGAATCAAATTGGTGTTAATTCAAATATTCCTGGACCAGAGGGGATTTTATAACATCCACACTGTATTGGTTCAGCCACAACATACAGTCCATTTTATTTAACTCATTCCTGCACCAATCCGATAAAATATTGCACAAGATAGTTTTACAGATGTTTTCTAATTAGCAGCATTAATTGAAATGGATGAATGTTCCCACACACAATGTCATGTTGAATTAGAAGTTTTTCCAAGTATCCTTAAAGCTGCATGTGGATGTTCACATTTGCCCTACTATGGCATAAATATATAAAACACAAAACTAAGTCTTGGTATTGTATTGGTTTTTTCTGACATTTCTGCACTCAAACACCAATCAGATATTTTTGTACATTCAGTATGAACAGGGAGACCAATACTTTGCTTACTTCTTCCTCCCAACCTAACCTGTACTACTCCATTGTCATTATGTTTTATGGAAATAAGTGGAATTATGAAAAAGCATAAAATTCCAAAGGAACAGTAAAATAATATATCCAAATAGATTTAGAAAACAAATAATATGTTCTGGTTTTGAGAAGAAGTTGGCTTGGTTTTCTCCAGCTATTCCAATTTTTACCAACAAGTTCAACATTATAATGATTTCTAACTAAACAAAGAATTAATTGAATTATTCAATAATTGAGGAAAATATCTTCAGACTTTATTTTAATTTTTTAAAGTACCCCTAGGAAATCAGTTGTGGTTTTGCATTTAAGTAACCTCAAAAGGTGTTAATTGTTTCAGACACTTGAGTCCCAAGATCATTGCCACTTAAATTTCCTGTTGCAATCTACTGATTATTTTGTTGTCTCTCAGACATGTGCTGTAGTAGATTTACAAAGGACTTGCCCACTGCAGTTCAAGTACAAAATGAAGAGCTAAGGGAGACAACACTGGCAGGTTCAACACAGAGGCACTAATGTCAATTCTTCAGTTTTGTACTTCTCTTATTTTTTTTTCTTCCCTTCATTATTACCATTTATTATTTATTATTACACTACCATAAATAGCCTATGTTTTCATTGTCACATTCTGTTGAAATATTTCAGTTAGATTTCTTTTCATTCTCTCCCCTGTGCTTTTTAGACTATAAGGAAAAATTCAGAAAAGTGAAAAGATGTGTCATTTAAATATGACATTTGATTTTCTTCTCCAGATCTAGAGTATGAAAAATATATGATGTTTAGCATGAACAATCAAAAATAATAAATCATACTTCATACGGTGTTTTGCAAATACATTTTCTGAAACTACCTGTAAAGGTATAGTTTCACCAATTTTCTTCTTTCCTTATGTCTACTACTAACTATATATTCAGTTTTAATAGGATTGGGGGTTTTTTTCCCAGGCAATTTTGGGAATAGGAAAATCACCTCATGCAGGGAAGGGTACCATCTCTGAACCCTTAGTGGGTCTTTCCAGTACACTGAAAATTGTTAGATACTAAAAATGTGTAACTCCTTTTAACTGCGACAGTGCTCTTTGCAGTGAATAAAAGAAAGGACTGAAATAAGAGCATATAAAAGGAGAAAAATCTGAATTTATAAATAAAAATCAAGAAGTTCTTGTAGGTGGAAGAAAATAGACGTGTATTAGAGCAAAACATTTGAAGTACCAGTGATATACATGATAGAATGCCTGGCACCCCTCTCTGCAGTAATAAGCTGCAATTGAAACCAAGATAGGAGTGCAAAGATATTTTGAAAAATCATTTGACCCTCAGCAAGCAGCAAGAAGCAGTTGTAGGGGAAGTCTGCTATATGAATTCTTTCTTTACCATGACCTACTTACTCATGAAAATGACTTCATTTTTATAAAAGGGGTAGGGGTGGGGAAAAAAAAAAAAGAAAGAAATCTTTCTTGATACTCTTCTGACATGAAATTCAAATGTTATTCTGAGGGTGAAGCAATATAAAAAAAAAACCAAAACTCTTCAGCATCCTTCTAGTTAAGGGTCATGTTGAAATAAAGTCTCCCTTGTGTGCCTCTGTCATATGGCAACAGGGCCCATGTCTCAGTGCTCACAACCACAGAAATTTCTAAATAAACATTCACCGGGGATGACAAGAGACACAGATGACTCCGAGACCCTTCAGAACTGTTTTTATAACTTCTGAAAGTCATTTACCTGGAAAATGTGAGACAGTCTCTTAAGCCATCACAAGGATGTCTGTAGCATCCTTGAGAATATATTTGAATTTTAATAAAAGGTCCGAAAGCACCTGGCATTTTTGGAAAATATGATGAAACTCTTTTACTTTAGAGGATGATAATCAACATCAGGAGTGCTTAGTGGTACATGTAGCTCCCAGCATGACTTTTTCTGAAGCAATATTGTTTAAAAGAGGGTTTTTATCCTTTTTTTTTTTTAAATTCCCAGCCAGAACTTCAGTAACAGAGAGAGAGATCAGAATTAAAATACAGCTGACAAAGTAAGAGGTTAGAAAGGGCTTAATGAATTAAGAATAGCAAAAAATAATTTTTTTGACTCAAAGGTCAAGAAAATCTGGTGTAATAGCCTTTATCACAAGTCCACGATTTTTAATTAAAATCTTTCTGTGATGTAAAACAGTTGAACTTTGTCTATTGTGAATAAAGCTCTGCTAAGGTAATTTATCTAATGAGGAATAATTTATGATCCTTTGGATAAGCTACCATTAAGTTAGCCCATAAAAGCCAAATTAAATCCATGGTATGCTTTAATTTGGCTTAAATTTACATAGCATGAGACTACAATAATTCACCATTTTGTAGACATCTTAGGCTGAAAATGGCTAGAGTGCATATAAACACAGGTATCACCATTTTTTTCCCCTTAATACCTGGCAAAAGAGACAATATGGAGAGAATAAAGTTTTATTTTAACAGCTACTCAGATGGGATGACATTCAGGCCATGAGTAGGCACAGTGCTTCACAGCCAGCAGGTATGAAAAACCCCCAAAATCCCAGTATCAGGAACCTTGCTAACAAAAACCTGAGGTGTCACAGACTTCTCTGCAATGCAGAGTTGACTCAAAGTTGAGTCTGAGAGGCAAAGGAAAGAAAAGGACCAGCCCTAGAAGTATGGAGAATTACTGGAGTGGAAACATGTTCAAAAGGTTTCCAATTTAATGAGCTCTGTAGGCAAGGTTGTCACGGGTATTACCGCAATCAAACTTAATTTGTTTTTTCCCTATTTAAAGGCTCACCTTGATCTAGTTGATTTTATATTGCAGGAAAATAAGTGGTAGAGATTAGGGACCACTTCAAAAACATGAAATGGTGGATCTGTCTGACATGTGGTCCTGTCACATTCACACATGGACACTAAATTTCAGTGGCTTTAAATCTATAAAAGCAAGATACTTCCTCTGTGCTGCAAATTGCAACGTGATTAACAAACAGGCGTTCCTTTGCAAGATCAAGTAAGGGTAGCAGACTGACAAATAAATCCTCACCACTCATATTCAGCAGTGTAGTACAAGATTTCTACAACCAGAATGACCAATGTTCTTTCTTTTTCTTACAGCCCTTACAGAAAGTCTTAATTCAGCTTGCCAAGAGCAGGGTATTACTCACCTTGAAGTATTGACCCTTGGGGGTTCTCTCCTTATGCTCCCCCCCTAAAAAAAGCCATATGGCACAAAAGTGAAATAAAAAAGCTGAGCTGAATGAAGGTGAAATGCCCACAGAGAGCACAGCTCAAACCTGCAGTTGGCCCCAGATCAACCACCCAGACCTTTAAAAGCAAATATATTCAATGCAAGTCTGGAAACTGCCAACAAAATCCATACCAGAGCCTTAGACCTGCTATCTTGCTCATCTTAGCATAATTAGGTCACCCTAATTTTCTTCCTTTAGTTTCTTAAATGTGTTATATACTTGAGACACACTCACAACAACATTTGTTCCTCAGCTCCTTGCCTGCTTGCCACCCAAGATGAATGCAGGAGCCCAAGAACTGCTTTGTCTCTGTATACACTCTCCTCCTCCATAACAAACCCCAACATGAACTCCCTCAGACATGTCTCACTGAACTAGTAATTCCTGCTGGCTGTTAACCAAGCTTTACAGAAATCTCACTGACACACCATGAAGAAGTTCCAAACTACCAAATCCTCTGTCATTTGCCCTGTTGCCTTCATACTGTGGCTTTATTTGAAACCTCCCTGAAAGCAGCTATTACTTTGGCACATAATGCTCTGCTAGGCAGTGCTACCCCACAAGCAAATTCTACTTATATGCATGAGTAGAATTCATGTCTGTGTAAATTGACTTTTTTAACTTGCCTAAACTCCACTAAAAATGGCTTGACTAAACTCTAATAAACTGTAAATTACTAAACTCCCTGAATCATCATAGTAGAAAATTCGCACACTAGTATAGTAACTGGAGAGAGAAACATGTAATTTTTCCCATCTGTCTACAAAGATAACCCTGCCTTAAAATCTCCATGAGTTTGTCAGTCTCATTCAGTCCCAAGCTGCCCAGAGATAAAAAAAAATAAATTTAAAAATCATGCAAGTATCAAGTTCCTCAAGACTGCCTGCTTCCTCTTATACCATGTACTTCAACAGAGCTAAATTGCTTTAAGCTTGCACAGGGAACAGTGCAGATTCTTGACATTCTTTTGCCAAACATGTACTGACTGTCACCCAGAATCTTAACAGGCTGAAATGGTATAAAATGCTAATAGAATGATTCTAATTGTTCTGTCAAGCATGGCTGACACTACACTGTCAAGTAAAGAAAAGTACTTTGTACAGCTCTGGATCAGTTTTATTTTTTACTATGGCATCATATAGGTAAAGGAAGTGGTGTGAATGAGTTAAATTTGTCTTACCATTTTTTAGGAGACAAACTGAAGGAAAACATGCAAGTCCTGACAACGTGAAATATTAAATTGACAATGACCTTGTCCAAGGAAACCATTCTCAAAATGAACCAGTGCTATGAGTACCTCACGAGATTTCAAATGTCTTACTTGATATGACACTCAGAGTGTCTCAAGGGGAGGAAAGGGGTTTCTGTCATTAGGTCTTCTAGTACAAAGTAGTGGTGCAGTAAAAGATCTAAATAGGTTTTCTGTTGGTTACTGGAAACTGCATAAATTGGCAGCTGCGGAAAATGTTGGTGCAGGAGGGAGGCACAACATCTAATTTAAAACCAGTAGTGGGAATGTATATTAGCAAGATTAGGAGTTCAAAGCTTTGATGAAATACAAGCAGAAACACTCCAGTGCCATAGACCAGATGGCACAGTAGAGCCAAGAAAAGTTCTGAGGTTGTGGTCAGAAACATATCACTGGGCTACTATCTTTCCACAGCCCAATCAGAAGAGTTTATGCAAGAGGTTCCCACTTCAGGTAAAGCAACTTGACAAATTTCAACTAACATTAACAATTTTTTGAATATGTCTGCTGACCCCACATTGAAATGGATAAGTTCACACCATCTTTTCCACTTTGTCAAAGCAGGATGTGTACGTACGTGTGTGTCAGCATGTGCATGAAGGGGCAAGGACAGAGGAGGGACAAGGTCAACAGCCTTGCTGGTTGCCACAGATTTTCCTGCAGCTCTGATTTGACTGGTATGCTTTGAGGGTGAAGGACAACACAACAGTTAAAAGGAAATGCTCTTTTCAAGCACCCCACATCTCGGCTTCAAGAATAGGACAGTTTGCCAGCAGAGTTTCACATACTAATCTTCAAAAAAGAAATCTGTAAGCAAACAAACAACAACAAAAAAAACCCCTCACCCCAAACAAACAAAATCAAAACAAATCCGCTCCAGCAAATGGAGCTGGAAGCACAAGTCAACTTGCTGAACTAAGCACATGGTGACAAAATAACATCTCAGGTGCCAGTTCATGAGAACACAGAGCAGCTCCTCCCTCAGGTACAGTGGAGCCTATATTCCCCAGTAACAGTAAAACCAGTGGAAAAAAGGAGGGATAATTTCTTCCGCTGCCTCCTACTTACACTGCTATATGCAAACTGATGGAAGACTGTGTGAGTACCCTCTTCCAGTGTGTTCAAAATGTAGTTTAAGCTGCTGTAGGAGTTGGAAGATAGGAGACTCACACCCACAGCAAAGAGGAGGGAGAGACAGGGATATGGATGAATCACAAATGTTAACATGGATTTGGGTGGCATGTGATGTGTTAGCATGCAAACATGCCAGAGTTGGAAGGTGGGGGGGAAGTGTCATATATCTCCCCTAACCACAAAAGCTTATTGACTTTTTTAAGCTCAGAATATTTCCACAGATATGCAGATATGACAAAACAAGTACACCTCCAGATTTCAGAACTCCTCATGCTTTAAATTCATTATGATAACAGTATGGGAAGGAAAAC
The DNA here is from genome assembly GCF_000738735.6 of Corvus cornix cornix. NCBI lineage: Eukaryota > Metazoa > Chordata > Aves > Passeriformes > Corvidae > Corvus > Corvus cornix. The sequence goes on along the minus strand of NC_046333.1, from coordinate 91,219,347 downwards.
AGAAAATTTGTCCACTGCTTCCTCCATTGCGTTGCAACCATTTCTGTAAAGTTCCTTTATTCATAAACTATGAACAGTGTGTTCAACCATAAACATTGGAAACAAATATGAACATAATTAATTAATTGAGATCACAATAGAAAACAAATTTAGGAAAATTAGACTACAAGAGTTATTTGCAGTATTACTCAGAGAAATTATTTCCCAAGTTTGCATTTTAACACTTAAAGCAACAAAAGACTTTTCAGCACTTAATATTGGGTACACAGCCTATTGATAATCAACTTCTGAGCCCTGCACACTTCTGCTCTATGCCATGACATAGGGGAACAGATTAGCTCACACTAACAAAGCACTAGTTCTTCTTTTGACTAGTTCCTGACAGTAAGAGACTCTCTAGTCTTGTTTCGATGGGTTTTCAACTTGTTTGTGCATTAACTCCACCAGGTGTATTAGGAACAACTTATATACTGGTTACTCCCATATTCCTCACTGAGTAGAAAGAATTTACCTTCTAATCCATGATTTATCATTGCTGATAAATATGCACATGCAACTTGAAATGTCATTTGACAGTCTAACTTGGCCTTTTCAAAAACATTTATCAGCATTAGTTCCTGTACCTTCTCACGTCCAGCAGATATTGGATAAGTTCTTAATTACAAATTCTTAGTGTCCAACAAATAGGATGCTATGATTCTAAATGACACTTAACCAAAAATATTTAAAACAATATGACTAAGTTATGTAAGACCTATGTAAATTAAGCTGATGTGAAGCTTTAGTGCAGCCTAAAGGACACATTAAAAAAAAAAAAAAATCACATTTTTATCAGGTACCTGTGTTAAAAGTGACACAATACAAATAGCACTGCTTTCTATTTAGAAATAATTATTTCTATTTAGAAATAATAAGACAGAAGTGATTTTGGCACAGCTTTAATCTGGTATAAATAATTTAATTGCTTTCCATTTGGAAATAAATGCCATTTAAAACCTCCCAGAGGTTTTAATTTCTATTAACGTTACTCACTCTGACTTCAAACTTTAAGAAAATATTTATAGTTAAATCTTCAAAAAGGTACTTCTGCCTAAAGAAAAATATTTATTTTTCATGGAATTGTTTTTTTCTTTTTAATATAACCCACCAAAACATCAAGGCATCAAGGACTTGAGAAGAATATACCTTTTTTTCCAGTTGATGATCCAGACAGAGGAATGCTTCTAATTTAACTCATATAGTTTCCAGACACCTTTAGCAAGAAAACAGAAGTGTGCTTTGTCCAGTCTATCTTGGGCCTGGCAGTTAAAAAAAAAAGAACAACCTCTTCTGAGTGGCAAGACTGGACTATCTCAAGCTGAGAAGAGACACAAACATGAGGCTCTAAATATCAGCTAATGCTGTAAATACAAAGGTCACAGTCAGCTAACCCTCTTGTTGAGTCCAACTCCTGCCAGCCAGTGCTTGTCAGACCTACCTTCCTTTTTAGACTTGAATCTAAAAGCACTTAACTCCTTGATGCCACTGATTTCTGAACAAAGAGTTTGGTGATGTACAAAGAGAAACCCCTCCTTTAAAGTCATTGATTAACTCTGTAAGAAGCCAGCAAAACAGGTAATATAATCTTGGAAATCTGCAGTTGGTTACATTAGTGATTCAGGAACTTCTCACAAAGTACAAAACTGCAGAAGCTGAATGAGCTCAAGGGAACATCATGGCAACCCCACAAACTGTGGGGCCAAGTGGAACAGGACAGAGGCCAAGATTTCCCTTTCCCAGATCCCCAAAGGACACAGCTTTCTCCTTCAGGGAAGCTCCTGGAAGAGCAAACTGAAGTCCTTTGCTCATAACTCATTTATCTGAGCTCAGCCAAGTCAAATTCTTATGTTTGTACACAGGAGGACTGTGCTGCCCTTCACTGGGGTCTTGACAGGCCCAAAGGTATGTGCTAACAACACCCTCATGAATTTTGTGAAGGCAAATCCAAAGTTGCACATGTAGGAGCAAAGAGCACCATGCAACAGTTCAGGCTGACAGGCCAGGTAGCACCCTGAGACAGGAAAGGGGGGAGTCTGGACAACAAGAAGTTGGATGTGTGTCAGCAGCGGGGCTATGCAGTAGTGAGTGCAGACTGCTCTGCACTGGCAAAAGCATAGCTAGTGGTTTCATGGGATGGACTATTCCCTTTTATCCATCATTGTCAAAGCTGCATTTCAAGTAGCCTGCTCATTTTTGAGTCTTTGGATAGAGAGGAAATTCTGATAAACAGGAGAGAAACCAAGGAGAGACATCAAAAGGGCGATGGAGCACATGATGCATGAGGAACAGCTGGAGAAGCTGGGCTCCTTCAGCCTCAGGAAGGGAAGGCTACTGGGCCAGCGTTCTGGTCCCTTACAGACGGAATACAGATGGAGGCAGATTCTCCTCACAGACATGCTCACAGTCTTGAGTTTCAACAAGACTGATTCTGATTAGTTTTAAGAAGCTAAAACAGCAAGTTGAGTGATCAAGGACTGGAACAGGTTAACTAGAGAGCTTGGGAAAACCTCCATCCTTGGAAAATTTCAACACCTGACAGTTCAGTGCCTTGAGCAGCCTGAGAGAGCTTCAAGAACAGCCACTTTCAGCAGGATGTTGGACCTGATGATCCCCAGAGGTCCTTTTCAATCAAAATTAATTATGATATTTCAATAATAAGTTGCCACAAGAGCTGAAGCAAAGCAAAAAAGGCAAAATCAGCCTTGCAACACCATGTCTATTCACAGTAGCCTCCAATGCAGTGCTAATTCTAGTTGCAGACCCAGCAGCAATTCCAGCATTGATTTAATAAGGTCTTTATTTCAAGCAGTAACCATGATCACTGAAAAAATAGGGTCTTCACCCCATTTTTGGAAAGAAGCTGTGCAAATAAAGGTTTTGAGCCTAAAGTTTGTATCACATCTTTCCATCACCAATAAGAATCCTTTTGCAATGGGAAAGCAGAAAATTATTTTGGCTAGCATTTACTTAAGACAGCAACAGGACTATATATAAAATGCTTGAGAAAGAATGGCATCATTAATCTTCACATAACAACAGTGTGCTCTCTGGCTCTCATGCAATATTTTATTTGAAACTTTTTGTTTTGCTTTTTTAAATTACATTTCCATCATGGTTTGTTCTCAGCCACTATAAAGAGTATTATTTACAGATTGTTATGGATAGTTAGACAATTGTTTTCCCTGTACTAATATCACACTGTTTTGCCACAATTTTTCTAAATAGATTAATTTCAATTTGTCAAAAAACTTTTTTTTAAACATCATCTAGTCAAGCAACATCATCTTTCATTTTTACATACTTAAGTTCAGCCAACAATTTCTAACGGGTAAGGAAAAGTACTACAACAATATTTATTAACCCACAAACACAAGATATGTCATCTTTTGCCAAGATCCCAGAATAATTCCTGGCAAGTCAGAGTTTATGAAAGCTCAGTGAAAGCTGTGATAGCAATATTCCTTGTAATAATTTAAATCAAATATTAAAATAGTATAATCATGTAAGGTATTTATAACTTATTGTAATTACAACTTCTCCTAGAAAACACCAGATTGTCTAGGCTATATTCCTGGAAAGAAGGCATCTGCTAATCTTGGTAAACAGAGCAGAAAAGTGGGATCTGATTTAGAATAAACACTCCTAATATCATTCATTGCTTTTCTCAGGACTGTTCCTTGAACTGGGACAACCCCAGAAGTTGCCAGCACATGCTGCGTCCTGTGGGACCAAATACTTGATCACCATCACCTCACTCCCCAGCTGTAGGGAGCACAATGTTTCACACTGGAGTTACTGCTAGTCAGGAGACGAGAAAAACACTTAAATGCAACTCCTTTTCCAGTCTTAGGATCTTGCCTTTTAGATGAATACTATACTCTATATATCTGTGAAAATAGTATTAGGAAGACTTAGATTGGGGGTAGCAAACTGGCTAGGAACAGAGAGATGGTAAAATTAGATAAGGTAAGAGACCTTGAACTAATCCTGGCAGACAAAAATATCACTGAGTGAATCCATGCTAAAATACTCTTCATCTAAATTGTGATTGTGAACTCTTTAAGGACAGATCTCATTTGAATGACTCCCTTTAGGTAATCACATAAATTAATTTGATTTCCTACCATCTGTTTAAAATACAAAGGGAAATAGCAGATGTCAGTTGTGTGTGCAAGAATGTACTATCATGCAGAGTTTCCATCTCTTCCCTGAGTACTCCTTAACCCTAGCACCACTTCTGCCCTGAGACATCCCAATTACTTTCACTCCAATCCTTCTCCTTCACACTCTGCTGAAAATCTTTCCCCATTCCTGCCTTCTGCATACTCTCTCCCCAGGGCTATGCTTACAGACCCCAACTGAAAAAAAGCATAATCACAATCTTTTCTGATAAAGAGCAACAAACATAAGTCTCTGCCCATACAGATGCTATATGCTTTCCTGTGCATCCTATAGTCTCCTGTGTATCCCATCTCCCCTAATACTAGATCCCAAGCTCAGACCTGTGTCTAACCCAACACTCTTGGCACCTTATCAATACTTCTATTCTGCTTTCCCAATGACTACTGGCAACCCTCTTAAAAGGATACAACCTGAGACATCTAAATAAGTAGATTAGTAGCTAGTCATGCTACTGCAGCAGATGTACATGCAGGAAATATCCTCTGAGAAACTACATCTGTGATAGAATCTCGAGAACTTGTGAAATATTTTTATAAGACAGCCTTGTCACACTGCTAATTTGGATTTCTAACAGACATCAAATTTCTTTTACTGAGCGTTCTGTATCATTTTCACTTGGGAGAACATCATGTATGTTGCCTCATTACCGTATGCTCTGTTATTCAGTGCAGTTTACACAAGGCTTTTTCAGATCTAGCATTCTCAAATGTTGGCATTCAAACAGAAAGGAAGTGGTCCAACACGCTGCAGTATCTGGATGAAAAATGTATTTTTAAAGATATTTGAATATGAAATTTTTTAGCATAACGAAATGAAAAACAGGACATGCTGCCTCTATTCTTTATATAGTACTATCAGTACGATCTTCTTCCCCTTTTTTGTTTTCCATTAAACATGGTTGAGATGTTGGTCCCAGATATTCATAACACTCACATACTCTTGAGTGTTATTTATATTGATTTGACTGATAAATTAGCAATACAAGAAACTTTAGGATTGTCACCATACAAATAACTTGATAGAGAACGGCAGCATGCAGGACCTGTTACTAGCTTCTGTATAACTCTTCTCCATGGCCTGCAGTGTTCAGCAAATATTCTAAGACCAGGGAGGGAGATGAGGGAGGGAAGGAGAGGGAAAAAATCAATAACTAACTTTTTTGTGTCTCAGGAATTACCAGCTTCCTATTACCCACCTGGTGCAGGTAATAAAAAGTAAAAATTTAGTCATTCTTTAAATAAAATTTTTAAAGATCTTAAGGAGTATGGCCAGTCAGCAGATGTGCAGATGGTAAGAACAGCATTAAAACCCAGCCTGCTAAACTGCAGTGTGTGCATTAGTTTGCCTGAATTATTTTCTGCAAGAGACAAGGGGATATTGTGGTATTCCTGATCCTCATATTGACCCGTAGCTTATCATTAGGCCATTCATTTTATTTCTATATAGGCTCTGAACTGGTAAAATCCAGCCCTTGTTTGTGAGGTGGATGTGGTGGATTCAAGGCTCACAAAGTTATGTATAAAATCCTAATTCATTGCTCAACCCAACATTGTGATCAGCAAATTCTAAAAACAAGCATTTTTCTGGGACCAGAGTAGAAGATAAGTTTCTACAATTCCCAACATTTTTAGTTAATTGTAGTGAAGAATCACTGTCAAAGTGAAATTTTGTTCACACACACAAGAAAACAGTTTACTTCTCTACCAGTTACTCTTAGTTCAGGTGGTAATGATTTTTACTGGGCTTTTAAAGCCTCTCCTTTCTAAACATGATGCTGTCTTCTCAGGAGTTTGTACTCTGAATTGTTCAAGGTAGCAAAAAAATCCATTTCAACCTATTGCATACCATCATTTAAGAACAGTCAATGAGCATTGGGAAGATTAGGTGCATCCAGACCAATAAATCTACCAATACTATTCAAAGGCTATGCTAAAATCTCTTCTGGTAAAATGAAAGAGTAAATGCAAGGGGAAATGGCATAATTACTGATGCTTGACATCTAAGTGATGAACAGAGGATGAGAAGGGTGAACTATTGTCACTCAGTGCTCCGTTTACCTGTCTTTAAGAAGGATGCTGTGAGGACACACTGAGCAGCCTAAGGAACACGAGAGACTCAGAAAACAATCTCACTGTCAGAGCTACCACTCTGCCACCTCTGTACACACTGGACATGCACAAGGAGTCAGCTGGGACTGGGACAGTCTGGCCAGGGTGGGGATGAACCAGATAGCACCACCACAGGAAACAGAGGATACTGCCACCTTATGTGCCTTTCCTTAAGTCACGAACACCTGGGAACTGACATCTATGTTCCAGCTCTCCCAGGTCTATAATACCAGAAGATAACTTCTACTACTTCAGTGTCTTGTGTCCAGCAACCCTCTCTGGGCTGAAAGCCAACAGTGTGCACTCACAGATCGAAGGGTCAGCAGGTTGAGGGAGGTGACCCTCTACTCTGCTCTTGTAACACCCCGCCTGGCCCTCCGCACAGACAAGACACCTGTAGTGGTTTGGTCTAACCAACAACAGCTAACCCATGACACACCTCTCTATGAAGACAAGCTGGAAGAGTTGGGGTTGTTCAGCCTGGAGAAGAAAAGGCCCCAAGGAAACCTCTGGCAATCTTCCAGTACTTTAAAGGGGGCTTATAAGGAAGAGGGAGAGAGACTTTTACACAGCAGGTAGTGATAGAAAAACAAGGAATGGTTTTAAACGGAAAGAGAGATTTAGATTAAATGTTAGGGAAGAAATTCTTTACTCAGAGGTGAAGCACTGGAAGAGGTTGCCCAGAGAAGTTGTGGATGCCCCAACCCTTCCCATGTTCTAAGCCAGGTTGAATAGGGCCCTGAGCAACCTGGGATAGTGAAAGGTGTCCCTGCCCATGGCAGGGAGGTTGGAACTACATTATCTTTAAGGTCCGTTCCAACCCAAACCATTCTATGATTCTCCTCACAAGCACAAGACCTTCAATAAAACCACCGTAAGCCTGTGCTCAAGGGGGCAAACTAGATGCAGTTTTTCATGTAACCACTGTCTCCCCTGCAGACAGTCTAAATGCCCATACCTTTTAGGGTGAAAGTTATCATAGTTATCATATCATAGACTTTGATGTTTTGTTGAGTCTTCCTTTAGACTCTTGGCAGTTGCTGAAAAATATAAAGGTAGAGCAAGCAGAGAAAGCTGTTCTAACAATCCACATGCACTTTCTCCACCCATGCCCTTAGCGCAGCTGAGAGCCCTGCTTATCCCCAGGCCTGAAGCTGAACTAGCACCTCGCTGCTGGTGAGAGCAAGAGGTGCTGACCTTCTGCTCCTGCTGCCCTCTCACTAAGGCTGGTTTTGACTGTCATTTGATCCCATGGTGAGTAGACTGAAACAATAAAAGAGCAGAAAAGTACTCAGGTGATTTCTTTCCCCCTGATCAGTGAGTTAAACCATCTTACCCTCCATCAGGGGCAAGCAGGCAGGGTAGGGGGTGCATGCAGGGAAGGCACCAGAAATCTCCCTTTCTGCAGCAGTAAGGCCCTGGCTGGGCTGGCTGTGCTGTGAGCTCACTCTTGATCAGAGCTGCAGAGCTGCCTCCCCAGGGTGGTTTATAAGAAAGGGCACATCTTTGCATCTTCTGAGGCCTTACTCACACCTCTTCTCTTACTCAGTTGCTAATTTTCCATTCTTCCTGTCCTAGTTTCTTGGTTTGTGTGCTCACACACATGCACAACCTTCAGCTTAAATTTGTAATAAAACAATAATCTTCATCATCTGGTTTTCCTAGGTATCCATGTATCTTCCTACCACATCTAGATAACACTGTGAAGAAGGACATTGAATTCCACTTACTTCTAGCTTGACTAAAAGATGATTTAGCCCATAGCTTTAACCAGACCCGTGACTGCATACACATCAAACGTTCAGTGGGTGGTAGCCATTAACATTACCAACAGTAACAGGGATTTCGTTTTATGGCAGCGTTTCCCAAAGTCTCATCTTGTGGCTTAGTTTGTAAGTGACGTTTTTGAATAGTTCATTATGAAAGCAGTTTCATGAAGAATTCTTTTAATATTACATATGCATGCCAGAACTTCCTCTCCCTTACAGCAGTGATTTGTTACAGTTATTACATTATCTTCAGAAGACTTGGTTCTAACTATATTAATTTAAGTAAGTTCAAAAGTAGGCCATGCAAACAAAATGAAATATGGGCAAAGTGCAAAAACTCTTTAATAATCTCATTTAATTTGACATATAAAATAAATATGGATTTTATTCAGAGGTGTATTGTCATCTTTAAAAGACTGCTAATCCTAGAAGTCATTTTACTGAGTCTTTGGTTGGTGATTTTTAAGCAATAATTTATTTCAATTAAATGACAGCATCTTTTAATCACGGGAAGTGTCTTGGCAGACAAGCAGTTCTGTCTTTGGAACTTTCATACATTTATTCATCTGCCTAAATTTCCTAACACTTTGGAGTTCAGTTGAAGTTTCATCATGAATTAATGAATTGGGGAAAGAAATATGTTTTGTTACAACACACAAGAAATGAAACAAAGTGAATGTTAGGGTGAGCAAGGGTAACATGATAACTTCAAGCCTGAAAAAAAAACCAGATGCAAACCCTCTGTAATCACTGGCCATCCACCTCCATGTGCCAGAGTAAAAATTAGCCCACAATAGCTATGATTTTTATTTCAATGAAACCATAGCTTTCCCTGAAAACTATACCCATGTCATACAAAGTTGCTAGAGGTCTTTCAAGCACACAAAGGTGTTAAACGCTGCTGATGCCACTAAGAAGTATCTCTGTGCCTGGGAGATAATGTTTAACGTCACTTAGTCGTCAAATCAGGCAAAATAATCAAGCCCATACCTCAGCACCCACAGCGATGTGAGCATTCCTAACAGGGCTGGAGAAGAGGCAAAGCCCTGCTCCCTGACACCAGGCTGCTGTGAATGGCAGTGCCCTGCTGTAATACTCCATTTCTGAAATCTCTCTGCCCGCATCTCGTTGGAAAAACAACAACGGTGCCTGAAGCTTTCTGATAATACATTTTTCCCCGTTATATTTTTCAACTTGGAAAGAGCCCTAATAGCTCCACTTGCTATAAATGGATGTTTTTGTTTGGCAGAGGAGCAGCCCTTAGACACCAGGGCACTATTTTTCCTTTGGTTCTGATGGAAATTGCTCTGCTGGAGTGCATCAGAAACCATTGAAATCTTACAGAGTTTATCACATTTGCTTTCTTCAGCCAGGAATGAAAAAAGTTCTAAGTTAAAAAACTACACCAGCCACTTAATAAGAAGCTTCACAATATTAGATCACATTACTGTAATTATAAAAGTTCCACACAAAACACTAGTTCCTGGCCTTATCAAAATGTTCTTTTCATTTCAACCTACAAATGATTGATCCAAACTATGTAATTGCTCTGTCATCTCACCCTCTCCACAGAACATAGCTAGAAAAAACAAATAAAAGGATTTCAAAACACGCAAAAATTCCAAGAAATTAAGTGCACCATAGGATAAAAGCATTTAACAAGTCTCTCTGACCACATTGCTTGCATTCAATCCACAAAGACACTTCCTACTACTTAGCCTAACAGTCCAGTTTCTATTCTGATCCGCACATCTGTCACAAAAAAAAGGAATTAAGCCAATCAACCATGAATTTGTCTCCTCTCTGAATCTAGGATTTAACTCCAAGGTATGTGCAAAGCTGAGCACTGTACAGTGCTGAAATCCTGAAACATGTCAGGTTCATTATATATAAGATTAGAGGAGTATGAAATTGGTGCTTAAACTGCTTGACACCTTGATGTCATGGTTTACAGATGAGCTATTTTATCACATAAAGAAACTGGTACCGTATCACCTGGAACCCTTGCTACACCTAAATAAGTAATGGGAAGTGATCTTAGGGGGAAAACTGTATTTTTTAAACACAAGGTTCAGCTGTCCAATAAAATTTTACTTTAGAAAATATTTCACATGCTGTGACACAAAGGGGGGAAAAAAGAAAAAAAACCAAGCAAACAAACAAAACAAAACAAAAAAACCCCAAAAAACAGTCATCATCTTGAGAAACTGCTGCAGAGTCTGAAACTTAAACAGATCTATAGCTTTTTGCTAGCATCAAGAAACCATAATAAAGAGATAAAATATTAGACCAGTAATTGCTATTCTCACTTTGGTACACTTATATTAGGCTGAATTAGAAACTGCACTGCTGAATAATTCACCCAGAGGGAGGCTGGGCACCAGAACAGGCTCCCCGGGGAGATGGCCACAGCACCAAGCCTGAGAGAGTTCAAGAAGCATTTGGACAATACTCTCAGGCACGTGGTGTGACTCTTGGGGTGTCCCATGCAGGGCTGGGAGTTGGACTCGATGATCCTGGTGGGTCCTTTCCAACTCAGCATATTCTATGATTTTGTGACTAACGCTCTTAATAAAATAACTGTGCTTATTGAGTGTGTTTGTAAAACCCAAGAGCTTTAATCTCTCCAGGTTCAGCTTGTAACACAGGTCAGAAATGTAACGCTTTGCAACCCTAAACATGATCCTGATTCTCTCATGCTCATACCCCTTAGCTACATTGGCAGCTGGAATATATGGAAAACTTACACACTCAGTGAGGAATAGAAACATTTAAAGGGTGTTTATAACCATTGCCATCTGAATGACACTGGAATAAATGAGGCCAAAGCTCAAAACTATTTTCTCAGCAAACTCTGAGAGCAAACTCTTATAATTACCTACAGTTAGGTTATATTTTAAAGGCTAACTTACTTGAAAGAGAGAAAAGCCAGCAGCTGATGGAGGCCATGTCCATACTTTCCCCCCTTACCAAGTGTTTCTATTGCCTGTACACATATTTTTTTGGGGAAAAACCTCAAAATGGTACATTACGCCACTTATAATAAAATGTATGTATTATTGCATGCATTTGATCTATATCGTTCCATGTAGTCCAGCACTGTTTTGTGAAATATTAATATTTGGTAATAGGCAGATCTCTTCCTCTTTACAGTGTAAAATTCGCAATATATCAAGTTGTTTGTTTTCCTAAAAGCTACGTAGCTTGAATGGCTATCTTATACAATATTTTCTGACCTTATAAATACACATAAAGAATTGCAAACACTAAAAATTATGAAGTTACATTTACTCATGTATCTTGACATTTAGAAATTCTTATGCATTCTAATTACTTTTCCCTCTGTACACCATTTAAAACATCTCCAGAGATATCACTATGATTATTTTCTTGTATATTAGGTCACATTTAACAAATCTCAGTAACACCAAAAAGACCCAACAAGTAAACAAACAAACAACAAAACCCCCACAAAACAAAAACCCACCACAATCTCTGAGTAGATTGAAATGCACAATTCCAAACTTGCTTAAACTGCAGCAAAAACACATCTCCCAATTCTTTCACAACAACAAATTACGTTTGTTTTTTACACTGTTTTAGCCTAATGCTAAATATGGATGACATCTTCATGAATAATTCCTTCAAGAGCACTCCATCTCTCACTTCTGTCACTATGTAAGTCAATCTTAATCCCATAGAGAATCAGGCAATCACTTGGTTCCTCATCTGCTACTGCACAGTACCCATGGGGCAATCATAGAAAAGACTTATTTATACATTAGTGGAAGATTAGATTATTTCATCTGTGCTTTGAGCAGGCATTTCGATTGGGGTGTTCTCTTCATTTTTCTTACATCCTTCCTTGCTCCTTAGTTTCCTGCAGAGGGAAAAAACCTACAAACCAACACCATAGCACTGTTTCATACAAAACCCATGGGTAGCATATGTTCCAGAACACAGGTACTGCCACAAAGCACATAAGCAAAGCTTCAATATAAAAGGAATTCACTGGAATTAGGCCTGTAGGGACCGGTCTTCAAGCGCTGTCAATGCTTTTCTATCCCAGTGAAGTAAGCTCACACTAATAGTTTGGTCTACCCTTTAGCCATTCCAAACACCTTTAATTACGCAGTGAAAGGTCATAGAATGATAACTGGCACTGATACTTTGCTATTTTCCTTGAAGTTAATAATTCTCAGCCTATTTTGCAGCTAGATGACAACTCCTCATTAAATAAAAAAACCTCAACATCACTTGCTTCTCCTGATCTCATTAGAAAAATTTCTATTTCTTGAGTGTTTCAGGCAATAACTTTTCTCTTGATCATAAACTTATCTTTAGAATTCAAGCTTTATATATCCCCCCAATTACATTTATAACATATTAAAATAATGAGACTATGCAATATTTTTACATTAAAACTGCAGAATACACAGGATAGAGTGGCACCCATTAAAAGGCGTGTTTCAAAAATGCAACTGACTGCTTCCATGGCAGTGTTGTGCGCACTTTTGATCAAGACTTTGTCTCACCAGCAGGCAAGGGAATTGTGCAATGGCAGATGCAACAGCCCCATGACACAGGAATTCATACCGTACTGGCTAATAAAACAAGGAAGCAAAGTGCCAGCCCTCCAAAACCTTCCACAATAAATCCACACCTTTTTAGCCTTATTTATGTGGCAAGTTTTCACAAGTGTTGGTCTACCATTGTACTGGCTCTTCACACCTTACCCTACTCATGCAGTAAATTTCTCCACAGTTTATTTGGTCCTTAACTACCATCAATAAAACCTATCTAGAAAAAAATAAAAAGCAAACCAACCCCGCACCATTTGTCATTTAATCTTGTAACACATTTGGCAAGTTACCTTATGACGGATGCTGTACAAAACAAGGATGCAGTATTACAACATGCTGAAGTAGATGGTCAGTAACTTACAAAATTAAACCTGAATTTGTACTGATAAATGTTATACATATGTGATACATTAGTTCTACATTAATCTTTTCAGCAGACTTCAACATCTATCCCTTAACCCTTAAAATTAAAGGCAAACAACACAGAGCTTAGGACTGTTCATGCCTCCCTGACAACAGATCCCTCAAACATATTCTTTCCCAGAGCAGTTCTCCAAGTTGTATTGAGAAACACAGAATATTTTCAGTAAACAACTCTCAGTCTCAGCCCCAGAATTACCTGTCAAAAGGGCCGTCTCAAGCACATTTGTATTTTGGATCTAAGTGAAATAGAGGATAAGACGAGTTCTTCCAAATGCCTACTCGCCCCTTTTCCTGAGGCTGCGTTGGCCTTGTTACCAACCACTCCCTCTCCCACCCAGCTGATGCCTCAGCATCACCACATGGCTCTTGAACATATGGTTCAGGCACTTGACTCTGGAGCTGCCAAGCACACGCAAGGAAACTAAAGTAGGTTAACTCTAGGAGACTGCTGAAAACAAATTGTAATATCAAATAGATTTAAGTGAGTAAAATTGATGAACTCCACCATTTCTCTTAATAGCATTGCTCTGATCTTGTTTAAGCACTGAATAGATGCACTGACCTCTGCGTGCTTGTTCAGCCTGAAGGGCAACTGCGTTAATATATCCCTCAATGGAACTCTGGCCTATTTGCACTCAAGTGGTAACCCTTTTCCTAATAAAAGAAAACGATACTTTGTTGCTGAATTTGATGCATTTATGAAAATCTTAACTACATTGCCATTATCTCCATTTACTCAAACAAGTTATTTTCTGCTTATAAATATCTATGTGAAACTCAGTACCCCAGAGCCAGGCAGAGCCAGGCCATTGCAAAGGTTAGGAAAAGGGGGTAGAAAATGAAGAAGTCGCTTTTGTCAGCCGAGCTCTGTCTAGAAGTTTGTCATAACTGTGTCTCATCTCCCTCTATTTGTAGCAATGCTTGGATCCACCCACAGCAGGTGGATTGCAGGACAGCAACCAACAAAGAACAGAAGGTATGTCATGACACTTCAGCCTTCAACACCCTCAGAGGACTGTGTTATACAGGAACTGTGTTTAACTGTTACAATTTACTGGATCACATCCAAATTATATTAAGGTATATAAGTACACAGTAAGTACTTCACATAACACTAAAACAGAGGTTAGAACTTGGCAGAGATAAGTACTACTGGTAAGAGGTCAGGCAGGGAACCCAGGTGGCAAGGAAACTGGATGTCAAACATTTACCAAATGGAACACAAACTCTGCTGGTATCCTTGATCTACAGTAAAAGACAGAACCATTTAGCTGAAAAACAAGTTTGTGTTTGAGTCATGCCTACTACTTCTGACTTGTGTTTACTGCCCCCCTGCAATCCCCAGTTCCAAGTTCTCCACTACCATACACTCATTCCTGTTGGCATTCCCCCAACAAAATTGATCATAATCTTAACAGCAATGCATACCAAGGTCAGTTACTTCGCTTAAAAATGCCCAAAATATCTCCTTCATTCTCTTCACAAGAGCATAATTTTTATTATTATTTTTTTTTAATGTAAGGACTAAATGACATTTTGTTTTGAAAGTGTTGGGGCAGAAGCTTATTTTTGACTTCTACATGAGGCTTACATTCTACAAAATTTAAGCACATGCTTCTGATGCTACTCATCTAACAGCATAGATCTGTCCCATAACTCAAGATTAATATTTATATAATGGAAAAGAAGAATAGCTAGAGAACATAGGTATCAAAACAACTTAAGACATAAATCTGAATCAAACAGAGCTGCTTCAGAAAGAGAGGGGCAAAGACATCTCCCATTCTTGTCACTTGTCAGAAAAAAAAGAATGCTTAATGAACAGATTTTTTTAAGAAAAATTAATTTTTACCTTGTACTGTGTTATGCAAGATAACACAATTAAACTGCTTCATTATAATTGAAGATGTAATTTATTTTTTTTACATGTCTTCTCAATAAGATTAAACCATCTCATTACTCATTTGGATTAAAACATCCTGATTTACAAAACTGAAAAAACGGTTTTCAGTGTGCTCATGGAAAGTAGTTCTGAGGTTATTCTGTGACAAAAGACCACAGCCATACCAATGAATTGGCATTAGGTAACAAAATGGAACAGGGACAGAGTTCCTTTGTACATTAAAACTATAGTGCCCGGTTAAAAATTGACAAATGTACAAAGGGATGAGATAATTAACACTTCTTAGTTTGCTTTTTTGGTCTCTAAATTACAACCTTCTTCCTCATTCTGGCACACTATTAAGACTCATTTTGTTCCTTCAGTAAGTAGATCTGAAGCAGCATTCCTGACTAATGTCATTTATAACAACTGGAAACACTACAGATGCAAAAAGGCCCAGGTCAGTCACTGTCAGTTAATACGTGACCCTACACATTTGCAACACAGAAGAAGTTATTGCAATCTTAAAAAATAACTGAATCAAGGTATGAACCCAAGGGCTTCCACACAACGGAAATGCAAACTGCAGCTAGGCATTTTTAAAGTATTAAATCCACATTTCCAGAAGTATTAGAGATGTTTGTTGCCTCTATATCTCCAAATTGACATATATGAGGACCCTGACCATCACTAGACTAGGCCTCTGTATGCCATGAAAAAAAAAAAAATAAAGAAGTTCTTCACAATCCCTGAAAATTTCCAAAACACCAGAAACCAAACTGAGTAATTCTTAGAAATATAAGGTTCACATTTCTAAGTCGCACTTCTTTCCCAGTCCCTATGCTCAGCATTTGCAATCAACAGATCTCCAGTTCAACACATAGCACACCCAATAACACTTTGCCTCCATCCGCCTCTAGTTCTAGTTTTCTTTTTCCCCTATCACATTTCTGTTATGCATAATGGGGATTCTAGCTTCTTGACGACGTACTAGAATGGGAAAATATCCTTAAAGTGGAGGTCCTGTTTGAGGTAGACACTGAGAGCACTAAACACTTTAGATATTGGACACATGTTAATATTAAGACATAGGACTAGACAGTCTTCTGCTTCTAGTTGCACTGACAGATGTGAATTTGTCCCTATTAATACATTAAGTTACACTGCAAAGTTTAAATCTGAATTTAGGGTTTTGTGTCTTGCAAATAATTCTTCCTATTGGTGAAGCAAAATTAGGCAAAGGACTCTATGGCGTTTCTTGAAAAATTCTAGGAAATCTGGTGTTTTCTTCTCCTCCTCTGCTCTACCTCCTAAATGAATGCAAGAAAGCTAACATTGCACAAGAAAGGCCCTACGGGAGAAGGTCTCTTGATCTCTTGAGACAATTTGACTCTCCCATTGCTCTGACAGAATAAAAGGGCCACTGGGGCAGACCACCCGGGCAAGGGACTCCTTTGGAACTGATGGTCAGGATTCCCTTCCTTTGAAGGCAAACCCGTGCCCTTCCTGCAGCAAAGGGCTGAAGTGCACACGAGCAGGCTGGCTGAATCAATTAGCTGGGGTAACAGCAGCCTGTCTCCTGCAGCCTTGCCTTTGTGCTGGGACATGAACACTGGCTCACAGTAGCTCATGCTTTTTGCCCCAGAGCATCCCTGGTTTGCACCTGGGCTACGCAAACCTGCTCAGACCAGGCTTCACAGGATGCAAACAAATCTCTGAGGGCAGCAGGAACTATAACAACATTTTTCTAGCCCAGAGCTGACAACTGGACTATATAACATACCTGTATGTGTTGTGTATGTAGGTGAGCAGTAATTTACAAAGTCTTCAGAACCTACAGGAGGAAGTGGGGGTGGGACTAGAACAAGATGATTTTTAAGGTCCCTTCCAACCCAAACCATTCCATGACAAATCAGTAAAACAGAAGTACACATTAAGTCTGGAGTTCATCTTTTGGAAATTGAGAGGTAAATATTTAAATATCACATTTAAATGCAAAAACATCAAATGTAATTTAAAAAATTGTCTACCAAAATGTTTCCAGACACAGCAAATAACCCAAAAAGGACTATCATGTGCATCTTGAATCATAACATTTGAGAATGATTAACTCATTGTGCAACAGATACAGAGAAAGACTTTCCATTCCCATTACTACTGCTATTTCAGAAGCCTGTCTTAGGGAAAGGCTAGATATTAGCTTTACTTATTTATCACACAAAATAGAAGGTGCAGAGACTAGTCCTGTTCTTTTACTCACTACATCCAGATGAAATTAAATTATATAAGGAACTTAAACTCCTGATAATTCTTACTTCCACATTCAGTTTTGAGCATCTGGAATATATTGAGTATTCCACCTTTTAACAGGATATTTTATATCACAGCTAATGATTTCATAGCAACCCTGGAGATGGGAAATTACTTTCTTTTTTAAGCAATCATTCTGAAATATCTTTCAGACTGTATAGATATACCAACCAGATCAGACCTGACCCAGTATGTGAAGAGTGTCATGCTTTCACATATATTAATAATATTTCTGAATCATGTCAGGCTGAAACCTGAAGTCAAAGACATTCAGGGTGACTAACATGCCCAACACAAGATGAGGGCATGAAATGGAAGAATTTGAGGCCAAGAAGACAATGCTGGAATGCAAATTTTTTTATAGACTGATAGCAATAAAATGCTTTATAAATGCTAAAGTTTAAACTGGTTCATTTAAAGCATCACTTATTAGACTGCGTTCATTATCTGTAAAAGCAATTTGCATCCTTAAATGATTTTCATGATTCAAGTATATCAAGGTTTGAGCACAATTCTCTTCTCCTAAGGAGAATAAGCCCGATATACTGCAAACAAGAAAACCACCCAAATTACTCAGCCTTCCCTTCTGTGCAAAAATGTCAGTATTATTGAGCATTTTTAGTGAATGTTTTCCATATGGAGATCATATAGATGAATTAGATATGTACAACATCAGCATTTATTTCATTTTACACTTACTATAGTTGTCATATAAATCTTTCCACAAGATGTGTTCTTATGGACACTGAAATCTCATTGACGGAGAAAATATTCCTCTTATTTTGTCTCCTGGTAATAATCTATTTCTAGAAAACTTTCATTTATAACACCAGTTATAATCACAGAATTGGTTGGCTATATAGACATGCTGTCATTATATAGTGCACACTCCCCCTGCAAAGTGAGTTATTATTTATTAATAATGTCAGAAGGATTTGTACTAACCCATCATCCTGGGGAATGATATACTCACATTCTCTATCACAAAACAGCTTCATAGAAATATATATTAATGAAGTATTGACATGACAATTCTTGCAGAAGCAAACTCGTGTTTTACATGCAAAGTTACCTGGTATACATGTGATTCTGGTTCTTTACACATACAGAAACAAAAAAAAACCAAACCAAAAAAACCCCAACCTTATAATATTTCATTATCATAGAAAAAGATAACTACAATTAAAAAACAGAGAAACAAATTTCACTTACTGCAAAATTAATTTTAAAAAATCCCTGTAGTTATCATAGCTTATAGCTTAATGAATTGGTTCTCTTCCTTTAATTTAAAATCAAGCATGAGATACATAATAAAATGGAGATGGTTATACATTTTATTACTATGTTAAGGTTAAGAAATAAATATGCAAATATAGAATTTCAAATTACTTTGGAGACCACGCAAATAGGCAAGGCTTATAAATATGAAAGGAAATCAGCCCTGGTAAAAACTCATGCAGCTCCACTGACATTTTTCATAAATGTATATTTTTAGAAATGCATTTATATCACTTCTGTTAACACTTTGGGTACTGTACAGTACAAATACATATAATTTTTTTTCCTAAATTTTGCCCTATCAACAGTTTTCAAGAGATTCTTTTCAAGAATTACTCTAAACTGTTGGTTGTGACTCTTCCTTTCACTTAAAGATGAATTTAAAATTTACCACTATTTCCTTGTGATGGATTTTCCTTTCAGTACTATTTCTCCCTCCTCCGTACTGTTCATTGCTTCTGTTATTGTTTACAAATTCTGGTTTGTGCTGACTGTGACTGAAATCCAGACAGGATTATTCTGTTCCCAAAACTAGCAAGTCCAAATCCTTCCCTGAGGATCAAATCTGTCAATCCCTACCAGGAGTGCTAGTACTGATTTTCCCCTAGAATGAATTTATTACACCCAGGGAGGGTTTTCTTACCTATAGCAAAAAAAAAATAAAAAGAGGAAAAGCTTCTTTTTAGTGCTCAGGCGTGGAATTCTAAAGCTGCAAGAAACATCACATCTTGCTCTTTGCTTTTCACTTCTTGAGTGACTTTCTAAATGTACCAGTTGTTTTCTGCGTATCCATCATTCTCTTCATAACCCTTCACCCTTTTGAACTCCTAAAGGATTATTTCTATGTTGGATGAAAACAAGTGACCAAGAATCAGGAAGAGGCAAACTAGAGCACTCTAATGTGTCAGGTGAGACAGCCCCTGAAGTTCAGTCATCTGCCAAGTGGGCAGCACATGGGCACTGTCCGGCCACACACAGACTCCACACGAGCCACAGCTGCCTCTTCCCAAGGCATGAAGGAACACCAGGTAGCCAATAGTGCTCTAAAAGCCAAACAGGGACAAAATCCCACTGGACTTGAAGAAAGCTTGAAATTATATTTTTCACAGTGCATGCAGAGGCCAGGCAAATGGACAGAAGGCTCAAATCTCCAGGACACCAGACTTTATGAAGTATTTTTTTCACAAATTTCTAATTAGCTTGTACACATTTAATGACAAGTTCACTGTGGCTACTCCTTTTCTCCCCAGTTATATCACCAGTTATTGAGTACCACAGACACTTCTTTCATGGGGAAAAAAAAATCTAGTAAAATGGAAAATATCTTTGAACACTTGATGAGCTTTTCCCATTATTTGTGCTTCCACTAGGCTACTAGTACCAAAATCCTGAACAGCCCTATCTTTTTGTAAAACAATAAAATAGAAAAATTATAGCTTTGCACTTCTGAGCAGACATACCGACATAGTGTGGAAGATGAGCAACTTCCCTCCTAATTGACTCTGTGGAATCTCTTAAAACAGAAGTAAAGAGAGGAAAATAATCATGGTAGGATGTCTCATTAAACTTTCCAAGGAGCTTCCTTACTGTGAATCAGCACAAAGTAAGAACCTACAAAGCTAATATACCGTCTAAAAAAAAAACAACCAAACCTGCTGATCATTGTGATCCAGTGTAGAATTCCTTCCAGTTGCATTACTAACCATTCCTCTTGTAACTTTACAGACAGTAAACAGACAACCCCTTACACTATCCCCAAGATAGCCTGGCCGTTCTGTGCCAGTCAAACCACAAGACTCAGTAAACTCAGAGTTTTTCCACCACATCTTAACTCTTATGCGTGACTTTCTGGAAAACAAAATTGAAAGGCAGCAGTTTCTTATCTTAACTCTCTTGTCAAAGCTGGCTTGCAGAAGTAAATGATGAAAAGTTCACCTGAAATGCTATCATACCCTGAGAGAGTTACAGTTATTTAGAAGTGGCATGCCAATTTACCATGTTTGTCAAGACTGTTGGACAGGAGGTCACAAAGTATTTCCTCCCTTCATTCTTCCTACGCTACAATTTTAATTTCCAAAGTGCCCGAAGTCCTTCAAAATCCTTTTATCTCTTTGAGAACACAGATATCAACTGAGATTGAGCAACAACAAAACAGGACCATTCAGTGACAGGCTATCAAACTGCTGAACATCACAAAAATATGCAAGATAAACACAGCCTTAGCTCTAAGATTTGCTGATTGCAGATATGAGGCAGTATATTTACTCCAGAGCATAATGCCTATTTACTTTTTTGTAAACTCTGTAGTGGTAATCATATGAAGGCTGGAAGGAGCACCTTTCTTACATCTCAATGATTCTTCTTCACACAGACATGAATCTTGTGGAATATTTGATGACTTAAAGCAAGGAAGACAAGTCAAAAGGGACCAGCACAGGACCTACACCAAGAGAGACCGAAAAACTGGAGACAGCCATCACCACTGAAAGACTTTAAGCATTAAGACACTCACCTGCTGTGGACTCACAGCAAGGAGCTTTACTCCTTTCCGTAGCTCTCTAAAACAGGACAGGTTGTAATTTAGGTGCCACAAAGCAATACCTGGGGACTAACCAATGAACCACCTATCTTCCTCTTCATGTATGAAAATTATTTGCACCTCTTCCACTCTCCCATTTTTGCCCAAAGTCCTTAGGTGTGTCACAGCATACGTGGTTTTCTGTTGTTCACTTGTTTTTAAATGGTACTTTAATTCTGCATTTTCAGATTTTCTGTTGGTCAGGCTAAGGAGGTAAGAGGGTGTGTATACATATGAATATCTCCTTGGAACCTCCCAGCTACCAACTTCTGTGCCCAGAAAGTACCTAGGAGCCAGACAAGCAGATCTAACCCTCCAGTTCTGAGTAATGAACACACCTTGGCTACACCATCAATCAAGTCATGCTTTGACGCAAACAGTCTGCCAAATCTCAAACCTCTCCGCTTTGATTAAGGTCATCAAGAAGGCAGATCCATTCCTGAAAGTAAATTCAAAAAAAATCTCTGCTGATAAAGTTTGCAGCTGCCAGGAAAGAAAGATGAAAAGCAGGTGAAATGTTAATGATAACAGCTCCACACAGCTTTCCTTAGCATAGAGATGGGCTGAAAAATATGAATTTCGGTACTGCTAGACCAGTTTACTTGCAACACAGACAGTAATACACTCCCTGCTCAAGGAGAAGAACTGCACTTGAGAGATACTTAGTTGGGATCAAACTTTGGGACCATAGGGAATACCCAGAGGAGTGGTGCCAGCTGCTGCAGAAGACAGGACCTGCTGGGGGAAGATTCACCACACATATGCAGACAATACCCCAGTGCCATTTCCCACAAGGGCAGCACTGGAGTTCCTCACAAGTAAAATGAGCAGCAGACAGGAGGACTCAGTCTTGGGAGAAGCAGCCTGCTCTGGAGTGCAGAGGAAACCACATCCCAAATCCTACTGCCAGAGGAAGGGCGTGCACAGGGGCCCAGGAATGCTGCTTAAGCTGCTGGATGCTGTGGGTGTCTGCAGGATACAGAATGCATGTACCACATCAAATCAAGTGAGGAAGTTGATGAAACCTTCTTTAAATAATGCGAGGAAGTCTCTGTATCAGACCCTTGCTCTCACAGGGGTCTGCAACTGCCCTGACATCTTCAGCAAAGGCAACATGGCAGGACACAAGCAGTTGAGAGAGATTTTTTGAGGGTGCCAGAGGTAGCTTGTTGACATTGGTACAGGATGGGCTGACAAGATGTGCCGCACAGCTGGATCTGCAGTTCACTAACACAGGAAGAACCGTGTGGACGTGGGATAATTAGTTGTAGCATTGGCTGTCACGACCCTGGAACAGGGTTCAAGATCCTGAAAAAGGTGAAAAAGTGAAGTACAGATGCCACATCTGGGAAAATAAAGGAGTAAATCCTCTTGGAATGCATTTCTGGGCACATGAAAGAGCAAGCAACTGGGCAGAGTCAGAATGGGTTTACTAACATTAGATCCTGCTGGACCAACACGGTTGTTCAACCTGAGAACCCAGAGAAGAATGGATGGGGTAGCATAACACCAGGAATGGGATAAAACTGAAGAGATTTGTGTGTGACAATTTTAATGGCATTATTAGCCTTGTTTTTCTACAACTAAGGATAATTAGACTCATAACCTTCCCATTATTTTACAAATAAATATTTGTCTTTACATATATAAAACGTATGCTTATTTGCTTACTTACGTGCATCCTCCTCACCCATAACAGGATTTTCGGAGTAACAGGAGGTCAAAGTGTTTCCACCCCAGTCAACACTGGCCTCTTGAGTTGCTGGAGTTGCAGATTCCCATGCCACCTTTGTTTGCCTTAGCTTTGTAGGAAGCACAAGAGAAGCATTTTCTTTGAGTTTGCCTTTAAAAGGCAAAAATTTACCAGTTCTGTACAGAATCTATTAGATCCAGTACAGATGAGTCTTGCAGATGTAGATGATAAATATGCACAGCGTATTTATGTATGTATAATATCATTTCATGTAAATGAAAACCAGCCTTTCACATATTCCTGGAGTGTCCTTCTGGGTTCCCAGCTGAATAGGAATGCCTTGTGCTCAGGAACTGGGCCACCTGAGCTGCCACCTGCACGGGCAAGCCAGGACAGAGGATAACCAAAGTCAAGTAGAACAAAAACAAACTGAAAAATCTGATGGCATAAGGTTAAGTCATACCCCTCACCCCTGCCACATCTAACTGCAAGAAGAAAGGGACAAAGAGACAGGATTGCAAAGGAATTGAGACAATAGAGTCACACGGTAAAGTGACTGAAGCCAGTTTGGTGTCCCAAGGTGAAAACCTCCAAGTCCAGCCTGTTCTGGCCTGCTCCTGTGAGGAAATCTCCTTTTTTGCCATGCATGACTGCTCCTCTATGTTCTCTCACCAGGCTCCCCTGGAGATTTCCTAGCTGCACCCCTTTCCCTGATAGGTGCAGAGCGTGCAGCCTGCCCTTCCAGCAGAAGGCTCTCCACCACGGCTCAGAGTGCAGCAGCCAGTACCTAGGCAGTGCTCCCCTGCTATTCTAGTCCTGTCAGTAGAAAATACCGTTTTTCCTTGCTCCTCTTTCTCTTCCCCCTGTGTTTTTTTAGTTTGATTTCCCTTTTCTTTTCGTCCTTTAAAACACAAAAGTGAAGCAAATAATACTACAGAATAATTGATCAACATGAGAAAGAGTTGGGTGTCTTTTGAGTATACACCACCAACAAAAAGTGCAGAGAAGTCTTCCAATGCAGGTGGCTCACAGTCACCCAGTTTCAGGATATGCATGGACTACACCAAAACCTGAAAGGATATAATGTGCAGATTAGCTTTTTATCCAGGTGTCACAAGCCTCTGAATAATTTTCCCTGATGCGACAGGGGCTTACTTCTCATACACAGCTTTTTGAATAGCTGACAGCCCCATCAATAGAGCCACTGCCATTCTGAGATTGCACAAGTGCAAGCACAGATGCAGTTCTACAAAAAACACCCTCATCTATTTGCTTTTTGAGCAAAACAATTTCTCATAAGAATATGCTGGTTTATATATTTCAAGACTCTGAGCATTCTCCACCTCCTGCCTGTTACCCAGGGAGACTATAGGATGGCATGGTCACCATGGAAACAGTGGACAAACTTAAGATGTTTTCATTGCTGTAGATAAAAGCCATCTGCATTATTTTTTTTCATTTCTGTTTCTCACACCACCAGCTCAGACTCCCAAGCCAAACTGTGGCAGCTGTGGTGCCACCCTGCAGCCAAGAATCATATAGCATTTCCAAAGCAGGCTCCCCACGACATTCCTAAGCTGAAAGGTGGGGGACAGGGCAAACCTCCTACAGGTAATAATAGCATGTGTTTGCTGCAGCAGCCACCTGCCCTCCTTCCTCCCCCAGCTCAAAGCAGCCCACTTGGAAGATGTTTTTGAAAGCTTTTTGTCCACATTCCAACACAGAAGAAGTATATAGTTTGCCTGACCAGACAAAAAAAGGGCTGAAGAGCATTTTTGTAAGTTTATAAAAAAATGTATTCCAACTTAGGTGTTGACTCTTTAGCTATTGCTAAAGTTTTTGCTATTGCTCTGAGTTATTAAAGACAAATTTTTTTTCTCTGAAATTGAATAATTTCCGTTTCCCCCACATTCATTCAAAGATCCTTATTGGCTGTACAAGCTTCCCAGTCTTACTTCCAAAATCTTGTGTCACAAACGTGATTTACTTTCCCAAAGACACCATCTTCTACATATTGGGCACAGATATCGCTCAAACACAACTTCAATCAAATAATTTTAGCAATAGATAGCACAAAAAACCATCTACCCACATAAACAGGGAACTCTGGACATACACCCTGAAAAACTTGGGCTATGATGTACCAGTTATTTTTACTAATACAGCATTTCGAGGATGGGACCCAGACGTGAACATTTCAGAGTGGAATAATCATTTCAATTCCTTTTTCTTTTTTGTTTGATTTAGGAAATGGCAATCGCCAGGAAAGTCCTTGACTGAGTATTTGATGCTAGTGGTATAATCTCTCTGTTTATTCAGGAATAGTTGATCAGAAAATTATAAATAATTATGTTCATGATATATGAGATGAAAGTTCAGTAAGCAGTCTTGAAGCTGAGCTGTTTCTCCATGGCTGACAAATAAAAACACCTTTTCCTCTGCAGTAGGCCAAGACAACTGAATACAACCAGAAATACCTATTAATTAAGAATCAAATTAGGTTTCTGCAGTGTTTTCCAGATAAAAACTGGATGTTCTGTTATGCATAATCAATTTGCTAGAGGTTGAGTTTTGGATTGCTATTCTTGCAGGTTTTTAGGAACCTTTAGGATGTTTCTGTTTTTCTAGTCATTAAGCCAAATTTGTGACATTGCTACATGAATATACCCTTTCCAAGTACTAAAAAATTATTGTAAAAAGCCAATTTCTTCACAATGGCACTTCAATTAAATTGGCAGACATCTCAGAGAATGCTTCTCAATTTCAATAGTCACTTGTAATTCTGTTTTAATCTTTCAGTAGGTAGAAATTTACTGTTTAATGTTACATGCCTGCTATGTGCTTATGCTCTTTGTAGCCTATAAATCCTCTGACTCCTATCAAAACAGTGCAACAAAATAATTTTCATATTGGATTTTGTTAAAGTTGGGAGCTTCCTACCAGATTAAAGACCTGCCTATAAGTTAAAGACAGTCACTGAGGAGGCAGCTGGTGTTTTGACAAGCCAGTTTCTTCCCTGCTTGTTTACAGCCGATTCTACCCTGGCACAACAGTCTTCAACAAAATCCTGCCCCAGGCTGTGATCAGGAAACTTCTGAAGCAACTCTAATAAAATAGAGTTTCTTCTTCTCTTATGCTAAGATTATTTTTTCAAATGTCATATCACTCATTATTTTTTTACTTTGAATCCTTTCCAGCTTCTTTGCTGAAAGCATAAACCAGAACTGAATACAGTCTTGAAGTAAGGGTCTTAATGTTCAATTAAGAAAAAACTATAAAAAGTCCCTATTACCACTTGATATTCTCATACACTTGAGAATTACAGATGCTTGTTCAGCCTGTCAAGTGATCCCCAAATCCTTCCTTACTACTGTCATTACACCCAATATCCCACTGACAATGTACACAAAGAAGGAATACAGTTAGAGGTGGTAGCTCAGCACTCTGAATTAAGAATACAAGTAAATTGCTGCTAGTCGTTTTCAGATCCCAACTTCAAAACATAACTAGTTTCTTTTAAGTTTAAAATGTATTACTTTAAATCAGTGAGACAGCCTGAAATGAACGGACAGCCAAAACTGTCTAACTTCAAGGAGAGTTAGTATAAGCTACAGAGAAAAGATCACCAAAATTGAAAATAAAAAAATATGGTTTGCAATCTTTCTGCCAAGATTTGCTACTTCCATACCCTGTTGTTCAAATAAATAAATAATAAATAAGCAAAGGAAAAATTAAAGTTCTAGTAAGATGCAGCATTTTGAGTCACATAAAGCATCCCTCAGTGGCAGACACAAGACTTTGGATGTTTTGTGTTTCCCTATCAGCATCATAAGCATGCAGCATTCAAAAAAATTCAGTCAAAAGAAAAGAGCACCAAGGCATTAGGAGGTTTTGGTCAGTCTGTTACTTTAATCTCGAAAGGCTCCTGAAACAATGTGTCTTCTTAAGCAGGAATGGATCAGAAAAATGAAAATGAGATTCTCCACTAGATTTTAAGTCTCTCCTCCAGAAAGCCTCCTAAAACGAAAACTGTTCTTAAGTAGAAATCAGCTCAACTGTAATGCTGCCTATCCAATGTTTTGGATTGTTTACTCTTTCTCCAGTGTAGTAGTTGAAAGCAGGGACATTTATCATCCTTTTTGTGAAAGGATGCAATAATTATGACAACCCTCACTAATCCAACCTATAAACTTACTGAGTGAAGGAAACCTATACAGGCCAGAGTAGGCGGTCATGCCTAATAAGTTTAAAGATCTCCTTCCATTTATTTATCAAGGATGAAATCAAGAGGCATTTTGTCACAATTTGTAAATGTCCATAGGCCAGAAAGGATTTATTTTTAGAGACCAATCTACCAGTCAGAGTTTAATGAAATCTAATAGTTGCATGTAATGAAATCTAATAGTTGCATGTTGTATAATACAGTTTTTCCAGGCTCCCTTACGTACTGTATAGAGCTGTAGCAGAAAACACACAAGTTTGTGACTCCCTCATTGCAGCAGAAGGAAGATGAAGATTTGAAATTGAAGCATTTATGATGAGATTTGGTTTGTGATTTGAAATTCTACCTGCCATTTGAAGTATAATAATCTCTTGCTCTTCAATAAAACCTATAAGTGTAGAGAGGAGAAATTATTGGCTTTACAAAAATTCTTTGGGATATAGACTAAATCAAGGCAGCTAAATGCTTTCTCTGCAAATTTATTTTGCTGTAAGTCAAAGCTATATCTGGAAGACCAGCTGTGCAAAAGCAGCATATGGGAGGACTTGATGCTGCATTTTGGAAGTTCGGCAAGGTGCAGGGCCCCAGCAGCTGAGCAGGATGAAGCGGGAGGTGACTGCAGACCAGGAGGAGTAAAGGCAGTCTGAGGAGCTATCTTTAAGTAATAAGAGGTTAACCAGGCAACTGTAAAAGTCAAGGACACTGTGACACCTGCACATTTAAATCCAAATAAGATGATGGGTACAGAAAGTAAGACACACTGCGCTGGAGGGTCTTGCAGCAAGGTGCTTGAGAAGAATTGCTGCCAATAAATGACTGGATAAACACCTTTCTTTAACAGACCTCTGCCTCATTTTGTAACTAAAGATGCTCTTGCATCCAAAAAGACATCCATCTACACAACAACTAATTCTGAGAAAACAAAGGGCAAGGATGAGATATAACGAAAACATTCTATCATGACTTTAGGAACTAGTGAGAGATATATAAAAATCAATGCTACTTTGAGAAGAATACTACTTTAACCCTAGTACTAGTAGCACTAGTAGTGCTTTGTACTTAAGTGCGTATGCGAAGTAGCTCTGAGGGGGAAAATAGAAAGTTATTTCTGAGTGCTCTTTTTCACCTGAGATATACATAGGGTTGTTGTGACCTTATTCTGATAGCAAAACTGAGTGCTTTTAGCCAACCAACAGGTTTTTTTCTTTTATCAGAATGCATTTATAGTGGTACCTCAGACCAAGCAAGCCCTGAAACCGTCTCATCCCTTCTACTTTTCCCAAAGAGCTGGAGTTTCTCTTTTTATCTGCTGCTAGACCCAAGCAACTGTTCAAGCATCTGTAGCAGCACAGCTCTGCAAACAACCACTCCTGGAGCTGCCTATGTTTCCAAAGCCACCCCCATCCTGAGGATGATCTTTACATCTATCTAGTTTACAAGCAAGCTTTCAGAAGTCTTCTAAAGATGGACAGCTCTATGTGTCTTGAAATACAGTGCCATTACACACAGTGATAATGCTGGTTGAGACTTAAAAGGACAGTCAAGCCTTTAATCCTTTTAAATTACAAGATGAAAGAGAGGACTGAAGCAATATTTTAAAAAATGTCAAAGTGATTCACATGTCTAGTTCTCTCCTGAAATATTGAGAATGTAGGCTTTAAAGTTGCTTAACAACTTACTTTAAGGGACCCAAATCTCTGAATAATGATAAGTATGCTCCATTTATGTAAAAAAGAAGTGAGAGCATGCTCAGAACTGATTCTTGAAATCATTGAGATTAAAGGAATCAGAAGATAGAGGAACAGAATTGTTCAGATTTTTCCAGCATGTCACTACAGAGCAGCCTGTATGTGTTTCTATAATTAGATCTCTCACATCTGATAGAAATGCAAATTGTTTAGAAGCAAAAAGGGTTTGCTTTTTATATTTGCTGTATATATGTTTATTTATATTTGGAAAAAAATATAGAGCTACAGTTAGAATCAAGTCAGCCCATTGCTGAGTACTAAATAA
The DNA here is from genome assembly GCF_000738735.6 of Corvus cornix cornix. Taxonomy (NCBI): domain Eukaryota; kingdom Metazoa; phylum Chordata; class Aves; order Passeriformes; family Corvidae; genus Corvus; species Corvus cornix. The sequence continues at coordinate 91,190,267 of NC_046333.1, read as the reverse complement.
CAAGGGAGATGGATATTTCTGGAGAAAAAGAAAAGAAAAAATAGAAACATCAAAACCTACTTTAAAAAAAAAAAGTTTCATATTCTTTTGTAAAACTTCTTTCTGTTGATTTACTGGTCCCTCCTTACAACAATCAAGATTGCAGAACATACAGCCTTCCCTTGTGCCATCAAGCTCCTATGGCCTAGATCTCCTTTAAACTATTATATAGGACTCTCATCCTCCACTTCAACACTCCTATTTCTGCCTGATGTGGGAGAAAGTCTGGCTGGTCTTTTAGAGATTTTCCCTTCCGTACCCATGCAAGTATTTCTTTACCACGCTAAATCACTAAATGCTGCACTGGACTAGTTACTAAGTAAATCCTTGCTGCAATGGAAGCAGAGTTTTTGACTTCCCTTTTGGTGGCTATTTGGCTTTATGCAGCAGCAAGGAATGAATCTGTCACTGAACCTTACAGTTTATATCACTGTAAATTAATTTAAAAAAACCCCACAAATATTTTAACACACTAATTCTATGTAGCTTATCACTAGCTCTTGACTGAGACCAGATGATAATAGGGAACTTCAGGATGCCAGCAGCATTGAGGCAGTTGTAGACCTTCTACAGAAGACAGCAACTCCCTACATCTCATTACTTGTCTACAATCCACATAAAAACAAGGCTGAGGAGAAAGCAGTTATTTATCAGTTACCCTACATATTGCACTTTTCCTTCTATGTCTCAAAGGAAATCTGTTCTTTCATACACAAAAGTACATATACAGCTCTTTTCTCCCACACATTTCTAACCAATTTAAGTAGCTGGGTAGATCCTATCAGATTAGAATCCAGGCTACATCTCTAGATGCCATAAAGCTTTTATCTATTCACTTCTTCAGCTTACCTTCACTGGATCAACAAAAATTTACTAGGCCTACAGGCCAGCTACTAGAAGATAATGACATCTTAACATCATGTGAAAGCCACATGTGCTGAAAAGACATTTGCTTTTTATCTCTCACAGGAAATCAAAGATAATTAGGCAATCAACATTGCTATTTGAACAAAAGGAAAACAAAATAAAGCCCATAAATATCATCCACTCCCTGGAATTCTTAAATTCTAGTTTATGACAGAATAGTGAGTTTTAACAACTTTTATATTCAGCTGATTTCTATCATCAACAGAAATTTTAAAATAGATAAATTCCAAACTTCAACTCAGAATAAAAGAAGCCCTATTTCATATATACATAAATAACCATGAGACAAGTCTGTGTTAGTCTTTTTTTCCACCCATCTCTGCAATGGAATTTAAAGCTTTTTGTCTGAGCTATTTTTAAATGTTTTACTTCGTTGCTTCCACTTACTTCCATTAAGCAAAATTTTTCTTTACTCTGCTTAATCCATTTATTAAACACGTTAAATTCAAAGGCTAGTAAAGGGATTACGATGGTAGAAAAAAAGACTGACTGTTTCCTGTCTAAATTTCCACTTGTATCTCATTTCTATTTATAAATAACACTGATTGCCCATCATGATAGGTCTAAATAAGGTAGGATTTCTGCTTCTTAGGACAAACAGGTAGGCAATGACTTTAGCTGTATTTCATTCCAAAAGCTACTCTGCTTTCTCAGGTGGAAGAGACATCTCTTTCCTTTGTAAGGTAACATGTCAGCTGCCAGATTTTATACAGTGGTGCTGAACTCTTTTACCTCAGCTATACAGGCTGGGTCATGCCTGCCCTGAATCACGAGGTCAAGGAACAAGACTTCACCCACAGGCGAGACCTCAGCTTGTGCAAAGGAGCAGAGGGAGAGTGGACAAGTTCTGCTTGTGAACACACCAGGCAGCAAGTCATGCCAAGGCTAAAGGAGTGGAGGGGCAGTTCTTATTTCTGAAACAGGGACATCAAAAAATGGAAATCCACCACTGGAAACTACAGTAGATGATGTATTCTTATGGATCTTTTGGAGAAACATACAGCTCCATTCTACCCATAATTTACTGCATAGGCTTAATTTAGTCTTGCATAAATTACCATCTGCAACATGCCCCTAAACAGTTTTTTTTCCCTTGAGTTGCAGCTTTCCACATCTAGTTCATTCTGGGCAATGTTAGCTAGGAGAATATTTTCCCACCATGTTTGTTAGATGGCATTGTTTCAGAATCAGTGCTAGTTTGTTTTCCAAGTGCATCATTACACCACAGCATGATTTAAGAGCTATATTGTCACACCCCAGACCAAGACTTTAAATGTGGTTTAAAAACCTCATGTAGGACATCAGAATCATCATTATAGACACAAAAAGGTTCAAGGTCTTTTGCATCTTCTTTCTTTGCTTATGTAGGGGCTCAATGGAATTAAAGATGTCATTTAGCAAATGGCAACAAATAGCTGCTCACAGTTCATCTTCTGGATGAAAACAATCCAAAACAACAACAAAAAAATCCTAATGTAATTTTTAACAATGTCACTGACATATATGGAGTTGCATTCTATGGAAGAAAAGATCTATTAAGAAAAATGAAGTAAAAGATTCACCATTTTGAAAGACAGATTATCGAGCTGCTTTTGTAAGTATTCCATAACTTGCTAGTCTGAACTGCAGATACTTATTGCTAAGATCTCAGTGCTGACAGCCTAAAGTCAGCATTTGGAGATGAATCCTTGAATACCACATCCCAAATGTCACTGAGTAACTGACAGTATGCAGCAACTCAGAGTCAGGGCTTCACTAGAGAGTTTCAAAATTTACAAATGCCACGAAAGATTTAGTTTGCGAGTGTTTAACAGAAATGATTTCTGGTCTGAAATAATATAGCCACTGTGCATGCACTGTTTTAAGTAGCAGATGAATAGATACATCTTCTCACTCTGAAGGACATGACTGGATTTCAGGAAGAACTGAGAAGTGTATTCCCTGCCTATTACCATAAACACATCAAAAATACACATCCACTCTTACAGGTCTCTGAATGTCACTTGTTTCACAGTGAAACCCTCTGACAACAGAGCTTTTCCTAAGACTTCCCCTGAAGTACAGACTCCAGTCAAATAAATTTTCAGTTGATTTTCTGACACTTCATCTTTAATAGGTTAAAAATAGCACATAAGCCTAACACAAACAACATCCAACTGATTGAGAACTAGCATATTTGTCATTTGTTTTATTTAGGAAAAGAAAAAAAAAGAAAAAAAATGTTTTAAAAGTAGTCCTCCTCACCAGCTTGCTTAGTTTGGCTAACCTTCTAGGGGCTCCCACTGAAAACATGGACTTCCCTTTTAATTCAGTAAGACCAAACGCAAATTTTACATTTTCAGATCTATAGACAAAGGATAAATTAATATGCCAATTAAAAAAAAAATGGCCCAAACAAAGGGGCGGGAGGCAGGTGCTGATCTGAGCCAATGATGCACTTTATGCTTAATTAAAAAAACCAAACACCATACCAATAATATAAAAGGAAGAGTATTGTCCATAAGACAACCAGAGAAGTGCTTTTGCCCTGTGTGGCACTAGCCAGGTCTTTACCAGCACACCTAGTTGAGACTGCTAAAACTAAAGAAGTATCCAGGCTCTTCACAGCTGGCCACTGGGTAAATAATGGGACCAAGCAGAAGACTAGAAAGTATAGCTTGTAAGGAAGGGTTAAATGAGTTGGGACAGTTTGCCCTGGAAAGCCAAAATTGGTAATCATTCAGAGCCAGCAAGCATTTAAGTGGCAAATTAAAGCAGATTAAGGTATCATTTTCTCCCCCATGTCTTCTAGCAGTAAAGTATGGGCTTGCATCACAGATTTAAGGTAGGAAAAGTTTCCTGTGTCCAATGCTGCAAGCTGGAATATATGACTGGGAAAGGATTTGAATCTTCATCATAGGAGGTTTTTAAGAATAGTTAGACAAATGCTTCTAAGAAGTGATAGTTACAATCGATCCATTTATATTTGGATGGATATATGGAAAACACAGCCTCTCAAAGTCCTTTCAGTTCTCTCTAATTTGCCTGTCAAGGAATTGCAGAGTTTACATCACAAACATAACTTGAATGTCCCACATTTTTCCCGCACTGCAGCCAGTTTAATGGCAAAGTGTGTGCAGCTCTCAAGAAAATATTACCCAGGCAAACTGGGATAAGAGACAATGAAAGCAGAACTAAGATTTGCCAACCAAAGGAGCAGGCAGCAGTATTGTTTCACCATCCAGTTTACAGCCCACAGCAAATCAGCTTATGCACCCAATGGTAACAAAAAGGTGAAGAAAAACATTTCAGGTCTGCAAAGATACACCAGGGTATTAAAAAGCTCCTCTCTTCACTGCATCCCAGCTGCCTGCTAACAGCACTACAGGCAGATACAGAAAAATGCTGCTGCAATGCTACAGGACTCCAGTAATTGCTCCGAGTACAGGCCAGGACTGAAACCTGTGAAAACCATGAAGCTCAGTTTGCCAGTGACTGACCTTCAAACCTTGACAGATTTGGCAAGGAAAAAAAGTCTCTCAGGCACAACCATCAACAGAAAGAAGAGACAGCAGGAATAAGAGCAGCCAGGAATTGAAGAAATTTTACAGGAAGAGTGTGACAAGGATTCTTTATATTTGAAAAACCAACATGTAAAAAAATGCCATATGCTGACATAATATTATACACATTCCTGAGCAAGGCTGTAGGTGTAATAAAATAGTTTTGTTAATCACCGTATGTAGTTTCCTTTCCCCAACCATTACAGCTACCAATAATCTGTGTGGCTTCTGATCAGATCAGGGCAGATGAAGCTCTACTTTAGGTTGAATTGGGTCAACGCAAATGAATTGATGATGACTCATTTCAGAGCACACAGCTTAGCAAAGTAAAAAGCTGGCAGAATTTATTCTCCCATCTGAGACAGTGTTATTATTATTATTATTACTAGGAGTTAGAAGTCTCCTTCACTTGTACTTTACTGAAAGCATGCAATCTTTCTTGTGACTCTGCTGTCCCAGTTTCCAGGTATTGTCATCCTGCTGCATGGGGTGATGCTTGGAGTCATTTCAAAGCTGAAATCCAGGGAAGCAAAAATCCTGTGTTTGAAAACTGAGTGATAGGAGGACTCCAGAACCGTTTTCCACTGTTTATGATGGCTTCTGCTTTTCTGCAGAAAACAGCTGAGGCATACTCAGTTTGCTGCTAATTTAAAAAGCTGGCTATCTTTTCAGAGACACACAGAGCCAATGCTGGACATAGTTTTCTTCACTGGTATTAAGATACATGCATGCTTTCATAGTCGTTTTGCTTTATGTATTAGGTAATAGACAACAATGAATTTGACTTCTTAAACTGCAAAATCCTGCTGATGTTCACTATTTGCATTGTTTTGTCAGTAACATGAAAAATTGTACTGCTTTAGCAAACATTCTCTAGACATTATACTTTATCGTGCATTGGATTCATAGGAGCACTAAACCTACAGCAACTTTTATAACTGATAACGTTTATGGCACTAAAAAAGTCACTGCATCAATCTGCCCACTGATACCACAGTATTGTAGAATCATAGAATTTTGGGGTTGGAAGGGGCCTTAAAGATCATATAGTTCCAACCCCTCTGCTGTGGGCAGGAGCACCTTTCACCAGTTTAGAGCCCCATCCAATCTGGCCTTGGATACTTCCAGAGGTGGGGCATCTGCAACCTCTGTGAGCAACCTGTTCCAGTGCCTCACCACACACACAGTAAAGACTCTTTTTCCTGATATCTATTCTAAACCCACTCTCTTCCAGTCTGAAGACATTCCACCTTGTCCTTTCACTACACACTCTTCTAAAAAGTCCCTCTCCAGCTCTCTTATAAGCCCACTTTATGCACTGGAAGGCCACAATTAGGTCAGCTTGAAGCCTTCTCTTTTCCAGGCTAAACAAATCAAATTCTCTGTCTTTCCTTACAGGAGAGGTGTTCCATCCCCTATCAACTTGATGTCCCTTCTCTGGACTCACTCCAACAGGTCAATGTCCTTCCTGTGCTGGGGCCCCCAGAGATGGATGCAGCACTGCAGGAGGGGTCTCACCAGAGCAGAGCAGAGGGATAGAATCCCCTCCCTCACCCTGCTGGCCATGCTGCTTTGGATGCAGCCCAGGACACATTTGGCTTTCTGGGCTGCAAGTGCACATTGCCAGCTCATGTCCTGCTTCTCATCCACCAGCAGCCCCAAGTCATTCCCAGCAGGGTAATAAAGCTTCATAAGCAGGTAAGGGAGAGCAGACAAGAGCTTTAAAATTTCACATTGGAGTGTCTCACTTGGGTACCAGCACGAGAACTGAATATGGTGGCTCTGCCCCAAGTTGGCCCTTAGCAAATGCCCAAGGGAGCAAGACAAGAAGGTGCATTTCAGGCCGTCCCATTAACAGCCTGGCTTCCTACAGAAACCTGCTCTTATCCGTGATTCAGTCCTCATGGGTTAACAAGCGGGAAAGTGGAACCACATGTACACGTCTCATTCTTACTATAACGAAGATGGTAATTTCCAACAGCCAGGGGAAATCTTAAATCAGTACAAGCAAATACATCAAAACTCACCCTCCAGTTTCTAAACTAATTGCAATGCAAAACTGCCATAACATCCTAAGTACAATCAATCATAAGCAGGCAGGCTGCAATTAGATACATGGATACTAATCAGAATCAGCTACATTTCTTACATCAGCCTCAGCTATGCAGAAGAAAGAAAGTGCAAAACTTTAAGGATTCCTTATCCTTTCCTAGGCCACTGTTTCCCCTCTAACATTTTAAGAAATAGAGAAACCCAGCAGTTCAGATTTTTCCTCCTATCACTGGCAGTGACCTTATTCAACTATCACATCAATGATTCTTTTATGTGTCTCTGTCCCTACAGTGTCCTGATAATAAAGTAAAAACATCAGTAACTATAGAAGCTAGGGAAAACCACTGTGCCATGTTTTATATACTTACAGCACTGTTATTTGTAAGCTACCACTGACTTTTGAAGCTCAGTCTTGGACTGTGCTGCTCACCTGGGGCTACCACAGGCCCCTTGAAAGAGAACTCATTGCTCAGAATATCCTATGAGCACTTATAGGCTATGTTAGGGCCCATGACAGTACAGGAGCTCTCTTTGCACTGTGATGAAGGGCTTCTTTCCTTCAAGATTCTCTCCTTCTGATTTACACCACAATAAGGTAGTAGTAATACAAGTGAAGCGAGTTACACAACATGGAGAGACTGTACCTGACCTTGCAGCTCTCAATACATATTTAAACCATTCCATGCAATTCTGAGAGCAAGACAGAGAGACAATAACTACTCTTTGTTCTGTCCTACTTGATTCAGCAACCAGCCCTACCATATTTCATTTCCTTGAATTCTCTTTCTGTAAACTCAACATGAGTTCAGACTGAAAGCAATTAAGTTCTTCTGTGTTTCCTCCATAAGTTCATTATTGCAGCATCTACATGCATAATACATTTTAATAAATTCATTTTCACAGCATACATACAGCAAGAAAAACTTATTAAAAAAGCCTAGCAAAAAAAACTTACAAAAAAGCTAAACCAAAAACCACCACACACTTACTAATTTTGGATACTCAGTCTGAAAGTGCTGAAAACTGCTTTTCAGAAGACTTGTTTCATGGTGCTCTTCCATGTTCAAAACCCAGCTACTATTAACTCCAGCTGCAGCTGCGAGTACTCAGTGCTTCTGCAAATCAAACAGTGAGGTCGCAAGTCAGCAACCCAGAAAATGAGAGCCACCTGTGAAAAGCTCTGTTCCCTTGCCGTGACTGGCACGACAATAGCAGAAATGCTTCTTCACAGCTGTTCAGCTGTGCCTAAGGCTAGGAAAGATAGCTGTTTGTTTTGTGAAGGGGTTTTTTATTATTTTATTTTTAAAGAAAATAGTAAACTATTTGCAAACTCAGGTTGAATTCAGTTAATAAAGAGCTTGATAAGTAGGAAAGCTCTACAGATGTTTTCCCTCTGAAAACCCACCTGAAGGGTGGAGAAAGACCTGGCCTAGCCAGCCCTACTGTTGTGTGGGCATCAGCACTGCAGAGATTTTGGCTGGCTTTCTTTCTGTCACCTGCCATGTGACCTTTCTTTCAACAAGGAAGCAGGTTTCTAGAGGTAATTCAAGGTGGTGGAAGTAATTAATATTTCCTGCCTGTGAACAACTTCGCATTTCATTTCAGAGTAGCAGTAGTCTGAACTGGGGGACCCCAGGAGCAGGAGCTTGGATAGCTCTGCTGGCCACTTGCCTGCAGCATCTAGGACCTGCTGTACCCAGCAGGATCTGTGCCAGCTTCCAGGTGCGTGGTTTTGCTTCAACACAAACATTGCACTTGGGCCACCTGAAAGTTATGAGTTTCAAGAATTCAAGAGCCACAAAAGCTTGTGTTCAGGGTAAAGCAGTGACAAAACTTGTCTTTTCTAGATAGCTGCTCACTGAGGAAGCTCCTGTGATGATTCTTTCTCTCTTCCAGGAGAAAAAATCAGTACAGTATTAGTTGGATGTAATGCCTGTAGAGGTTTTTAGACCTTTCTACAGTTCACCCACAGTTTTTTTCTGGGTGATGTTCTTCATTTCACGATTGCCTTCAAGATACATCCATACTTTGATTTTCATTTTCATGCATCATTTTTGCCAAGCCTCAAGTCTTACAGCAAGTAGCTATCCTCACAACCAGGCCATAGGAATAATTCAAATTGTTCCCTAAGGAAAAGAGTTTAGTGTTTATTCTTTCAGAATTATGGTTGTAGAGGAACATGACTTGCTCTTCCACTATATATAACCTCTCTGCTACTCACTGTATTTATGTCTCAGCTATAAATTTCTCATGCCTGTCATTAAGTGCTGGCCAGTACCTCTGGCCACACACAATAATGAGGCACAGTAGTAAAATTGAGCTTGCTTCTGGCAGCATGCTGAAAGCAAAATTTTCAGAGGAATTCTTTTCCACTCAAGTAGCTGTTTGAAGCTTATAAAACGACACGATGTTGTGTTATCTTTCTCCCTTCTATTTACAATCTCTTTATTAATTCCCTTTTTATTTGTGGTTAGATATAACAAAATTCGTAAATACTGGTTGCATAAACCACTTAGACTAATGAATAGAAAACATTTAATGCTAGGAGGCTCCTGTCCTCTACATTAATCGCTTTCATAAAGGACATATTTATTATTCTTCATGTTGCTTTTACTGGAATACAGTGAGGTTTTTTCAGTTATAAATAAAAGGTTTTCAGTTTGCTTTATTCAGCTCTTTTTATGATTTTTTTTACTTTTGTAATAGTTTTCTGACATCTGTCTTGGCAAGTTGTCTTTGATGATTTTATTGCCTTATCTTGGTCACCTTGTCTCAATCCATACTGCTAGGTAGGTGCTGAACCAGTCACCTGTGCATTTGAATCTGTCACTTGTTCTTTGCTGCTAGACACCAGTCTTGAACATGTGTCTTCTTGTGCCCTTCACACCTTACCTTTGGTTTTAGATGGCAGCTGCATCCTTGGTTAGCAAGAATATTAGAAGTCTCAGGAATCTGGCTATCTGCACAGTAGTATTTAGTTAGCTACCACTGGCTTGAGGCTTGCAGTTATATTTTCAGCTGCTGCTGGCTTCAAATCTTCATTTGCTATAAACAGGATAGTCCATACATGGTGTGACATGAGCTGTACTGGAAGGCTGCCTTTGCCTTCTGCTGGTGTTTTTCTCTAGTCTAGCAATTCTTTCTACACACTTTGTTATTCTGATTTGCTCCCACTTACCTATTCCTCTCCATCTGGAGATGGGGGGATATGGGTAGGGAGGGAAAAACAATAAAATCCAAAGCCCAGGCTTTTGGCAGTCCTGACAATTATTTCTGCCTTATCACTGTGGAAGCTGTGCTGTGAAGAGGATTAGATCTGTTCAAGCTCGTGACAAGAAAACTGAGGCCCATTAACTGTAGTAACACTTGACACCTTCTGTTGTTCATTATGCTATCAGGTTACAATCAGGAACTTCCTCAGCCAAACATTTTAGTGTCATCTGCGTTTGTATCTAACCCCCCTGAGGCCTCATACAACAGAACTGTCATTGGCACTATTGCGGCACTAGGAAGAAAGCAAAACGCCCTTCAAAGTTACATATATCAGCCAAAAGGCATCCTGAAGGTCAAAAAGTTGTTTTCTTTGTAAATTGGTGTCTGAAAATGTCCTGAAGGGAAATATCTAACACTGAGGGTCTTGCCCATGTGACTGTTGGCTTTTTAAAAATTTTCAATTAGGAATAATTTAATATGCAGTGAAAAATCAGTGAGTCAGTAGCTATGTATTTACCTATGTTTCTGTAAAAGTTATTATATTGCTCATTCCATCTGATGATCACATGGTCTTATTTTAAAGTTTCTACTTCCCCAGGCTATCAATTTGGTTTGATCTCTTCTTCCAAAGACACTGCTGTTGTAATATTTTGCAGGGATGATCTCCAAATTATATTTTCAAGCAAATCACTTCAAGCTTTTGCCTAATGTGTTCAGGTTTTTTATAAAGGACACCTAAATTACAGCATGAGGTCATAAATGTTTCTATATACAGCAGACATACATCATTATTAAAGTCATAGGCCTGGGTATGCCTCTAATACTGACATTGGACTATTACCCTACTCTCCACAAGTTCTAGCAGATATTTATCTCATAACTCTGATGTCCAGGTCTTTATCTGTAGAATTAATTTTTCTGCTTTGTTTTGCCCCAAGGAGCAAGAAGCTTGTGCAAGGTGAATTCATTTGCCATGTAACATACATTTCACGTTTGCTTCTGCTAGTAAGGGAATCACTGCTTAATCCAGACACTGCACAAGCAGAGTTACAGAGATGTCATACAAGGTCTGGCCTGCTGAACAATAGGATTACCAGCAAGCAAATTGTTTTCCTAACGCATTTGCACATATTAGCCAATTGGATAGAGCAAATAGCATTGCAAAGCAAAAACAAGTTATCCAAAATAGTTGAGTAGCTTGCATGACAGTAATTGCTTCAAAGATGAGTTATTTTTGTCAAGGTAAAAAGAAATGCTTATAAAACTATTTTAATGACTGTAACTTGACCTCAAAATTTGCATCTGCAATAATGCAAATACAATTATTTATTGACTTATAAACCCTCATTTGCATGACATGTATATTCATGTATTTTCTAAAAGATGCTGAAATGATAAGGAGGAAAACAACAGGCAGCATAGCAGTGTTTTGCACTCCAAGAACGTAAACATCACATTATCCTAGAAGATAAACATTTGCAAATAAACACTTGCTTTCCTTTGGAGAAAAAACAAAAAATGAACAAAAAAATCCCAAACCAAAATCACAACATAAAAACTCCCACGTCTGCCTTGGTAATCTCGGTTTGTCTGTCCCTCCCACCAGCAGCTGGTTAAGAGCAGGGCTATCCTGCTCAGGTCAATAACCTTTATTAGGCAGCGGCCATGACAACTTTGCATGACAAATGTAGCTTGCCTTTGGTTCATTTCCAGCTGGAAGGTGACAGTGTTCCACAAGTTTCAAAACCAAGTGAAATCTTACTAGAGTTTCAATCTCCTCAGTAGAAAAATTTTAGAAATCCAAAGTTAGGTTGACTGAATCTGTGTATCAAAACGTTTTTCCATGCATGAAGAAGCAATGAAACCATGTCATTTTAAGGTGGGGTGGAGCTCAGGGTGCATTATCTTCTAATCCTCTTGAGCTGTGGTTTCTGGTGGAAGGACAGCTGGGCAAATGGCTCTGTGTACTTTACCAGGCTGCCCCATCTGCACAAATGCAGTGCCAGTGCTCGAGCCCAAAGCAAACACCTTCGTTGGCTAACGCACAGCCTGAGAGCACGTTTACGTAATGCCGGTCCTTTCTAGGAGGTGGGAGTTGCTTCTTAAATGAAAAGCTGTGTTACTCTGCCACTCGTTTTTCCCCAGTACCTAGAGTTAGCTGCACTTTTCAGCACTTTTCATGGTCACTGAAAACAGTCAATCAAAAACCAGAAGGCTTTTTATCAAATGGAGAATTCATGGAATAAGTTGAAAATGCAATATTTAAAAATCCAAGCTCCACCCCCCCAAAAAAAACCCAAGTACAAAACCAAAACGCATAAAGTAAACATTTTTAAATATCAGAAGCTGTTATTGTATTGGAAGCATGGAAACTTTGAATGTGAAGATACTCTTCCAATATTATATTTTGGATGGTATATTCAAATTCATCCCGCTGAGCGGCATTGTCTGTCCCCTGGGCAGGGGAAGGGGAAGATTAGCCTGAAGACTACAGGGACTGCTACATCTCAGGTAGAATCTATATCAAGCATTCAAAATTTGAATAATTTTATGTTACTCAAGAAGCACTGATAGATGCAATTTTCTGACTAAATATTTAAATTATTTTATTTTCATAACAGGCATTGGAAGTGTTAGTACAACGTATTGATTGTAGAGTTACATTCTGGGAAGAAATAACAGCTTGACACTGATGCCCTCAATCATTGGAAATCATCAAGATAATTGAGAGAGACAACTTCTCGGTCTGCTTCAAATTTATTATTCTCACAACAGCAAACATAGGCTGATCCTTGCTTCACAGCCCAGTTTTGGCCAACTGAGTGACTTTCTGAGTTGCAGCAAACTGTTCCCAGCCTCCTCTGCCTGTAGAGAATTTTTTCTGACATTTGTGTCACTAGAACATTGGTCCCTACTCTTTCCTACTTCCTCCCCAATGCTCTTGATGCTCCGCAGGCTCCTTGCGTCCGGCTGCCACCTTCCCTCTGGGCAGATCTCTGTTCACCTACCCCAGCAGGAGCAACCTCCCATTTCCATCCAAGTCCCACCCAAACAAGTCCTTCCAATTACAGGAAGGAGATAAAAAAATAAACAAAAAACCTGAAATAATCCTCCCAGCACTGGAAACTGAAGATGCCATCAGCCATGCCTCAATCAGGTATTATCCCGCCCGTGTCTTACAAACTACTTTTTTTAGTCTGTCAGTGCAAATGAGATAGTTGTTTTTCTTTACTGAACCTCTCACCTCATCCACCCAATCCAGAAATTCAGCCTTTACTTATCTCTTCATATCTTCTTCTCCAACCCTTGATTTTCTATTTCTGGTTCTTCCTTACCCTACAAATTGTTCTACTCAGTATTACTCTAAACTCAGTCTCCTTTTTAAACAAACTCTTGATTATGCTTGGCAATTCCTTTATTTCTTTCTGTATGTAAGATTCTTTTTGTCACAATTTCTGCAGGAAGTGAGACTGACTAATAAATAATAAAATTTCAATGATGTAAAAAAAAAAATTTCTTCCAGAAAATGACATGTTTTATGTGTATGGGGGGAAATTGTTCCCTGTAAAACTGGATTTTTTTATTTTTTGCTTCAAATCCGGAAGGGTAAAAAAAGTGTAAGGTAGAGTTTCTGCTTCCACCCTCCCCTCATCAAGTATGTTATTACATTTTTATATTATTTTGTCTAGTTCCTGTTCATCACTCCCCAACTAATTCAATACTGAGTTCATGCATCAAGTCTTGCGCTCCCTCTGTCAGCAACAGTGACTTTCTATCCCCACTCGTCATCTTTCCTACAAAACTCCTTGTATGTCCACACATTGTGTTACAAAAGAAATCTGTGCACAAAAATACCCTCTTTCAAGCACTTCCTTTGAATCTATCCCAACAGGACACTTACAAACCCTTATGCACCTGTCAATCTCTTTAACTTGTTTTCTTACACAAACTGCTTGTGCTTTTCTACCAGGTCGGCTGCCTGCCACTGCTATCATACATCTTGTACCAAGAGAGGAGTATTTATGGAATAGGAACACCTCTTTGGTTACTGAAGCTACATCACATGAAAACGCACTCCTTTAGGAGGCCTCTTGATATGATAAAAATAAAAAAGGAGAAAAAACAAACAAAAAACCACCACCACCAACAAAAAATATTTTGGACAGCAGGTTCTAAACTGTGTAGTAATTACAAGCATATTTGAGCCTGCCTCTTTATGTCGTTTTTCGTTAAGTCTCAATTCTGATACGGTTGCTCACAACAAATACATTTCTAAAGGAAACTAATATCCTTTAAAGTTGAATGGAAAGAAAAAGACAATCAAAACAGAAACTGTTTCCACATTTTTATTAAAATAAGAGTTGTTGCAAATGTCAAATTGGACAAAGAATTACAAAGAAAATAAGAGGTAAAAGCAGTTATAGAAGAGATTATGCTCAAATACAAATTATATGTAGACGCTTTCATATCATTTACAAAGTTTGTGATAGGGTGCATCTGTTTTCTTAATATTCTTAAAAATTAGAACATGTACTGTATGGAATTAAGGTGAGCTCAACCTTTACTATTTTTTGTGCCATTTCAAGTAATTAAAAATACATTTTTAAAATAATAGTCCCATTTAATTAGAAAACTAAAAATGAATGTCCAAAGTAGAAGTGAGGCAAATATACCATCTTCAATATCTTTGTGAAGGCTACCAACAAGTACTTTGTGAGTGATCGAAGGCATTTCACCCTCAAATATCTCTCCTGTGCTGTTCTCCCTGCAAAAAGCAATACAAAGGATGTATATGTGGTGGATACTCATCTTTCTGAGTCCACTGCCAGAAAACAAAGATGAAACTAGCCCACAATCACTTCCCATATTGCTTTGCTTCTGCAGCTTAATCAAGTGCAAATTTCATCTTATGTTTGAGAAAAACAGGCCTTGCACCTTGAAGTTATTTGTTAGAATTTTGATAAAGAAGTCTCATACATTGATTTCTCAGAGCCCTGCAGTATTGTTTCTGCTGGCAAGACATCTTGGAAGCATACCCTATTTTTTGTGCCACTTGTAAGAACAGCATTATTTTAGAAATATTATCTTACCATATTCCTCAAACATTTCTCAAACACTATGACATGATGCAATTAGCCTGTAATATAGCTAGATGTAATTAGACAATAAGAGGGAAGATACCATTCTCTTCTTTTTGGCACTATATCTGTAATACTCCTCTATCTAGCTCTGGCTCGCCAGCAAAAGCCCAGCTGCCAGGTTGGTCAGCAGCCTGGAGCACACAGCCCAGCACAGAGAGGTTGAGGGAGCTGGGCTGGTTGAGCTTGGCTGAGCGACAACAGAACAGTACTTCAAAATGGGCTACAGAGATGATGGTCCTGGCAGATAACATAACAGTGGGCAATAACATAGCTGTGAACTGCAGCCTGGGAGATTTGTCAGGACATCAGGAATAACATTTTCGCTGGAGCAGCACTGGGTCGGGTGGCCCTGTGAAGCTGCAGTCTGCACCCTAGAGATGGCTGAGGTTTGTCCAACTGAGCCACAACAGACCCTCTGTAGCATGGGCAGGAATGCTACTTGGAGCAGGAATTTAGACTGGATGACTTTTTCATCTAATGGCAGAAGGTAGGAGGAAGGCACTCAAGAGACTATTTAAATCCAGAAGAGGTGCTTGTAGAGCTTGACTACCAATTACACCTGAAATATAAATGTTCCTTACCTTTGACCATCCCTAAATATATACTTCAAAATGTGAGCACTATTTAACTTTAATAACTCTGTTTAAAATTAAAATGGAATAAATTTTTCTTGACTGAAACTGGAGTTAGACACCTCCTCACACTGATCTTCATTCAGAAAGAATTAAAAAAATATTTATAGCTTTCAACAGTAGTACTTTCTGTGAAGACTGATTCAGAGATTTACATAAGTGGGTCTACTCACACAAAGTCAGTTATCATTTGTGTCTTCTACCTTCAATTACTTTAATGTTCATTCTTCTTTTTAAAGATAGGTGCATGTGTGTGAAGGAGACAAGAATTGTATTTCATTACAGGTGCATCATGGCTTTGCCATCTATATGCTACTCAGATTTTAAAACAAACCAAAATGACAGAACAACCCATTGGCATAAATCCAAACACTATATCTTTGCTGTTTATAAAAAAAGCTAGAAAAAATTAAGAATCATGTGCACTGCCCCTGGATAAGCAAGGAAAAGGTCCATCATTTACACATTTATTATGAATGTGCTATCCCCTCGAACAAAACAAAGCATAAATACACAACAAAAGCCTTCATGCCAGCAGTAATAAAGGTTGAAGAAAGTATATTTCAGAACTGTCTCTGGCTAATACCTGTCATCTCCCCCACTCCTCCTGAACTTCCTGCTTCTTTTTCAACCCACAGAGTCTCTGTAAGAATTCCTTCACGGCCCAGGCTATCCAGGGGTTTTCACATTGCAGTGCATGTGAAAGAGTGTTAATAATACACATAAAAATACTTTTTTGAGGGGGAGAAGGAAAGAATCTGCTCAGCTAGGGAGATCCAGAAAGGTCACCATTTCAAAGGATCTGAAGGCATAATTTCCATACCTGATAGACACTTTTTTATAATTTCTGTGGAGTTTTTTTTTCTTTCCAATACCATGGCATTTGAGATCCAGAAAACAAATTTTGAGGGAGATGACTGTTGTATAAGAAGCACAATAAAACTTAACAAAAAGAGATGATAGGAGAGGGAGCTGATCCTGTGTGTACCAGGCGACTCGCAACTGGGTAAGTAGTCACAAGCTGTCAGTAATGATGATGTAATAGAGTCTTCCTGTCTTACTGAGCTTCATTACCAGGGATACAGAAAATATATCAATTCAATTTTTGGGTTTTGGTTTGGTTTTTTAACTATTATTTGACTGGTAATGTGCTTGCTCTGCTTCACTGCTGCAATAACAGAAAGTTCTAAAACCATGTGGCACTGAAGCTGACAGACATAATGATGGAATCTGATGCAGAGCAGTTTAGCTGGACACTGCCAATGAACAAACAAGGAAAAAAATTCAGAGCTATATTTGCAAATACTCACACAATTGCATGTAAATGGCTCCTTTTCCATATGTTTCTATAATTTATTTTTCAAATAGTGTAATTTTAATCAAAATTGTTTCAAGTGAAAGCTTGATGTTCCTTGTCAGGCAACAACCTTTCAATACTTCTGGTAGCATGCACTAATTAGAACTTTAAAAAAAAATTTATATATAATATATTACTACTATGTTATATATATAGCTATTCTAAATATCTTTTGTAATGATCTGGAGCCTTATCTCCCCAAGATACACCTTTGTCAATGACAAACAAGGATCAGCTCTTCTGTGTGTGCATACATATGCATATTTTAGCAAAAACAATGAGAACAATTTATACTGTATCTATTGCTTCAGAAATGCAAAATGAGACATCCACTTGGATCATGAAGGACCTGGAGTATAATCCACTTAATGCTACATTTTATCACTGTGTAATTTTTTTCCCCAAATTGATCTGATGGGCAATTCCAGCACAGAGCAGGAATGCAGTAAATTTTCCCACCTCCATCTTATATAATGGAGCAAATCATTACCCACTGTAAGTGAGTTTTAATTGTCACAGTGGAAGAAGACAATTACAGGTCAATCTGTCAATGGAGTAATTTGAGGAACTAAAACTAGTTGACCTTTCTGGTATGTTTTTCCAGGACCAGGATCGCTCTCCTGCTAAGCAGCAGCAGATGGCCAAAGCTGAGTGGTTCTGCTTCCTTGTGAAAATTAATTTGTTTTTCGGGGTTATTAGATATGTAAAGAAAGAAGATAGAAGCAAACCCTTACTTAAGAATCCCAGACCAGCACCCAAGCACTTCTGTAAAAGGGGCAAGCAAAGTGTCTGGGCTTCACTAAGGTCACCTGCAGCTACTCCAAGGTCACCTGCAGCTACTCCAAGATCACCTGCAGCTGCTTGAACTCCAGCTTTAGCCTGGAGCATCCGTGCCAAGGGAGGTACAGAAACGCTCCTCTTGGCACACTGAATGCCAGAAACGGCGCCCCAGTGTTACAGTGCAAGAACAAAAATGGTGGAAGAGAACATTGTGATCAAAAATGTAAAAGCAGGAAAACATGAAGAGGCAAAAAAGCATGAAGTTGAGAGGATGAAAATACTACATGAAAAACTCATTTCGTAAGAGTAACCAAAAAATTTTTTTAAAACAAAAGCTGAGGTCATGAAAGAGCAACAACAAAAAAAATCTTTAAGCTTAGCTAAATAGTCTTCTCTTACACATAATCAAAATAGAATCAAAATAGGGAAACTGGAAGAAAACCCTACAGTAAAAGTGTTACTAGTCAGTTCCCAGAAGCCAAGAAACAACAACAAAAAATTATTTCTGTCCTCATATGTTAAAATGCAGACTCTGTTGGTTTTAATCTGCTCAAATTTCTTTTATTCATGAAAAAGGAATAACACTGGTGCAATAGAGGAAGGTTTTGCAAAGGAACACTTACGCTACCCCAAAAATGGTATCTTATTTTCCCCTCTAATATTCTTAAGTCACGTGGTCTTCAAAATGAGCAAATCCCTTTACTAAGCTTGTACATACCTTAGATATTAATTTTCTGGAATGTTTATGTAGTATATTGTTCACACAATTTAAGTGCATGATAGTATGTACTTGTATCTTAGGTTGCCCAAAAAGTACCCACGCTAAGTAAAGGAGGTAACTTTTTAAAAGCCTACAGTTACTAATAATTTGAACTTTTTTCTTCTTTAAGCATGCAGCATTTTTTTCATGTTAGATGAAGGTATGTAGCCACTTGGGCAAGTAGCATTTTGTTAATATGGTTGTTGAATATATTTTGATGTCAAGCAGAGCAGGTTCCCTAAAATGACGTGTTTAACAAGAATTTGTATCCAGCAGTGCTCATAAATAAACAGAGCTTAAAAAAAAATCCACTCATTAGTGGTGAGTGGGAAGCCACTAATTCCGTATTGTAGGTCCTAAGCCAACAATTCTGGCTAGTTTTGGCCTTTCATTTTTAAAGCAATTAAGATTAATCCTTTTTAAGTAAATAAAGTATTTCAAATGACTGTATGAAAACCAAAAGGGTGAGTTCTTGATGCTGCAAAGTGCTAATGCACTACTCACAGTTTAACCAAAAAATTAAAGTTTCTGGTCAATTTTGATGCTATTGACTTGAAGATGTCCAAATTAAAAACTAATTATCAGCATTCCTACTATTCCTTGGACACACACACCTGATGTGAGCACAACATAAGATTAGTAAGGAAAGAGGCAAAGAAATTAAAGTCTTGCATTTGAACCTCTTATCCCTGATGCATGCCCTACAGACTAGCATTAAGTCCCTTGTTTACACTTAGCCATCCATGTAAGAGGCTAATCTGACTATATGCACTTTTGGCAAACTCTTCACAGGCAGATGAATGGATTTTTCAGAAGGAATTGTTCCCATTCATAATCTGCTGGCAGCACTCACTGGGTCAAATTCCAAAAAGTTTTGCTTGTTGGAATGATGCATCATCTAAAATTAATGCTAAAAATTCTACTACTATTGACTTTATATGGCATTGTGATGCAAATTATGGTTCTGCAGAGTGTTCACAGATTCAAGGTCACTAATTCCCCTTGTGCATGCCTAAAACTTTACATACTGTAGATCAAAAAAGCATATCTGTATTAAATTTATAAAGCAAAGGTCCAAGATAAAATGATCAAGCCTAATGAACATTGCATCTGGTCTTGATAATAAAAACCAGAAACAAGCTACAGCATAAGCTTAACCCATTCTATAATTAACAAATGTTGCTTTTGGGGAAAAAATTACTGTCAAGCACGTGGGAAGTTTGTAAGCATATCTATGTGTGCTACACACACAGATGAAGGACTCAGGCTGAAAATTATGCAAGAATTATGCAGGCAATTCATGTTACTCTAAGTAAAAACTTTTGCCACACAAGTAGGAATTGGAAGAGACTGTTTCAGGTCTTCACTTTCAGAAAATTCAGAAATACTGCAATTGTGGAACATTAAGGAAATACACACAGTCTTTGTCCTCTTACTTAGCTTTCTGTGCACATATGAGACATCTGCTTGGAGAAATGTCACTTTTAATAAATATACAGTGCCTGTGGCAAATTAAGATTGTATTTGACAATGTACAAAAGTACATAGGAGGCAAGTTTGTTAATGCTGATTATCTTCCAGATCTTCAATAGATTTTCAGCAGCCATTAAAATAGTCATCTTCAAAGAATTTGTCTGGGGAAAAGTAAAATATGGTTATGTGGAACAAATTCCTTCATACAAAGATTCTTTTTACATGTTTTCCCACCGAGGATGATCAGTCTTTTTACAAGAACAGGAAAATGTTTTGGATCATGTTTCCTATTGCCTTTGAAAATATCACTGGGTAATTTTCTGACAGTATCCTCTTAATTATCAAACATTGCATGTCATATTGCATTTCTTATTTCCCAAGCAAATGCACTAAACTTTGTGGTTTAAATCCTGGATCTTGAAAGCAAATTCATACATGGACTTTAACAGACTATGCAAATACAAATTATGCCATAATCTGGCAACATATCTTGAAATTATTTTTAACAGTTTTATCTGAAAAAAAAAAAAAACCAAAACCAAGCAAAAACTAAACACTCCCCCAAACCAGCACCGATTGTTTTTGTTGTTTAATAACTTACACCTTGAGAACAGAGCCTATGACATAATAAATCTGTGAGGTCTCATTATTCTACAAAGCTGGCCCAAGCCAATCCTCCATCATCTACCAAAACCCATGATCTAAGCTTTAATAACATTTTGACTTTTGAAAAGAACTCATATTTCTTGATTTCACTAAAACAAAATAGCAGGATGAGAAAAATGTTGAAAAACAGTTCTAGTTCCATATCATCTGTGTGTCTGGGCTTAGACCTCTGCAATGGACACATTTTCTATTGCTGGCAGATTAATTGTTGTAAGAACCCAGTACTGCAACCTGCTGATGTAATTGATGTTCCAGCAACGCGGTGAGCTTGTGTTTCTGATGCCAAAAGATCAGGTTCAGCCTTTTAAACAGTCCTGAAGGAAGCCATGCAAGGAAACTGCTAAGGAGAATCCTACTACCCGCCCAGGGCAGGAACAGGTATAAATTGTTCCTGGAAAGATTTTAACTTGTAAGAGAGTGCCAGTCAGACTTTTGTTCTGTTTTCCTGAGGTTCTGGTCTCAAGAATACATCTTTCCCAAAAAGCAGTGGATTATTAATGTCCTACCTTTTTCCACCACCAGCACACCCCTGAGTGACTGAGAAATTAGAAGTTTCCCTTAGCTGGTAAATAAACTCCTATTTTGGCTTTCTAATACCTGTCTTTAAAACAGTATTTTGGAGACCATACCTGCTTCAAAATGCAGCAGTCTAACTGCATACATAAGTAAGCCTAGTTCGGGTCAAAAAAAGAATTGTAACAACCTTTAAGCAATCCTTCTGTGCTAAAATACACATCCAGAAATAGAAACACTCTAAATGAGCTCCTTAAAGGTCTGAAGCCATCTCTCACACTATTATTTTGTATTACTGTTATTTCATTTCATAATAAACACTACAATGTAGTACACCATGTATGATGTATATATCATATTATTATTATATCTTCTGTATATTATCACATCTTCTGATCTATCAATATATTAATGAGAAGACAAGAGACCATTAGGTGCACTATAAAAAAAGTTGCAAGCTCTTTTAAAAGAAAAGTTAATGAAAGCATTGTAGCAAATGCCCCTGCAAAGACCTCTGGCTGTCATATCTACTTTCTGCCCATTAAGGGTAAAGAAACACTTGGACCTTCTAAGCAGCTATTTGGCAAACCTTGGTATCTTTCATTTAGATAATACTTTCCATGACTTTCCGTGCTAAAAGCCATTTCTATGGAGATGTGCAAGGTGGTGTTAGGTCATAGGTTGGACTCAATAATCTCAAAGCTCTTTTCCAACTTACTTGATTCTGTTCTTCTGTAGGACCTTAAAAGGTGACATAAAGCTAGCCCTTGAGGAAAAGAAAAATCCTTTGTTTTCTAGATCTTTATATAAATATTGATATGGATAAGGACAATCTAAGCAAATCAGATTATAAAAAATACTTTGCTGTTTCACACAGCAGAGAAAAACCCCACACCTCCATCATCCACTAGCACAGTGAGTCACACTGATATCCTGTATCAGTCTACATAAAACATAAACCTTCAGCAGGAAGCCAGCAGTTGTCTCTTGCCTCTTTCAATGAGTGAAGAGATAAGGCACAGATGACTTCTTTTGTCTGTCTTGCTGGTTTCAGGAGATTTTAGTTTTGCTGTGTTTTAACCAGTGTTTCTTGCTGTCCATTCATCAATGACACCATGAGGACACATGCCAAGTGTCCAAGGCACTGTGAAACGCTGTTGAGAGGCAGCAACACAAAACAACCTCTTGAATAAGGTTTGTTTGGGACAGAGCATTCATGAGCTACACGGATAGAGAAAGAAGGCCTCCTGTTGCTCCTGTTCTGCCAGGGATTAGGGGTTGAGAAGTAAGAAAGCAAGTTCAGGGCAGGACGCCTTGGCTTGTGGTGTTTTTGCATGACTTAAGAACAGATGACAAATCACATTTGTGGAGCATCATATGACAAAGTAACAAATGGGAACAGGTATGAAAAAATATGCAAAGGAGAGGAATGATAAGTAGAAATTTGTCCTAGGTTCTCACTTGGGATCATCTCTCCAGCTCCCACACTTCAGCTGGCCAGCTTGGACTTTTCCAGACAGAAACAGAACCTCTATGTTTGAGGAGCCGGAGTTCAGTGCTTACAGCTGGGAAGCAAGAACTGTGATTGCTGCGTATGCAGTGGGACCATATTTTTATTTGACAATTTCTTGTTCTGGTCCTATTCTTCACAGAAAGTAAGGGAAAATCAATCTAGTGTGACTTTTTACTTGACAAAGGCCTTTGTTCATGTTCCCTAGAAAGATCACAAACCTCTCTACTTGGGTGAACACAACAGGCACTGCTTGAGAGGCATGGAATTTGCGGGTATCCGGTAACAGCAAAGATGTACAGGATAAGTGCATGTATCTATTCAAAACTTGGGAACAGAGTTGCATGCAGCACAAATCAGAGCAGATGCAGAGAACCTCAGAAGAATTAAGTAGGGAGGGAAAGAGAGTAGAGATAAAAGCATTTGTATGTATTTACATAGATTAAGCTGGGCAAATTGACAACAAGCCAATATACACTTCTGGAAGTGGCTGGCAGCAATTGATTACAGGAAAAGGAGGGAAGGAAAATCAGAAATATCCAAGTACTTCCAGAACATGTGCATTAATGTAACAAGACTGAACAGCTGAAAAGAAGAAAGTGATTTTCCAGAGCCACAAAGAAAATCGTAAGACCCATGGCATGGCTCTACTTTGACTGGCATGTTACATCAGCAAGTTAAGAAGAAAAAAAATTAATTTACACATCCTCTATTCTGGCTAACACTTCCAGACTGACCCAGGCATGTCTCAGAGGCCCCTGTCCTTGCAAAACAGCCCCTTAACAGTTCTCCAGATGCTCTTCTTTCTCATGGCAAACCCCCAAAGTCATGACAGCTTTCTGTAATCAAGCTTTTGTCTCAACTTTGTACCTTCCTATGGTCTGTTTTTCTTTTAACACCATGGCAGGAATGACCAAGAATTGATTTCATGTTCATTTCCAGAGACAGCAGTCCAGAATCTTATTAACCTGTGTCAGCCATGGCTAGGGTTACACACGCATTTATTTACTGCACTTATTTCTCAAAACCAACAACTCTATTAAAGAAACAAGAAAAACAATAGTGCTATAGATGTTTAGTTTCTAATACGGAAAAAATGAACTAAATCCCTCTGATGCATTGTCTCAATTTAAAAGTATGTTGTTGATTACGCAGGCATTTACACTAGTGTCTTGTTACACATACAAAGATAAGCCAATATATTTGTTCATGTGTGTAGATGCACACATTTTCTTCCGTAAAAACCTAAGAGCTGGATACATTGCTGCAGTGTTAATCGAAACACACTGTTCCTTCCTCTTCCCAGTCTCTTAGTTCTAGCAGGAATCTCTCATTTGACCTTGGGCTAGGCATTTCAATTCGTTGTGATTGTGTTTTCTCATCTGTAAAATTAAGGCTATAATACCTACCTACTTCACAAGAAGGACAGTGTTAAATTTAATGCATTAATGTCTTAAAGTGTTTTCAGACAAATGGATCAAACCACTACAGAATGTAAGTTATTATTAAATTATGCTTCAGAGTTAGTGCTGTTGCATCACTGTATCTAATTAAATAAGAAAAAAATATTCAAGTGACACCTCTTGGATAGTTTTTTCCAAGAGGGCGAAATTGATGTTCATGAGCCAACAGATGGACTCGAATCTTATTTTGAAGAAAGAAAGAAGTGAGGAAATCTAGTAGTCAACAGAAGTGAAAGAGTCTTGGGGAGCAGATGATTATGAGGGTGTATCAAGCAATTGTGAAGTAAAGCAACTTGTGAAGCAGAAATTGTGAAGCAGAAGGCAACTGTGCCTTGTGCCCCACTGTGACACATCAATCTCTGGAAGCATTACAGTCTCTGTTCATCTCTGTGCCAGTGGGACAGGAACACCCCCTCTGCACCATCACGTTAACTGCTGCATTTGGCCTCCACTCAGAGTAATCTGCAGCCTGGGGTTGCTTTCCCGGTGGATCTGACCACCTCTCAGGCACGGTTCAGATATACTTTGAGTCTGTTCGGTCACGGCAGCCAATCTGTCTGTGATGAAGGTGGCACACAAAAATGTCAATTGTGAAAAGGGGGATTTATTGCAGGAGGGTTGTTCATACCTGATGCCTCTCCTACATCTCCTCTTGACCTGATGCGCAGATGCCTGGTCTTGTCCTGTGATCTCACATCAGGATCTTGTTGTGGGGGGATAAGGGGAAGGAGTGTTTGGAGCAAGAGCTGCAGGAAGATGAGAAGGGTTTTTGACAGCATGTTGAGTTGGATGTTGTACTGGTGTTGATGCCGCTGGTCCCAATGCCATCAAGGCATTTCTTGTGGATGACAAGGAATCTAGGAAAGTAGTGATTAACATGCATATCAGTGTGATTGACAAGCTACGTTGCCTGCTTTGAGCTAATGTATTGCATGGATAACACCTATTCTAAGCATACCAGAATCAGCATATAAATTTAGAGCACAGATCTAAAACAGAAATATTTAGTATCTTTCCCAACAAATAAAGAAAAATTGTTTGATGGATCTATCTGCTCAATAGACCATGGAGATTAGATTCTGTCTGGTGAGAAAATGTTTTTGCCTTGCAGGGTTCAAATGGATACAAGGCAACATTCTTTCAGATTGCACTAAGACCAACTCATTTGCTTTCCCATTCCTCCGTCCTCAATTTATCACTCCAAAGGCAAGAAAAAAATAAGTACAACATTAGGTTTGATAACCTTCTGATAGTAGTGTGCTATTAAATATACACAAATCAGAGAGCTTGGAAATATTTAAGCCTTCCAAATCTGCCAAGAAGACTGAAATGGAGGTTGCAAAGTCTAAGGTTGTTTATATTTTATGTCCTTTCTGACACCATGCTGCATTCATCAAATTATCCATTCTCTTTTTTTTTTCCTTACTAGATCTGCAGAGACAAGACTACATGCTTTATTACTATACCAGTCAAAGGTCACACAATCTTCTAAACAACAGCGATGCCACTTTAATTTCTTGAGAAAAATCTTCATTGACATGAAAACTTACCACAAAAGCAGCGATGCCACTTTAGTTTGTTTGAATCCCTGCAGAACTGCTGCTGTGTAAAACATGTGCAGTAGCTCCTAGGATTAACTCTGTGTGATAATTCTACTTTCTGCTGGTATTATACAGAAACATTCCTTCTCAATTTTCTTCTCTTTACCAAGGCACATATAAGCCTTTCACAATGGTATTGGTTTATTTTTTAATCCATCTCATATTTTAGAGAATTGAAGTCAAGTGCCTGAAGTTGGTATCATAACAGCATCTGTTTTATTTATTTGTTTATTTGGCTGACTAGTAATTTTTAAGTAAATTCCTAGTACAACTCTTAACATATGATCATCCAGAATCAGGCTCCTGCTGCCAAAAATTATCTGTGTCCTTTGATTGAAAGATCAGCCACTTCCTTTGGCATTTTTATGCCAAATGTTAACTCTGGATCCCCTTTTAGCAGAAAAGAAGTAACATTTCACAGTCTGTTACACAGGGAACAGGCTACTTCTGCATGTAATTTCAATCAGATGATTAAGTGTAAGGATCTGAATAACCGTATTTCTGACTGGTATGCTTCAAAATGTATTGTCAGAATATCTTCAGCTAGAAACCACTACCTGATCGCTCCTGCAGCAAAACAGTTCCCTCCACCTCTCATTTTAATGACACCATATCTTCTAATGCTTACAACTCTCCCTTACAGCAAGGCTGGCTGGAGGAACAATGATGTGATTTATGTCTCAGAGCCATTTACCCAAAATAAACTACAGTAAAATAAAGTATGCTCAAAGGTATAATTTCAGACTACCATTGTCATGGGAAGATAAAGTATGTAAATTTGTATTTCATTTAGGAATAGTGCAGCAATCAATGTTTCCAGTAATATTTGAAGTGACTGATTCAGCAGGCCGGTGCAGGGAAGTGGAGCTGTTTAAGAAGCAAGCTAATTTCCAGATATTATTTTTGTGCACAGAATGTAATACCTTATTGATTATCATTTGGCTAATTACAAACACAAGATGAAATAGCACTGTGTGTGAAAGAAAATGTGTAGAGAAGGAAAGCAGGAGCCAGACAGAACAATTAAGCAGATACAGTGAAAAGTAAGGACGTCAAGTCATGAGCAGTGACAATGCAGGGGTTGCTGTCAGAGGTGACAGGAACATGAGGATGCACAGAAAGGATGATCATCCTCTAAGCAGGTAAAACTGTAGCCCCTTACTATGGAGGGGTTGTTTTGATGATCTAGAAATGAACTGATTTGAGAGCTTTCCATGTTTCACTATTCTGACACAAAAAAACCCCAAACCACTATATTTAATACTTTTAAGTTCTGCACATTGAAAGGTCTGTTCCAGAGGTTTAGATCTTCTTCCTAGCTATTTCACAAGGAGAAAGGAGAGGGAAGGTGGGGTTGTTTGTTCTGTGTGATGCAGCAAGTACATTTATACCGTTGACATTTCTCTTCCTTTGGCAGCTCCCCCACAGATCACCCCGTGCATGGAGAATATAGAAGCAGCAGGACAGAACAGCACAGCAATCACAAACCTCCTGCGTATCTCAAGCTGAGATAGTATCTCCAGCACTGAAGCTAAGAAACAATTTCAGTGACATCTGGCAGAATTTTCCAGATGTTAATTTGAGAATTCATGCATAGTAAGACAGGAAAAAACACACATCTTCAGTGAATGAAGTGTACAACATTGAAGAACTGAGAAAAAGTAGCAGAAATGAATTGTAAAGCAAAGAAAAAAAATAGTAAGTGCCTCATACAGCTGTTTCTCAAGCATACTTTGATTTAAATGCATGTGTTATAGCTCTTTCTTATCCGATGATAACTTCTTATAATACTTTGATGAATTTAAGGTAAGAGATCTTGCCTATATAAATGTAAAATAAATAAAAATATGTATGAATGAAGATTTAGGAATGTGTTATAGCCAATACATGACAGCTGGTGATGAAAGAATTGATGGTCCTAAACGCTCCCTAATCATCTTTTTGTTAAAATATATGTTCCCTTGTCAGTAATGAACAAAGATATATTTAACTCTTTATGTACAACTGAGGAAAACTGTCAAATTAAGTCACACACATCAAAGATCTATAGCCAAGTAAGGAAAGTGTTTATTAACTTCGTCTATTGCTAAAGCTGGAATTCTGCATTTGTCTGTATTGAATTGTACCTGTTTCTTCCAGACTGTTTCTCCAATTCATTGTAATCATATTAAATTTTAATTCCATCCCCCAGCTAACAGCAAGGAAAAAATATCTACCCAAACTTACAGATCGTGTCCTGAACTGCTGTGCAGATGTCAGATAGGAAGAACATGTTGCATTTTTATTTTTAAATTCCGGCAGAAATATTCACAGATTATGGCCCCAAGTTCCCCTGTTTCTGACTTTCAGAAGGATTTAAAATGCATTACTTTAAACTGCTCAATTCACTTCAATAGCCATGGAAGTCTTTCTGCGAAAGCAACTTGAAGCTGCAGGATACCACCAAAAGTGAGCTACCAGACACATTCCATGTGGAGTCTTCAATAAACAAATTAAGCAGCCACTGCTCCCACAGACTCTGTTTCAGACCAATCATTCACTGGACAGGACATATCTATCACCTTTCAGGCTCTGGTCACACTTTCAGAATTTCCTTGATGCGATTTTGTGTTTCTTTTCTATCTCATTGATACATCCCTGTTTCACTCTCCAAACACTGCCCATACAGGCTCCTACCAGGCCTGTTGTGTAAATCCATTGCTAAGTTCTCATCCTTTAGTCTTTCAAGGAAGAAGAATGTCAGATCCCACCTTGGATTCTACCAGATGATGGTACCACCAGTGCCAGATGCAACTTCTGTGGCCTGTGAGAAAGCCACCAAGGCTATTTACCCAGGCCACCCCTTGCAAAGCGGCACATGCCTGCATCGTGGGCTCCCCTGTACAGAGGAAGTGAACAGTATCCATGTTGAGGATTCAGGATCATGGGGAATTCAACACCTGCTTCTCCTCAGGACTGCATGTTGCTTGAGAATATATTACTGCTGATACTACTCCTACTGGGAGTAGTACTAGTAGTACTACTCCTACTACTGTTATTACTTCCAGAAACATTAATTATGTAATCATTATCTCCCTTTATATTGAAATATCATTCTTTCAGATTTAAACCACCATGACTTCCAGACTGGAGACTCTGTCATAATAAATAGAAAAATTATTTTCTTTTTTCTTATGCTCATTTCCAAATAATACAGATTTATCCACCTTTTCTTCCTGATGTAACTTACAAATTCTGCCCTAAAAACATTTGGAGACTCATAACTGTGATTTTACCACTGTTGCTAATCTTACATGTAGATTGACATTTGAGTCAGGTTTAATATAACAGATGAACCCAACTGCTGACTGGTTCCAGCTATGTTAAGATGTTCAGTGACTTGTAAAAATAGCAAAAACATTACTTCTCTGGCAGGCTGAGGAATTAACACCATACTGAAATACAGACCTCTTCTCGTGTCGTTTTATTTGTTGGGGAGATCTTTTCATCCATCTGTTATTAAGAGCACTCAATACAAGAAAGGAATTTATGGGATGTGGAAAAAGGAACAGGCCATATGGGAGGACTGTAGGAAAATTGCCACAGTAGGCAGGGATGTGACAAGAAAGGCCAAGGCCCACTTGGAATTAAGTCTGGCAGAGGACATCAAGGACATCAAGAAGGGCTTCACAAAAGTATCAGCAGAAAAAGGAAGATTAGGGGAAATGTGGGGCTGCTGCTGATTCAGATGGTTGTCCTGGTAATGGAAGACACAGAGAAGGAGGAAACACCGAATGCCTTCCTTGCCTCAGTCGGGAGTCCCAGAACTCTGAGATAAGAGAAGAAGGCCAGAGAAAGGAGTACTTCCCCAGGTCATGGAGGATTTGGTTAGAGATCAGCTAGGCAGCCTTAACATGCATAAATCCATAAAACCTGATGGGATGCACCCACGAGTGCTGAGGGAGCTGACGGATGTTGTTACTCTGCTGCTCTCCATCACCTTTGAAAAATCATGGAGAATGGGATAGGTGCCTAATGACTTGAGGAAGTCCAGTGTTACTCCCATCTTTAAATAGGGCAAGAAGGAGGACCTGTGAAACTACCAGCAAGTCAGCCTGACCTCCATCTCTGGAAAGGTGATGGAATAGGCCATTCTGGAGGTCATCAATGACCATGTAGAAGAAAAGGTAATCAGGAGTAGTCACCATGGATTCACCAAGGGGAAATCATCCTTGACAAAGCTGATAGCCTGTATCATGACATAGCAGGATGGGTTGATGAGGGGAGAGCAGTAGGTGTCATCTATTCGGACTTCAGCAAGGCTTTTGAGACTGTCCCATATAATCCTTGTAGGTAAGCTCAGGAAATGTGGGTTTGATGAATGAACAGTGAGGTGGATCAAGAACAGATTCAATGGCAGAGCTCAGAGGGCTGTGATCAGAGGATTAGAATCCAGCTGGAGGCCTGTAGTCAATTGTGTTCCCCAAGGTTCATTACTGGGTCCAGTTTTATTCAACTTGTTTATCAACGACCTGGATGAAGGGAAAAAATGCTAGGGATCATCAGCAAGTTTGTTGATGATATGGAGGAGTGGCTGATACACCTGAGGGCTGCGCTGCCATTCAGCAGGACTTTGATAAGCTTAAGAATTTGGCAGAAAGAAACATGAGGTTCAACAAGGGCAGGTGTAGGGTCCTGCACCTGGGGAGGAATAACCCCAAGTACCACCACAGGATGGGGACTGACCTACTGGAGAGCAGCTCTGCTGAGAAGGGTCTGAGAGTCTTAGTGGATGACAGATTGCCCATGAGATTGCAGTGCCCTTGCAGCCAGGAGGGCCAGTGGAATCCTGGTGTGCACTGGGAGGAGTGTGGCCAGCAGGTCAAGGGAGGTGATCCTTCCCCTCTACTCAGCCCTAGTGAGGCCACATCTGGGCTCCTCAGTACAAGAAAGACAAGGAGCTACTGGAGAGGGTCCAGTGGAGGGCACAAAGATGATGAGGGGTCTCTTATGAGGAGAGACTGCAGGAGCTGGGCCTGTTCAGTCTGGAGGAGAAAAGACTGAAGAGGGGATCTCATTAATGCATGTAAGTATCTCAAGGCAGGTGCCAAGAGCATGGGGCCAGACTCTTTTCCGTGGTACCCAGTGACAGGACGAGGAGCAATGGCCATGAACTAAATCACAAGAAGGTTCCACCTCAATGTGAGGAAGGGTGGCAGAGCACTGGAATAGGCTGCCCAGGGAGGTCATGGAGTCTCCTTTTCTGGAGACATTCAAAACCCATCTGGACGCATTCCTGTGTGACATGCTCCTGGTGACCCTACCTTGGTAGGGAGGGTGGACTAGATGATCTCCTGAGGTCCCTTCCAACCCTAACAATTCTGTGATTCTGTGATTTTTCTGCCAAAAGGCTGTTGCAATACCGAGTGCAAGAGTCATGAGCAATTCATTCATTTACTTCCACATGGTTTTGCAAAATATTAATGGCCAAATGCATGTTTGCTCATAACTGGTTAACATTAAACCATTTTAATTTCTACTGTTCTCACAGAATTCAAGTCATGTACGGATTAAAAGAATGTCACGTCCCTCCTTGTCTTCATTTCACTGTGCGCTTTTCTCCCTTGTCTTGCCATCTGTTTAGGTGTTGGGTTTTTTTAAGCTCTACTATTTCACACTACTGACTTTTCAAATTTCAAGCTGAAAGGGGAGTTGAGTAACATGCGTAATTTTGACTCTTTAACATGGTTAAGTAAAATATTCAACCTTTAGCAATTTTAATTATCTTTGAGGTTTCCTATCAAATAGTAAATTTAGTAACCTAATACTTAGTTCTTACACAGAGGTTTTCACCATAGACAAAGCAGGAAATTATCAGTCTGCCAGTATTTCAGATATTTCTGAAATTCCTTCAGTGCTTCCCACTCAGGCTCAAGTTAGGTCATCTTGCTAGATAATCACAGACCATAGAATGGATGTCTGAAAGGGATATACGGGGAATCGTCTAGTTCAACCTCCTTGCTCAAAGCAGAGTCAGAAAAACTAAGTTGTCCAGGAATGTGTCCAGTTGTGTTTTGAGAATGTCCAAGGATGGAGACTATACAACATCTCTGAACAGTGTTCCAGTATGCAACCCCTCTCACAGTAAAGTGAAAAAATAAATAAATTCTTATATTCAGATAGAATTTTCTGTGTTTCACTTTATGCCCACTGCCTCTAGTCTTCTTAAAGGGCATGAATGAGAACAGTCTAAATGTTTCTTCTTTACACCCTGCCATCAGACATGTATAAACATTGATGAGCTTTCCCTTGGCCCTTTTCTTCTTCAGGCTAAGCAATCCCAGCTCTCTCAGCCTCTCCACATACGAGAAATTCTTGTAGACTTGCTCCAATAAGTCCATATTCCTGTTGCATCAAAGTGCCCAGAACTGTTCCCCCAGATGTGGCCTCACAAGTACTGAGTAGACAAGAAGTATCACCTCCCTCGACCTGTTGGTAATGTGCTTCCCAATGCAGCCAGACCAGGAGGCTGTTGGCCTCCTTTGCTGCAGGGGCACATTGCTGGCTTCTGGTCAGCTTGTTGTCCACCAGGACCTTTAAGGCCTTCTCTGGAAAGCTGCTTTCCAGCTGGTCTGCCCTAGGGTGTTGGAGTTCCTCCCCCCTGCCATGGGGCCCTGGGAGAGGGGACCCTGGAGTAGAGGCATGGCCTATGGAGTTTCCCTACTCCCTGGTGAATCCCATTCCCCACTGGTTGTTTTGTGTTCCCCTGCATGGGGAAGACCCTGGTTGTCCCGTGATTGCAGAGTTCTTCAGCAGTCCCCGGCCATGTAGATGGAAAATAAACATCTTTGAAAACATCTACCAAGAATAGGTCCCTATTTTTCCACAGGCCTTGCTGTCTTATGCATGTTGCAGTGATCCCCGCTGCAACAATGGTAGAGAATGCGGGCAGAACGATTCCCTGGAGTCAGTGACTGTGAAACAATCAAGATTTTGAAGATCCCCAAAGATTCATGAGTAAGGAAACTTTCTGGATCTCTTTTCTTGCTTTTGTTTTGCTGTTCCATAAACTGTGGAGGAACTGTGGAAAGACTCGTGGCTTTCCGAGCCGCATAAGGGCATTTATCTTAAACTTGAAAAGATTCTTGAAAAATGATATGTAAATTTTAGCTTAATTCAAGCTCAAAAAGAACTGAAACATTTCCTGGCATGGTTGTTTAAAAACTTTTTCTTTGTTTTTTGGGACTTGATTCTTACCAAAGACTTTTGGAAGAACTGTTTGGACAGTTAATTTCTGAGTCAAAATATATACCAATGGAAGAATATTTCTCTGAATATTATCTAATCACGGAGACTGTTGAACAATGTCAACTGTGTCCTTGTGAAGGGAACGTGCCTCAGGGACCGTGCGACCACGGCCACGTGCACCGAGCGCTCTGCGAGCAGCAGTGAGGCAGTTCCCGCGCGCGGGCAGAGCGGCGCGAGCCGTGGTGTCGGCAGTGGAGCGAGGTGCGGTGGGAACGGTGGGAGCTGGCGGTGCCCGCCTGGCCCCACGCAGCGTGTGGTGGAGCGAGCCCTGTGAATGCCTGGCTGAGAGGGGCAATGCGCGGCCTATGGCCGGCGGTGATGGTGGTGGAGTGGAGCCGCATGAAGCCCAGGCACGTGCCGGGATGGAGCCGTTTGCAAGGCACGGGGGGGGGCTGCCACGTGGAGGCCCGGCCAAGATGTGGGCGCAACGCCAGGCAGCGGCAGCGCAGCTGCAACCAGAGGCAGTGGCAGTGGCGGCGCACAGGGAGCTGGGCGGCCCAGCCTGGCCTGGCCCGGCCTGCGTGGCCCCAAATGTGACCCTGAGAAGTCAAGACCCCGTGGTGAGAGCACACAGGCACAAGCAGCCGTGACAGCCCCAGCAGCTCTGGTAGCTTCAACGTGGGAGCGAGCAAAAGCAAAAGTGAAAGCAGGAACACAGCGAGACAGAAAACAGCAGCAACTCGGAAAAAAAAAAATCATCATAGCTAAGGTTTTAGGAATAGTAAAATGGTATAATGTGAAACAAAATTACAATTTTATAATGAGATGTGACAACAAAGAAGACATATTTGTTCATCACACTGCCATTATGAAGAATAACCCCAAAAAATATACCCCAAGCTTAGGAGAAGGAGAAGTGGTAGAGTTCAAGATTATTCAAGGAAGGAAAGGCCGGCAAGCAGCAACTGTTACCGGGCCTGGTGGTGTTTCTGTGAAAGGCAGTTTATACGCTGCAAATTGTAGTCATGTTAGACAATATCCCCATTATAAGCAACCCATACAATCTCCCTTTCCCAATCCTACCTCTCCCTTTTATCCCATATCCTATTACCCCCGGTGTATTCCTAATCCATTTTCCCACCCATGGTTTCCCTCACAAAACCATGCCTTTATCAATTGTCTTCCCAAAAATCCCTTTCCAATGCCGAAAGGGGGATGACAGGGGGGGAAAAAATTAACTATTTCTGTTTAGAGTCGCAACAGGTACAAATGGAAGAAACCCTCTCCTGCCTCAGTTTCCCCACAAAGCATGCTCATAGAGTCCTGTCTCCCTTCTGCCAGCCCTAAGATATTCCAGAGAAAAAATCTGTTTGGATATTTAAAAACTCAGGAGGGTGGCTTGTTTTCTTTTGAAACTGTTCTTGTTATCTTATGTTTATCCAGGTGTTTTCAATGCTGTTTTAAATCTCTTCTAGTTAAAACAAAAACATGAAGTGTTGGGGTTCCTCCCCCCTGCCATGGGGTCCTGGGAGAGGGAACCCTGGAGCAGAGGCATGGCCTATGGAGTTTCCCTACTCCCTGGTGAATCCCATTCCCCACTGGTTGTTTTGTGTTCCCCTGCGTGGGGAGGACCCTCGTTGTCCCGTGATTGCAGAGTTCTTCAGCAGTCCCCGGCCATGGGGCTGGAAAATAAACATCTCTGAAAACATCTGCCAAGAATCAGTCCCTATTTTTCCAGGGGTCTCTCTGTCTTATGCATGTTGCAGTGATCCCCGCTGCAACACTAGGGTGTACTGGTACCACATGTTACTGTTCTCTGTGAGAAGGACTTTGCACTTCCCCCTGTTGAACTTCATAAGGTTCATTTCTCCAGCCTGTCCAAGTCCCTCCTGCATCAAGGCACATGCACCTGGTTTATCAGCCATTTCTCCCAGATTTGTCTCATCTGCAAACTTGCTGAGGGTCTGCCCCATCATCCTCATCATTAATTAGAAGGTTAAGCAGTGCTGGACCCTGTATTGCTACCTGGGGTACACCATTAGGCTCTGACCTCCCGCTAGACATCATGGTGCTGATCACTTCACTTTGAGCCTGCCTGTTCAGACAGCTTTCAGTCCACCCCCACAAGCCCCTACTTCATCAGCTTGTGAGCTCCTTGATCACTTATGTTGCTTGGAAGTTATCACCAATGCCCTCCAGAAACATCCTGAGCTGCTTGTGCCCTTCTGTGCTGTCCCTCCAACAGACATGAGAGTGGGACAAGCCGCCCATGAGATGAAGAGATGATAGCTCAGTATGGTAGTTGCACTTTACCTTCATACGAATGAGTCACCAAATACCATCTGCTTTGCCTTCCCTTACATACAGTATTTCAAAACTAAATTTTGAACCACATTTTATACATAATGTGCTTCAAACCACTGAACTATCTTGGTAAACCTCTGCTGGACTCACGTCATGATGGCAATGTCTTATACCCAAGGGCTCTTTCAACCCAACCTTGTTGAGTTCTTTCTGTCTCCATCATCAACCACTCCTCCAGTCCTGTGTCATTTACAAACTAGAGGAGGGGGCACTCTATCCCATCCTCCTCAATAATACAATAGAGGAATTCCACAAAATCAGCTCCAGTGCTGGTCAATCTCTAAAGGACACTGCCCAGTCTTTCCAGTCTTTTGGAGGTATATATTTACTTATAGAGCTAGGCTGTCAGTGACATGCTTTAGCATTTAAAAAGTATTTATAAGTTGTTTTTCTACTTAAGGATCTGTCTGTGTATTTTTACTGACCCATAAAATTCAGTTTAAATATAACATATTGCTACACTACATTTCTGTTTCCAGAAATTTTGAGGGCTCTGATCAACTTCATTCTTTAAGAATTATTTGCTCTGTTATACATACAATTTCTACTAATATTTCTGTTTTTGCACAATCAGACCTACATGAATTGCAGTTACTAGAGGTAAATTTAAAAGCTTCTTAAGAAATACATGCTCAGTGTCTCACCATTATAAAGAAGGAAACTAAAATAAAGTATGAGATAGATAAACTACATTCATAATCATGAAGTTGTTAACAAGGTTTATTTCTTCAAAGTCAAATGGAACAATAAAAAGAAAACCTCTACTCTGCACAGGACAAAAAGACAGGAAATTAAATTTCACTGCAAAAGGGTTGACAGGCACTATGCTCCTTACTTGACTGCTACACATTATGAATCTCTTCCCTATTTTGCTAACACCATCCATTATGGATGTTGAAAGGTCATGAGTCAGGCTCCAATATACCATGAAACTGAACCTATCATCATAATAAATTCTTATTGCTTATTTACCTTTGG
Source organism: Corvus cornix cornix (assembly GCF_000738735.6). Classification (NCBI taxonomy): domain Eukaryota; kingdom Metazoa; phylum Chordata; class Aves; order Passeriformes; family Corvidae; genus Corvus; species Corvus cornix. The sequence goes on along the minus strand of NC_046333.1, from coordinate 91,154,029 downwards.
ATTTTGGAATGCACTCCTATTACCTTTTCAAGTTTTACTCTGTAACCACACAAGAGACTGCATGTCTATTTTTAAATGAAAGCATTAGAGTGGCTTCCTGACCATTCATCACACTACATTCCTCACCGCCTCCAGTACTTGCTCCGGAGCTCTCTCCTACTTGGTCTTATTTTTCCTTGTGTGCTATGGAAAGTGTCCAAGACATCAGCTTCATTTCAAGGACCCAGTGTCTTCCCACATTTCCTTAGGGACCAAAAGAGCCAGATTCAAAAGAAGTGAAGGATGATCTGGGGCAACCTTTACATGAAATAATAATGGAAACAACAATTTTATATACTGGTTCAGACAAATTAGAGGAACTGGTACATGAAAGAACTGTCTGAGTGTGACCCATCTGTGCATTATGCATTGGGAAATGCAAGAAGTGGACTGGCACTCAAGTAAGACAAGCAATACCAAGAATCTATGTGGATATCCCAGTGAAGCCAGAAACCACTGTCATGAGTTTCTACTTGTGATATCTGGGCCAAGAAATATTTCATTGACTCAAGTAAAATGCAAAAGTAGAAGAGAGTGTGGGGGGTTTCCTTTAGGGGAATTAAGTTGAATAAGTCTCCCAGAATGTGATACTGGGATTGACCTGCTCTTTCAAATCAGATCCTAGCTGTGCAAGTGTATCTTCTGACTGAGGTATCTGCAGGCCTTTGACTAGGTTCATCCCCCATCTCTGATTCCCTTCTGTTATGCCTGTATTCATATTTATGACAGAGCACAGCTCATATATAGATGTATCACTGATTTATCGAATATCTGTGTATAATATTGTATCCATGATTTTCCATTTCATTCGTTATGTGCTGCACTTTGATTTTAATGTATTTGCTTTTGTGAGGCATCTGTCCACTGAGTGGGAATTTTAATTGAAAACTAAGCTTGAACTCAGAATATTTGAAATTTAGCATATCATTTTATATTATCTTACCAAATTAATTACATATGATTACATATGTGTGATAAGATAGTCTGAACTATGTCTGAAGTACCACCGTGATAAATGACAAATTGCTAAGTTTGGGAAAAGTGACTATGATTAGACTGCCAGAGGATCAGTGTTGGAACAGTCCTGTTTAACATTTAAATTTTTTATATTGAACACATAAACAACCAGTTAATTTGCTGAAAATTTGCTGATGCTATTAAGCTGAGTGCTACCGAGAATACTAATGAATGAAAGGAAATAATAGCAAGGAACTTAGTTTGGAAATGTGTTTGGAAAATAACAAAAGAGATTAAATTTTCAAAAATGTAAAATCGTTAATTAGCAAAAGCATCCTGCAAAATTAAAATATCAATAACAAAACCAATCTGAACACAGTTCTAGAAGAAGCACTGGAAGCAGAAAATCAGATAAATGTGAATTCTACAGTGGAAGTAAAGAGAATACATATTAGGTAACACAGGCGGCTCCTGGGAGGTAGCAGTCCCTGAGGCACAAAGATAGGTTGCCATTAGTGGGTTTACTTCTCAGATGCTAAATGGATGGTCTGTCATGCAAAAACCTAGGTAGTATCCAGGCATTCCCTTAGGACACATACTTGAGGGTATTTCCTAGATTAAGAGGAGATTGGTTTATGAATAGGAAGGAGTAAAACAACTATAAATGCACAGTTTTGCAATGCAGCTGGTCAACAACATAATGATCACCATGTACCTGAACAGCACAAACAACAAATCCCTTTCCGTATGGCCAGATGCATAGTGTGATTCATTTGACCAAACTTAGACTTATGCTAAATATTATGGGTTAGTATAGACAGTGGAAAGAAGCAGACTATTCTAGTACAGGATTCACTGCATCCCAAAGCAGGCATCTAAATATCTTGACTGTAAAGACCAACTCAGACACACATATCTAAAAATAGGTGTGATGAATCAGACATCAACCTTGCATCCATTGTCACTTCTCAGTTCAGTTCAGCTTTGATGGGCCCTATCTATATATATATGCATCCTGGTTATGGATCAGGTCTTAAGAAGGGAACTCTGTAAAGCTAAACTAGCAGTACTCATATAAAACTAAGAATGAAAACATTCTCAATAATGATCAAGGCAGAAAACTCTGCAAGTTAAATGCAAATAAAAAGTAATGGGGACAAGGAGAAGTGCCTTAAGCCAAAGGAGGGTAGATTTAGATCAGATAGTACGAAGAAATTCTTTACTATAAGGGTGGTGAGGCACTGGAATGGGTTGCTAGAGAGGTTGTGGATGCCCCACCCCTGGAATTGTTCGAGACCAGGTTGGATGGAGATCTGAATCTATTGGAAAGTGTCCCTGCCCGTGGCAGGGAGGTGAGACCTAGATGATCTTTAAGGTCTCTTCCAACCCAAACAATTCTATGATTCCATGAATATCATCATTTCAAATTACCTAATTTTATTAGCAGTTTTCTTGCAGAGATTGAAAGAAAATGCGTATAAAGCAAAAGAGCTCTCATACAGGACAGCTGAAACACAAAGCAAGAAAACAATCATTTGGATTTTGCATTCATAACTAGCCAAAATCCCACACCTTTTCCCTTAGTACTACATAGCTACACATATTTACACATACAAGCTTTCTACGTAAACAAAGTCCAAGAACAAAACGTCTGTCACATAGTTTCTATTGAGAGAAATGTGTATTTATATATGCAATGTTCTGTAAATAAAGAGCAAGAGTCTTCCAATGATATGTGAAACACTGTAAAATCTTAAAATAGCCTCCATTTCTCATGCTGAGTTTTTGTTATCAAAGGAATGGGTTTCAAACTTCATTTAAGCAGAAAAGGTCATGCTGTGATTCTGTCTATCAAGAATATTCAGATTAAGATGATTATGGTCTAAACTTCTTATGTTTTATGGGTACAATATTTTATGATACAGCCTGTATCTCAGCATTACACCAAGAAGGAAGAATAAGTGTGTGCTGACAACTCAAGGACACGGCAAAATTTCTAGAGACACTTTTACCTTCATATGCAATTTTTAAATAAATAGGGCTCTTCCTGTATCAGATATGTGTCCCATTTTTTCTTTGGACCTCTGCAAGTCAGTAGGAACAGCAGAGCAAATTGCTATGGGAACCATGCTTCTAGAACGTGAGGTTAAAGTAGGAGTCAAGTTGGGGAATGGAGAATGGTGATATTCCTCTGTTCTCCTCTCTCCAGAAAGCTAATTTGATGAATGGCATAACTCCCGAGAATCCTGCCTTGCAGCAAGAAAATAAAAGCATTTTCTCTGTTTATCACAGCCAATAGAAAGTGGTGAGATGAACATGATCCACAATCAATATACAGAGATCACAGTGTGATCGTAAATCTGAAACCATTATACATTACAACTGAAATACAAAATCAGCAAAGTTTAATCAGAAATAACATGTGAGATTGCCTATTGGTACAGCTTTGCAAAAAAATGCGGTAAATTCTCTTCACCCTTGGATAACTCTGAATAAAAATTGCACATCTTTCAAAAAGATAAATTACAGTTCTGAGGGAGACTGGTGAACCTGCTGTAGGAATCTCTTGATGGATAGAGTAACTGGTCCATGAAAGGCTAATGAAGTCAAGATTACCATATTTTGTGAATTAATCTACTGCTAGGTTTTTGACCCAGTTAGGACAGCCAACAGTAACAACAAAAACTAGGCAAGAAGAACTAGAAACTCTTGTTATAAGCATCTCCTAAGACTTCTACCACCATGACGCTCACTGCCAAGGTTAAAAACATGGCTGATGTACCAATATCTACCTGCGAGTATCCCTTTCAAGGCCAACATGTTTTCTTTTGCATTTCAGTCATCTGGTTTTCTCTGCTGTTTGGTGTGTAGGTCATGCTACAAAGGGGAGGCTTTCTGGTATGTCTACCAGTTCCTCCCATGATTTACCATATAGAAAGTTCTTTGTATCACTTCTTAAAAACTGGATCTTAGTCCCAGCGATAAAACTTGGCATGACACTTGGCTTTAAAGCATATCTGTATTATAGCACCACTTTGATTGCAGCTACCAGCACACCAAAGTTAAGAGAAACAACTCTCTGACTTTTATACCTTCCCATTGCATTTCTACCCATCCCACAAGTTATATGTATTACTTTATTGATACTGGCTTTCAGATTTTGGGGATAGAAACTTACGCTGAAGTCAATTATTTTGGCTGTGGCTGTGGTTTCTGTCTATGTAGACTTAAAGATCAGATCTTTTTAAAGCACCTTTACCTTGTCAATTTCAGTAGAACAGTCCTTTGTGTAAAAGAGAATTGGATCAAGAGTATTTTTCCCATTGTTATACAAGTACCTCAACAAATAACTTAATAGGTATCACGTAAATATTATAAACCAATTCCAGCTGTCTGTTAGATCTTCATGTGAGTTTTCTTATGTATGAAGGAATTCTTATTTCTATTAGGGTTTTTTTTCAGAATTGGGACATCATTTGGAACAAAATAGTAATCGCAATTCAGTGCCCCTGCCTTCATAATAAAAATAAACAAAAATTTATTTGGAGGTAATTTAATCACAAAGCTGAGAAAATAATCACAAAAACCTCATGATTTTCCTTAAATGATGCATTTAACATAGTTTTCAGAAAATCTTCCATTCCGGCCTGAAATCTATGGATTACACTTGGTAAAGTACCATAGCAATACTGGATCCACTCAGCAACAAGAAGCCAATTCCTAACAAAAATGTGAATAAAAATTAATTTCTCTCTTCTTCCTGTTGCTAAATACCTCTGGAGTTAACATCCCTCACTACAGCTTTAAACCTCACTTCTTTAAATACAGCACTCTGATCCTATTTGTGTCTCTAAATTTCTTGTGGTTTAGCTGGTACTAAGCCATGCACTCCTGAAGGATTCCTGTGCTTGGAAGTTGCTCATAAGACATTGGGGTGACATGTTTCCTGATCCTTCTCATTTTAAAACCCTGTGAAACGCCTACTTCCTCTTCACAACATTTCACCGTCCTCCTGTTGATGACTCCTTTCTCTTGGATCCCTGCCTCTCTCCTTACTGTGGGCAGATGAGAAATCACAGAGCACCCGGAGTCAGTGGTCATGGCAGGAGAAAGGAGCTCTGGAGCAGCAGTGATGTGAGCCAAGACAGAGCATATGCTAACTGAGAGGAAAAAGACCCCATCCGTGGAAAGTGAGGATAAGAGCTGCAAATGGAGGAAATGGGCAGCAGGACTGAATACTTTGACTATGATGAACATGGAAGGTCTGGAGAATAACTAGAAAAATAGGGTGTGAACACCCTCAGAGAACAGTGCTATACTCCTTTTTTAAAAAAAATTTCCAGATTACTTCTCTATGTTTCAAATATTTACCATGCATCTCCATCGAGCAAGAAAATGTTTCTACTGGTATGATATCAGTTGGTATCGGAAAAGTGAATAGATAGTACCTGAAAGTAAAAGACACTTTTAGTTTAAAAGATTGCCTATGCAAAAAAAATTGACAAAGTTTAATTGTGATGCAAAGCTGAAATTTCTAATCCTTCAGTGGAACTACTCAAATCAATCAAGTGGTCTTGCCACCTCCTACTTTGAAACAAACCCTGGTTTACTTCTGTACCAGTTGTCCAGCAGGTCACCATTCTCGGAGCAGTTTGTGAGGCTGCTACACTTTAGCCTAGCTACAAGTGATCCAGAACTTAACAACAGGCTTTGTGGCCTTTTTAATTCTTTGCCTTCACAAGGCCCCTGCATTGTTTTATCACTGCTTTACAGTGAAAGCTAAGGAAATTGCAAGATGTGTCTGAGAATGACAGCAGAGTAGAGATGTCACTGGTGGTATTTCTTTAGAGACTGCCTGCCCACATGGCAAATCAAAATCAAGCAAATTGCTCCAAAAGCAACAGTATTCACCAGACATTTGGATCCATTCAAAAATAATACATCTTAAAACCTTGAATTTGCCCTAAACAAAGCATACTTAAATGCATTAACGTTTCCAGAATTTGTTGGTTCTGATGGATCTCCCTTTTTATTTTCAAATTCAAAAAGAGACATTTTATGAAACTTTCACAACAAAGATCACAAAACATGTATGTGTAGAATTTCACAGGAGGAAAACATTCATGAGGAGATATGAGCGGGAGGTGCAGAACAGGATCAAGTGATCTGTGAAGTTTTGCAAGTGGTTTTCATGTTATTAGGAGCAGAAAATCCTGAACATTGGATTTCTCCATGAAAGAGAATTCTGAAAAGAATTAATTTTTCATTGATGTGAATGTTTAATCTTAATAAAAACAATAATTCAAATTTTGATTCTTTTATTTTCATTTTAATGTGGAATATAGAGAAAAACACTGCCATCACAATTGAAACTAATTTTGAAAGGAATATACAACTGCATGCAATTTCAAAAATTATGTCAAGACTATCTAAACTATCCTTCCTTGATTTTTGAAATTAAGGTGTGGTGATAGTAATGTGGTTTCACAGTGCATGTGATTTTGAAAGAAATTGTGCTCCACATGAATAGTTCTCCTCACAATTTTCTCTTTATACAGGAGCTAAAAGCAAGACCAGAGTGCAGGACATGTTTCCCAGCATCTAACATTTCACCTATGAAAAAGCTTTAATTGGTGAGGCCCTCCCCAGGCACAGCCCCACAGCACACAGCAGCAGAAGCCCAACCTCAGCTCAGATGAGGGACAGCCTGGATGTCCACAGGGTCAGCACGGAAGAGCTTCCTGGTCTGCACTCCTGGCCACTGTGCTGCCACCACCCTGCGTCCCAACACACCACAGGGCACTGCTGACCTGGTTTCCAGGCTTTTCTGGCTAGACATGAGAGACCAAAGAAGAATATTTTGTAACCAATAAAGATGAAGTGCGGGTGGTGGGAAGTGAGCTCTCTGCTGAAACCCATGGAGGATCAGAGGTGATGGAAATGCATTGTTACTACAGGGGTTTACATTAAAATTCCCCCAGACACCAGGGTAGTCTCTAGCTGATGTAATACAGACCTCCACATAGGAGACATCTGCATCTACACTACTCAGCTGAGGCTCCCTTTATACTTCACAAAAAAAATAGGCTTTCTCTAGAGTACAATTCTTTTTATCTTAAAAATAGTCACCTAAAATAGGTTAGATGAATTTTTCCACATAGAAGGGCCTACTCCTTGATGGAACAAGAACCCTGGCACACTAGCTGAAGGGAGATATCCCCAGCCCACATTTCCAAACCCAGGTTAGCTGAAGCCTGGAGCCCTTCTGCCCTGGACATGCCTGGGAACATCCCCGGCTTCACAGCGCCAAACCCCTCTCCTGCACTGTCAGCCCTCATTGGATTCATCAACTAACTCCTCTGCTCAAATTCCTTACAGCTCAGAAGCAGTAGCAGGAAAACAAAAATGCCAGGCCCAAATAATTTTTCTCACACCAGATGTCTGCATGTGCAGCACTCGTATGGGTAAGGTGCATTAAACACAGCAGTTTCAAAGGCCTGAAATAAATGAAAGGTGACACTAAGAAGATAGAATTGCATCAGCGGATAAAGACTGAGTCTTTTGGGGCCAAAAGTTAAGAAAAGCTACATTCCTTTCTGCTATATGAGAAATAGCTCAAATAACATTTAGACAGGGTTAACATAAGGTGACTGTGCACCCTTTGTACAACTCTGAACCCCTGCTGCACCGGAAAGTGAAACATTAAAATAAAACTGAAACTGGATACCTTTCATGACAGTTCAAAAGAACTGTTTATAAGGAATTTAGCCAAGCTTATAATCATTTTTTTTTAAGTATATGATTTAGAAAACAAAGCGATATCGCCAGGAATCATAATTAAGACTTTTTTGGGTTGAAAAACATAGGCAACAAAACACTTTTCTTCCTGTTTTCAGTTAGAGGGTTCCAATAATAGGGGTAGTTTAGGAAAGCTAAAATTAGCATTTCGACAAGTATTTTATTGTTCACAATTTTCATGCCTACAATACTGTACTGAGAAACTGCATTCCCTGAGAGGCAAAATAGAGTACCTTGTTCATGTGAATTTTAGATGTCAAGAACTGGCTTACCATGTTGTCTTGGGGTGACTTTATGGTGTGTATCCCCTATCGCCTCTCTATGCCCAGAAATGAATTTCTGTGCCTTTAAACTGAGTCCAAGAGGGGGGAAGAGAAAAAAACTGAGCGAGCTTTTCAAAAGCAGTTTTGTGCTCCAAGATCACTGCTATCCCTCTCTGCATGTTTCTACGGTAGCAAGAGCAGAGGAAGCACCCTTCTTGCTTTTCAGCCAGCTTTCGGCTCCTTTTCTCCAGAGGGAGATGGAGAGTTGAACTTTGTTTTCCTGGGACTTCGGGTTTTTCCCTTCTTCTCTTCTGGACTGTTTCAACATCAGAACACATCGGGAGAATTTTCCACCAAGGCCCTGGAGGTGGGCCCACACCAACCCAGCTCCAAGGAGGAGGAGAGAGACCACACCTACGGAAGGACTCTGAAATATTCCCAGGTTTTCTCTCCACAGTGAGAGGTTTTATTATTCAGCATTATTATCCTTTTCCTGTGTGTTTGTTAAATAAATAGGTTTTTCATCTATTTCACTTTCCTCCGAGGCAAATTTTTTTTTCCCAAACCTGGTGGGGCAGGGGTGGTTGTAACCTGCCTTCTATCAGAGGATATTTTCCTCCAAATTTGTCTCAAATCAGCACACAAGTACATGGTCTTTTAATAACTTCCTAGGACACCAATTTACAGACATTTTCAAACTGTCAAGTCTACAAAACGGGATGCTTTTGTCATGCCTGTCTTGGCAAACTGATTCATAAAGCATCCCAGAATGCAGGAACGTACAAGGTGAAGTTACATATTGTATGCAACGAGTTGCACACACAAAAACCAGTAGTTATTTTGTCTTGTTTATGGAATAATACTGGCGATGTATCCTAATGTCATTGCAAAATGTCTTCACTTTTAAGTAATTAATGTACACTTACAATCTAAAACCACTGTAATGATTCAGTTTATTGCATCTTAAGCCTGAAGCAGATTTTTTTTCTTATTTAGGTAGGATAAGAAAACCAGCATGCCTTGAAATTTTCAGTTTAGAAATAATTTGCTTACCAATGTCACTTTCTGTGACTGTTCCACTGCTGGGTTTTAGGGGTCTTGGGGTTTTACTTTTTGCATTTTTTTTAATAAGAATGGAAAAACATGCCTTTAAATGAGCTGACACACAGCCATCATGTTACTATGTCATTCCATTACAAAAGAATCAGTTTACTAACAAAGAAAAGACAAGCAGCTTTTAAGTTAGACTGGGACATGTTGTAGCATTCCTGTCAAAAATGATACACATTAGGATAGACTCAGCCAAGTGTCAACTAGCAATCTGAGTGCAAATCAGCACTACTCAGAAAATCCCAGTGGTAAAGTCTATTCGTTTGCTCAGGCCATGCCCTAATTACAGAACGCAAACCTTCCTTGTTAATGCCATTGCTAATAAAGCCCGGGCTTCACATCCTTTTAACTGGATACTAACTCAAAAAACTAGGTAAGAAAAGAAAAATAACTTTGAAGAACCAACATAATTGTTCTTTACACAACAGTAAAACTATTTTTAGGTTTGCTTAAGCCTGTAAGAATCCACCAGCCTGATCACCCTGAGGACAGCGTAGAAGGAGAGACTCCAGATGTCAGCCATACGGTGAAAGACAGAAATAAAGTGATACCCAGACAGCTCAATTATACCTGGCTGCCCACCCCCATGGGTGAAAATCTCAAGGGCATAATTTCCCCTACTGCACAAAAAAGCTGCTGCATGGCTGGATTCACAAATCTGCAGAAGGCAGCTTTTCTGCCTTTCCACATCCTTTGTCCAACATTTCAAGGTTTTGAGCTCTCTACACAAACCAGGTTCAGGCCTCCCTCAGTTAGAGGCAGGGAAACACACCTCCCCAAGCTGCCACTGCTTGGGGTGGCTGGAATAGAGAGATACATCAGTCCTGTTAACACTGTCCTTCTGGTATAAATAAATAAACATTGCAGACATCGATGTACCGTTTGATGGATAAGCAGCCATTTACCGAACTACAAGATCACTTTCATTTGCTTGCTTTTCATTCTTAGTGAATATTTAAGCATTTTTTTAACGTGAAAGTGCTACATCATGAGTTTTCAAGGGAGTCCCACTTAAAAGGAATTGACAACACAGTAATTAGGAAATGCACGTTTAATCATGGGAGATCTGAGAGACATCAGTCAAAGAAAGCATTCCATTCTCAGCTCAGTGCCAAAGCCACCAGGTTAATAAAGTATGCTGAAGAAAGTTTACCAAAGGCTCCAGATGAAGTAGCTTCATTTAATATGAAGAACTCAGACAGCTCTTGCAAGCGTGCTCCCCCTGACTCACAGTTACCACTCACGTTCTGGAGTAGTGGCAGCTTAATTAGTTGAAATAAAACAGTAGCAAAGCCAAAGACTGAACACCCTGCACAAAACATCCTACCTTGTGAAAGGGCAGTGCTCCCACATGGGCAGCAGAGAATGTGGGTTCAAAACTTCAGGGGCTCATGGCAGAGCACAGCTCTGCTCCCTTTGCTCATGAATGCAACTACAACACTGTTTTCAAGCCCTGTGCATCATCATATATTGGGACCCATGATTTCTTTCCATTTTTTTATTTCAGCAGAAGCAACACAAGTACTTTTCGATGTAACTTTTCTCTCTTCCTAGTGAACTATGCCAAAAAGTCAATTATCTGTCCCCCTCATGACAGATCTTGCGTCCAAAGAGACAAGTATCCATATTTTCTACTTCAAAGGAAGCTAATTCAAAGGTTGTATAAGGTCACATATGGCAAATCTAGGCTCACAACATTAAAAAAATCAGCTCTCCTGCATCCATACTGTCCCTAAGAAACAATTAAACACAAGGAGCTCTGTAGCTTGTCTGTAATCAATACTTAAAACTCAAGAGTGTGTACTCTACTCTCAGAACCAGGAAGAAAAATCAGAAATCATAGGGATCCTCATTTTGTTAATCTCTTACAAGTCACCATGACATGTCTTTTTCCAGAGGTTATTTCAAAAAGATAATTATAGATTACTTCAATATTTCAATTCAAATTGAGAGGTCAGTGCGACAGAGCTGAAGTTCTGCAATTCAAATCCACTGAATATTTATGTGGGGAAAAATATTTTGGAGTTGCTCCTAGAACTGGAAACTACGTAAACACAATTAGCAAATAAACCTCCACCTCCACAAAACTGCCCACAGCCCAAACGAAACACTGAATCTGAGCAAATACCAGTAGGTTTTAATTGCTGTCCACTTAAACTCACATCCACACTTTCCACATATTTAAGCTGAAATGTAACTGAAATGTTACTCTTTGTACATGAGAAACTAAGAAATACACATTTTTCAGGACTGCATATCTATAGGAACATACAGACAAATAAATAAAACAATAAATAATTGTATTAAAAGTAATTTACAAGACAGATATTTTCTTAATGAGTACATGCAGTTGATACATTTGTGTTCCATTATTAAACATGGAAGCAATCCTCGAGTAATTTTATAGCATATGGGATCATGTTTGTTACATGTTAAGCACTTCAAAAATTATACATAAGTGCTTATGAACCAAATACACTATTAAAATTACATTCTAATTTCTCCCTTGGCTAATATTCTAGAGTTTCAAAGGAAGATGTATCATACCTTCTTCCCATTATATAACACAGCACAACTGTTATTGGTGCAATAATGTCAAATTTTAATAACTTCATCATAACAGTACATTCCATGTTTAAAGACTTATAGATAAGCAAATATGTTGAGACACACTACTTTGCAACTTCAAAATATTAAGCACCATAGGGAGCCTGTAAGTGTGTATGAGTCTGAGGGCATCTGCCCCACCACATGCCTCTGATTCAGGAAACAGAAATTCATATCAGTGACAATCTCCTTAAGAATATGTTTACAGTCCCAGATCGCCCTGATATATGAGCTCCTCCTCTTAATTTTGTTGCAATTATTTTGGCCAGACTAAAAGACCTGTTTTAGAAACAGAATTCCTTAATTTCTGTATGGAAGGTGAAGAGATATCTCAATTCTAAAAGAAGCCTCTCTCAACTTTGAAACAATTACAAAGACAGATATAATCACTATACTCTTTATATCCCCATTTTATCAATATTCTTTATATACCCTCACCTCTCATATCAGCCTTTAATTTTTCCTTAAACTGGCACCACCACCCTGCTCTGACAGCACAGCACAGGCTTCTCTCCTGCTCGTGCAGAAGCAGGAAGAGAAAGGCAGCGATCTATAAAGCTGTTACTGTGGAAAGCTGGAAGAGCAAGATGCAGAAGACAGTGCAGAAGAACAGAGTGACTCTTCCAGCCATGGATTTGGGGATCACTTTCTGGAAATCTCAGACACTCTTCAAGAGCCATAGGTGCTTGCAAACCCCCCAAATTTGCACACTCGTTATTCCTGCTTCTAGCACCAGTAGGACACAATTGCACTGCAAGAATCACATCACAGTCAGGCATCCACCCAAGAGCCCAAACTTTTCTGGACAGCCACATTCGCTGTACTTCAGCAGAGCAGGGTTTGCTGGGAAGGGATTCAGTCACAAGCATTCTGAATTGTGCTCACAGAGGGGGCTCAAACAATGCACAACTCTACACCTATGTCCATTTACCTGTGTATCATGGAATGATATCTGGAGTTCATAGTTCTTCAACATCCATTTATGCTTGTATAAATGTTTCAAGGCTAAATGGACCGCGGGCAACACATCTGCCGTTAGGTTTTTCTGATCAATCAGGCAGCTGGTGGGTAAAAGCCCGAGAAGAGAGAGGCGCGTCCGATTCAGTTCCTCAGAGCACCTAATTATTAGTAACACAAACAGCATCAGTGTGTCTAGTTTCCAGCTCCAGAAAACCATCTTTTTTGGTGCTTTTCTTCTTTTTCTTTCTCTTCGTCAGCAGTCCACATCCCTGAAGAGAAGGCCTTAGATTCCCTGGTTGCCCGACATTTTGCGGCTTTCCTTTGCTTCAGTCGACTGTCCCTCTAAGAAAGCAGCTAATTGTTATTAAAGGATAAAGACCTCTCAACGACTGGCTTTTCCAGTTTGGACAGTAATCCAGCTCACAGCAATGCTGTGAATCAATACTTCACAAGAATAATCTCTAGGCAAATTGCCCTGCCAAGTCTAATTTTAAACATGTGTCATTTTAAACATTCTGCAGGAGAAATATTCAACCACAGGTGACAAATCAATACACAAACTCATATGATTCCTTTGAAAATAGGTATTCTAGGGGTTGATCAAAGTGGTTGCATATTGAAGTCATTTGAGTTGCGTACAGCAACCTGTATGCCATTGGGTCAGAAGATTGCTTCAGCTTGTTTTATCTTGCACAAACATATTTTCTATTGGCTTCATACACATCAAACAGAGAATATGAAGTTTTTGCATATCGATAATATCTTATATACTTCTAGTGCAAAAGCTGCATCAGCCTAAAGCTGTACATCCTTTTCCTGGTTCTGCTTGTTGTCAGAAACCCCATGCTTTCCTTAAAATCAGTGGTAGTTGTGAGAAAATTCATCATTCAGGTCTGCTCCTCCCATGTACAGTCACATAGCTTTTGACAGGCATTTCACATACTGTTGTAGCTAGCTAAGTAATTTCAGCACACTATTTGCAGTTTTCCAAGTCATATGCCAGGCTACGAAATTGAACGGATGCTGTACATGCAGAAATGCAGAGAAAATAGTAATGCTGGAGAAAATCTTCCCTGCTGCTAATCAAAACTCACCAGGGTGAGAAGGGATCATACATAGGATCACCACACCAGAGGAGAACCTGCACCTCTGCTCCCCAGGACTTGCAGCCTGCCTCACCCCTCAGACAAGCACCTCCTTCCCTGCCCCTTTCACAGCAGCAATGCCACTGTTCTCGAGGCAGCCACGTGGGTGACCCCTTTCCTCCATTCAAGCTCTCCCCATCCACAGGAAGCCTCCCACACCTACTGGAATGCTGTCATAGGCAAGGGAAGGAAACACAGGGGCCAAGCCCAGGGGCAAGGAAAGGAAGGCCATCTGGGAGATGCTTGCTTCTTTGAGTAGAAAAAAACTCTTATTTTCAGCAAGTCTCTTTGTATATGCAGCTGAATCGCAAAGTGCTTCACCATCTTGTGGAAACTCAAGGTTTCAAAAGAATTCCCTGTGCCAAGCTGGGATGGAAACCTGAAACCTCAAAGGTTTTCATGACTCAATAATCTGAAAGGAAAAAAAATGGAAGGACTCATAAGCAGAAGGTTAATTTGGTATAAATCAAATTTGAAATTATATGTTCAGAGCTTGGCAATTTATTTTGTGAATGGCTGACATTTAAAAAAAAAAGAAACTACTAGTTTGCTGCAGAAGGTAAGAGTGGCTTGTCTAATTTTAATTTTAAAAACATGGTGTTCCAGGTCAACAAATTATTCTGAAACTGACATGTAACTAAGAAGTTTTTACAGAAAATCTCCAAATAAATTCGAGTTATAAACATTCTAATTTATAATTACAATCTATATGTTGCATGACATGAGGGCATGGAAGTAAATAGAAAAATAAAGTAAAAAGAGCAAAATAATAATGAATAAATAAGCAAATAATGTCTACCTTGAGCCCAGCAAACAGCTCTAAGCAGGAGATACACTCAATTCATCACTATCTGTCTACAGTGACCCTTCTGCCAAGATACCTGTGCAACTGGATAGACAAGAAAAGAGCCCAATGCATTCTTATACACAAACACAGAGTGAAAAAGAAATACCCTTGCTTAGGGTAGTGAAAAAACCTTGCATAGCCCTTGCTTTCCTTCATCACCATTGCCCATAGTCAGAAAGCAGCAAGGATGCGTGGAGCCCTTCGTGTGGGGAAGGAGATACTGGTTTTCTTCCTGTGCAAGGCTATGGACAAATCAAATGCAGGAAGGTCAAAATTTATTATGGACATTTCCTAGACTGAGAAATTTAACACATTGTCCGGGCACAATACTGAGTAGGAAGCACACTCTCATAGCACAGTCTGCATAGCAACAATTTAACACAATGACTTAATAGGTATTTTCCATTCCTAAGTCTTATGATTCTATAATGTGATTACTGAAAACATATTTTTAATTTTTTTTTTAAACTTGAGATTAAATTCTTCCCTGAGCAGAGGGCCAGTATAGGCCAAGATGTTGCTTAAATCCCATTTAATACCTTTCTTAGAGGCTTAAACAGGATTTTGTTGGTGAATAGTCCTTGGGCCAGCCTTCCTTACCAGCATTATTTCAGCATTGACTACACTAATGGAGAGGAGAGGAAAGCAGGCATTCATGCTGCCAAACCTGAGCAGCTGAGGTGCTCTGAACTGCTCCTCCTATGCCTAAATCTTCCTACCAGCTAAGTGGGTACATGGGGCTCCATTGAGTCATAGCTTTGGCTTACAGGTAGATAACAGAAAAAATGTGGTTTGACTATCCAATATCCCCTTCAGTGTTCAAAAAGACACAGATCTGCCACCACACCTCACTGAACCCCTGTTGCTCAGCCAGTGTCTTTAAATTCATGAGAGGGCAATGGCCTATCAGAGGCTATGAAATCAGTTTCAGCACCATATGGATGGACACACATTTAAGGGAGCATCCCCTTATTCTATACATGATCAGCTTCAAACTAGACTAGTCCTCTTCTGGTGCTACTTCTGTGTGCCCTCAGCATTGCTGCATTTAACCCATGCCTGGCAAAGGAGCAAACAAGATTATGAACAGGAGCAGCCTCCGGTTGCTTGTGTCCTGAAAATCTGCTTTCTGACAGAAACATTTAACTGTCTAACCAGACAATTGTTTCTTATATAGTATTTTTATTGCTAATTAATCCTGTAAAACTTGCATCAAAAAAAGCCTGTGTGTTTTCATTTTGATGAATAAAATAGCCGTATTTGCCACGCTCGTGGTTGATCATACAGGTATCAGCTTCGTTTTCAGGATAGCATCTGCTGAGTCTTAATACGTACAAAAGCATATTACTAAGCCCCTGTCACACATTTGAAGGTAGTCTTTCAAGTGAGTTTGCCCAATACCCTCAAAATTTACTACTAAAACATAACAATGATGAAATTTTAAGATGATAGATCAACTCACTGCATCTTACATCCATTTCTCAATTGTGAAGCATTTGAAATAGAACTAACTTTGAAATTTGTTTTCAGTGTCAGAAGGCCATTTGACTTTAAACACTTCCATACTGTTTTGGGGAGCTTTATCAAAGGTATTGTTGTTCAGTACATTAAGGTAGCTTTTGCAAGATTTAGCTGAAAGCCTTAGGACAGAGCTGGTGACCAGATGACTCACTGTTGGCATCTCCTTTGTGAGTTCCACACAAACTGAGTAATAATTCCTCTCTGAATGAGGGAAACTGTAGGAGGAAATTGTGGTCCCTCGTAGAAGCACAGTCCTGAGAAATTAAAAATAGAAAAAACCCCAAACACCTGGCATAAATGTGTCGTCCATAGCCAATACTTTCCAAAGGAGAGATCTTTTCGGTGTTGTCCGCCTTGCCACATTATCCTCTGGTTTTATAGCATTTTAAATTCAGTTCTCAATCCCCTGATCAGTATTTCTGAACTGTAAATCACTTAAACAGTTATTAGTTCATGTAAGAGGTTGATTATAGACTGTATTAACTGTGTTAAAGGCTGGCTATATATTTAAGCTATATGTCACCTCACGCCTCCCACACACAGCTTCCTCCCCCTTGAGTAACACCCATTAACATTTATAGGATGTTCTAATCCCAGCTTCACATGTTAGTTTTTTCAAAGCAGGTTATCATTCACCCTTTCTCGTCCCATGTGCCTCTGCTCTTGTTGCTTAATTGCTCAGTGTAATTAGAGTACAGAGCACTCTCACATCCTAGGAAACCTTGGTAATGTATTGGAAACCAATACATTTACTGTGGATGGCAACTCCTCTTGTGACATTGACACCAAGTCTCTACCTATTGCCAAGAGCAGCTTCACTATCAAGACACTACTATCTGCTGTAACATGTCCCAGCTTTTTAAGCAGCTGCTATTCAGCTAAAATTATTTACGTCCCATAACACCATCCAAGTGACCAGGCTATCTATGTCCACCTGTCCTACTGATGTCATGATGAATTTTTGCCTTTTCTTTTAAATCCCTTTTATACCTCTTTACAACTTCTGTACCCTTAGTGCTTTTGCCTACATTCTTGGACTTGTTTGTCAAGCTGGGAGACTAAACATTTTAGAAGCTTCGTAGGTAGGGATCAGTGTGCCCCAGACCCCAAGGTCCTCTCCAGAACACATTCTGTAAACCAAGATAGAACCATCAGGGGAAGGCTCCTTGGGGAGGGGGGCTCACTCGAGCCTCTCATTGGGGAATTTTTGATAGATATGCTAATTAGTAAAACCTAGAATGTTATACCAGATCTTTTGGGGGTGTGCACTGTGGTGTGCATTGTGGTGGGCATTGAGGTGCATTCGACCTGGATGTAGTGCACCTAAGGATCCTTCAAATAGATACCAAGGTAAAATCCCTTTTTCCCTTCTAACCATGTTTGACTTGATTTTAAGACCAAAGGCACCACTACCAAGTCTGACTAGATTTGCTTGTAGTTAGAGAGATTCATTTTGAGAAAGCAAATGAAAATTTATTTTTGCCTCAAACCCTAGTGTCTCACTCCTCATGTGTAGCCTGAAAATCTCCTCTCTGCCTCCTTTTCCTCTTTCCTAGCAGTGCAGCACAAAGATCAAATTAATTTCCTCCATTCTGAACAGGAGGCTTGAAGAAAAGAGATAAAATTACAAGTATATACAGCAATGGTGAGATTATTCCTGAAGTAATAGATCAAATTCTAGTGGCAACACTTTGAGAATGAAGATGACAAACTGCGAAAGATTGAAAAGAAAGACACAAGAACACATAAAAAGCTGAGAAAAAAAAAAAAACCAACACAAAAGCAGCAATTCAGTCTATCAAGTTTAATGTTCAGAGGTGGCTTAATTGGTAACTTGCTCTATAGTGGATGAAAAAATTATTTCTAATAATACCAAACTTTTGAGTGGTTAAGGAAAACACACTTTCTACCCTTCAGTAAACTATCCCCTTTTCATGAAATAACTTTTGCTCAATCTGTTAAAAAAGATGTTTGCTGCTGTAATTACAGTAAGGGCTTCTGCTGACATTGAGATAACACCTCCTGATACCCACCCATGACATAATTGTGCCAGCCATATAGACCTGCCTTGGGTAACAAGGCCCTAGGGACACAGTACTCCCACCATGCCACTCCTCTTGTTTACTTCATACAAACTGTTATTTTTGCCAAGGTCAAACACACCGCTTCCAAATATGTGTTAATTAAAAAATTTACTATTTTTTAATTGATTGGTTTTTAAAAATATCCGTACCTTGCATATTTCTCAACTACAAGATCCTTGAGATGTAATAATCTAATTTTAAAAGATATTTAATACTGCCATGGATCCTGAAAAGATCTCTGTCCCAAAGGCTGAGTGAAATCAGCATTTTATTCCACCAGGCAATTTGAAAATTTAAAGCAAGTAATGATGAGTGCCTTTGTTCTTAATTAAAAGTGGCAATTCTAGGTCTCCTCCTCATAGAAGCACGTTGCATTTTCATAGGTGGGCTGGCTTTCTAAAGTGCTGAGCATTCAGCAATTCCCACTGTTGTTGACAGAAAATGCAAATCACTCCATGCTTTTGGAAAGCAAATCTTTAGTTCAGGGACCTAACTAGAAACTCTTAAAAAAAAAAAAAAAGAAAAAATGATGTGTAGCTGATATTATTAGCATGCTTGACAGCAAAAAATGAGGAGAAGAGGGGAGCTTGGCAAAGTTTAAAGATGCAAAACTTTTTTTGTCACTTTATATACAGGCAACTATTGCAACTTAATTTATTTTGCTACATTGCACAGTCTTGCTGCCACTAGCACATCCCTCCAGATTAGACTCTCAGCAACAACATGGAATTTGGTCCTGCTTGTAATGTTTAGAAAGAGAGAAAGTGAATGGGGAAAAAAAAAGAGAAAGTTGGCTTTCTCTCTTGGTCAACCTCCTGTAAATTATTAATACTTCGGGCTTGCCAAATTCACAGGGGAGAATGGAAAGCAAAACCGAAGGTGCTTTTACAGAACTTTAAAATTATATGGAAGACCCCACAAAAACACAGAGCTTAATATTTTTATGCCATGTGTATACTAAAATATACCTACATGTTGCTGATAAGATACTCACGAAGGTGTATCTGAATGACAATGCTTGAAAAATGTTATGTGTTGTATTTTGTACCACACTAAGTGTTAGTGTGTCAAAAACTGCCCCTTCATATAGAGTAAAAATAGTAAAGAAAGAGATTTATTCCTTGCTAGAAAAACACTTAATTCCCTGTGAAAACAGGAGCAGTAAACAGTGGAAAGGAAGTTAATTAGCATCCCAAAAGGGGCCTCTTACTCTTTGTCTCTGGAGGTTTTGGACGTAAAATGGTTACTTAGACACCTATTGTGCACATGATTCTTCACATAATTCTGTAGTTCAACGAAGCTGCAGCAGAAACTGAGGCCTACCCAAGGTAAATGGCAAATTAGAATACATAACTACTTTAATGACATAAAAGATTCAAAGAGTAGGTTCTTTTAGAGATATGTGGTGGTGATTATTTAATAAATAAAATAAATGAGATTCTGGAAATAACTTAATCAGACAGAGAGTATAAGTTCCTCTGATGGGGATTGTGGCAAAATAGGTCAAAAAAAAGGTAGGTGTAAAGAAGAAAATCAGTTCAGCCAAGAATTCAAAAAAGGTTCTGCAGAACCATCTACTCAGCAACAGAGCACATGAGTCTGGCAGACCCAGCTTGCAAAGAAGCAAGCATACAAGGTTTCCACATGAAGTCTGTGACAATCTGCCAAAGCAAAGAAGTCTTTGATTCCATCAGGATCAAATCCATCAGAGTTCCTCATACAAGGGAAGGATCCCCTAGACAGCCATAAAAGTCAGAAAGCCTTGACCCCTCTCTCTTGCTGGTGATGTCCCAAGCCTGGAGCTGGGAAGGCATGGCAGAGAGAGCAGTGTATGTAAAAAAAATGGGAGCTGCTTCTCTCATGGCATCAGCAGCTGCAGGGTCAGTAGCATTTAAGCTGGAAATAGCAATGGACCTTTAAAGGGGTTTCAAGCAAATCACAGAGAAAAGTTGTCTAGGGATAAGGGGGAACATTAAGACAAGAGGTTTACTGAAGTACATATTCTAGTTTGCAGCAGAGAGGGCAGAAATCCCAGGTGAAACACACGGTCTGTATTGTAAGATGTGGATAATCCTAATGGTCCTCTGATCTTAGAACTCATTAATTATTTAAGGTAAGCACCATGGCCATAGTAGGAAACCTAAGTTTTCTAATCCTATTGCTCAAACTTGTGATGTTCACTTTACAGCAGCTAGTCTGTTATCTGGGCCTTCATCTCTCAGAAGCCTCAGTAACAACAGCTTGGACAACCCTGATGAATTAGCCCCCATATTCTTCATTCTTTGTGAGTACAGTTTTCAGACAGAAGGTGGATATCTGTCTTTAATTTGTTAGCTTTCTTATTCACATTTGATAAAACTTGTTTGAAAAATACTATGGATAAAATTGTCAGAAATAAAGGCTGATGATAATGAAAAATTAATGGCACAGAAATTGGGCATCAATCACTGACTTAGCAATGAGATTTCATGGCTATTCCATCACAAGAGGGTAAAAAAGAAATAAAAAAAGGTGTTTGCCACCCAGTATGTCCCATTTCAGCAGGCAGTACCAAGCAATCCCCAAATCCAGCAGATCTTACCCACAGCAAAAGCATTTGCAAGTAGAGAAATCCCTGCTTAGCAAAGAAGGCATCCCTTAAGTGTCAGTGGCATGGCAAGGGGAGACACAGGGTGACTGAAAACGTATTCCACCTGTTCTTAGGGACACTGCCTTCTTTGAGTCAGAGCAATGGTGTAGCTGAATGAGGTTGCTTCAGGAGTCAGGCTACTGGTCCATTAATGCTGGAGCCCAAGAACCACAAAAGTACTGCAAATCTCATTTCTAGCTCAGCTAGACCCACAAATCAGAGAACAGTGCATCTGGCTCCTGAAAAGTTTGAGGCTCTGTCACTGATTTAGTTCCAAGATTCCTAGCATAAAAATAAATTTGAAAAAATGAGATGTATTTGCACTGTACCATCTCAGTTTGGAATCCCAGAGTCTGAAACAGGCTTCCTGGGATATCTGGGGCTGCTATGTATTAACAGACATCTCCACAGGACTGAGTCATAACTGTGCTCACTGATCTCAGTACACATCTTTGCTAACCCCAGCTACCCCAAAAATTACCTGAGCTGAAATGAATCATGGGGGGTTTTCCTCTGTTAATTTCTACCACTTGACTCCTTGAGCCAGACTTCTGCATGCTTCCTAAGGAAAAGTATCTCCTTCCTAAGGAAAAGTATCTCCTTTCCTGTAATAACAAAGGTCTCCACTTGAGTTTTCATGAAAGACCTGTTTGGTTTCCAGGTTCTGCAGTTTGCTCAAAGGCATTGTTCTTCTGCCTTATGTCATGGGAACATCCATAAAGCAATGAAATTGAAAGCAGAGAACAAAGCTTGAGATGCACATGTATCATCATACTCAGATTATTAATGCAAGATGGTGTTTTGTAGCCTTGATATTCAGTGCTATTTATGATGTCATTCCAAACAGTTACATGTATTTAATTAAAACAATAGAAATAGTGAATCAACAACTTTCTTTGTGCATGCCATCATTAAATCTCTCTCATCTAGCTCCTTCCTCTCCATTTTCCTCTTGCAAATATTTTCTTCACAGTTATCACCAGGATATTACACCCCATCTTTTCCACAAACTTGAGTAATTAACTCTGTTTGATAACCACATCAGAGGATAGGGCCTTCCCCTCTTTCTTCAAATGCAAATGGGTACTTCTTCCGAGATTTATTAAAAAAAAATGGTTTTTCCATGCTGATGGAGTGTGTTTGGCATTTGAATCAAAAGATTCTATAACTGTGTTTTGCAGTATGCATAGGATAAGTTATACAAGAAATTGCAAGACATATGCCAGAAATTGGCTTTAGTCTCTTTGCAGAGATATTTAGAGGATATACATTCTGCAGGTCTGGGATCCGCACCCAGAGGAGTGGGTGCAGTGAATACATGATTTCTCTCCTCTCCCCACCCACATCTTAACATCAGCGGAGAAGCCAGCATAGAATTAACATAAACACTTAACTTTTAGATTATTCCCTCCAAGTTTACAAAACTCTAAAGCAAAAGGAGGTAATGTCGTAAACGGAGTCATGTTACGCAAAAGTCAGAGGAGACACTGACTATTTAAAGAAGTACGTCCCTTCCAAGCAGAGTGTCACCAGCAGAGCAGACAGCCATCGTCACCATACACGTAGCGTAGTGCATTTTAATGTCTCACTCTCTGCAAATATCAGACAGCGAAAGAACTCGGTAATATTTGAAGATAAGAAATTATCCAGCCACCTCAACATATGCCAGACACATGCTCACCTGACGATACAAGAACAAAAGTCTACCACCTCTGTCTGCTGTAAGCCTGACTCTCTTTCAGACCCTCACATCTCCTGTGTATTCAGCTGTTACCCTCAGATGACCACAACACCACCTTACCTGTCCCACTGCGAGCACTCCTGAAATCAAAATAAGGCTCCAGACAATTTAGTGCTCAGAGCACTCACAAGCATGACAGGGCTCACCCCCAGAGACCCTACTTGACTTTGGTACACTATACTTCCTCTTGCAATTCCAGGCACTGTTAGAGGGACTTGGATCTATGCCTCCTGAGACAGAGGGCCAAACCAACACATCACATGCACTTCTTTCGGGGGTGGGGGGTGCCCTTGCTCAGTCCTGTTACAGTTATGGTGGAGTTTTTCAGACAGCAACCAGTAGCTCTTTGTCCCTCTCTGAGGACCACCATGTGTTATTGAGCACTGAACTCCAGTGGACAGACACCTTATTCTGTACCACTGACACAAACCTGCCCTCCTGTTTCCATAATGTGTTCCCCATACTTAGCAAAAGTGAATAGTTCTCTTATTTCCACTTGCAGGAACAAGACATGAGTGGATTTTGTTGACAGCACTCATGACTGGACTTTCTGGAAGAGGCGTCTTTATTTGGGGGCTCAGGGTCCCTTAAAAGTTAGAATAGCTGGTAAGAATGACTCAGACGGGTGCACAGCCTTTCTTAAGCTTTGAGAGTTTTACTGAAAACACATGCACTTTTTTAGTAAAAAAGAAGAAGAAAATAAAGTCTACACATACTATGCCTATACTGTAATTTCTTGTCAGATAAATTAGGAAAGGCACTTTCTACTTAAAGAATAGAAAAAGGCAAATATGTATCATGTCAATAAGCTCATGTTTTCCTTCAGATTTTGTGGAGTCCTGTGAATTTTCCAGAGCTCACTCCTCTGTGCCAACCCGCTGTTTAAAGGTATTAGAGTGTATTATTACACAAAGATGAGATTATATCATGATTACCACAAGGTATTTGTTGTAGTTAGAGAAAATTAAATAATCTCACCCCCCCAGTACAAATATTCTTTCCTCTTTGTGGTAATTTACCCATTTACTTCAGGAAGATTTTTTTTTTAGCTTGTCAAGACTCACATTGATCTTCAAAAACTTCTTGTCTTTACATGTTTCTTGGCTACCCATGTTTAGATTCAAAACAAATTCATACTGTCTGTACACCACTTGCAGCACTGCTCCTACAAGAAATCAGAAAATCCAGTGCATATTTGAGGGAAGATGTCCAGATGTAGAAGCACAGATATCCAACTTCCATTAACTTCCCTTGCCTTCTTCCAAGATGCCTATTCCTCCAGCTACTATATGGTCAGTTTTTGCCTGATGCAAATCAATTACTGTTGAAATTGATAATAGTGTCTACTAGAATGATCAATTCCTTTATTTTAGGGTTATTCTGGTTTTTTCCTCCAACAGATGTGTGTCAGGGTACTTAAGCTGAAATCATCTTTCCTGATTTATGTGCAGCTTGAGCAATTTCTAGCATACGTAGAGTTTTTTCTTTCATTATT
Source organism: Corvus cornix cornix (assembly GCF_000738735.6). Lineage (NCBI taxonomy): Eukaryota > Metazoa > Chordata > Aves > Passeriformes > Corvidae > Corvus > Corvus cornix. Next base: position 91,129,833 of record NC_046333.1, on the reverse strand, counting down.
TTGCAAAATATTTCTTTGCTTTTTCAACCAACTAAAGCTACAATCACAGGGATGGAAAAAAAAGAATTATTGTATCATGGTTATTGATCTGAAGCCATAAACTATGAAGTACCCTTAACTTCTAGGACATGGTCCAAGGGCCGCTGGAATCAGTGCATTACTGCCATTAATTTCAATGGGGTTTGGATGAGACTCTTTAGAGATGATCACTTTATAAATTCTTGAGTTTCTAAAATAACACGGTTATGAAATTTTGCCCAGGAGCCTCATCTAGAGAGAGACTCCCACTCTCATTGAAATGAACAGCAAAAAGTAAAGCCACTTAGACCAGAGTTCTGCAAATGCCTACCTTTGAGCTTTGTTTCATTGACTGAGCCTACATAGGAATGCCCAAATAGATGAAGGCATGCCCAAGAAGTAGCAAAATATTTTACCAGGCTAGATCAGGATCACATTTCAAGCACATTTAAAGATCAAAAATACCCAAAACAGAAGCCTCTGCATTTTTGTACATGATGTAACCTGTGGTCATATTTCATAACAAAGATGTAATTCACACAATCTCAACTGAGACACAAACTAAACATTGTACTTAAGTGCTTAATTCAATTTAAATGCTTTGAAAAACACTAGAGCTGCTGCTCATGTACTCAAATGTTAATGAGTTCAAGTGCTGACAAACAGCAGTTGACCTTAGAAGGCACACTGCAGATCTTCAGATGGTTGGTCAGAAAGTAAAGACATTATAATTCTTCCTTATACACACCAGGACTATCAAACAAGCTAGAATATTCAGTTCAAACTTGACAGAAAACTACCTGAATGCAAAATAAAAAATAAAAAAAATCTAGTCTGTTTATTTTCATTATTGTTTTTCACAAGCATTTAGTTAAAGCATTATGGAAAATTGCAATACAAAGATCAGACTGCAACAACGGGGGATTATGGAGAGACACAAGGGAGAATACATGAGTTAGTAAATCACTGCCATACATTTCCTAAGTATTATAAATATACTGCAATTATTTTTCAAGCTATTGAAAAATCCCATGTGTTCAAGGCTCTACATTCTCTCTTTCAAGAGCCAACAATGTCACAAGCACCACCTGTGAAGCCCTGAGAGGGAGAACTACTCGCTGGTCCCTGATTATGCAATGATAAGGATCCAGGCCCTTCAGGCATATCTATTTATTGGCGGCCTCAGAAAATAGGCTGAGAATCAAGTGGGCATGATGAGCCAGCTACCCTCCTGCTTACCGTAAGTGCACTGAAGGAAAAAGGTAATGTCTGAACCGAGTGAAAAAGTTTGTGCTGCCATTAGGTACTTAATGGCTATTCCAGACATTGGTCTATTCTGTTTGGGTGCAGCCAGTCTAGCACTCTTCATGGACACCAACTTATTTACTTGTCACTATTAAGCACACAATAATGATCCAACTGCACTCCAAACATATACGTTCGCCTGACTTACCATTCCATAACCATCCATTTATTAATTGCTTAAAAGCATTCAAAGCAACACAGCAAGCTAGCAACACGACCCTGATTTCTTATGTCCCTGGAGTACAAAACAGTAAAAATACAATTTTTAAGAAACTGATACTCATTCCACAACAAACACGGTATTTTTTCCTGAATATTTTAATGATAACGACCTAGTTCAGAACCCAAAATCTCTATTAAGAACTTCACAGTATTTTGACTGCAATAAAGTGCAGCACATTATTGATTAAGATGTTACTGTATGAAGGAAGATCCTGCCAAGGCTTCTCTAATTCCTATGCATATGTTATTTTTGTAATAATTCAATCCAAGGGAAGAACTAATATAGAATAATGTAATGAAAACAGGACTAGGAGAACTGTGATTTTTCCTAACAGATGTCTCACTTTATGAGACAGGTAATGCCATTCAGAAAATCCCCCATAATTCTTTTCATTACCATTGCAGAGTTCCCTGAGATACATCTTTTTAAGGAAACAAGCAGCTACTCTAGGCTGATATTGCCTGTATTCCCTGTCAGTATCTAGTCTCGTTCACTAAACACGACAGGACGGCAGCGTGCTCCTTCCTAAGTGACATCTTCAGCAGTACTGCCCTCCATGCATTTCTGCTCAGAGATATCTAAAAAAAAATACTATGACAAATTTACGTCAATTAAAAGCAGCCACCCTGGGAGGAGAGGTTTTGGTAGTCATTTTAGGGACGGAAACACTATCACGAAGCAGTACAGCCTGTCACTGCTGCTCTCAGCTTGTTCCCCGCGGACCCTGAGAACCGAAGGGGAGCAGACAGGGGCTTCCTTAAATTACAGCTGGGAAGGTTTTCAGCAGTCACTTGCTTCACCGGGGGCTGTCTTGGAAGCGAGCCCCGGCCGCCAGCATTACACAAGAAGCGACTGCCATCTTCAGGGGAGCCCCGGTACCGGACCCGCGCGTACCCTCCGCTAACACACAGGTACTGAAGTTGTGACAAAAACCAAAGGCAGTTGTGGGCGGGTGATAGTGGCAACCAACTCGACAAAGCCCTCGCCTCGCTCCCTGCCTCTCTCTCCCAGGTAAAGGGAACGTGTTTTCTGGCGCAGCCGGGCTCCCCCCTGTCCCAGCCCTGACGGCCGGCCGCTCGCAGCGCTCCGCAACGGGAGCAGGCATCCCGCCGCGCTGGAGGCGCTCTGCGCGGACCGGGACTGCAAATTTAGTTCTTCCCGAGGAGCGAGCGCCTCCGCGCCCCGCCGCCGCCGCCACGCACCCCCGGGCGAGGGCTCAGCCGCTCCCGCCGGAGGGCAGGGACGGGGGAGACTCAGCGGAACCCTGCGAGAGCCTCCCCCGCCTCCTTCTCAAGCTACGGCTGCCCTTCGCGTCCCGTCGCCGCATGGGATAAGACGGGCTGGCAGCGTGAGCCCGTTGGCGGAGCGGGGGAGCGGAGCGCCCGGCGTGCATCTGTTGCTGAGCGGGTGGCGGCTGGCACAGGGATGCGGCCGTGGCTTCGCTGGGCGAGGCAGCCTTCCTCCCACCGGTGTACGTGCGTGCCAAGGGCAGCGGATCCCAGCCACCGCCACCGCCAAGCACCCGCGCCGCCTGGGCACCCGTCCGGGCCCACCCCGCGCTGCAGGGTACTCCCGGGCAGGGTACTCCTGGGGCTGCGGGGCGAGCCCCCGCTGCCGGGGGAGCCGCTCCTGATAATGCCGGGCGGGCAGGATACGGCCCGCCGGCTCCACGTCCTCCCCCTCCGCCGCCGGTCCCTGCACATCTGCCGGCAGCCTGCGGGCCGGGCGGGCAAGGCGGTTCGGAGGCGGCGCGCACGGCCCCGCGGCAGCCGCAGCCCCGGCCCGGGCGTCGCGCTGCCCTTGCGCCCCTGTACCCGCAGCGCCCCGGGACTGGGCGGCGGCGCCTCCCCCTGCGCCCGGAGGCGCGGGGCCCGCGGCGGTCCCTACCTCCGTGTCGTAGAGCCGCAGGTCCAGGAAATAGGGGTTGAGCAGGGACTCGTTGCGGATCTGATCCATGGCCAGCTGCACGGCGGGCAGCACTCCCCGGCCGATCCTGCTCTTCTGGTCCTCCTCGGACTGGCTGAGCGGCATCAAGCCCATGATGGAGATCGGCGTGGTGGCGTTGGGGGGCAACCCGGCCGCCCCCCGGGAGCTGCCCCGCGGCCAGCCCCAGCCCGGCGGCGCCCAGCCCAGGAACAGGAGCAGCAGTAGCATGGCAGGGTTGGAGGTGGCAGCGGCCGGTCTCCGCGGAGAGGGATGCATGCTGCTGGATGGGGGGGGAGGAGGAGGAGACTGAGGGTGGGGGAACCGGCAGAGAGGCGGAAGGGAGCCGAGCCCCTCTCAGTGCGGGGCGCATCCCCCGGCGGCAGAAGCCAAGGCGGGAGGAAAAGATCTGCCTGTCTCCGCTCCTCGGGAGCCTCGGGGTCTCCTCTCTCTTCCCCCCCCTCCCCTCCCCTGGCAATAATCCTTCTGGCAATGGCGCCTACTCCTTCCCAGGTCTGCCAGCTGCAACCACCAGGAGCAATAAATAAATAAATAACCACCACCACCACGCACACACAGACACGCTCCCCACCACCCTCCTCCGCTCTCCCCGGCGGCACAGCAAGGGAGCGGGACCTGCCTCTGCCTCCCCAGCAGCTCTCCCCCTTCTCCGCTCAGGGAGGGACAGCACCTCTCAGGCGCGGGGGGGGGAGCCGAGCAGCCCTCATTGAACACCTCCCTCCTTCCTCCTCCTCCTCCTCCTCCAAAAGGGTGAAAAGAAAAAAAAAAAGGATGCTCCGGCAGAAAACGCCGAAGAGGAAAAAAGCCCCCCCCTAGAGCCGGGGAGGCGGAGGAGGGGAGCGGTGCCGAGCCGGGGCGGGGGTGCTAGTGCCGCATTCCGCGGGAGCCGGGGCAGCCCCCGCCGCGGGCGGGAGGTGCCGCCTGCGCCCGTCCTCCGGGTCGGGCAAGCCGCCGGGCAGGATTGCGCGGCCGGGGGCAGAGCAAAGTGTGCGGCGGCGGGGGCCGGGCCGAGCTCCCCCTTCACGGCATCAGCGTTCGCTGGCTGTGGGTCGGGCACCTTCTCCAGGTGGAGCGGCCAGGGCGGGCGCGGGTGGGCGCGGGGAGGTGCGGGCTGTGGCCGCTGCCCATCGGCGGGCAGGGGAGGCCGGCGGCAGCCGCGGCCCGCGCACTGTCCCCACGCGCGACCCGGCTGGCACACGCACAGAGACCCCGCTGGCAGCGCTGCCCGGCGCGGGCGGGCTCCGCGCACTCTCCCCGCCCTCCCCCGCGCACACGCGGCACGCAAACACGCTCCCACTCGGGCTCGGCACCCCGCACACGCACACGCGCAGCCAGCCCGGGCCACGGCAGCTCTGCGGCACGCAGGAGCGGGGCGTTTCGCTGGAGGAGAAGTCGTGGGTTGCTTTTTTTTTTTAAACTGGTTTCTTTTTCCAGCAGATTTGGCGGTTTTTCGGCAGCCTGACGCCGCTCGGGTTACCAAAAAAAAAAAAAAAAAAAAATTAAGGCTGCGGCAGGACTCTGAGCTTCCCCGAGGGCTGTCGCAACCCTGCGAATAGCCTGTGGGAAACGAGCCCTTTCCACGTCTGTTCTCCCAGGTAGCTGTCTCCAGGTCTCAGTGGCTGTGGAGCGTATCCCATGGACAGCCCATGGCTTTCTACGTTGCTCCCAGGCTATACTCCCACCCCAGGGAACACGTTCACACTGCCCACCCACATCTGTGATCTGCAGAGCCCCAGAGCAGCAGTTCACTGATCTGTTTCATCTCAGGTAGATCCCGCACAGGAGGTGGTACAGGCAAAATGCAAAACTTTTCTTAACCCTGCCTTAGGCACCCCACTTTCTATGCATATTCATAAATTTCCTGAGGTCACTCCAAGCGAACCTTTGAAGATCAACCTAATTCATCTAATTTATATTACACAGCAATGGCAGCACATCTGCAATAAATTGGAAAGAATTTTCATGGATTAATACATTCCAAGTTTGTAAGATCTGACCTTGGGTTAAAAGCCCTCAACAGTAATTTCATAACACTTGTTGCTTTACAGCCTTTCGCTCAGAATGACATCCAGCAGTGCTGACTTTAAGGCATCAGTAATGACCAGTCCATCACATCTCTTGATAAATCATTTCAATCATTAATTAGTTTGCTAAAAGGTGAATTTCATATTCAGTATCAATTTGTCTTATTCCACCTTCCAACCACTAGTTCTCATTGTACCTTAATTAGCTTAAGGGGATGTAATATCAGTAGTAGTATCAGTGATCTTCTCCCACAGACAGGGGCTAAGATTAATCACATTTTGCTTCTGTAAAAAAATAAGGCCAGCTTTCCCTCACCTCAAGAATCATTGCTGGAGGCACTTCCAATGCACCTCTCCTTTTTCCACATGATGCCGAAGTGGCCCTTCTGACCCTGTGACCTGCCAGCCCTGGGCCATCCGCTGCAACCTCAGCACCTCCCTCAGTACCAGCCAGTTCCATAGGCTGGGCAGGTCGGGAAACCTAATCCCTACAGACAGATCAGTGTGTTGCCCTTGTGGGGATGTCTCTTTATGAAATCATCTACACCCTGTTTTGAATCCATACTGCCTAAAAGCATCACTTACCTCCTTACTCCTGTGCACTCGATCTCTCACTAGAATAAATCAAACCATGAGCTTCTTTTGTACAAGTGACTTGTCCAGCAGTTTGTCACCTGCAAACTTTCCAGCAACTCATTTTCTTCCAGAAAATTGATTATCATAACACCAAGAACATTCCTAGGATGCCAACAGGAATAGGTGCCATATTGATTTCGTGTAATGCTATTTTTAACCAGAATGTCATATGCTAAATGATGCTTTGCCATTCTCAACTCGATCTGCAAGTTTGTCTGTCAAAATTCATTTCACAGAAAATTGTTCTGCATTGCTCGTATACTGTATCATTCTGTGATTTTCACCAGTACTTGGCTACCAGGACTACAGCTACTTGGATCACTTTGTGATCATTTTACAATATTGGCAGTTTATTAACACACACACTCACATCATCTCTAGACCATCATCAGCTTTCCAAGATTTGGGGTTTTTTTGGGAAGCAATTTCACGTTTTTGAGAACTCAGTCTTTCTGAAAGAAAGCTTGAGGCCAGGTTGTGTGTTACAACAGAATTAGTATCTTGAATATTATTAGCAACTGCTTGACATCCTTCTTTACTACTGCTGCAGCAGCAAATATCCCTTTGTTAGCTGAACATTGAAATGCATGTCCTTGCTTTTCCCAGCACAGGTTGGAAGGAGTTATTGGACAGTTCCACTCAGTGTAAAGTTCAAGGCTTGCCCTCGTGTGGGAGGCAAAGAGCAGCTGACACTGGTGTCCCTGCAGGGCACAGGGAAGGCCAGTGCTGGAGAGATAGGGCAAAGAAATGCATCTAGGAGCTGCAGAGGTCTGGAGTATGGCTGGATATCATTTAAACCAAGCAAAGCTGCACCTCAAACTACAGTATTTAACAATGTGGTACTTCTGACCTTAATCTGTTTGTTGCTGCATTCCCTGTCAGTAAAACAGGGTGCTCTTCCTTCATGGTAATACTGTGAAGACAGATTAATAAGTATTTGGGAAACACCACAAAACTTAACATTCAAGTTCTATAAAAACAACCAACCAACAAAAAAAAAAAAAAAGAAAACAACCCACACTAAGAAAATAATTTTTATTTTTCGGTCTAGGGATTTGTTATGGGGATGCAAATAAGGCCTTATACTGAACAATGTGGATTGGTTAAAGTAAGCCTCTCAGAATTCTTCCTGTGTATCAGTGAGGCATGAAAAAGACAGTTTCCCCATCTTTTGTAAAAAACAACAAAAAACCCAACAAAAACAAACAAACAAAACCCAAACACCCTCCACCCCCCAAAAGAGGGAATTAATGTACTGCAAGAAAATAATGTAATTGAAAATCATAGTGTAATAGACACACTGAGGCCAACTTTTGATTTCACAAAAATCATTATTTCTGGCACCTAAGTATTTAATTTGCAATCTGATAGAAAGTTTCATGTTGTCCATATACGTTTTCAGCATGATTGAATGCTACAGTTATGTTTTGTAAAGCCTGCTTCTTTCCAATTCTCAGCACGGAGAATTTTCTTCTTTCTTAGGTACTATGCTGTGTTTATGCATAACATGCCCAGGTAACAGCTCATTTTAAATAAAAAGAGGCCTAAAGGAGAGTTGCACCAAACTGCTTATTAAAGATTGTGTCAGACACAGCCACTTGCCCAGCTGCCTTTTTTTTTTTTTCCCTTAGAAATCCCCAGAATGTTTTGCTACCGTCAAATTGGTAAATTTCATTCCCCAGGATGAAATCCTCTGAAGCAGCATACATCCTTTATCTGTTAGGCAAAAAGGCTTTATATTTTCATTTGGTGGTCTACATCAGACACCCTCTGCATCTGCATATTCCTTGTTGGCTAAAATATCAGTTCACAAGAATTGTAAAACCTGTCCTCTTAACTCAAAAATCAAATGTTGCTTTCTTCCTGGCATGTTACCCAGTCATTTCAGTGTTTCAATCATGTGAATCCTTCAACCATATTTCTGTACCGCTGATCACTTTCAATTTCTCAGTTATCACTAAGTCTTCTCACAATGTATGCACAGTTAACAATTTTGTTCTTTATATATTTGCTCATTACAGAGTACCTAATTAATTAATTTCACAGTTAAGCATCTGTACTGGTATGACTCCCTTGACCACTTTTTCTTCAGTTGCAAGTTAAGTATCTTCAGACCACGGATAAAGTCAAGAAACCCAGAAAACTGATTTTTCCCTTAACACCAACAAATAAATTGCATCTGCTGCAAGTCCTCTCCCACTCTTGGAGAGGGTTTAATGCTATACAAAATACATCATGCAACCCCTTAAGCCAGCAACTCACTTCCTGTATGTATATCCCTGTATATTCATCTTCTTACTACTTTTGGAGTTTAGAGAGGTCACTGAGAAGGTCCTGCCCTGTTTTTGTCTCCAACCAGCTTTGCAAGCCCTGGAGGCATGCAATTCCTGTAAGTGCTGACTGGGACCGGTCTAATTAGACTTTGTCTATTCATAAAAATATCAGTGAGTAATGGATTAAAAAAAATATTGAAAACTGTTAATCTAGGCATAGTAATTTTAGTACTGCATATACATGCATAATGTATTTCCTCTGTAAATGAGAAGTTTAAGGATACTGCAATGCTGTAATTTGAACCCAGCTATTGCTGTTGTGCCTCAACAGAGCAGGGGGGAGCTCTGCTATCCTTCTTTTCCCTCCCTCCCAAGGGCTTTCCCACCTACCTCAGCTAACTTGCTAGCACAAAGTTCCATATTTGTTACAAGAGTATACAGCATTCTCAAATACTGCCAAAAAACCTGCACAGTTGTAACCATATACACACAAGTGCATGATCCTAACCCTACAGTCTCTCTGGACATCTTGATTGCTACGTCTTTATATCAGGGTATCAGGACAAAGCTCAACTAACTTCAAGTTAATCTCTAAATCTAAAGGCTTTAAGAGAGACAAATGAAGTTAAAAGACCATCAGATTTTAAATCATCAACCAAGCACTATCACTGTGTAAGTGCCCATGTTTTCATAAATAGGAAATAGGAGCACAATCTCATCAGTCCTGGTGTTAGGAACCAACATGAATTTCCCCTTGCAGTGCATCTTAGCACTTCCTATAAATATAACAAAAATGGAACACAGTTTTGAGTCTCTGTTCAGCAGAGCCAGCAAGAAATACTACTTCCAATTCATGTTGACTGATGCATGTACAATGATGACTGTTGTTCCCAGGTGTTTGTGCAAGCTCTAACAATCCCCCAATATAATGGTTCAGTCGAGGCCATTTATACAGAGGTTTTAGTGGTTTATTTCTTAGGGGAAGGTTCATGTACTGTCTTCTGTTGAAGTGAAAATCCAGTAAGTTCTAGCCCATGTTGAAGACCCACAATTTTTAAATGAAAGGAAAATGGTGAGTGAAAAATGAAAAAAAGTCAAAATCATTACCTGATGATTTCAAATAAATATGATAATTAGGCACCTGACTGTAGTCTAGATGTCTTTGTAAAATAAATAAATAAATACAGGAATACAAAGACTAAGAAATAAGCACTGGTTTGTGACTGAAATCCTGCCATTTTTCCATTTCTATGAGGCATCCAGCCCCATCTCTGCTCAGGAGAAGTCCAAAGTCCACAGTCCATTCCTCAGCAGGTAGCTCTGACCTCCTGCAAAAGGAACCCTGGAGATGTTAAAGGAAGTCTGAAGATGCGCATTAGTACTTGGATGCTTGATGGAGTCCTTCACCCTCCAAACCTGAAGCCAGACATTAGTACAACTCCAGTGAGTTGAAAAGAAGAAAAGGGTATCAAGGAATAAAAAATGGTGAGTAGATGGACTGAAAGGCCAACACAGAGGGAGCAAGTTGGTGGCATTGCTAATGCTCGGTGTTTGCTTTTGAACTCAAGTGTGTTTGTGCAGCAAATATGCAACCCAGGCTAGCTGGTTTGCTGGCATATGTGAAAGCATCTCAGCTGCAGGAAGCCAAAAACATCAATACTTTCCTCTAAACAAGGGCAAAGTGAAAAGATGTATAGAAAATAATTTCCAGTTACTAAGTTTCACTTGTATACCACCATCTGATGATGAAATCTTGAAATACCAAAACTCAAACCTCACTGAGAATGGAGGTCAATGAGAGCTTTGGCCATGATTCTAGTAGCTGGGCTTTTATCAGCTTACTAACATTGTTCAATCAGCAGCCAAGAAGGAAAAGCAAAAATTAATAGAAAATCCTTGCTGTTCTCTCATTCAGCCACCCACTTTTGATTTGTGGCTCCACAAAGTGTAAACCACTGCTGCTACCAGGTGAACAGAAGCATTACTGAGTTCAGGAAACAGAACCTGAGACACCATAAAATAAAGCTGTGTTCTCCCAAGTGCTGCAGGGATCTGGGCCTAAGAGATCAGCAAAATGATTGAATGAAAACCACTGACCATAGGAAAAAGAAGAAATAGTTGATAAGACATTTCCTACTCTACTGAATCACAAAATATTTTATTAATTCTAACATCAGTTTCATCAGTCCGGCCCACAGAGACAAAACTTTAAAGGTGCTCACAAAAACATTCTATCTACATGGGTTAGAAAGACCTTGGAAGAACCTATACATGTATCTCCTATAGACAGAACCCTCCCCCCACACCCCAATCATATAAATAGGTATGCCAAAATGGCATGAGCTTATGGGGATTCAAAGAAAAGGCTGTACATTTTTTACAGAAAACACGAACAAAAGCAAATAACAAAACATACCAAACTAATCAAAACAGATGCCAAGACTTCTGAGAGGAAAAAGGTTGAAATTTTCATCCTTCTACACATAAGCATTCCTTCATCTGACAGAAAAAGAAACTCTTTTTATGAGCTGAAACCCTTCTAATGATGGTCACTGGCCAGATACATTGCTATACACACACAACTTGTCTGATGGGGCGAGGCAGATCCCACACACCAGGGCACAAACCATCCTGTATGGGTGCAGATTAGACCCCATGTTTTCAACAGGACCATATGCAGGGTCAACTCATCTAAAAGGAGTTCCCAGATAAAATGCAAGTTATACTCAAAAGACAATCCTTTTTGTATTAATATTAGCTGCATTTCAAAGAAATCAGTTGCCAAACCATTTTTAAAATACAATCATTTTTACATGAATCATTTAAACACTTAAATTTTAAGATTCATTTTCTCTAACTGTAATTTTGAAATTTTTTCAAAAGAATTATTGGTAAGTCTTTTCTTGAAAGTTTTATGCATATTGAAAATCCACATAATGTTAAAGTTGGTTGTGCATTCCAGGACACAGCCACATATCTGGGCCCATATGAATCTAAATAGCTTTTCCCAAAGCATCACCTTTAAATATTGTTGCCTTCTGCCTTTAAGAAAGATGAGAAAATCCCCATTTTACTCCCAAACCAATCTTAAGCATGATTAGAAACTTGTCAAGTGCCACGAACATCTAAAATTGTCAGAACATTGAAGGTATAGTATTGTCAAGCATGTGCAATCTGTATGCATCTAGATTGTTATTTGTGCAAAAACGTGCAGACATACTCTGCTTTCATGTGTAAATCCACACTGTCTTCAGTGAGGGCTTTGTGGTAGTCACTTAGGGCAGAATATGGCCTACATTTACCTTCTTGGTATTTAAAAGATGAGAATAATTATTAACTACTATCTGTTAAAAGACCCAGCTGCAGAATGTTTTGGTAGAAAAATAGACATTTTAAGTTATTGGCAGATTAACATTAGTGCAATTATTTTGACTGCCTTATTTCCACACAGTAGATTAAAAAAATACATTGTCACCTGTGAAAAGAACCTAAGACACTTCAGAAGCAGTTATGTAGCTGCCAAACAAAGAGAAAAGGAGAAGATTCTGCAGCACTTTATGAAGCTCTCAATACTTAGTGCCTTCTAAAGCTCCAGGAAATGAGATCCAAGGCTTGTAAACTAATTACAGTTCTTTCCATACAAAAATATATCACTTACGAGACTTTCAAAACACTAACTGCTTTCAGCAGACTAACTGCTGACTAGAAAGAGCATATTTTTTTGTATTCAGCTATATCCTAGACAACATCTGGATCAACTTCTTTCTTTGAAGAACCATTTTTGGTAGTCCGAGTTGGTACAACGTCGTAACAATGGTGCTGGGTTCCCATTGTAAGCATTTGCCTCGGCTTGTAAGCACTTCTGGGTTTGTGGGTGAAACAGGGTACCGTCCTACAAAAGACAGAAATAAAGCTTGCTTTTCAGGTCTCAAAAACTGCAGACATATCACTGTGTTTTAAAGGAACAGAAGACATTTGCAACAAATAAATATCATACATATCCTTCCAATGGGGTAGTGCAAAGCCTAAAAGTGAAGTCTAATTTGAGGATCTCTGAAACTTTATCAAAAGGTCCTGCTTTTAAACTTATGTAAATGTACATAAACATTGCTCTAGAGTGACTCATGAAGTGACATCTCAGCCTGTAAAGGATGTGCTAACTTCATTCACTTTCATTGCCTTTTGTTACTGGACCAGAACATGGCTGAAAAGATCAAAGCCAAGCACAAGAATTACCCAAATTTATCAATTTATTGCACATCTTGTACGTAGAAGTTAAATATTGTTCATTAAGTGTAAATATTGGACATATTTCTAGCCAGAAATTTTCCTGTCTCTTCATAGGGTATATTTCTGGTGGAAAAAGTAAAAATATCTAACCATGCCCCTTGCCTGCAGATGCGTGTGGAGTTCACTTGCTTTGCTGAAGGGCAGTATAGCTACCTCAGAGGTGTAAGGTCTGACAGGCCTCCACAGTCAAATTCCCTAAAAAACACATTTTGAGACTTCAGACCCTTTTCTCACAGTGACCTCTAGTTCAAGTCTTTCATTCCAATCCAGGAGCACTGTCAGCTAGGACAGTGAGCTGCAAAGGGCAGTGTAGCCAGCCATGGAGGACTGCCCTGCTCTGAGGCTGTCCCTTTGGCCTGGGTGGCACTCCCATATGCAGACATTCCCAAAGCCTCTAGCAGCTTTGAAAGCAAAACACCAATGCCTTGTTTCTGAGCATAGCCCTGACTCCTGTGGAAGTCTGCTCCTTCCATCATCAGGAATGCTGCACTTAATTGCATCCTGAGCCACAGCTCCTGATGCCCAGCACTGTGTGCTGGCTCACAGGCTTGCTGACAGACTCAGCTGCTGAATGACTTTCCTGGTTCTGTCATGATAATTCAAAATTCTGAGTGGATTAATCAGTATCCATCTCACTCATTTTTGACTCAGTGCCAGCAAGAACTTAATTCTTGCCAGGCTGCTGGGAAGGCTGCTCAAATCTTTGATTATGCTCCATCCATAAGGACAGCTGTCTGACGCTGCCATGCACAAAGCAAGAGAAATGTGGTGCTGGCATCTCACCCTTCACTCGCCTTGAAAGGTGGGGACCGCTGGTTTTGATTTAGCGCAGCAGCAGAAGAGGAATTGGAGCAGAGCAGTGTGTTCAAATCACACACAGGCACAAAGTGATCACAAGAAAGAACATTTAAAGTAATTCCTAAAGTTTCAGATGATAAAATTATTATAATGGTTAGGAATACACTGGAAGCAGATGCATTCCATTAAGTTCTTTCAATTTTTTCATTTTCTCTATTTGAAAATTTCAGTTTTCTCAATTACTTCTTGAAGTGACTGAAGATCCTCCAACATATGTAATCTTAGAGATTAATGTATATGATCTTGAGCAATTTTGTTAAAAGTCAGCATTAGAAATGAAGCATCATTTATAAAGTCAGCCTTTTAAACATTTTTATTTAGTAATATCACTATGAGCTTCAGTCTGGACTAGATTTAGAAAACAGACAGTAATTTTCCTCTAATTTTTCTAGAGTTTACCCTGCTACCTGTCACTGGTGGTAGTATTCAAGCATGAAATTGTCAGCCATGGAGTCTGTAGAGTTTAGATGCATTATGCACACACATTATGTAAATATACCATTTTGATATATTATGTGACCTTTTCCCTTAGCCAAATAACAACACTCCAGAACCTGAACAAGGTCATAATTCTTCATACAGCTTATTTTCTCTCAGGCATCCAGGTGCTTCTTTAGAGATTCAAAACTACTAAACACAAGTTTTTTCTAATATTATGTAGAGACAGCTGTTTAAAAGCAGGAAAGAGCCTAAAGTAATGGTGGTGTGTGAAGTATTGGGGATATATGGTAATATAAATACTGGGAAATAAATCAATGAAAAGAGAGCAAAAGTAGTCCAACCATATGAACTGTTTAGGGAAGGGTTATATTGAGGCACTTCAGTCTCAGGAAAAGACAGTAGGGGTGACATGCAAGAGAGAAGGTTCCCTGCCTCCGCGATGTTAACAGGGGTGCTTTCCTTCCTCTCATCTTCCTGTTCTTTATGAGTGGAATACTCTTTGCCTGCTACCCTGTTTCTGTGCTCAGATATTAAAAGCCAAGATACCCTATTTCTCCCAGAGACTTGTGCCAGTGTTGTGGCCTGCATGGTGTGTATGCAGTAAGATAAAAATTTAAAAACTTCAACAATTCTCCTTCCACCCACTCCCAAAAAAACCCACACCCAAGCAGGCACACTTACCTTTCTGAAAAGAAACTTCTGGTTTTCAGGAATGCTGTGGACATTTTCTTGACACAAGTACATTGTCAAGTAGTCAGTCCCTGAATCGACTGCAGCACAGACTTCTGGTTGTCGTGTGTTGTAACGTATTTCATTATGGGATGTGTACTCAAAAAACTACAAACCCAAGAGAAGAAACAAAGGACAACAGTCATTTCATATGTACACAGGGTGTACTTAAAAAGAAGCATATACTAAGATACTATAATTAGGTTCACAAGTAAAAGTTGCTATTGTGAAGGGAAATTCTGCCAGAAGTACTCAAGGGTCCTTAACTTCCGCTGCGTACTATTTTACAGAAAATCAATCTCATCACAGCACTGCTTTACTCTGGTAGCACTTAAAATGCATGAAATGTTGAATAAATGTCCTGGAAAACAGGCATTCCAGCATTAAAGAATTTACAAAATTCAACTGTACTATTTGACTTTCACTTTCTAAACCCCCCTTAAAAATAGGATGGAAAACAGTTTCTAGCCTGACATTATGTCTTCTTGATTCAGTCATCACAAAGTAATGTTACTTTTAACTAAGGAGTTACTCACTGCATAGTTCAAATGCAGTTTGGTCCAGGTTCATTTCCAGTTATAATGATCATTTCCAGTCCTAAGGATGCATGGTGATGAGCATTTCATTCTCTAAAGTTTTAAGATATTATTTGAAGCAAATCAGTTACAGCTGCTTTTAAACACGAACAAAACTTCCTTAAAGACAATTTACTCCCTTTGCTTGTTGTACGATACTCTACAGAAGTGTTCTGAACATACTCTGAAACTCCTGGCTTCTGTAGCAGTTATGGTGGAAGACTTCCTCAAAATGTTATACTTATCATGGTCATTTGCCAACTTTTGGACGTCATTAAAGAGCAGCAGAGTTTGAGAGTTGTTTGTATTTAGCACGCTTATGAATAATTTAGATGACTATAGTGCACGGATGTGTGTTTAGATCTGATTTAGATGATACTCAATAAAGTAGAGGAGAGTTTTATAAACATCAGAAAATTGCTTATTACCCATAGTACAGCTGCATTAGCAGAGACCAATAAAAGGATGAGTGAGAGAAGGAACCCTCTTTTGTTTTGTTTCACCTCTGGAGACGGTAAGACTTTGTGAAAGGGGCTGTACCACTTCAGAAATGTATATATACTTGAACTTACCACAAAAACATCCTTAACAACCACCAAGGCTAATAACCTTGAAAGAGGAGCTGGAAATTGAGTTTCAGTATAACAAAATCTGCAGCCATCCATTTCCAAGTGTAAGAGCTCTGATCTAGACTACACTGATGGTAGCTGTTTCATTAAATTTACCCCTCCCATTATCACAATCAGGAATTTCTCTGCCAAGGTGGCTGTCACAGCCTTACACTGACCAATGCTCCCCACTGCATCACCATATGGAGCCTCATGGCTTTTCTTTTCCAGCAATGATGGGAGCGACCAACCCCTCCAGAATGCACCTGTTTACCACCATTCATCTGTGGTAAGCCACAAAGGGAAATGAGTGTTTTGAGAAAGCAACATCAGGTTTGAAGTCTCCCTGCTGACATAAGACCCTGGAGACCATGACTTTCCCTTGAAAACTATTGCTAGGATCTGTTCCCACAGTGAAGGTTGCACTTCCTTTACTTTTGCCTTTTGCAAAAAAAAAAAAAAATCTCACCAACAGCAAAAGTAAATTGTGTGAATATTGGTCCTATTATTATTATTTTCCCTAATAGGCAGGGGCTATTCCATGGCCTTTAGGCTTTACTCCCAGGTTCAGTATCTGATTGGCACAGGGAAAACCTGCTACTTTGGGCGCCACAGTGAACTACAGGGACATGCATTTTAATCCTATGGCTTGTGAATAAAGAAAAAGCCTCAGTTCTGCTCAGTTGTGTGTGGATGGACACTTTTTACAGCTGCCACTTTCACAAAGCCATATTTAGAGCCTTGCTTGTTAGGGGATTTATTAGACATAATAACTCTTTAGCAATTTGTATAAGTGAAAGCCTGCAAGCTGCTGACTGTACCAGATGCATCAAGAATAAATGGAGCAGCTACTAGATCAGAGCACTTCTCCCTACTGACATCTTTCCTGAATGGTCTCTCAAGGACTTGCACCAAATTCCGAAGAACAGCAAATAAAATGGTTAATTTCTGGATAACTTTAAGGAATGGGGTTATCGTACTAGCAACCAAGCACTCCTGCCTTGTTGCCCAATGAACATAATACAGTTCATTACCCTACACTGCTTCAAACTGAATAAGTACTTCAGGCTTTAGGCTTTTCCAAGCTCTGGTAATACATGGAATAAATCTCTTCCTCCTCAAAAGGTATAGTGTTTTTTAGTTCCCTTTTCTTGCATTCTGTCAGCAGAAAGAGGAAACATTTTCAAACTAATCCATGGCTGAATAACTAGCAGCCTTGCTGCATTTCTTTCCTTCTGAGAATCAGTAGATCCCCTTAAGTGCTATTGGGAAACTTGATGAGGCCTTTTTCTCAGTGTCTCTGGCTTCTGGACAATCTACAGGATATGCCTCAGCTGCATCAGTGTCTCACTGGTACTGGAGCCAGCAGCAGATTTTGGCTACCTCACTGGACCCTGAAACACACCTTCATCCTTCTCTGTGCCTAGCTACTGCTCTTTTGCATGTAGGAGAAAGTTTGCACTTGATGGGTAGAACCAGCAGAGAGGTTAGCAAGTCTGATACTCTTTCTTGCTGAAAACCCAAGGGCTTTGCTAAGTTCTTTGCTTCTCTCTCGCTATTTACGTCAAATGTATCAGCTCCAAATGGGAATTCTGGGAAGAACATTGTCAGTCAGTGTTTTCCCATCCTCTTATCACATCAGGTTGATTTCTTGCCATCATGTATTGGTGCCCTCTGTACTGCTTCCCAGCCATACCAAGAAGGGCAAGGGGCCTTACTGGTGTTGAATTTCAAAGCTTTTCATTCTCATGTGTGGGGCACATACTCCCAGAAAACATAAGCAGCCTGAGATGCAAGCAATCAGTAGCCAGTGTTTTGTGTATTTCCTGCCTCTCTTCCATATACACTCAGCTCTTAACACTACAGTGTTATCCTCACCTTCTTGTGATAATGAACATACTAACTAAAAAAACCCTCCAGTTAGTTTTTTCATGCTCACACAAAAGGAGTCAAGGAAACCCTCTCAATTAGACCACGGATTCAAGGAAGAACAGCAATAAACTACCAGGAACTTTAGTTTTCTGAGAGTGGTTTTATTCACTGAGATGTAAAACAGGAGAAGGTGCTGGACCTTATAATTAACCAAGAGCACAGAGGTCTCTCCTCTCGGCACAGTGCACACAAATATTCAGAGGTCACTAAGTGGAGATTTGTTTCCAGTGAGAAGAGTTTTGCAGTTGTCCCCTACAGGAAACTGGGGTGAAGCTTGGAATGAGGGTTTGCTGCTAAAACTCTATATAGGTAATTAGTGGAGTGATGAGAACAAACTCAAGGAGAAAAGGCAGGAAGAGTTTGGAATTAGGATGGCAGATTCCCTTCCAAGGGGCCAAACAAAAGTTAAGGGCTGCCAGTTGTCAGTAAACATCTCTGAACGTCTGTGGTTGTTGATACTAGAGGAATACCAAAGCTTGCCACAATCATTTCATCAGCAGACAGTGATGGATGTAAATGTGGAAGATTTGACTGTTTTGGTCCTGACAGTGTCACCTGCCTAGGAATTCACACCACAAGGAACAGCCTGCTACCTTTCCAGAATGACTGTCAACAAGGTGGTGGGACAGGAAAGAAATGGAGAGAAATGTCCTGCTGGTAGGTTTCACAGCTGCTTATGAGCCAGAAAAGTGATCTGCAAGTCCAGCAACCCCAACTTCATTTCACATCTCACTTGTGTTTCTACATCTTGTCTTATTTTAGCCTTCCTCTGTCCCCCCCACCCATAACTCTTCCTGCTGTCCACTTATTCTCTTGCAACTACCTATCACCCCTACTCACGCCCCCGTTTGCAACTGGTATCTCAGCTCCGATGTTCAGTGACGCTGCCCCTTTCCACTAAAATGTTCTCCAAAGACTCTGCTTGGTTCACTCCCTGTCTTACTCTTTCCTCTATCATGCTCATCACCTGTTGCCGAACCTCTATCCCAAATTATTAGAGTCCTTTGTCACCTTGGCCCTTTCTCCCTGGCTCCTGCCAGCCGTCCCATGCTTTTGTCCATTTCACTAGTCTTGTTTTACCCATTTCCTGTGTCTGGCCTTCCCTCCTCAGGCTCTACAGTTCTCTTGAGTCATCTCATATTTTCCTTTATTGGTTTATATTGCAGTCAGGTAGTTTCTCCATTTCTCCTTCCTCCTCCTGCTCGCATGCCAGCAGAGGGAGTGGTTTGCACAGCTCCGAGAGTGTCGCTGCTTTCAGCCTGGCGCCTGCTACCGCAGGTACACAGATGCATTGCACCATCAGCAGAGATGGAAGAGCATTAATATCCAGTGATGTGATATCTTGCAGTAAATTCAGTTAATCTCTTAGTGCTAGCTAAACAAAGGATAACCGTAAAAATGTCATCCCATGACAATTCATCTCTCAATTATACTTCTCTTTTGCTTTCACCCTTTATCCTATGCCTTTATTTTTTGGCGGGGGATGAAATTTAAGCAAACTCTTTGCTCAGAGAAATACAAAAAATGCAACCCCTCTCCTCTCTGTAATTTGCCATACAAGGAAAAAAAAAAATCTATAAATACCTTTGGCATGTTACCAGGTAATCCTATACATGAAATACTTCTTAATCTGCAAAAGCAATCAACTCTTACTTATAAGAAAGTGGCTTGACAGGGTTATCTGATTGTTAACTTCTCTTCTATACAGATCTGTAGAAGTATGCTTAACTTGGGCATGAAACTGAACTGAGGGAGTAAAAGGGATGAGGTGGGGCTTAGCATAATTGGCATACATCTGTCAGTATTGAGATGCTTTGGCTTTTATGGTGCAAGATTCTCCTCCTGCCTTCCCCCACATATTGGCCACCAGGGCAGAAATATTAGGAAACTTAAGACATAAACCAAACAAGAGCTAATAAATAATACTAACTAGTTCTAGTTATAATAGTTTAGGCAATAAACTTGCTATCATCAACAAATCTATTTCCTTTTAAGATCTGAAGTACATTGTTGTTTCTTTTCCCTTTCTCATGCAAAATGTAATTCATATTAGAAGCTTTCTCCTCAATACAGACTTGTTTAACAGTCCTCAAGCTTTTATGGTTTTTTAAAAGCAGAATTCAGAATGATAGCAGGTACACAGCTTATCTGGCACATCTCTGGTTTCTTTCCAAACTTTGTTTTCCTTTTTTTTCTTTTTTTCCAAACATTCCTACTTGCATGTTTGGATTAATTTCTTTTAAAAAAGGACCCAAACAGTCAAGCCACTCAAGCTGACATAGGGTTATGTACCAGAGGTCTCACAAAACCTTTGGTACTTGTCACTGATGAGACCATATCTCAAGTACTGTGTTTAGTCTAATCTGGGTTAGAAGCCAAAAATGAAGATAGACAGGCAAGTACACACCCCACACCAAACACCAAACTTCAATTCTGGAGGGTGGTCACTCAAAACTATGCAAAACAGCCATTCTAGCTTGGCACACAGTGCCCCACAACACTTTTACCATGGCATTACACAGAGAAGTTTATGGGCATCAACACTAACCACTGCCACACACAGTTTCAGTCAACATGGACAAAGACACCAGCATTTTCAGCTTCAGAACTTAAAACCAAGAGAGCAAGAATGGAAGTGTTAAAGAGAACCCCTTCTCTCCAGGACTGTGGAGCCCAAGCCCAGGAGGACATTTCTGTAGAGTGTAGTACTGGAGAAGATGTGGTCCAAAACCTCTTGTGCAGTTATACAAGCACCACAAGGAAGAGACATGATGACAGACAGGGGTGGAACTAGGTGAGGCTGGCAATGTTATTAAGAGTTTTAGAGGCATGGACAGACAGAAGCTCAGAGGGGTTTTGGAGATGAGTGAACACTATAGCTGCACTGATGTATTATTAACCCCTGCTAAGGAGCCCTGTGGAAAGGCATAATAAAGGTATGCATGAGTTCCCTGGGCTGGGTAGACACATCTTCAGAATGAAGAAAATCTGACCTGAAGATACATCAAAATAAAAAGCATTTAGAGCAAGAATTAAAACTTGAGCTAAGATCACCTTCTTGTTGGCAACACATGCTCTGAGCATTACTGCAATGACTTTACCACACTTCCTTACATTACAACCATAAGTGTTAGTCAAAGTGAAAATAAAACATTATTCTTACCTGATTTTGTCCCATGCCATGGCATGGGTAGAGTATGACCCTCTGTCCAGTTACTTGGTGTTCATTTGTAGGGTTATAATCAAAACAGAAGTTTTCCATTCCTCTATTCTTCAGCTAATCAAAACAAAAGAATATTTTAAAATATTAGTCTAAAGTAAGGAAGGTATTCTGTAGTCACTCTACAGCCCTCCTGCTGGGCTCTGAGATCCATCCCAAAGCTGGTGCACATTAACTGGAATAGATCAAAGGGACGGAATGGTAAAATTTCTCAGACTAATGTGAAATAAAACTGTCTGGACCGTCTTGACTTTGAGCATTGAAGAAGGCAGACACGATGGCTTCCCCTAGGAACGACACTGTGTTCCAATGTATTTGCAAAGGAAATAGGTAGAAACTATGAAAAACTATGTTGAAACCCAACAAGCCAGCAACTCATGCAGAACAAGAGTCTGCCATGCCTTCTTCCCCCAGGATCTATTTGTTCAATTTTCTTATGAAAAGAGGACTACACACTTTTCTCAGTTTGTCAAATGTGAAATGTTAGGAGGATTTGTTCTCTAAAGGACACCAGTACCCTCTTGAGGCAGAACAAGAAAGATTTTAGAATCAGAAATCATGAAAGTAGGCAAAAATGTATCTTTGGAAAGAGACACTAGGTGTGGTATTAAATGCTCTTTATTCATGTTGCTGATCTCTGACAGAAGAGGTGCATAACTTTTAGATTAAATTTTAAAATATTAAGTTAGCTAACTTTAAAAACAGCAGGCTAGTTAACAAGGATTTGCATTTAAGTATTCAGGAGGCAAAAGTAATTGAAAATACACAATGACATAACCACTGATTCCCGGTATTAGCCACATAACCAAATTTGAAATTACACAGAGCAGAATAAGTTCTGTAAACAAGAAGCTGAATGCCCCTGTTACTGAGTGTAATTATATCACAGACAAAAGGAACAAGCAGAGTAAATCTCAGAAGAGTTAGTTCAGCAAGGTGTAATTTCACTGCTCTTCCCTAGTCATGATAATCGAATCCTGAGTTCTTAATGTGGAAAATAACCAGACACATAGGGATTGCAGGAGGCTAAAACCAAACAAAAAAGACAAACTACAGGGCCTAAACCCACCACAGAGCAAACCACACAAGTTGGAAAATTTAATACTTGTGTTCTATCTATGTTTGCTTTGCCAACTTCTACTTTGAGTGCTACCCAACATCCTCTTTCCACTGCTTTGTGCTCACTCCCACATTAGACCACTGCAACCCTCCTTGAACAGTCAAAAGAAAACATTTTGTTTACCTTCCTAATAGGAGGCAAGAATTACACTTAGAAAAACAGGAAAGAGAAGCGTCTTACAGAGACTATTTTTAACACTGCCATGGAACTACATAAACCAAACAATAAGCTTCTCATGTTTCTACATTCTACATCAGGAGACATCAACTTAAAAGTCATAACCACATAAAATGGTAATTTTATCTCTACAGTTGTTGTCAGCAACTGTCTTCAGGAACAGAGGGTCTCCCATTAGTATGTTTAATAATGTATGACTCTGCTTGTCTGTCTACTGGCTACAAGGGCAGCAAAGCCCTTATCCATGATGCCCTTCCAGGCAATCCAATGCCTTCACTACTGCTCTTTGCCATCAGCCCCTGGCACGCGCTCAAGTGTGAGCTCCCATTTGGGGCCTGAATTTTTAAATAATCTATTTGAAAATGCCGTGCACCACCAGAACTACAGTAACTCTCCTATGCATGTTACTCAATGCTCAAACACAAATAACAAAAGCTGTGTAAAAGCTTACTAAACTTAAGCTTCATTTCAGGTGGTTTGAACATGAGGCTGTACTCCAGGGTGTTACCATGTTATGTTCTCTCCTTTTTCTGTTTCATGCATAAATGCTTGTAATATGTGCTGACATTCTCCTACACATACATGATCTATATTTTGACCTGGCTCTTCTATTTTGTCAGACATTGGTAGATATACCCACACTACATCAGGAAGTCCAATTTGTATTTAAGATCTAATTAGTAGGAATAGTATATTCAAAGCTTTTAAATTACCTGATCTGAAATGACACAGAAAGATTTGAAAATCTGGCTGCAGCATCATTTATTAAAAAAACAACAACAAAAACCACAAACCTACTCTCTGTTCAAAGGCAGAAACAAAGTATGAGAGAAATTGCAAAATATTTCTCTCTTGTTAAATGAGAATATACAGTTTAAGTTTCTTTTATGTACAACAGCTCTATCAAAACAGTGATCATACACTCATTTTTGAAGCTATGTTTATTCCCACATCCACTATAAACAAGTCATGCAATAAGAACAAAATTTTCTCTGTGACTTACCTTAGTTCTTTTGCAGAGTGCTGCATTAGAGAAACAGAAGCAAGAAAAAATGTTGATCACCTTGCCGTTGAAACACATCGTTCAGATCTACAACATTCTACCCATGCAGGACTATTGGCTGTGTCTTTCTACAGCATGTGTCTCCTATTGAAACATTGCTGGTGTTACTCACATGCCATGTAGTTACCATTGTTTGGAGGCTGAGACAGGTAACAAACAGCAACTGCTGAGATATTCACCTTAGACCTTATCCTGTACTGCTTGGAGAAATTTAAATCTGTTGTTTCCTAACATCTGGACTCTTGCATATAACTACACAATACAGATGTCATTCTATGAATAATTCTTAGTTTGGGCTTGCATTTTTTTAAGACAATGTCCATTGTAAACAAACCATCAACAACAGATTTTTGACATTAAACCTTCATTACATTGGTTGATAAATACGGCCAGTGGAGCGCTGCCAACCTTCCTCTATATCCACAAAATAGATCAGAATCCTCTTTATTCTGCCAGTGTGGCAGTGGTGCTGATCTATTAGTGATATGGACAGATGATACTGTGGGACACAGTAAGATATGAATTTGCAGCAAGCCAAACAGCTTCACTAGTACTGATCAAACATAAGCTTTTACCTCAAAGGTAATCCAAGGAGTCACAGGGAATGATTCTACTGAGTGAATGCTATTGTCATATCACCTGTTAACTTCTTAAGGCCAGTGCTGAAAAGGCACTGATAACTAAAATCCTCTGTAAGACCCACACACTGCTGTTGGATTCCCTGGCTCACCCCAGCAAGTCCAGATCTCCCTGGGAGGCTCAAAAACATATAAACATGTGGTTCAAACAATGATATGTTCACTTGAGATTACTATCAAACACTTGAATTCCTTTTAGAAAGCCTCTCCCAAGCTTTCAGAGGCTGTACAGCCAACCAAGTGGTGCATGTTTTCCTGTGATGGGCATAAGATCTCCAGATCTAGTCAGTCCTAATCTTGGCTACCATTTCAATCTCAAGTGGCAGCTCTACAAATTGGATTATAATGCAGTTTTAGAGGTATATCCTAGAGAAGGGACCCCGATACCTCTGAGAACTTGGAACAACAGACATGCAATAATATCTTTGATTATGTAATTTAAACCACATTGCTCTCTTATTCTACAAGCCTGACCATATATACCATGTGTTCCTTAGATAATTTAAATAATGTTCTCTTTCATGATGCAGCAAAACAAAATTCTTCATAGTTTTAAAGGCACAGTTTAAAATCTTCCTTCTGATTTTTTTTAAGGTTATATCTAGCCTAAATTAAAAGAAAATGATGACTGAGTACTTGGAAATGAAGATGAGATGGTCATGGAGGAAAATGGGGAAGGAAGCTGTCAAAAGAAAAATTCAAGTTTTTGATTTCCTAGCTGATTCAGTCAGTGACAGATGCCTTTACAGATAGATGGCAGAAAGAGCAACTGGATGGAAAGTCACAACAGAAATCTATCAGCTTAGTTGCTTCACATTCAGCTGGAAGAAATATCAGCTAGAAACTGAGAAGAACAAAGAAAAAATTATGGTGTCAGAACGTAGTATAGTCTCACTGCCAAGCGACCAAACGTACAGAAAATTAGAGCAAAATCCCGATTTTTGTGTCACCTCTCTTTTTTAAAAATAATCTTGATGCCAAGTTCAAAGCCAAATTCACTGACTGACCATACTCTTTATCCTCAGATATGCACCTCAATTCCAACAATACCTAATATGTACCTTAGAGAAGAGAAGAGCCCTGACTATTCCCTTGCTTTGCAGCCATGCCTTTCCACGGTCACCAATAACATGAAAAGATCACAGAGCTGCCCAGTTCCTCTGTCTTCATCCAGATGCACAATGCAGCAGTGTCACCAGACTGACTAACACTGAGCACACCAGCTGGCTCAAAGTTCTTCCTACAGATGCCCACACCGTCCCTTCCCAGGGTAGCTAGGATTTGTAAGCTGACCTAGTCTGCGCTGTCTAGGTGGGCAATCTGTGCAGAGCTGGGGCTCAAGTCTTGTTACAATTTCACACCTACCAAAGCACAGCTATCCACTCTGCCAGTAAGTACATGCTGAAGGATGGCCAAACCAGATGCTGTGCCAGAAAAGGATACATCAGTGCTCTAAAAGGTATTATCAGCCTTTCCAGAAGTGCTGACATCATCTTATTTTAACCCACTGAGTGCCTACCAGCTTCACTCCTTCTTGCCCCCGCAAAGAAATTATTCAAGTCAAAAGGTTCATGTCCCACAAAGTTCCAGAGCTGCTTGAAGCCCAAGAAGAAGCAAGAAGATATTTATCTCATTTCTAGGTCTCAGGCAGTTTGCAGGAAAGCAATCATATCTCAGGCAAAAAGGTTCATAATTCAGTATGTTTAAGTAAAGTTTTAGGCAGCTAGCCTTTTAGACAATTAAGGGTAGTATGGATATTTTTATCTATGTATCAAGAAAAAAAATGTAGCACAAGAGTCTGCTTGTCAGTCCACAGCACTGAATGCTGCTCAGTAATTCTTGACTCTGTTTGAATAACACATGGGTGATGTATGGGTAATCTTAGAAACATTTTCAACTTCAGTTCAAAAGTAAAAAGATTTTTAAGGGAGGTAAAAATCCCCATACTCTCTTTGAACAATTAAATAACCTCACACTAAGTTGAGCTATTACCAAAGCTGACACTTTTAAACACAGTATTTTTGTGGACCAGAAAAGCACTGCACAGCTAAGGCGGGAGTAAAGAACACCATCAGTGATTCATTGAAGCTAGCAGATGGGACTCAATATCCACAAATCAGCTGAATCAGTAGGTGTCATTTCTGCACTCTCAGTTTCTCAGAGTACAACTGTATTTCAATCACATTTTAAATTCTTCCTCCTCCCAAAAAGTGGTGTATTCTTATTATGCTCACGACTAGATGACAGCATTTATGAATTGTTTTTAGAGAAATATATAGAGCACACCTAAATTACACTCTAGATACCTCAAGCAGCTCTGAACAAGAGTTATTATTTCTAGGTACTGTCAACCCTTTACCTGAGAATGACAATTAAATCATAAAAGAAACTGCACAAATCCCTTCTCTTCCCCAGGAGGCTGAAGCACTATCACTGGCACCAGTCTAACCCTTTCCTTTGGAGGGGGAAGGATGGGGGTGGAGGGAAGAATAAAATTCCTGAAATGCTCCTGGAAGGTAAGTCTTACAATATCTTACTGCTTCAACAGTCTCAGACCTTGTCAGTGGAAATCCAGCAGAAAAGGGCAAAAACAGAAGCAATGTTGTACCAGGGTTTGTTCAAGATACTGGATAATGGTGGGTAATACCTTCCACGCCAGTGATCACACAGATACCACCTCTCCTGCAAGCTCCAAGACAAATGGAGGAGGGTGGCAATTCTCCCAGAGGCTCCTAAGGGCTTTTCTGACAGCTGGTGCACTCCCTGTGGGAACTCCCACAGCTCCCCAGGGGAAATACAGCTCCCCAAGGGAAACCACAGCATTTCCCCACTAGGATCTTTTTCATTCAATAAGTTACAAAGCTGTTAGGGCAGACTGTGGGGAGACTTGGTTCCTGAATGTTTTGTATGTCCTGAATGCTTTGTATGTCCAACCCGATCCACATTAGACTTTTTTTTCCATTCCTGAAGGAGATTCAGCAGAGGCTGAGTAACTGAAGGGCAGATGGCAGCAAGACAAGGGCTGGATGTGATGCAGCAGTGTGGGAATGCAGTTTAGCTGGATCTGCAGAGTGATCAAGTTACCAGCAAAAGTACTTTTAAGTCAGTGTGGCATTGGTAATCAGGAAGGTATTGGATACATCTTTGCCTGGTGGAAAGGTGCAGTTTTGTGTTCCTAACATGCAGCAGGTATCTGGTGATTTTTCAGAGGAAACAGGTATTTGCTGCAACATCTCTGCCTTCATCCCTTCCAAATGAGATTGCAGTAATGGAGCTATGGATGTACATGGAGCTATAGTTTATATTTATTTGTAAGCTCCAAGAAGCATACAGAGCTGTCAACTCTTAAAAAGAGAAGAGGATTCTGATATTGAACCCATTGCATGTGAATCCTTGCTGGTCTAAAGTGACCTCCAGATTAAAAATTAATAATATGTTGGTTTTGATATACAGAATCCCCTATGATCTGGAAGCACTTAGCACCAGCTCTTCTTCCCATCACCAGAGCATCATAGTTTTCATCAGACAAAATGCACAAACACATGTGTTAAAGAACACTCTTTTCCTTTTCAATTCAACAACTAAAATAAAACACTTTACTGTTCTCTTTTTTTGTTATGCAACGTTTCAAGAAATAAAAACCTCATTCTTTGCTGCCTTTAACAGTCCCAAGATGTCACTTAAAAAGAGTAATTCCTGGCAACCTTACCTGTTCTCCTACTCTGTCACAGAACTCCTTCATAAACAGCATTCCCTTAAATAAAGATTCTGATAGAGACCACATTTTAAAGTCTACCAATTTTAACTGAATTCTACCAAATTCTGACACTAATTTTGGCACAAAAACACCTTCACACTGACTTAGTAGGAGAGCTCAGAGAACCGCAAGTAGGCCCCCTTCTCAGCAGTCTCGTACCATTCCAAAGAAACCTGGTCTGTCCTCGGGTACGTGAAGTTCTGGATATACGTTCTCCAAGAACCATTTGAAGTCCTTACATTTCAGCTTCTCTCGTAGAAGTCTCCTTTCTGTCACATCTCCATATGGCTCCTGAAAAAAATAAAAAAAAAATAAAAAAAAAAGAAGAAAAAAAACTTAAAAAAAGATTAAAAAAACCCGATCCAGAACAGATGCTCTTTTAAATTATCTGTATACATTATTAGGAACCGTATGCTACAGTGATGAGTAGGATATCTAGCCAGGAAAAATCACCATGTTTGGGTGCCGGATTTGATTTCATTATCCTTACATTTGTTAAATGTTGACAAAAAAGAATTGGAACTGTGCAAGTAAAACTTTAAAATATTCTAGAAGACAGTTTGTCTGAGCAAACTCCCTGAATCTGCAAGTGAGGAAGCCCTTGAATACAGATTGCTGGAGACTGAGAAGGCATATTGGAAAATAAAACTTCCTTTAGATAGATAATTGAAAATCTCAAAAGCAGAGAATGAATCTTGAGGATTTTAAATTATACCACCATCCATTTGCAAATTACCTGTACAGTTTTACACTTAAGTGATGAAATTCGTAAAATCTGCTAATGCATCCTTTGAACTTCATCCTTTTGAGGGGTGGGGAGTATGAAATCTTAAACCTCCAGAGAAAAGCTTTCACTGCCGACTTTTCCCCGTCTATGGATTGGAGCAGAGTTCACATCTTTTTATGTCTGTCTTCAAAAGCCTCTCTTTGTATTGACTAGGGACTTCAGATAGTCAGGTATGAGATAGCGTTTGCAGCCCCCAGATTTTTACAGGTCACTTGACGCACTCTTACATCAGACCACAAATGTATTTGCATTTCTCAAAGTTGTGGAAATACCACTGAAAACACAAAGCAGTTGTAAAGCAGAGGCAGAGATGCCTGTTTGAATAAACAAACAGCATGATGTATTAGCTCAGAGGTCTGAACGTTAATCTTGAAGTGAAACTTCATGGAACCAATTTTTGCAGCATCAATCATTTTCCTGTTATGCTACAGAACTGAATATTTGGGTTTGATGAAGTAAAAAGGTCTGAACTCAACTGCTGCAACAAGTGGTGCACAGAGTATTATGGAAACTAAAGTTTAGCAGCAGCTGTTTTGATACGGGGAAAAAAAACCCGCATGAGTTTCAGCTTGAATCCACTGTGTTACAGTAAGACAATACACGAAACTTCCCATACTGTCACAGAAATATCCTTTAAAGTTAAAGTTCTGTCATTACACACATGTAATGTAAGATTCCCAGCACTTTACAAGAAAAATTGTCAGTGTTTATTGCTCTTTTTTGTGTATGACAAGCTGAAATCAGCCTGGCGTTGCCTATGGGTGAATCCCATATTTCTCTCCAAGTCAGACTCTGATAATAAAACCTAAATGGCTTTTACGATGTTAACGTAAACCAATTATTACAAATGTGTGGACTATAATAATCTAATTACCCAATTTAATCCAAAGAAACACAAGATGAAAGCTAACCAAATTTGTCTTCTCCAGCATATCTTTTAAAAGCCTCATGTTTTCAAGAGCAGTTTTCCCCTGGTGTGTCTATTGGGGTTGGCCATTCAGATGAGCTGGGGACTCCCTGTGCCCCACACTGGTCCCTCAGCTCTGATCCAGTGCAGAAAGAGACAGGTGCCCAGCAGCCCACCCCAGACACAGAACCAGAAAGGCAGTGTTTCGCAAACTTTCCATGCAGAGAGATCATTCTGGAGAGATCAGGCCCTTCCAGAAACAAGCAACAGCAGACAATGATTTTTTTGGGGCCTGAATTTTGGACCTTGTGCCAGAAGTTCATTTAATTCCTTTCTAGACACTGTAAGGACATTGCAGTGTTACTGTCTTCCAGCCTTCAGGCCCCTCATGATAAATACATCCAAGTTATGAATTTGCACACTGCTTTACTGTTCTGACATACTCAGTTTTCACAGTAATAATTATCCTTAAAAATTCTGCAACAAATGATCTTGTATTTTCATTTCAAGGCAAATATAAACACTAACTTAAAAGAACCTCCAAAACCAACAGAACTGATACTTGAAACATTTTATTAGGAACATTTTCATCTGAGCTCCCACGACTGATTTTAATTAATCTTTTTAATATTGATTTTGGTTTTGCTTTTTTTTCTTTTTTCTTAACTAAACATGGTGGAGCAGTAAATCAAACAGAAAAATCTATTTTATTTTATATCAGTCCAAAGTTTTACAATTATCACAAGACAGGTAATTTTGCTAAATATTGTTACCATGCTGTACTACTGTCCACTGAAACGTGTTGATTTGCGTTCATTAATTGTGTGTCTATAATTCTTTTTGAGAGAATCCTGTATCAGGCATTTCCCAGAAGTGCACAATTCTCCTTGCTTTGATCACCTCACTTCACGTTATTCTTTCATTTATTAATTCATTCATTTAATATTGACACAGATTGGGCCACCTTGTACTCTTACAGAATTTCTAATTTTTTCCAAGCAATTAAAAATCATACACTTATTCTATGCCTGGGAAGAAGTTTCAGAAGAAATAAGAAATAAACATGAAAAGCACTTCCTGTTAAATATTAGCTTAATCAATAGTTAGTAGGTTGAAAACAAACGCTACCGAAATTGCAGGAACAATGAAGCTGAACTCACCAGGCGAGCGTGTGGGTTGCGGTGGTAATAAAGCTGTTTGTATTCATCCATCCACACTTCAGCTGCACGCACACTGTTTGCCAAAGCTTTGGACCGTGAGTACGGAGCTTGTTTGGGGAAAACGTGACCTACATGGGAGCAAGGATGGATCTCAAGACTTCCTCCACACTGCCATATCTGAGCAAAGAATGACATTTTGTGTATCATTAATTTGAGTCTTTGCAAGCTCAAGGATATAGTAACAATAAGCCTGTGTGAGAATAACACCATCTCAAGAATACACCATACTACAAGTAACACAAACAATAATTTTGTGTCTCATTTGATGACTAAACTGGAAAAAATTACATCCTTGTTGCTCTTAGTAATTAGCTCTGAGTTCACAAGGAGATAACCACATCTCTGGTTTTATCTGGAGAGCAATTTCCTTTCTTAATTTTATTTTCTCATGATACGATGTGGTCTGCAATATAAGTTATGCAGACATTGTTAAAAAAGAGAAAAAAAGAAAAAAGAAGAAAAATAAAAAATAAAGAGAAATAGGAGAGAAGAGACGAGAGAGAAGAGACGAGAGAGAAGAGACGAGAGAGAAGAGACGAGAGAGAAGAGAGGAGCATGTTTCTTTTTCAAATTAACCATGTAAATAGCTATCTCGGAAAGAAACCGATAGCTGATAACTAATTCTTATCAGAAATCTATACATCTATATATCATCTATATATTCTACTGGAAAGCTGACTTGACAAAACAGGTACGCTTGTTATATCACTGAAGAACAGTCAGTCGTGCTCCCATTTGTACATTTACCAATCTAGAAGGGAGACATAGGTGCCTGGTGATGACACTAATCTTTTCCCTTGGAAAGGTAGGAATGGTACCCCAGAACCAACACATGAAAAGAAAAAGCAAAATACTTCTACTAACTTATGGCGGTCCAACTGACAACAATGAAACAACCTCCCCTATCTAAACCAATATTCCTGCTTCATGCCAAGGAAGTACTTGCACCTGAACGTGGAATTGGCAGAACCCTGCCAACCACCACTCTGCCCTTGTGCTCTGAAGGTCTGGTTTGAGGAGAGATAGATATCCTCCGGCCTCTCTGGCTCCCCTGGTCGGGAAATGTACAGCCCATAAGATAAAATCCAGAAACAACCACCAAGTGGATCCATTAGCCTCAGCACTCTGTGCACATTCTTGTAATTACACCCTTCTCCTCTGAAAACCAAGGACTTTTGGCAGTTCATCTACACAGCCACTTTCCCGTCACCCGTTCTGACCTCAAGTCTGATTACCTGAAAGGAAAGCACAGCTGGGTATTTCCTATTTAATATTGTTTGTGACCACAACATGGCAGACAGCCTGTTTCTGGAGGGTGCCTGAAACAAGGTTTCTGAAATTTAGTCAGATGGGAGAAAGATGGGACATGTTGCTTTACTTGAACTAATTTGAGGCTGTCACCAATGGCTCTGATAGACTTTCCATAAAAGATTTAGACTTCTGCTCATGTATTCAACCATGCATAAATGGCAGCTCATCATTCCTTTGTAAATGGAAGACAAAGGAAATTAGCTGGGATAGGTTTAAGGGGTAGAG
The DNA here is from genome assembly GCF_000738735.6 of Corvus cornix cornix. Taxonomy (NCBI): domain Eukaryota; kingdom Metazoa; phylum Chordata; class Aves; order Passeriformes; family Corvidae; genus Corvus; species Corvus cornix. The sequence goes on along the minus strand of NC_046333.1, from coordinate 91,097,552 downwards.
GTTTGCTCCCTGACAACCTTCTTGTATAAGACATACATTTTTAATTATATGTTATTCAAATGAACACAGCAGGAGTGAAAGCTATGAGGCAGCAAATAAAAGCTCTGTTGCTAACAGTGTCAAAAGATCAGTGACGGGACTTTTCCCACCTCTCTCTCCAGAACTTTTAGGGATCTAAAAAGATGAAGGCTTTCAGCTCACACAGGATAGGACTTGGTTTTAGACTGCTAACTTTAATGGTTTTTTTTAAAGTTACTCAGAATTTCTCTCAAATTTCTAAATTTGGAAATCAATGAGTGTCATCTCCACTGATTAGGTTTTGGATAGCAACATCAAAGGAATGAAACAAACTGACCATACCTCTGTATAATTGATGACAAAAAGAGAATTCCATAACAGCTGAATTTTTAATAATTAAAGCTCTCTAAAAAATAACTGTAGGCTGCTAAGCAATGCTCACTAAATTCTATGTATTCCATAAAAAAAGTACAAAAATTATCTTCTCCTCCTATCACAAAAGAAAATTAAATATATTTTAGCTAAAAAAAAATCTCATAAGGTTTATTTGCTTTCATTTTAATGGAAAACATTATGACCTCTATATAAAATCGGGTACAAATGAACAGCCATAAAATAAAGCAAGGAATTTAACAGAGAAACTAACATTGATTACTAAGTGTTAAATAAGTGGCTCTGCAGAAGGTTCCCCATAAAACTAGTTCAACCTTCTGTAACAGAAAAGCATATTAGGTTTCATGTATATTTTGCAAGCTCACATACATGCAGATCTGTTTCTTGACTAGGTCTGGCTAATTCACAGCTCTCATTACAAAAGCACACATTTTTCCTTCACTTCAATAAGAAAACAGGGTGACATTCCTTTTTTTACTTTCACTTTCATCTTGATGCATGCTATTGGCATCTTTTCTTTTGTTTTCAGAGACAGATGGCAGCATTATGAAAACCTACAGAAAATGTTCAGATCTCGCCTTGGGATCACCATCCCTGCCAGGTCTCTAGACAATTGACCTAGTGCTGGGTCATTGAATGCTAAAGAATAAAAGCTCTACCAGCTCATGCTAACATTTTAAGACTATCTGGAAGAAATAAAAAACATAAAAAGGATGCTACATCCTAAAAAAGGGCAAAATGTGGAAAACTTTATGTTTCTGCTGCTCTCTCTGCTACAATTTTTCTTGATGACTTGTGGCTGAGCCCCCACTGTGGTGCTTATGCACAATCTGCTGGAAGCTGGCTGGGTGGAGAGGCACCCCAGACACGTGGACCCATCCTGGGTGTTCTCAACACAAGGCAGAGCTCCAGATCCAGACAAAAAGAAGCAATACAAAAATACTGCAAAAGAGAAGACCCCGAGTGTTCTGAGGCATATCATCCAGGCTTATGGGCAATAACATTTCTGAAAAGAAAGGCCTTTTTGCACATGGTGGGCTGAAGGACAGACCACAGGCATATTAAGCCTTGGTCCAGAAACAAACTTACATTGCAGTGCCACTTGCAGGACCAAGAGCAGAGAGGGGAGGGAAGCTGCAACCAGGTTCCCTTTGCTCTGAGTACAAGAGGGAGAAGATGAAAGAGCATGTTTTGAATCCCTCAGAAAGAGGAGTTTCAATGCCCATTATGCCTATGAAGTGAAATTTTATCCAGCCAAATAGCATTAAGCAATCCCAAATCAAGGTACATTGACTCGATTCTGCATTCAGCACGTAGCCTCCATCTCTCTTAGTCATCATGCTTTTAGCAAAAGTTTTGTCCTTGTTGCACCTCTCAAAACCACAGAGAATTTCTTCAGTTCAGAATAATCGAAGTGCAAGAGAGAAGAGGCTTGAGGACAAGTCTTTTCATGTCATTGGGAGAGAGCGGTGTTTCCAGAGATGAGAACAACAATAAATTAATTTACAGTGGTTTTGAGTAGCTCTGCTCCTAATTTTCAGGTCTGACAGGTCTAGAAAACAAAAGGACAACAACATTAACAATGATTTATCCCTTTCGACCTCTTGGAACACTGTGGGCAGCCAAAAGAACGCAGTTAAACAACATCGTAGCACTCTGCTCTCTTCCGCAAAAATCCTCACCACGCAGAGCACAAGTACAAGGGCTCCAAATCAAACAGAGCAAAGCATGTTGTGTACAAATGCCCAGATGCTACTGGCAATCTGCACTAGGAAAATTGCCATGGCCAGGCATATTTGTTGGCCATTGCACAGTCTGTCCTGTTAAATCATTTGTCTCCCAGGAGCACTTGATCCACCTGCACCCACGTGCTGGCTTAGCCCCCGCAGGGCGTGGCAGCACGCTTGTGCACTGCCTCCTGGGGACTCTGCTGCTCCCTTTGTGCCTCTCCTGTGTGCTGGGCTGCCTCTGATGCTTCCTCTGTCCCATGAGGAGACCACAGTCCTGCAAGCTGAAGGAGTAAAGGCACTGCTCATACATGCTGCTGCACCCCACCCAGGAGTCCTGGCTCAGGGGAACCAGTGACATAAAAAACGAGACTGGCTGCCAGAGCTTCATCGAGGTCAATGGCAATGAAAGGCTGAGTCTAAAGCATCAGCTGGTACTGGGGCACTCTGCATCAAAGGGAAGGTGTCAGGCTGTCTGCAAGCCTTGGTCTCCCCAAAAGCAAGCACGAAGAGCAGAAAGCCAAGAACTGCATGCCAAGTGTGCCATATTAGAGGTTTTCTACAAGGAGTTGCAGCTCTGGATACACGGGAACCAAAGACTTCTGTTTCAGAGGGTCACTGGGCCGATGGAGGTGTGTCAGCTGCTTTGCGCTTCAGGTGGAGGCCTGCTGAACTAGACCAGGACTACTAAGTAGGCTGTGTTTGGGCTTATGTGCCAGAAACTTTTCCCTAAGTGGAAAAGGAGGTGGTCATGAACTCAGATCAAACAGCATTTCCAGTTGAGAAATCTCCCTCCAGAGAGAAACCATATCAACTCTAGGCATGTGCTTGTTATCATTCCTAATAATTTTTGTTCCTTATTTTTATAACCTCTTTTATACGATTTCTGCACTGCAGGCAGCGGGAGACCAGAACAACAGCTAGGAAGACTCCATGCTTCTCTAGTTAACACACAGACATCAAGAGAGACAGTCTGCTGATGCCTCCTTTCTAAAGAAAGTAGTTTTGTAGCATTAAAATGCTATTTATCCCTGAAATCATTGTCACCTGGTAAAAAAACCAAAAACCCTCCTGTACCACAATTCAATGACTCACAGAAATGCAAACATGACCATCAAATATAACAGATGATGGGCAGAACAGACACAGGAAATCCAGGAGGATAGGCTGTGAACTCCCTGAAAGCCAAAAGTGGCCCTACAGCTTCCCTCTTACATCACCATTGGATTGCTTCAATGAACTAAGTGTGATATGAGGCAAACCATAGGCAGCCAGTGCTCAGTGGGAATCAGCCACAGCACTGGTAACAGCCGAGCTGAGGAGGAACAACACTGCTTTGATAACCAGTCTGGACTGTCCTGTGTCTCCTCTCTTTTCCTGCTGTAAATCCTTTTCCTTACAGCTATTTGCCTCACACCTGAGCACTTGGTCCAGCTTCCTGTGCAGTACAGCTCTACAGTTACTGGAGATCTTCCCTCCCACCTTTTATAACCTTTATACAAACTTATTCTCAGGTGAAACAGAATGAAGCCTTAAAATTAGTACAGGGGCTGCCTTCTCCTGCCCCACTGGGAACTGCTCACTCCATCAAGCACAGCAAGAACTCTGAGTCACATCAAAGAACTACAAATCTTCTTCCCAATGACCTCCTTTAAGCTGCGGGGTGTAAACTTCACCCACTAGTATCACACCTCTTTTTACATTTCATACTAGAGCTCAAGACAAAGACATGTTTTTAAAAATTGCTTTAAAATGGCTGTTTTGAAGAAAAACACAGCTATCCTCAAGTGCAAGAACAAGATTCATATAAACACCTTCCAAAATACGCCCTTCTTAACACTTGCTTACGTTACAGCTACCTCATTAAGTAAAAGGGCATGAAGAAAGAAATAAGAACTTGTTGTATTCTGAGGAAAAGAAACTTTCAATTAAACCACCTACCCTAAATGAGAACTCAAGGTTTTCTCCTCCCCAGACTTCCATTCCTGTGTCATAGGAACCAAGATAATCAAAATACTTTTTGCTCACAGAAAATAATCCACCTGCCATGGTTGGAGACCTATAAAAGAGGACAGTAACTCTGAATTGAATAAAAAGAAAAAATATTAAACCAATGGAACAGATAAAAAAATACAATATATTTTTATTTTCTATTTTCTCAGTCTTTTCTGGATACAAAGTAACAGTGAGAAATCCATCAATTATTATGAGGCCATTTGAATTTAATTTTCTAATAAAAAACTGTATCTGAAAAAAGCACCAGAATGTAAAAATATTGTGTTAAAATAATTTTTTCCTACTGCAGTGTCTTTGTGTGTAAATGAAGAGCCTCTTCACATAACACAACATTAGCTTCCTTGCGGCAGAGCTGAATAGTTGGCTCTGAAATTCTAAGTGCTGTATCCTTATCTATTTCACTTGGGTAATAATTAAAGAAATATTTCTGCTTTAGTAATTAAAAACAACAACCTTGATCCCACTAATATCAATTGAAAAAAACCTCTCAGATATCAATTATTAAGTAAATATAGCTCCTAAAGAGATTTGCTTTCTAAGAAAATCTACCCCTCTGTATGTTCTTAAATTTTTTACTAAGTTTGGGGAGGAAAAAAAAAAAAAAAGTGAAATCAGGAGTCATAACTAATTCCTCCTTGAAGACCACAAGGCCCAGGGTGACAGTGCACTTAAGGGATGTACTTTCAGAAGGGCAGAGTGTGCATACATGCATAAATTTGTATTTGTTCAATATTGTTCGTAATTGTTTACAGTCTATGGGTGACTCTCTTTAAAGTGTCAAGTATATAATGGTGATTAGAACTAAGTTCAGCTGTTATTTCATGAATTTTACTAAATTGCTGTTGAGGTAAATATAAACAAATGTGAGGTACAGTGATCAATTACTCTTAATCTGTCAAAACTAATTTTACCAGCTATCTTTTTGAAGCAGCACTGTCTCACACTGTCATATGTTGTTTCAAAGAATGGAATGAGATGAGACAAGACAGAAGGAAAAATAAGAAACTCCATAACCAGCCAAGTCCTTCTGTTTCCCCCCAGATCTCTCTTTCCAAACCCAGCTGTTGGTGACACCACTCTCAGCACTGCTGCTTTCTCCAGACACTTGTTGAGCTCACAATCCTCAGGCTACCATGAAACTTTATCCCTCATCATTTTCTTCTTGGCATGTCAAAGACAATTCTTCTTATCATGAAGAAAAAAAGCATCATATTTGAATTAAATGTTTTAAAAATATTTACTCGATTTTGAATTTTTTTAAGGAGGATGTGGACTAATACATGCTGAGAAAGACTAAATTACTACCTCACTTTTCCCATTTAAAAGAAAGTTCACTCAGTTGAGGGTAAGTTCATTAATATTTGTGAAATACTGAGTATTTCACATATGATAAGCAACCTAGAAAAGACTGAGAAAAATTAATAATTCCATGTTTTTTGTGGTCTATACGGTAACAGATAAATGTACAAACAAAATCACAGTATTAAAAATGCCAAACCCATTAATTTACCACAATAAACTGCTGAAATACGGCAACTTCCACAGCAGATGGGGATAGGTTGAACATGGCAGATGCTCAGCTTTCAGGATCTTGTCTACCATTCCCATTTTCCAGATGCCTTGTTTGTTCTATTATTTTACCTCTCCTAAAAATACAACTTTGAGTGACCAATAATACCAATTGATGGCATCTTGTCTTAAAATAAAACAAAACTAAAACCCATAATGAAGACATCAGCCTGAGCTCTGCAAGTTAGCCCTTCAAAGAAACCATGGTGGATAGCAGGTGTATAGTTTCACCCCAGTAAAGAACTGGCAAAATGGTTCACCATTGAAAATAGCACAGTGAACTACAACTATCATTACAGCACAGAAAAAAATAAATCTTCAAAACTACTTTTACCTTCTTAATCAGATTAGTGATTTTTTTCCCTTTTCATCATTGCCCATGATACATTTTTTACAACACGAAGCTCTTTGCTTTGCACAGCGGACATCCTCTAGTATTAGCTAATCAGTTACACTCTTTCCATGTGCTGATAAGCATCTGTAAGAGTTTGCCTAGAGGAGTCAAGAGACTATGCAATAAGTTGTCCATATGGAAGATTACACAGGAACTTCAGCTTTTAGAGCAATATTTTTTCCAGGAGCATGGTAAGCAAGAGCTATTTTGAAAAAAAAAAAAAGGGGGAACTACACAAAATACATAATTTTCAGTAATATGTTCATTTCCCGAGTATCTTACAGCACCTTTGATTTTCAGGTGAAATCAAAAACACATTCATAGTTTCACAGGATGCATAAAAATTAACCTGATGACGTCGGTCTTGGACTTCCTCCGTTTTTGTTCTCTTTCAGGGGTACTATGCCAAGTAAAGACCAGCCTCCAATCAAATCCACCAATCTGTGGCTCACCAGCATTTCCCAAGTACTCAAATGTATTCCAGTCAATAACATCAATAACAGGGCAGACAACAGCTGTTTCTTCTTCAGCAATCCTGGTATGTTTTTAAAACAAAAAGGTGACTTCCATTAGGAACTTCTCTAAAAATAAAAAATTGGAAGTGACAAGAACAAAGAATGCTTACAGATACCAAACATGAAGTTTTGCTCCTTTTCAATTCATGCTGCAATGCAAGGAGATGATGATACAAGAAATACAAGAATAACCTCCATTTTCCTACTGGGGATCATCAGGAGGATATCTCAGGATGGACTCCACTGTAGGCACCTGGCAAACATCAGCCTTCCTGGACTGTGGAAGCAAGGCATGCCAGATGGCTTAAGATAACACATTCAGCATCTGGCTTGGCTGCCATAGCCAGCACCACTTTATCAACAAAACCTGTCTATTTTCTTTTGTACAGGCAACTGTTTTTAAGAGAGCAACTTGATTGCATTGTTCTGCAACGATAAATAATAAACTAGCCATCCTCTTGGCCCTTGAAGTCATGGCTGTTCTTGAAACTGATCATCTGCAAATGTACTGAGTACTATAACAGTAACTCAAAAAGAATCCCTGATCTTAGAAAAAACAAACCTGCAACATGGGAATTACACCTCCAACAATGAAACATACCTGAAGGAGGCTTCCAGAAACCCTGGCAACATAGGAGATGAAAAGGAGAAACAAGATAGCACTGCAGAATGACATTCCTATCACCAAGGGTGATCTAAAGATAGTCAAGATCTTTATCATACTAAGAATACATCAGAGCTGATGACATTTCTTGCAGATCTACTTCTACAAGGAGATAAACCTCTTCCTCCCATTTCTCAATACCATGAAAGATTTTCAGGATTTCTTCCCAAAAGGATTTGTCGTTACAGAAGGCAGTGGGATTCTTAGCCTTCTCCTCACCTTCTAGAACAGCCTCCCTCAGTACTAGGAGCAACAGCAAGCACACAAGCTCAAGCCAAGGTCTTTCTTTTAAATCCCTGTTTATCATCTTCCCAGTTCTAATGTTAGACATCCCCTGATAGTTCAGTGAAATGAAGTAACTTGTGTGACTTAAAGATGCAGGTATGCACTTCAGCCCTGCATCTTCTATTTACATATTTCAAAGGTGAAGGAAAACTGAACACATCATATTGTCAAACAAGCAAAAGATGCAGTCCATCTGTCATTCAAAGGGAGCTCATTCCTCATGGGATTATTAAACTTAAAACCTGTAGGCTGACCAAGGGCTCATACTCTGAAATTAGAGTAGCTTGTGATGGTTAAATGCAGCAGAGAACAGCAGCAGTTCCAAAGAAGTATTGTCTGAGCTGAGAAAGACTGCCTTAAATATGAAATGGTTTCTTGTTGCTGGAGGGAATATGTGAAACAGATGTTTTCTTCTTTATGATCTCCCACTGAGATCTTGTTTGGTAGAGCACACAAAAAGGCTTATACAAATATTGTTATCTCCTGTCTCACTTGCATAAAACTTTGTACAAATCCTCATTGTACAAAGCAATGAAAATGATGCACGCACGCAGAAGAAAAGAAAACCAAATAATAAAATGTAAAAATATTTTGCCCTCCTGTAACAAGAAGGTAAATAAGTAAAATTAGGTAGCTGGCATATGACTTCAGTTATGAAAGGAATGAAGTAAGTGAAAAGCCATCACCTTTTCTGTAAGTTAAGAATTAACTAGATGGTACAATGCACAGGCAGCTTATAAATACAACTGTGTTTGCACTGCAAAATGCTAACACTGTTGTATTGCTGCCATACATTTGAGTCAGATATGCTGCAGAAATACTCCCTTGGAGATGCACGTCTGCATCTGCAGCAAATACGGCAGGAATTCCAAGAGAGGGCTAACTTTTTACAGGTGGTGATGACCACGTTTAAAAAAATCCCAATCCTTCCTCAAGATTGCCATCTAGTGGTGCGCTAAAGAAGTGAAGAAATCACAGAATCGTCTCCCCAGTCATACACTTTCTTTAGGGGACAGCTGGTAAACCCACGCTTATGATTTGATGGTTATCCCTTTTCCTTTCATAGTTGCCTGGAATACACTCGGTGTGAAATTTAGAAACAAGGTAAGTATGACAATTTTAAGAAAAACCAAAAACTGAAATAGCATTCTAGGTAAAATTTCAAAGAGACATGAGGAATTTGAGAACACAAGTCCCACTAGGAATCGGGAAGCCTTGCACAGATAAAGACACTATGTGCTTTTGGAAGTCTCTCTCCAGTTTGTATAGGGCTGTTTTTTCTGGTCCTTTTCTACAGCCTACAGTATCTGGCGGGAATCTTAACAGGATCCAAATCAAACCACTGGCCTTGATGAAAGATTTTTTTTTCCCTTTGATTATGTTTTGAAGAGAGCTGTTTTTCTAGATCCCATATTTAGGAGGTCTGATTCAGGTCCTGCATCTATCAGTACCTGCTAATGGCATCCAAGGGGGTAAAGACACGAGCTGTTAGCAAAAGGGGCAAAAACCTCATAACACGAGACAGGAGCAGCAGGTGCTGTGGTGAGGTACCAGTGGCTGAACCCATAGCAAGAATCGTGCATGTACGGCTGCTGGCTACACATGGGTGAGGCTTCCAGAATATAATAAATATTCTCAGCTGTAACAGAGCGCTACTATTCTGGTTTCTAGAAGGTTTTTGTTAGAGTTTTGAGAAGGTTCCTTGGGTTTTTGTTGTTTGTTTGCTTGCTTTTAATTAACAGAAGTTTTCTAAACAGCCTGACCGATCTGCAGTATAGACAGAGACTACACAGGCATAAAGTACAGTGTCCCAAGAGAGATGGTTTCCAAGCAAGAGTCAGTGTTGACATAACATTGACTCCTCCCTATCCTACAGCATGATGCTTTATATCAGAACCAGTCTGGAAAGGTGGATTTGCTCAGGACTATGAAGATGGAGTTTATTGACTTGTATTCCAGTCTGCTTACGTAAACGTTTCCTTGCAGGGGGCGCACATCTTTTCTGACCTTCTGCTCATCCACCACCCAGGCTGACAGAAGTAGCCTCCTTTACCAAGGTAATTTCAAAGCTAGGGGTGTGGACTAGCCTTCCTGAAAACCAAAACTTACCATTGTCTGAAGAAAAAGAGCAGCTTGGTCCTCAGGAAAAAAACAAAAACAAAAAGGCAAAAAACCCACCATGTCCTGTCCTGAACTTTCACACTTCCATTTGCTTCCCCACAGCCAGGAGACAAACACTTGCAGTGCCTCAGGGAGCAGACTGCAGTAACCTTTGGTAAACCATGAGTCATTTTTCCACTGAAAAAGTGGGCCAAACTGTCTCGCCCTTTCTTCTCCAGTAAGAGAGAAAACCAGCCCAGAGCATAAGCTCACCTTGCCAGCAGCGGCTCCAGCCAGCCCTCGTGGCATTCACAGTGGCAGTCCAGGAATGTTAGGATGTCTCCTTTCGCCACAGATGCCCCCAGCAGCCGGGCTCGAACCAGCCCCTCTCGCTTATTTGCACGGATCAGACGTACCTTGCGTAGGCCAGCCACGTAGTTTTCCAAAGTCTCCTTTAAATGTTCTGTAACCAGCAAAAAAAAAAAAAAAAAAGAGGGAATAATATAACCCAAAATGATTTGTTTATGTCATGCTATAGAAAGCTCTCTCCTCAGTAGCATATTACTCATAGTAGTGGCCTAAAGATTCTGGCATTTCCAGCTCTGATTCTGCTACACATGTTTAGAAAGGACAGGAAAAAGCACAGAACTTGGATGGACACAAATCACGGTTACTTTTAAGAACTTGAACACTTCACATTTGCCTCTCCAATTCATTTCCAGATTCATAAATGCTTCTCAAATGTTACTTAAAACTTTCTGTATAAAAGTTTTATTCTTAACACAATTCATGTGTGGTAGAAAATGCCATCATTGCCTTTATGTCCCGCTATTCAAACAAGACCAAAGAACTAGGTCACTGTCATTATATGAGACACCAGGGGAGCATTGGTGCAATCAAAACTTGCTCAATTCAGGAAATCTGAAGAACTCTGATCAGTCTGTAGTTATCTATACATGCAAGCACTCATGTTACAACACAGCAAATGTCCTTCCCCATTCTAAACTAAATTTGGTCCAGAAGTCAAATTTTTCATTGGCACACTACAAGAAAAACTATTTTCCAGTGAGATGCCTTTGTTGTACAGTTTTCTGGTATGTGACCTGAACAGCATAACTTTTTCTCCTATAACTGGCTGACCAAAAACCAATCAATATTATTTAGATTTATCCTTCCTACCTTTGTCACTGTAATCATCTACAAGGATAACTTCTTCCAAAAGTATATCCGGAGAGGTCTCAAGAACACTGTGAACAGTTCGCAGAAGCGTTGACCAAGCCTCGTTATAAAAAGCTATCACAACAGAGGTTTTCGGCAGGCTATAATAATCATATTTCTTCTCTCTGCATCTGTAAAGGGGGGATAACACTTAGTACAAGTGCAAGAGCATTTATTAATTTTCAGGAAACAATTCTCAAATCCATTTGTATGCTAGTTACTAACTGCAAACAAGGACACAGGAAGGACCTTAAAAGAACTGCATGTGTGTGCAAAATTGTATGAGAACACATTAGGAAGTTGCTCTTCCAGAGGTTCCATTTCCACAGAAGCATTATGAATAAAATTCTGAAAACTACCAAAATGTCTAAAAAGAAAAATAATATGATGTATTCTGGGCTGGTGTAGCTGCAGTAGCTGTCTTTGTACAATTACAAACAGAAGAACAAGCAATGGCCAAAACGTGCTTCGGATTAAAGAAAACAAATAAAGGCAATGTAAAACCTAAGTGCAGTAAAAACAGTAGCATAAACTACCGATAACTTGTGCTTTAGAAAACAGAACAAGTGCTAGACAGTAAAAATATAACTCTGAAGGAACAGCAACATATAAAGAGAAAAAAACCAAACCATACAACCAGCAACAAAACTGAAATGTATGTACACTGAAGCAGAATTTGGAGGGACCACACAACTGGCAAAATCTAATATTAAGATCCACAAAAACCTAAACCAGATATAGAAATGCATGGTTTTGGCTCTACGGAGAGCCAGAAAGTTTGCAAACCTTTGGATTAAGCTCCAGAATGTATTTCCTATAAATACATATATGAACTTCCCTAAATGAACATAAGGATGCCAAGAAACTTACAGCTGAGCCAAATGTATAAATTCTTAAAAGAATCACCAGGTCTAGAAGACTTTTAAAATAATAGTGGCATTTATTACAATTTCTCTCTTTGCTTAGAGCATTCCATATTAGCAGTTTTTATTGCCTGGGGTCACCGAGGCTTGTAAGGGGCAGAAGGACAGACTTCAACTTCTGTACAGAAGGCTATACAGCAGACTTCAACTTCTGCTAAGTCACAACAGATATCAAAGCAGGTAGGACATCCCTCCTACCAACACAGAACAGCAGCGAGTCATCCAAAACATTCTGTGGGGAGCTGAAAAGGGAAATCAAAACTGATCAGTAGAAAATGTGACAGCAAAATCCCTTAGGTCAATTTAGGGGCACAAAACTTCCCCAAAAGATTAAGAAAATTGCATTGAAATCAAACTGCTTACCCATAGCACATTGAGAATATTTTTACAAACTATTTAAATCTGCTGTGTCTGCAATTAAAAAAGACTTACAGGTTTCTTTAAAGGTTAGGCAGTATCTATTAAGATCTGTTGTACAGAAAGAAAAAAAAAAATCTGAATCTGATTATACCTAACATTAAAATTCTTATGAGGAAAACAAAAAGTCTGTGGAGTACTTCTGTAATCAATATGTGAAAGTGAGGAAGCAACAAGGACAAATGACACTTGAGCAAAGGAGGCACCCAGAAGGCTGCTTCTCAAACATGAAAGGAACGCCATGCAACAACACCCATGCATACATATATACATAGGTAGGTACACATACACACACACTTATCTAGTAAAGGACAAAAATGCCCGTCCCTCCAGGCTGTAACTTGTCCTGAGGGGCCTTTACAGAGGGAACTGTCTCACACCAACACCTGGTGACAGAATTGATTTATTCAGCCAGACATTCACGTATTGACACACAAAAAATGAAAAGGAGTGATGAGTGACATTTTAATTAACTTTTTTATTTTAATGCAGAAAAACCTACTGAATGAATCCAATTTTAGAAATATATATTTACTTTAGCCTACTGAAAGACATTTCTGCTCAGTCCTGCCAGGAAAAAAAATCTCCACATATATCAGCCACTTTTACCAGGTAATTTTGAGTTCATTTCTTGATGGAAATAGGATCTCTATATACCCATTTTAGAAAACTGAAGGAAAATATAAATAAATTTAAAAAAAAAAAAACCACCAGGAAAGCATTCATTGAAATATATGTCAGGAAGAGTCATGGAATAATAATGCTGTATTCCATTATTGAAAAAAAGGAAACCCAAAAGGGCTAAAGAAGCTTCGAAGTCTAATTATCGATTAAAGACTTCAACTGCTTTGCCTGAAAATTACATGCTGAAGATAGGAAACATAATTTGGCACAGAGCAAGGCAATCCCCACACTGTTTGTGATTCACTGTGCATTGCTGCCTCCTTCCTTGAGCACACCCCATGCTGCAGGAAAAGGTCAGCCTACTACAGGACATACAAGAGCACACGTTTCTTAGGTTTCCAAAGTCAAGAAAATGGCCAGCACTAAAAAATGGGTTTAATTTACCAGCTCCATGGTGGAAGGCAGACACCCTGACCTGAGTGGTGCCCCAATAACCTTATTTAAAAAAACAAAAAAACAAAAAAAACAGGAAAAAAACCTGTTACTCAACTTCTGTGCAGATTTGCATGTTTATCTCAGAAATTATTTCCAAGACACATATTTCTTGCTAAATTGCTAGAAGGTCTCAACTGTTAGCTGTCTCAAAGAGTATTGCTAAAGTGAAGCACACTTTTCCTTATCTTTCTGCAATGAAAGAGTTTTACTGAACTTCAAAAAATAATCCCATTCCAGAGATTACAAACCCAAAGCATTTAAACCCTGGAAAAATTATAGCATAAGAAAATCTTTAAAAAACTAATGAATCCCTGAAATGGAAATGCTTGGAAGTGTTGCTGAATAACCATTAAGTGGCACACATATGGACACTAAACATTATCCCTTTGCAAGACATAAAAGCTTCAAAAAACCCACTATGAGTACAAAACCTGATTTAAAGCCTAGCAGTCATAACTCATCTTTTCCATTTCTCAGCTCTTGTTTACCACAGAAGTGCCTTAGCAGACCATCTTCTGTATTCACGTTTGCAAACTCCAAGATGCACTTTTATTCTCCATGTGTCAGCCAAGTATCCCAGCTCCTACTTTCCAAGTGAATCATTTCACTCCTACTTTGGATTATTCAGAAAAACAAATGCATATCAATTATGGTATGTCATTAAAATGACAGCAACTGGTGACAGCAGTCCCAAAATAAGTTTTTGCAGATCCTGGGAATGTATATTTATGCATACTATACTTCAACCTGCTTTTGGCTTCTGACTAGGGCGCTCTCCAGTGTCACACTCAAACCCATAACGCCGTCCTTTCCAATAGAGAGGATCACATTCAGACACAATTAATTGCATCCCACATTATTCATCCTAAAAGCTATGTGTAACCTTTGAGCTGATCATCTGGACTCTGCAGGTCCATAAAGACAGATCCAGAAGGCAACTCACCTTACCCTCCTTAAGACATTAATCCAGCACAGCCCAAGAGACTTCAGTGGGTCCCCACCTCCATCTTGTCTATAGAGGTTTGACTATGGAACAGTTGCTTAACTTTTCTATGAGTAAAGTTAAATGACTATAGGAAACTACCTATAGTCCCTACCACTGGCTGTGATACATCACTTTGAACCTAGCCATCATCACTATCAAATGGTTGGTAAGAACATAACAGAGACATGAGGAAATTAGTTGCTTGTAAGCATGACGTTTCCAAGCATGGGGAGTAAATGTAGACACAAGTCCAATGTATTCTTTCACTACTCTCATGATCTTATTCAATCACAGGAACTTTACTATTTTGTAATAATTATATCTATTTTAAAATAAACAATTACTTAAATTAAATATGTGTGAATCTTGAGTGGGTTCATTTTCTTCAGAGAAGTACCCATATCTTTAGTCAACCTGATTTTGGAAACAGTTATCACATACCAGGATCAATCACCGAGGAAAAACCTGTTGCCAGCACATCCAAGAAGCTTTTTCAGAGTCAATAAAATAAATGCATAAAGTTTTAAATAGGAGTCAGATTTCAATGACAAACACTGGTATATAATGAATATTAACCACAATAGGTATGGCAATGCAAAGGAGTGACACCTGCTCAGTCTCTGTCCTCCGGTCACTCCTGCTCTCTGCAGATTCACTAGAAAATGCAGAAGCAGAAGCCTTTTGCACAGTGGAGTGACACCCAGAGAAAACATGTCCAGGACTGCCCCAACCACCTTCCAAGGAGAAGGCTGGGACACAACAATGTTCCAGCAGCAGCCTGCTTCTGCATCATCCTTCAATTCCCTCATTCACTTTCTGCCACACTGGATGGGTGTTCCAGGGACCTCCCGCTTGATCACTGTGGCATAAGACAGGCATAGAACAAACAAAACCTTTGTTTTCTGGCATTTCTTATCAATTTACACTAAGACAACATCTGTATTCTAGAATTCGAAATGTGTTCATCCATAACTTTAAATCTCTAGATGGGAAGAGACAGAAAATAATGCCAGTATGCATCCGAACACAAAACCACGGTCACTATATACCCACCCTTCGTCGATGTTTCACTACAGCAGCTACTCAAACATCTAAGTCCACAAAATGCAAACTGAAGCCAAACATGTAAAAGTGTATCATCATACATCCAAATTCCTGTGGGTTTTTGGTTTTACCTTTTTTTAAGTCCCAGTCTAACCGAGAGTATAGAGCTGACAAGTTTAATAAATTAACCTTGGAATCTACTACACTACCCAGTCTTCTGTTATCAAGTTTTACAATGGGTTATTCATTAGAAACTAAGGAGACATCACTCAGGAAATGCCTAAACAAAATTAAATGGGTTGTTTTCAAGAGCATTTGTGTCAATTAATGTAATCACTCAATTTATTTCTTTGTAAGGAGCTGTTTCTCTAAGAGATGTGTATCTATACACAGGGAGAGAGAGCATGAATGTGTGCACACTGGGCACACTGCCATGAGTTAATTAGGAATGGTTGCTGACATGCTCTTACTTAAGACTTTCACCACAACTGTGACAACGATACAGAAAGGGAAAACAGGCTTTTAATCTCCAAACTTGATCTTCTATATGCACAGTTACTCATATTTTAAGAAAATAATAGAAGTCTTCTGAGAGTTTTCAAAGATTTGTTAAGAATGCAAACTGCACATAAATTATTTAACGCTTTCTGAAGGTATACTATGTAAGTTTTGGTTTTGAAGTTTCAATGTGAATGCCTGAGGCAAGTTTGAAATTGCGCAGCTTCTCTCAAGAAGTGCAAAACAGCACGTGTCACTGCCGGAGCTGATCCAATTTGACTTATGTGACATATACACCCCATCACAGTGTCATCTAGAAAACACTGCCAGGGTTCTACTTCAGGCTGGCTTTCACATGGTGGGCTAGGAATCATGTTGGCTGGGCTTGTTACGATGGGCCATATACATGCTGACTCACCACACAACCTCCCTTCCTTTTCCTAACTTGAACAGTTAAAACACCAACCTAAACTGCTCCTTCAGTAAGAGGTGTGCTCAAAAGTGACATTTTGTAGCTGTCAGTCAATAAGGTTGATGGGGATGAATGGCAGCATCCATGGGCATCTCAATCTAGCTTCACCATCTTCATTCCCACTCCATAAACTGCAGAGGCAGCAATGTGGGCTTTGGAATCTTCCAGGTATCTTCACCCAAGAGAAAACACCTCCTTCTCCCACCTTCCCAAAGCCACAACAGAGGACACAGATGTATTGGGATCTTCTACCCCATTTTCTACTTTTGCCCAAGCAGCAGCTTGGGGTTCTGCACATCCCTCCACAAGCATCCCAAGCCCTGCAGCATGACACAGCTGGCAGCACTAGCTTCTAAGCCACCCCACACAGCTACCAAGTCCACATCCCTTACTCCAGGCTGAATATAAAGTTGAACAGCCACTCCTCACCCCTCTGTGGGAGAGCAACTTTTGGATAAAATCCAGCATGCGAGCCAAAAGCAACACCACCCAAAGCCTGGGATACAGAAGTGCAACATTTCTAGTGGAATTAAAGGATATGATAAACTACATTATTCCTATCTCCTCCAAACACTACCCAGCTTTTCATGACAAATTTATTTTCTTACATAAGACTACCTTGAACCAACTGTCAGTTCAGAGATTTTCTCCTTTTTATTTTTTAATAAAAAAATAATTTTATCTGAGCATGGAGAGGCTCCACCTGGTTTTACACACCTACACAGGCCACGTATGTTCAGCTATTGCAGGAAAAGGCATTGATGTTTACAGAAGGTGTGTCTTGGTGTGATTAGCAAAGCAGATAGCAGCAAGTTGCTGATAACTGCCAGAATGGCCCAAATATTCAGGGCAAGGCTGGAAGAGTTTAGCAGGTGTATTCAGCATGCTGGCCTACACTTCCCCACCACCTGCCCCAGCCCAGTAGGCTGGCTAAAAGCTCCCTAAATTATATCTGCTAAAACAAACCATATTAGAGACAGCACCCCTGTACAGTCTACAACACTGTGATATGATCAAGTCTCTGGTAACAGAGGCTGGCTAGGTTTTGAAACAGTTTATTTAATGTTCTATAGAACGATTCTCCCAATGACAAGAAGGTCTTGACAAGCCAGAGGGCCAAAAGCTGTCTTAAGATTTCAGCTAATAAAGGACTGCATTTGTGAGAAGCAAGGAAGAAAGACAGTAAGTCTGGAACAGAAGAAAATATTTGTTAAGAAGTTGGGCGGCGGGCGGGGGAGGCAGGCCCAGAAAGCAGATCTGTTTAAGACAGATTAAAAATACATTAAGAAAAAAATGTCTAGAAAGACCAAGTATGAGAATTTGACTAAAATCCTCAAACCCACAAATTTAGGAAATCCATAGAGCCTCCTAATTCCAAATTGTTAGAGAAAGGCTACGGAAGTTCCTACCCGACCTAGATTCTGGATGTGCAGATGAGAAGGAAATTCTACATGTGACAAAGGGAAAACCCACTTGATTTTTATTTTATTTTGCTGAGTTGAAACAGTGCTTACATTTTCCTGAAATGTTTTCAATCTTCTTCCAACATAGTGAGATACACTTAACCTTTGCACAGAGACATACTATTTCCTACACTTACATTTAAAAACTTACTTTAGTGTGAGTAATTTGATTCAGGACAAGAAAAAATGTTTTGCAAAGCAGTAATGGAAAGAAGCTATTGTATCCATCACTATAAGTAAGGTGTGGATGTACCTGATTCTTACAGACAATTGTTTACAGTTAAAGCAGTTTCTGAATAAAGAAAAAAATCAATTTTTGCTTACTATCAATCACAGATCCGGGAACTTTGTCAATTTTAAAATTAAATCAGCTAAAACCAAGCACTAATCTAGATGTCAAAGGAAGTTGAGGAAGTCTACCAGAAGCTGGAAAGAAAAATGGTTAAAAAGTAACCATGTGAGCTCTTCTGGGAAATATTTTCTGGGGATTGCTAAAACATAATGACAAAGAAAAGCGACACATTTTTACAGACGACAGGAAACAAAAATAGCAATATATGCTAAATATCCAAGCAATAGTGGAAGCATTGCTTCATTTTGTACTGCTATAAAATGCAAGCCTTCTTATTAAAAACAAACAAAAAACCAACTATAGTGAAGAATTATTTTTTCTCCACTTACCGTATGAGGAAAGAATGAAATGTCCTAGAGAAACACTGCTTTGAAGGTCTAAAGCCTGTTTATAGATTCAAGAAATCCTACCAACTAGCACTAAAGTAATGACTAAAAGCTATTATGATTAATATAGTTACTAGTAACCAATTACCTATTTCAGAAAAGCTCAGAAATCAAACCAAAACATCCCAACACCAAACATGTGATCACAGTGTTACAAAACTGCTAGACCAAATACACCTTTAAGTGTTTAATGTAAAGCCTTTGCTCATAAGAAGTGTGCTGTTTCTCCTGATCAGATGCAAAGCATGAGAACACCCCTGCTAAAGCCAGCTCTGGGCACAAGGTGCACCATCAGGTGCATGTTTACAGGGAAGGAATGTGCCAGAAAGGTTGAGCTGCTGCAGCTCACCTCTTCAAAAAGTTCTATTTCCAATACGTGCTGGAAAAAAAAAAAAAAAAAAAAAAAAAATCACTGCAGCACTGCAGCTTCACCTTTAGGTAAGAGATGAAAGAGAAGCTCCTGGGTGAAGTCAGACAGTCACTGTGGGCTGAGGAGGAAACCCTCAGCTGCTGCACCTTTTCCCAGAACAGGGTCAGGTTAAAACTCCTGGCAGGAGTAGCTGGATTTTTGGAGTAGAAAAGGAACCAAAACCTAGTATCAAGGCTTATTCTGGGAACTTGCTAGCAGATACTATCAAATGGACATCCTGGTATAATTTAGTATTTACAGCCCAGAAGACAAAACAAACCATAGAAGAGACTCTGAAAGAAGCAAATTCAAATATGGGAACAAACAGGAAAAACAGTTTTGAAAGGCAGAAAAATCTTAGCACAAGATTGTTTTGCTAAAGTCAAGCATAATAGTCCACCAAAATAAATAATATTATAGGCATAAATAATGGTGACAGAGGAATTTAAGCAGTTGTGTATATCTAGCTATCTATACAAAGACACTTAAAGATATACACACATACTTAAACATATACATAAATCATACATATACAAAATATTTATATAAAGAATCTCTCTCCCAAAACATAGAAAATTACCTAGAATTAAAGAATAAACCTCTAAAGCTGAAAAACCTTTTAAGCTGAAAAATATTATGCAGACCACATTCAATATTTTGGAAGCTTTTGTGGCTACTTAGGAAAGACAGGAAAGAATTAAAAATCCATTTCTTTGTGATCACAAATAAAATGAGCCCCAAGGGCTGAATCAGGCTTCTACCATGAAAGAGAGAACATGAAATGCTGAGTCGGCACAAAAGTGCCTATTCCTGACTTGTTCCTTTCGTACCAAGAGTCAGCCAAAAGGCACCTTGTGTGATTTATAGAAACCACCCCCAAAACAGGCAATGCATCCCTACTGTGAGTAAGACAGAAAGAAAAAAAAAAAAAAAAAGAAGGTAGAATGTCTAAAATCAGGAGCAGTGCTTGAAAATAGCCCTTAATCTAAAAGAACCCAGTTAGAAAAACTGGAAATATATTTCTTACACATTGTAATAAGCTGTAAAAGGCTAAGAGAATGATCAGTTGTCTGCCTAGCCCTACAGTCCTGTAAAACAAGCACACAACGAGAAGCCCTGTGGGACACAATGCAGTTGTGTTGTTGCAGGGGGAGGAAGGCAGAGCAGCAGAAGCCAAACCCCATGGCCCAGACCTCATCACACTGCACTTACAGGGCATCAGCCCCAACAGGGCCCTCACTAAGTCAAGGTCTGACAGAGGACACTTGCTGGTTTTAAACCTCCTGTACTTGTTGCTCCCTCTGTGAGTTCAAACTCAAGAAATGAAGGGTAGATGTTGGGAAGACAAGCTGGGCCATCCAGACAGCATTAGGATGGGGGAAAAAAAAGAAAATTAAATCATTGTGGAAGTGATGTAGCCTTGAAAGAGGTGTTCAAAGGCTGTTGAATCTCCATCCTTGGAGACTTGGAGGTTGGACTAGACACCCCAAAGTTTCCTTCCAACCTCCATCTTTCTCTGACCCTATGGCTTAATTCACTTCTAGCCTTCTACAAACTGTATCATCATTTGGTAACTTACATCCTTATCCATAAGATTCTTCCAAATGGACATTTTTATAGATTGCTTATACATATTGTTTATTTGCTTATATGTATACTTTCAATAAAACTAAAGAATTACTAGGTGATGAAACATTATAAGTTGCTGATGACAAGCTCAGTTAAAGGAAGCAGAAACTGTTTAAGGAAACAATAGTAGTTGTTGACTTCTTTGGGTCTGTGGGTCAATAGAAACGGGAGCAGTCATCACAAAAAGCATGTTATGGTGGTGGGAATAAGAAGGAATAAAGACTTTCTGAATATTTTCACTGTTGCGGAGAAAGACCTAAATTTGAAGCTTCCTGGATTCACAGTCAAATGTCATCAATCAATACATTATTTGAGAGAGTAATCTCAGCCAAACTATTCTTCTCTTCCTGCACAGTATTACCAGACACAGATATTAGCAAATACCTGCCACGCTTCTGTTCCCATGGCAGGTCCACGATGTACAACATGCAACAGTAGGAAAAGACTTTTGGCATCAGTTTCTGATACAGCAACACCTTGTGCAATCATTCTGTGTATCACATTTAACAGCTTACTGGTTCAGATACTCTGTATCTTATTAGCAAAACTCCAGTTTTCACCGGATTCAAATGTTTTCACCAATTCACACACAGAGTGGGTTCATTGATCAATGAGGGAGGACATTAATGTTAAAAGGAACAGTAGGGCATCCAGGTGGTGGTAATGTTGTCTCTATTTCCCTTTCTTTTATTCTCCTATTTTATTGGTGTCTAAAATTTCCAGCCTTGCCTCCACACACACAAGAATATGCTGAAACAGACCAAAAGCCCACAGCCCAGAATAGAGTCTCCAAACATAGCACCTGTCAATATCTCCTGAATATTTGATTTAAATTTTCTAGTGGATGGACTTCCTTATGCTTTACAGTAAATGGATTTTTGGAACAGGGAGATGGCAGAATTTGTTTTATCCACTTGTATGCATCAGCCATGTATTGCAGCAGCCCTGCAGGAGGTACACTTCCAGCAGCCCACCTGTCTTTCAGGTTGAAGACCTGAAATTAGTCACTTCTTTACGAAGGCCATGCTGTAAGTTGAACAGAATTGAGTCCAACACAGATTTCTGTGGGACTTTATCAGTGATTCTCCACTCCTTAAAACAAACAAAAACCAAAACAAACAAAACAGAAACAACAACAAAAAAATGCCCAAAACAAATGCTTCACAGCTTCTACTCAGTTATTTATAAATGCAAGGAATTTCCACCTTATTTCACAGTTGTTTAAGGAACTCATCAAGTAACAACACACTTCTTTATCCATATAATTATGACCTTCAAAGAACTCAAACAGGTTTGTGAGACACGTCATCCTTGACAAAAGCCTTGTTGACTTTCTCAATAGATCACACCTACCCATCTGTTACTAATTCTTTCCCTTACCACAGTTTGTAAATAACACGCCTGGAAAAGATCCAAGGCTCACCAGCACACACTTCTCTGGTTCTCCTCTGGGAGTCCACTAAAAAAATGGTGCATTTGTCACTTTCTGGTCCTCGGGTACAGAACTTGTTTCACTGATCACACCTAACTTTTAGCCTTTGCATCATTTTGGTGGACAGCTGAAGCCTAGTTGCCATCTACCATTACTACTTATCTCCTATCATTGCAGCCTCACCCATCACCAAAATGTTCATTAATAGTCAAGCATTGCCCATCTTAAAATAAAAAATAATAAAAAAAAAGTAAGATTTTCCCTAGACTTGAGATTTCAAACTGTATAGCCGCTAATCTTGGAATGAAGTGCAATGAATTTTCTATTGCTGTGGGTTTGGTGATACTTTTTTAATTTTTTTTTTTTTTAACTTTAATCTCTTACATGGTCTTCCTTCTTGAAAGAAGGAGTTAATATTTCATTCCAAAATTGCCCTTGGGAAAGGTTTTTTTTACATTTGCTGTGTGAGTGGGAGAGATGCTCTGTGACATTTTTGCTATAATTTAGATTTAACTGTGCACAAAGGCATGCAGCACCTGCCAGCAGATACAACAGTACAATACAGCTCCAGCTTCAGAAGGCAATTATCTCTGAGATTATGTCACTGATGCTTTGTGATCCTTTTGGTTTGGATATATTTTGTCATTTCAGCATCCATATATTCAAATCAAAAAGAGTATGCTGTTGTAGCAAAATCTATCCACCTATTCAAATTATTTTCATTTCTAGAATAGTCACCCACATGCATCTATAATGTCCCCCGTTCAACAACTGTGACCTTCCATTTCTTCTAACATCCTGTCATAGAGAAATGGCAGAAGTCCAAAATAACTCACTTAAATGATTTAATTCTTCCCATGGAAATGAAACTAAAATGGTCCTTTTTGACCTAAGGTCTACAGACTGCTTATAAGAGCGGAGTAATAACTAAGCAAAACAAACCTAGTGTTAGGCTTAAACTTATGATGAAAAGGCCTTGCATTTGCACTGCAACTTTTAGAAAGGCATTGTAAGAGTCATGTTTTAGATTCAGCACTTACAACTTGAGTTGGTGAAATACTGGGCAGGACGCACCAGCGTGAAGTGAATGCATGGGAGAGCCAGATCCCTGATTTTCCACAGCTCTTTGCTACCATATTGTACAAACCTGTTGCAACAAAACAAACCAGCTGAAGGCAAGCTCAGGTGTAATAGAAGTGAGGGCTGTGAGGAATCAGTAGCAGTCATGGCTCCATCCCATCCCCTGTGGTGTGGCTAGTACATACGTGTAACTGGCTAGCCCGTTCCTCTCACTAGCCGGCAGCTCACTCACAGGAGAGCCCAAGACGGTGCCACACTGAGTGTTTGTGTAAGGGCAGAACAGTCAGACCTGTTGCGCCACGCTGGCTTCACAGCTGCACTGAACCACTGCCTGTAAGCTAGAGCCACTTCATCAAACACTATCTAATCCTTCGTTCACAATTGCCTATGTCATCATCTGTCACTGGCGTCAAACTGTAAATGTAATTTGTAAATGTAACTTGTCTCAGCAACTATGCATCCCGGATCAAGCACAGTCGCACTTCAGAATACCATTACATACTTCTGCGAGCACCATTTCTAGCTCTCTCCTGGTAAAACTGCTTATAAAACAATCTCCTTTAAACTGTGTGCCTTAAGATATTTGAATACAATGCACAGCTGAAGTCTGGGAAGCGTAACATTTGTAAAGCTGGGAGTGACTGAAAAAGTATGCCGCTGCCCACGGTGACTTACCCCGGGGAGAGCGGCAGCAGCAGGAGGGGACAGCAGCAGGAGAAACACGGCAGCGCGCCGTTGCTTAAGGACTGAAACCACACTACCAGGGCTACGGGGGAAAACAACCTGCACATGCACCACCAACACGCGACTTTGTGCTGCCTTGAGTAGGTGCGGCAGCCAGGCAAAGTCACCAATAGACTTAACTGTGAGAGCGAACGCTGTAATCCAAGAGCATTTGGGATGGGAAAGTTTCCAAAAGCCTCCACGCTCCTGAGCGAAAGGTACTCGAGAGAGCCACGACTAGCCCGCGCTGATCGCTGCCAGCAGACACTCCAGTTTGGCGGAGCGGCTCTGTGAGCCACAGCAGCGGCAGGCTCCTCTGTCCCGGCCCCACCTGCCCTCGGCGGTACTCACAGCGGGTTCCAGCGCTCGGGCAGGCGGCGGTGCAGCGAGATGCGGTCGCTCAGGTAGATGTTGATCTGGTGCCGGCGGATGCTCTCCTCCTGGCGGCGCTTCTCGGCCGGGCTCAGCTCCAGCCGCACCGCCCGGCCCAGCTCCCCCAGCGCCCCCGGGTCCAGCGCCGGCTTCGCGTACACCGGCCGCCGCAGCAGCTCGCTGTCGGGGGACGGCGGCTGCGGCGGGGCGCGGCGGGCGGCGTGGCGGGGCGGCGGGCCGTGCCGCCACACGAGGAAGCCGAGGGCGGCCAGCAGCCCCAGGGCGAGCAGCGTGCCCCCGCCCCGGCAGCCCCGACCCCGCTTGCCCCAGCACATCCAGCGGCCGAGGCGGCCGGCCATGCCGAGCGGGCGGCGGCTGCCCTCTCAGGGACACGGGCGCGCCTCCGCCCCGGGCGGACTCGGCAAAGTTCTCACGGACCTGCCCACGCCGCGACACCCGCCCGCCGCCAGCGCTGCCCCGCCTGGAAGCCCGCCCGGCTCCTCCGCCGCCGACTCCTCCCTCCTCCCCGCCCCGCCGCGGGCCAGCCCGGAGGGGCGCGGCGCGGAAGAACCGGGCACGGGCGCTGCCGCGGGGAGGGGAGTGGTACCCTCGAGGGGAACCTACCTCGCTTGCCCCCCAGGGGTGCTGAGCCCCTGCCGCCCGCCAGCCACCTCCCCTGGAAACTATGGCCCTCTATTTCCTGGCGGTCGAAAGGGTGCTTGGCCCCCGAGGGTTCCAGCACCCCAGGGAACGAATACGGCTCCAGCCTACTCCGCGTTCTCCCTGGGGACGCAACCGGTGGAACCAGTACTGGTTCTGACCTATCCCGGGGAAGGGAGGGAGTGGAGGCCATCCCGGTTCTGCCAGGTCACAGCTGGGATGTGGGGAGGAGGAAGGAAGACACGTCCCCTTCGCACACCTGCTGTCACCCTTCAAGAGAGAGGTGATCTGGTCGCCCTGAAGCTTGAGGGACTTTCATAAGCACTGGTAGCTGCATAGCAGATATGCAGGGGTACCCCCCAGCAAGGCAAAGCTCGGCTGGCACAAAGCTGCCAGGGCCACAGCAAGGTGCTTCGGCCATTGGAAGTGACTGGGATAGCCCCAAGGCTGGCTGTCTACGGACAGAAATATCCAGAGCTGCAGGACAGCAAGGGAGGTTATTTCTGATGAGGTACTAGGAAGAGCTTTGGGGTTGAAGGAAACAAATTGATAGGAAACCAGGCTTCATCCATTCTGCCTCTAGAATAGCATGTGTTTCAGAAGTAGAGCAGAACATGGGCTAAGAAGTTTATAGGCATTAATGACAAGTTTTTTTGAAGAAGAAAGGAGTGTTCTTGGTTGAAAAAAGAAGCCAACCATTGTGGCCTCATAGAGGGAAATCCAGAAGACTAGCGAATATCCCAAGTTTATTATCCAGATAATGGACAGTCCGTTGTATGGCTTGACAGAATTATGGGGGAAAGAAACAACAGTAGCACTAGTCGAAACTTTCAGATTTGCTTCATACTCAACAACATAGCCTTACTGCTGTTTTTACTTCAGGCCCTAACAGGATGCAGCCCCATCTGTCTACATTTGTGATCTGGATGCTGTGAGATGACACGAGAATTCCTGATTTTGCATTTGAAACAGTTTAATGTAAATGTAACATAACTGGATACAGTTTCTCTCTCACATTCAGTAGGGAGCTGGAACGGGTTTTGAGGTGTCATTTGCTCCACGCATTTTACAAAGAGACTGTTCACTGCAACATCCTCAGCTGTTGGAGGCCTGTCAAGATCAACCCAGCGGATGAGTTCAGCCATCCCCAGAGAGAGAACTTCAGCCAGTACACAGCACTGGGCGGTGCTCACCAGCACTGCTGAGGAGTGAATAAAACAAAGGAAGGGAAAAAATTCATCACTAACAGGGTCAGAGTATACAGCTATTAGCTCCTTCTGATTTTACATGATAACAGATATTGTATGTGACAACACAAACTCTACTACTGTGTGAGGCCATGCCCTGGACAGAAGGGTGCTGAAAACCAATGACTGATTCTGGCAAGCTAGTATAAATTGAGTAATTTAGGTGGATTTGCAAGTGAGTGTGCATATAGACAGATTATTTCTTAATCAGCTATACAGCTAGCTATCACAAGTAATTATATAGGCATAAAATATATGCCTTGTAGACAACTAATAAATACCAGTATGTTGGACATGAGAATTTACATTGCATATAAAGGAAGCTGTGTCTAGCAAGCTTTGGGTCTGAAGAGTCAGGTGGCACCAATGATTGCATGCACAGTGTTTGCTTTGTCTCCTTGCTCACCGTCATTTCTGAATAAAGGAAGCCTATTCCTGGAATGAATCAAAGGAGAAGAGATCCTCCTGGACTCCCAAAAGAAGTTATCTGGGAGATTGGGAAGAGGTAAAGAGCAAAATGTGGGACTAAGAGTTAATTAAGAAGAGTGAGAAAAAAAACCAAACCAAAACAAAACAGAGTTCTGCTGCAGAGGTTCTTAAATATTACAAGAATCTGTATTTTATTTAAGTATTTTAAGTATTAGAACAATATGGAAGAAGCACAAGAACATGATCACATGACTAAAACAAAAAGCAGGAAATAGAGAACCGAACGTGACTGAACTGCTCTCGGCCGTAATAATGCTCTTACAGCAAAGTAAAGGGTGAAGATTTCTGTGATCACCATCGTGGTGGGAATTGAAAGTAATGCTAGCAAACATTAGTAGTTCTCTGGGGATGATGTCCAAACACATAAACCAGAGGAAATTCATCAAGAGAAAGTACAGTAATGAGGTTAATGTAAAAATCATTAAGAATCAATTATTTGCATTCACAAAGAGGTTTGTACAAGATGTAAAGAATATGAAGGCAAAGACATGTTTTCTCAAACCTTTTCAAAAGTTTTTGGAATGTAAATGTGATGGGAAGACTGAACTTTCTGAGCTGAAATACTTAAGGTGTAAAGAATTCTTTCTGAACGTACAAATAAGCCCCAGAGAAAAAAAAAATCTACAATTAATAAGGCAAGTGAATGAGTTTACTGCTAGCCATAAAACTTGTAGTAACATTTTCATGGAAAGTTCCTTTTAAGAAGTTCTCTTATTTCTTTCAGGTTTAATAACAATGGAAGTTTAAAAAAAAATTGTTATGATTTTTTAGTGTTTAGTGAGTTACCATTTCAGTTGCTTCAGGAGTTTCAGCCATAGATAAATAGAGTAACCAAACAAGTCAGATAAAAACTCTAATTACTTATCTAGAAAGATCTATTGTGCCCTTAGTTGTCCAAATTAAAACAGAAGATTGGTGGAATAATTAATACATTTGAAAAGTTTATTTTTAAAAAGGGAAATTTGTTTAAATCTCAAAAAGTACCCAAAATATTAACTAAACCTTTCAAAAACCACTAAGAGAAGAAGACTAACCACAACAATATGTAATTGTCCATAAGAATTCACGTTATAATAAATGTAAAGAGCTGAAATTAAGGGTGTATCTATTGCTCTCTGAAGTATATTTGAATTGCAGGTAATATTTAGTTCACCTAAAATAAAAGAGCTCATTGAAGGGATAGGTTTACATATAGGGAACACCTAAAGAGGTAAGATAAGATGAGCTATTTGACACGTGTATAGTTATTAAAAGGTATTCTTATTTTTAGTGATGACATATACATTACAGAAAAAATAGAGCTATTAAATTTTGCAAAAGATTTAAAATTTACCTCATCCAAAGTTTTCCTTTTTTTCCTCTTGTTAGATCTGTGATTTCAGCCAAAGCAAAGCAAAACTCTAAAATGGAAATGGAATGGGAAGAAATAACAGCTGATAAAGACTGCATTTTCAATAAGTTAAACAGCTTCCTAAATTCACACTTTTGGAGTAAAAATAACGTATCAAATAATGTATTTCAGAATAAAGTTCCTAGTTTTAGAAACAGTCAACGCTTACATATTCTAAAAAAAAAAAGTTATCAGAAAAACATGATAGGAAACATGATGTATGAATACTTTGGACATAGATAGGAAATATGTTAAGGAGAGGAGGATTCATCCAAGTTATATAAAACATACCCACTGGAGATGGCTTTGGAGCTACGGGGTCATTGTTCACCATTGTTTTAACTGTGCATAAAATAGCACTGCCCTGCATCACCCCCCCAATTCACACCTTGGCTGCTCTTTCTCTCCTTTGTTAGCACAAATATTTTAAAAATATTATTCAGCCCATTGTACTACCAGTGAAAGGGATTTTTTTTTAATGTGTTTGCACTGAAACTCTCTTTATTTGAGACAGCTGCACAGCACGTGCAAAACACAAAATGAACCACACCCTGCATCCCTAGTGCCAAAGGGTCCTTGGTGCTTCAGCAGGAGCCCGGTTTTACAGGGTAGGCTTTGGGTCAAGAGGGAAGCTGGGTGCATAATGCAGAGACAGAGAGATTGAGGAATTGAGATGAGAGGACGAACCCTAAAAATAAAACAGATTGAAAACACAGACTTGATGAGTGAGATAGAAACTGTTGCCTGTTTCAGGGATCTTCTATCAGGTTGATGAAAGGTGTGCAATTCTCCTAGTGACAGGTCAATAAAACGAGGCAGCATTCAGTGGATTACTTGGGCAAGACCTCAGCTGTACCAGTTTGCAGATCTCTGCAGTACGTACATGTGAATGTGTACACATATATAATACACACACACACAAAATGCCTTGCTCAAAAGGTCACACACAAGCCAGGGCAGCTTAAAGACAGACAGAATATGCATGTCAAAGGCATCAATCAATACATTTGCTTGCTGTAGGTATGTATTGCTTGATTATAACTTTTCTCTTAAGCAAAATAGCAAGCATGAACTGCAGGCAGTGGAAGAGATAATGTACATAAAGGAAACCAAGGCCAGGAAGCTTAGCTGTCAGAAAGTATTGGAACAAAACTGCAGTTCTGCCCACAAAGTATGGTATGATGTGATGTGTTAATGAAGGTGTGTTATGTCAGAAACCTGACTGGTTTTTCATACAGTCTTGTGCAGACACAGTGAATTAAAATACTGAGTTGCAAATACTCTTTTAAAGGTTGTCAAAATTATGGCATATTCTGAAACATACAAACGAAGTAAATTCCTCATAAAGTTATAGCAGCTGGTTGTAGTAGACAAAGTGAAGACCATGATTAAAATTCTGAACCAAGAAGTCAAGCAGATATTTTGTTGTGAAATTAATCTTTGTCACCCTACACTGTAGCCACTTACTAACGTGGTTTTTAGTAATTTTTTCAAGGTTGTTTCTGTTTCTACGTCTGAAAGGACCACAGTTGACATACATGAGCCCAGTGATACTGGGGAAGCATTTTCTTTTCTGTGATGGTATTTCTAATATACGTGTCTGCCTTTTCATTAAGGCAGAGAGAAGTGTCTTCACACAAAAGACACACTAAAAATTTCAGGTTTTTTTCTCAGAAGTATGACCTTCTTGAGATTCACATCAGTAAGGTTTTACAGTAGAAAATAAGTCTTTACCTCCTAAATTGCCATGAAAAAATGCCATCATTCTTGGGGATTTGAGATGCCACCATCCCCAGACTTTGGTAATGCAGATTATGAGTGAGTCAGCTATTACTAGTTTTACGGATTTCTTTGGAACAGAGTGCTTGACTACTTGCATTTTTACATTTCTGAGATGCTTTTGATTAGGATGGCAATTTTACAGTCCTCCATATTACATGATCTTGAATTATACATGAGGTAGAAATTTGCTCATGTGTCATGGTATATGTCCAAATATATTACATCATATTACTACTGTAAGAACAACAGAATTTTTTGTCACGTTACCTGGCCAATTTGTAGTTCTACATCATTGCACATTTGCCATATTATACTTATTTTACTAGTTCCACAGGTACATTACATCTCTAGTGATTTCCTAGGCTTTGTTTGGCAAATGATGAGTTCTGAGTCTTGTAGAGCAATGACTCTAAGTTTATCTCTTTTGTGTCACACTGTATGATGAGTAGCATCAATAAAGCTTGTATCTCCCTGTTGGTGTTTTGAGATCATTAACAGTGGAGACTTAGAAAAGTTTCACAAATGTTGACTTCACATGTTTACTCTTGCCTTAACTGTTCTGCATTTTTTGGTGGGCCTGTTCTGTTCCTTGCACTTTTCTCATCTTCTTTATTTGAAAGTAATGTCTTCATTCATTAGGGCTTTTTCTGTCATTTAGAATTATTTTAACCTTGGAGCAATCTAACATTGACCTATACAAATTAGCACAGAACTGATGTGAAGGAATTTCTTGTCAAAAGCAATGCATTTTTCACTGACTGGACAAAGAAGATGCAGTTTGGACAAATCTTCTAAACAACTAACACACAATCTCCACTTGAGAATCTTGTTTTTGTTTTGTCCCATCTTATCTTCCAACCTAAGTTTTCTCCATTATCTTACCCTAACAAACAGTTTGAAAGGCTTAGGTTGTTCTTTCATTGGTCAAGAAATCAAGTCCTGTATTTTCCAAAGAGCTTGGTACTGCATCATGCAGGAGAATATTCCATAGCAGTTTATTAATTTCAGAAGAAATTTGATTATTTTTCCTTGCCTTGATTCTCAGTCAGTGACAGAAATCCCTGAGTGATCACACCAGAATAAATGCCTAGGATGCTGACTGAAGACAGTAATGACCATCAGATGACAGCAGCAGAATTCGGGACAAATAATTTCCCCTCTCATTTTTTAAACCCCAGCAAATATTTCCTGTGTCTTATAACCTTCTTTTAAAAAGTGCTGCATCTTTTGCTGTTAGGTTTCTAATTACATTCATGATATCTTTGTCTGGAGTTTCAAACCATTAGTAGAAATTGATAGCATAATCATCAGCTACAGAACATATATTTGTAGGATCAACATGTTCAGTAGCTTATCTCAAAGATAAACTGGAGTGATCCTGTCATTAATTTGACTATATCCGAGCATGCACTTTGATATGGTAAGTATGACCCAGTTTTCTTCAATCATGAATAATGTATTGCATTAATCACTCTTGCCATTTCCTTCTTCCAGGCTCTGAAATCTTACAGGGAGTGAATTGCACCATCCAGCTATATTGACAATGGCAAGCTCCTCATACTGTTGTAATGTAAGGATGGCTGTATTGACTGGACTAAAATACTCCCTAGCCATGCATCTTCACTCTGATGATGGCCACTGTAAGCTTCTTTATGCTTCAGGAAATTATTTAACCTAAGTGTATACAGTATCACATGTAACACATGGTATCTATAAAGAAGGAAGTATCACTGAATATGTGCCCTGTCCAGGAAATTGTTCTATTAGTTCTGTAATGATAAATATGCAGATTTTTTCTTTGCTATGAATGGTACTTTCCCAAAGGAAAAGTGTCCCTAACTGCAGCCAAGACTCTTGTTTGCTGTAGACTTTCTCCAAGTGTAACTTGTTTGGCCCTTTGCCATTATGGTCTGGCAAGCTGGCTCTGCAGTGTATCAGAGCCAAAAAGCTGTATAACTTGGAAGATAAGGATGCCAGTGCCTAAAACTAGGGGATTGCTACATTTTAGTGGCATTTGGTAGTTTTACTATACTCCTTGTAGATTTTCCTAGTCCTCTTATCCCCAAACCCTCTACCCTGTAACAAGTGTCCTGTCCTGCCATTGAAGTCACTGATTTTCATAGAAAATTACCGGTCTGAATTTACAAGGACAGGACGCTATATTCTTGAGTGACGAAGTTCAAGATTTTTCTTTTCTTTTTTGCCTTGCTTTAGGTGTTGTAAATCAGTTTAACCTAGAAAATATTTCAGGATTTCATGGGGGGCTGAAACTGAAGACACACAAGAAATCCATATTTTATGCTCAAAGATTTTAAACTGAAAGACTAATCAGTGCTGTCAGGAGGTGGGAAATGGGTGTTTGTAGGGGAAAACACCAAACTTCGAATCCTGTGTCTCATTGAAGGGAGAGACTGCTTTGGAGCTAAAAGAAGCACAAAGTAGGACGGTGCAAGCAAAGGCTGAAGTATCACGTACGCGGAGTGGGGCTGACGGAAGGACCGCGCCAGCCTGTAGTAAGTCACACTGTGAAGCCAGAAAAAGGAGCTGTTGTATCAGGTGAGAGGGAGTAAGCCCCATAGCGAAGGCCTGCTGCCATGACCCCGGGCAGAAAGACGCGTAATGCGGAGACAACTGCGTGGCAGTCAGAACGGCGCGGAAAACGGCTGCAGCCCAGCGGGCAGAAGTCCCCTGCGGAAGGGGGCAGGAGCCGTGGGGCACCGCTGGGGCTGCCAGCAGGGCAAGAGAGGCGCCGAGCGCCCCGGCCGAGGCTGGGATAACCCTCGCCGGCTCCGCGGAGCGCGGCGCAGCCCGGCTCCCCCTTCGCGCCGTGCGAGAGCGGCCGGGGCGCTGCGGCCGCCCTGGGCCGGCCTCCTCCCGCCAGCTGAGTCCCCTCCTCCCCGCTGCCTTCCCGGCGGCCGCCGAGCCGGCGGCGGCGGTCGCGGGCGGCCGAGCCGCTCGGGGCCCGGCAGCGCTGCCCATGGGGGAGTGCGGGGTGCCCCCCCAGGTCCAGCTCTTCCTCCGCGCCTGCGAGCAGGGCGACTGCGAGACCGCCCGACGCCTCTTGGGGCTGTCCGGTGGCGGCGGCTCCGCCGATCCGGGGGCCCCCTCTTCCTCCTCATGCGGCCCCGAGGAGGCGGCGGCGGAGCCCCGCGGTGAAGCGTCGTCCCCGCCGGCTTCCCCCGTGCCCGTGGACTGCACGGACGAGGCCGGTAACACGGGGCTGCAGTTCGCCGCGGCGGGGGGCCACGAGCAGCTGGTGCGGTTCCTGCTGCGGAAGGGTGCCTCGGTGCAGAGCAGGAACCACTACGGATGGAGCCCCCTCATGCAAGCGGCCAGGTACGGGAGAGAGGGAAGGATCAGGGCCGCGGTGGAGGGGGTGCGTCTCCGGCCGCCATCCCGCCTCGCCGCGGGGCACCGGCCTAGTCGGCAGCAGCCCCGGGGCGGGGAAGGGAGGGAGGGAGGGCCGCCGAGGCTCAGCCTTCTCCGCCCTCGGGCTGCCGCAGGCGCTGATCTCCCTCGCCCTCCGAACCGCGGTCCCTGGACCGAGGGAGGGCGCCCGGGAGCGCCGGGGAGCTCCAGGGGAATCAGCGCGGGAGAGAGGGCTGGCGCCATGTTGAAGGCCGCGGTCGGTCGTTGCCGGTGGATCCCGGAGCTGTCCTGAGGGGATCCGAGTGGTCACCTGTTCCCGTCCCTGGGGGTGGGTGACAAGGGGCTGCCGAGTGTAGAGTTGGCTAAGTGTTATGCATTAGGGGCATTAGGAATTATCTTTTCGTAGTAGGAATGTGGCGTTTGAAGCAGTGCACTCTACTTCTTGGTTAAGCCAGTGCAAAATTGGAGATAATGTGAACGCGAAACATTGCTCCCCTCTGTAACACCAGGTATACGTACGTAGCCTTACTTAATTTTCCATGGGTTTTTGGTTTTGTTTTTTTCGTATATACGTGTCTTACCTACTTGTTGAAAACTCACATCTGATGTAAAGCGTACTGAAGCGAACAGAAACAGTTAATTTCACTTGGCTTTCCCATGTTTTCTTAGGTGGCTTGCTGGAGGATGTGGAAAATCATTGCTGAGGGTTTTTAATGACAAAACTGGGTTATTTTCTGGGTCAGTGATACTGTGCTTTGCACGACCCACTGCTGGGCTGTGGGAGGTTCCCGTGTTGCTAATACTGGAGTTGGTGCTTGTCTTTATTCCTATAAGCACACCTTGGGCTCATAGGTGTGTTTTGCAGGGTTGGAGGGCATTGCTGTTCTATAATAACTGAATGCTTAATTGAGAGAAGAAATGTTTTTTTTTGTTTTGGTCTCTTTTTTAAAATTTCATAGCATTAAAATACTTGGAAGAAAAGACTCTGTTTCAAAGTCAACATTTCTCTTTTCAACTAATGGCCATAGAAAGTTCCCAAAGAATGAGTCATACAGCTGGTTTCCCAGTAAGAACAAGGAAGACAAGGTTCAACAATTTTGTTATTTTATGAAGGTTTAAAAAAAAAAAGAAAATAAGTTGCAGAAACAGTCTTAGATTTTTTTTTTTCCTCCTTAATGAAAACCATATGCTCATTCCCTAAAAACAATAACGTCAGATGACTATAACTCTCTCACTGATTTCAAGAATCACTGGCTGACATTTGCAAAGTACTGTATGTATTGTTGAAATCTGTGGAGAAAGCATAAAGTAGAAGAGCATGTTCCTCTTTTCTTTTTAATGGATAACTAGAAAGGAAATACAGTGTTTGATCAAAGGTAGGCTTCAGACTTACATAGATGTTTAATTTTCTGGCTGCGATTAGCCCTATTGAAATTGGACAGGAGGTAGCATATATGCATAAAATTAACCATGTGCAGGGGTTGCAGGCTCTACTGAGGTGATGCAGTGAGGGCTACCAGGGTAGGCCTAGGGAGTAGACAGACCCCAGAGGCTTCCTCCTGCAACTGTGTAGTTTCTGGAAGGAAACTAGGGACTCTGGGGCTCATGTTTGCTCTAAGTGGTTAGTAGCATTCTTTGGGGTTTCTTTGACTAACGTTTGCTTTGCTGTAGTGTACAAAGGCTGCTTTCAGTGTCAAAGTTGGGTTGTGCTAAGCGCAGTGTGCCCAAGCGTATAGTAGTGCATGATGCCCGCAGCGAGAGCACGAGGCACACATCTTGACAAGCTATTACATTTATCAAAATGTGGGGTTCTTCAGCTGGGAACAGTAAAGGGTTTCCATTTTCTCACAGATAACTGGTTTGCACGATTGTCTTTTGCTTACTGACAAACTACCAGCGCCTCTGATAGTCAAGAGATACCAAAACTGGGTTGCTGGTAAAACTGGTGTCAGAGTTCAGTACTCTGACCAAGTTCTCGTAGATATTCCACACAAGGAGGGTTTAGTGCCGAGTTTCCTTATTGGAAGGTATTTGATGTTACACAGGGTTTTAATTTGGCCTAGTAATGCAGCAGTCTCCCAAAATGATAGCACAAGCCTGACATAGCAACTGCAACAAAGTCGAATCACAAGATACCATGGCACACCCATTGCCAGTTGCTGTATGCTCGTCATCACAGTGCTGGGTGTTGGAAGGAATGGGTAAAAAACCACAAGACTGTCAAGGAGAATTGTAAATCACTCAACTGACCTTGTAGCCAGGAATAATTCTTGATAAGCCTGTGTGAACTGCAGGCCAGTGATTCTTTAGCATGAACTGGTAATGATGCATGCTTCTCCACTTGTGTGTCTCTGCCTGTGTGTTTCTTTGGGCATCCCCAGGTTCATGAGGTAACAGATAAATTGACTCTTTGCATTCTAGCCGAGTGAGTTTGTGGTTGTTCTGTCTGCCTGCTTGTGTCAGCTTACACAC
This sequence comes from Corvus cornix cornix, assembly GCF_000738735.6. Lineage (NCBI taxonomy): Eukaryota > Metazoa > Chordata > Aves > Passeriformes > Corvidae > Corvus > Corvus cornix. The sequence goes on along the minus strand of NC_046333.1, from coordinate 91,061,940 downwards.
TGGGTATCCCCAGTTATCAGGAAGGAATATGTGGCTGTAAGCCAACTCAAGCACCTTGGTTTCTTGAAAGTAATTCTTCTGGTTGCTCAGTTTTGGTGCTTGGTGTTGGGCTGAACTGTGTAGACACTTCCCCTGTGCTGGTCTGTCTGACTGAGGAGCCGAATGCTTTCTATTGATTGTTTTAGGGGAGGCCGTTCATGTGGCCAATTGTCGCACTCTGCTGGTAGAGCCATTTCTCTTAAAGATTGCCTCTGGTCCCCTTGGTGTTGAGGGAAGTTCAGCTAACTTTACAAAAGTGGTGGCCACTCACCATGTTCTCTGAGCTTCATGGGCACGTGTCTGTATTCATGGAGTCTTCTTCCATTGTGGGAGTACATTGGTGGTTCACAACTAGAAAACAAGGGATAATGCAAATAAAAGACTGACTATCCAGTTCATAAAATGGTCTTTTTTTCCCCTTAGTTAGCACTGACTCTTTGCAGTTTTTATTTCTGTTCAGTAGTAATGAGGGTACTTAATTAAGATCCCTGGAAACAAGCTGGCTTTGATCCTTCAACGTGATACAGCTCTGGAAATAAGAGGATGTAAGTGACTCTCTGTTTCCTGGAAGTTATGAGTTGGTGCCATGAAGCAGAAAATGCGGTGGGCATTTTAATGCTTTGGTCAGACCATCCTCTGCAATAGGTGCCTGCTTTATGAGCATGGTCACTGGTACATGTGGAATGGTTTAATTTACAGTCCTCAGCTGATGATTGCTCTCCTCCAGCAAGGTGCCATTGTCACATTCAGTGATGTGTGTATGATCCCTCATAGTGTATATATTACTCAATACACCAATTTGGTAACAAAGTTTTCTGGGTTCAGGGTATGTTGGTTTTTGCAATCCAAGGTGTTAAATCTCCTCTACTCTCTTTCTCCCAAGGTTTGGACATCTAAGCGTGGCCCACATCTTGCTGGAGAATGGTGCTGATCTCAATGCACAGAACAAGTTAGGAGCCAGTGTCCTCACAATGGCCTCCAGAGGTGGCCACGTCAGCATGGTGAAATTGTTGCTGGAATCCGGAGCTTTTGTGGACAATTATGACCATTTTAGCACAAATGTACTTCACAGCAGCAGAGACGACCTTCCTGATATCACTCCACTGATGGCAGCTGCTCAGCATGGACATGAGGCAGTGGTACATCTGCTATTGGACTGGGGAGCTGATTGTAACTACACTGTAAAGACAATGGGCTGGAGTCCTTTAATGCTGGCAGCTGTTAGTGGAAAGGTGAGCTTGGCACAGCAGCTCGTGGAGAAAGGTGCCAATCCTGATCACTTGAATGTACTACATAAAACACCTTTTGACATCTCTGTTGGCTTCAAACACAAAGACATGAAGGACTATTTGGAATCTCTCACAACGATCAGACCTCAGGCAGGTATGGAATGTTGCAGTTCTGATTGTGTATTTAGAAATTGAGGAGCTTATTTTGTATGTACATGATGTTCTTTGTAATTTGCAGCTGGATTTTAAAAATGTTGGAGTAAGTACACCTACTTCAGCTGAGGTACAAGTGCCCAACTTCGGCAGATTTTTTCCATGTTAGCAGGATAAGATTCCTGTCTTTATGTGGCTGTTTTGGGGACACTTTTCAAGAAATTTATGCAAACCAGCAGTGGGAAGTACTTAACAAGAGGGTTTGGAAGAGCTGCATCTGAATTTTCCAGCTTTGGACTGCTTGCTATAAAATATAAGCATGTGGCTAGCTCTAGAAAGATCCTTTTGCAGGTGCTACCACCCATCCAGCCATGGTGGCAGAAAGTCTGCACGGTAGGATAGTCCACTTTAGACTCTATGCCACTTGTGATACCCATATAGACTTCCTTAAATCTTACCTATTTATGTCTGTATTGTACTGCCATGTGGACATGTCCACAATCCCTGAACTTGTTGTCTATATTTGGTGTCATTTCTGCAGGTCAAGCTTCCCTTGTACTTGAAGATGTAAGAACAAAAATCAGGCATCTGTTTCTGCTGTAGAGAAGGTGTTAACTCAGATATTGACTTACAGGTTAAGTTGGAACTCCTGAGCTTTCATACAGCCACGCTGCCAGGCAGAGCCGATTCACTGTAGATGTTTGCCCATGACCAGTCTCTTGAGGACAGACATAAGTTAGTTACAGTAGACAGAACCAGAGATCCGTGGAATTCACTAGTGCCCCCGTGTTTACATGTACAGGATGTACGTGCAGGCTGAGTTGGCCTCATGAGTCTTCAAAACCTTCTGTGGTCATACGACTTAAAGTATTGAAGGACTCTGTTTAAGTGAGGATACTGGACTTGCTTTAAAGCAGATTAATGTTTGTCACCTGTGCTGAGGGGGAATTTCCGTCAGCAGGAGGGTAGTAACTCATTTGGGCAGGGAGGGGAGTAAAAATGTTTCTCTTCCACACAAATTTTTGCATTGGTTTTTGACCATAGTTCAGCCTTCTCCTAGTGCTGGAGTCTTGAATATCCTGTAAAGAAGAAAGATCATTTCTGTCATATGGAGACAGGAAAAAAAAGAACTTTTCTTCTGATCCATTGCCATAGATAGGGCAGACTGCCTCCCAGGAGAAAGCAGCTACTCTTCTCAGGGCTGTTCTCAGTAGCAAATTCAGAACTGCCTGGAATGGCTTGGGTGTTGCCTGCCTTCTGTCCCTGTCCTTACTTAGGTTTTCCCAGATGGCAATCTTTCCTTCTGGCATCTTCTCATGGTCTCCTGCTCCCTGAAGCTGCCTCTCTTCCAGGGTTTTCACATGGCAAGTATGGAGCCTGGTCCTTTCCTAAACTAGTCTTTTGAAATCTGTTTTCCAGTGGTGACCTCATACACAGTTCCTTCTGTAAGAGCAGTTTCTGAATCAGGAGAAAATGTAGGACCCATCACTCTCTTTCCTGGTCTTAAAATAAGAGTTTCTTGGAGTATTTTGGGCTTTTCAGCAATTGGTTTTGTTCAGCATATTAAGATGACTTCCTTTGGAGTCAAGCTGTGAACATGAACCTTTTCTGTATTTCATAAAAATGACAGAATTGGGCTCACGAAATCTCTCAGTGTCTCCTTGTTTTCCATAAAATCTTGTTACCCCATTGATTCTGTAGTGTCCATAATAATTTGGAAGATAGAGGACGATACATTTTTCTGGCCTCAGTGGAAGGTGAAAAATACATCACTATTTTTTCTCATCTTATATAGTGCCAGAAGTTTCAAAGCACTGTTAAGCCACATCAAAAAAAGATTATTCAGTCAAAATATTACCATCTGTAATAATTACAGTTCTTACTATGGATGGTTATCTGGGAGCTGAAGGATATTAATTCACAAGTAGCAAGCTGTAGTTAAATTGACACTATTATTTTTGTGACCTTTGCAAATTAACCTGGAAATACTCGAGAGGAAATAAAACTGGAGCAGCTTGTAAAACTCCTTTTGTGTCACCTTTCAAAATGATCCCATGCTATTTGAGTGTTCACTGTTATACTGAGGGTTTTACCAGACCACAGAATCTGTACTGTGGTTCTTTAGTGGGTATTTAGACTTCCAGGCAGGAAACAAAAGAGTTTCCAAGTACAATTTCCTGATGGAGAATGGAAATTGAAAAGCCTGTGCTGGTGCCTTATTGTAGTTTCTAGCTTTGCACAGAGAACCATACAGGTGAGTCATTCTTCCCAAAGGTAATAAAGAAGTTGTCAATACTTTCTTTGTTCTTACTAAATATATATCTAAACATATGTTTTATAGTACTTTAAGTTTTTAATAGTTTTTCCTATACAAATTTTACTAGAAATTATTGGGCTTTTTTTTGATTGCTAGTAGAAATGTTTGTATTTCTTTCAGATACAGAAAAGAGTCAACCTGATGTCTTTCATGCTTTGAAACTGGGTAAGTACTGCTATGGCAGCTGGTGAGGGGTCAGTAGCTCTGACTGAGGAAGCTGTGACCGGTCCGGAGAGATGGTCCCAAAAGGAATCGCCTTCCCGAGGCCCGGTGTCTTCCCTCAGCTGCCAGCTGGAGGGCCCGTGCAGAAGCTGTCAGCTCTTTAGTGATATCAGCTCGTGATTCCAGCTCAGCTCTTCAGGGCAGCCCCCAGGCCAGACCAGGGAGAGAGATGAGAGGCCCGGATAGCTGTTCCGCACGGAAGGAGCTTTATTGTTGGGCAGGGGCAGGGAGCTAGCTATATAGGGATACAGGGGGTGGGTGTCAGAGGGTAAAGGCCAGTGGGCTACAAAGGATCGGCATAGGGTCTCCCAGAGGATTCTGGGTCTGTCTTCTTCTCGCCGTGACTGAAAGTAGCTGCTTTCCCAGAGGGGGTCCTGCTGGGAGATTGAGCAATCTCCTTATCTCAGCAGATGTCCCTCCAGGGCAGTGGCTGGGCATACCCCACATACTGCCATGATTCTTCTACCCTATCTAGTTTTTCTAACTTCAGAGCATGTCTGTTTGCTAGCATGGGAAACACGATTTTTCTGTTCCCACTCTTCACATGTGATCTACCAAAATGTCTTCCTGGGAAAGCCTCAGGTCTGTTAGATTTTTGGAGTGATCATGTGCCCTTCTTGTATCCCTCAGATTTTTGAGATTACCAAATGTTAATGCTGGGTCAGAAGAAGTATCATGGGAGGGGCCAAATGAATACTGGTCAGCACACTGGGTTTGGACTTCTTTACTTGGCTATGGATGGCAGCACTGTTAAAAAAGTAACTCCCTAGGTTAAGAAGTGTCCAGGATTCAAAGTAAATTCTGGAGTCTCTGTAGGTTCCAGGGTTTCTGTTTAACAAAGTCTGTGCTCTCGGTCTGTGTTAAAAAAGCCACCTGCTGTCTTTTACCAAATTGGAAGATACAAAAAGTAGTTCTGTGCTTTTCTGTCGTTCCTGATCCAAGAAATTAGCTGAGTGGCGTTGGTGGGTGTGAGTTTCAGTGAGTGCATTCAAGTGCCTGCAGGGTTTGTCTGGAATTCTGGCTGACTTTCCAGCTGCCATGAAGCAGTTTACCATCTGAAGGTTTTTTTTAAAGGTGAGAATTTTTCCCTTTGCATAGCAGTTGATGATTTGCTTGTTCTTGTCCATGTTCCTGTGATGGTACACACAGAGATCTTTTTTTCTTTTATCTTCTTCCCTGCTTTTGCCTACCATAGGACATCAAAAAAAATACAGGAGGTGGGTGAGTTTAAGCCCTCTGTTTGAGGTAATCCTGACTACTTCGTATATTTTTTAAAAGCAGTCCTACTTGAAGATTTAGAAAAAAACCCACAACTTTGTTCAAATAATATTCAGTAACACATTTCATACTGCTTCTCCTAATCTAGACAAGAACTCAAGTGACTTCCAGCTCTTTGATGTGGAAAGGTGAAAATTAGATTAACTTTTAAAGAGCTGGAAAGATGACTAATGATGATTTACTCTTGAGCAAGGAGTAGGGAAGTTTTGTATTGGAGGTGTAGTTCAAATACTGGAGGCAGAAGAAAAAGTCATTCTGAATATAAGAAAGTTGAGCACTGAAGTAGACCGACTCCTTGGGAGGTTGTGGAATTCCATCAGTAAAGGTTTTTAGAATCAATGAACTATCTTTGTAAGAGGAACTTGTGGGTCAGTGTGAGACAGGGCGTTGTTCTACCTGCTTAAGGCAAGGGATGGCCTCTACCACCTCTTAGAGTGCCTTTGTACCCACCTACTTTGATTCTAAAATTGTTGATTCTGTGATTTCAGCCTGTTGAAATGGAACAGGGATCTTTGAAGGACAAATCATGGTGCCTCAGCATCATCAATATTCCTTGCACGACATCATCTTACGGCAATTTAATAGAAATATTTCCTATTTGTGTCTTCACAGGCAGGATGCACTGCAGTTCATAGAGCCTTCCTTAGTCATTCATTTCAGAAAATAATTCTTGTAATGGGATTGCACCTTAAGTGTATAGGTAGAGAAAATGAGGAAAATAACCCTAACCCTAATGCAATTTTATGTAGGCTGGAAAGATGTACTAATTAACTAAAAGAGGAAATATCAATACAGGTACTTAACTTTAGTGTTATGGTTGCTCTAGTACTTTATTTTTTTCTGTTTTAGTTCCACTAAATGCAGACCAGCGTCAGCAAATCAAAATACACAGTAATTCAGTGGCTAAGCAGTTCTCTGTTGCTCATTTATGTTATGTTTTATTACTGTTTTGCAGGAGACTTTCAGCTGGTTAAAGAGATTGTTGATGAAGATCCAAGTCAGGTTAATATTACCAATGCTGACGGTGCATCTCCTTTAATGATTGTGGCTGTAACTGGACAGCTGCCCCTTGTTCAGCTCCTTGTTGAGAAAAAGGCTGATATTGATAAGCAAGATAATGTTCATGGCTGGACAGCTCTAATGCAGGCCACGTACCATGGGTAAGATATGTGCTCTCTTTGTATCTAGCAGTAAAGCAGTTCAATTTTTCTTACACCCCAGTAGAAAAACCCCTTTTCGATACTGACTCTAGAAGCAGAGAGGTCTTACAAGAAACTAAGAGACTTGTGACCTCAGTTTTTCGTGACTCTTGCACTGGCCTCAGATTTTTGGAGCAGATGTGAATCACATTTTGATCACCACAGTGTAAGAAAGACATTAAACTATTAATTAGAGAATGTCCAAAGGAGGGCAACAAAGATGGTGGAGGCCCTTGAGGGGAAGCTATGTGAGGAGTGGCTGAGGTCACTTGGCCTGTTCAGCCTGGTGGAGACTGAGGGGAGACCTCATTGCAGTCTACAACTTTCTCATAAGGTGAAGAGGAGGGGTAGGCACTGATCTCTTCTCTATGGTGACCAGTGACAGGACCCGAGGGAATGGCCTGAAGCTGTATCTGTGGAGGTTTAGGTTGGATATTAGAAAAAGGTTCTTCACCCAGCAGGTGTTTGGGCCCTGGAACAGGCTCCCCAGGGAAGTGGTCACAGCACCAAGCCTGACGGAGTTCAAGGAGTGTTGGAACAAAGCACTCAGGGACATACTGTGACTCTTGGGGAAGGTGCTGTGCAGGGCCAGGAGTTGGATTCAATGATCCTTGTGGATCCCTTCTAATTCAGCTTATTCTGTGATTCTGGGATGTTTGGACTTTAGAATGAGTGGAGCATTTGGGAACCTGAAGGAAGCTCAATAAATACTGGGAACATAGTGCAACAGGCAGTCCCCAGGAGCCTTGGTGCAGATTTCATCTTCCATGCTTTGATGTTTTTCAGTATAGTGAGAGATACTATCACCCCTCCTATCAGAGTTGTAAGCCTACATGAAGTTATGAAACTTCAAGACAATCACCCTTCCATGTGCCCTATTTTCCAGTCTTAAAACCATTCCTGTGTTCTTCTATTCAGCCTTTAGTTTTCATGGAGTTTTTGGAAATGCAACCGAAATAATTGTCATTTTCTGTAAAGCTCCTTCATAAATGTAAGTAGATGCTTAGGAGTCAGACCCCAGAAACTGGCCTGGCTGGTACTTCACATGTGATATCTGTCGTATACTTAACCCTGTCTGAATACAGGATATTCAGTTTAGGAAGGTGAACTTTTCTCCGTTGTTGTAGATGAGGCCTCAGCAAGGTGAAGGTTCACTTCACTGCCTGGTAATGCAGTCATTGTATAAATGCAGGTATTCTGCTCCAGCTTTCGTTTTTAGTCAGCAGATCTCATTGGACTGTGCAAGTGCAACAAAGAGGAAAAATAGGAGGTCAAGTTGTCATTGCCTTGTGAAACTTTGCTGAAGTAGTTCTTGAGACCTTTATTGGTGGTAGTAGTGACAGACATTCCACAGAAGTGCGCAAAGATCAGTTTTTCTGGTGCAGCTGTTTCACTTAGCTGCAGTCACCCAGCACCAGCTGGAATAGAAGCAGCCAGCACAAAGTGGTGTGCAGGGCTGCTGGCATGTCCCCTTGCTGGTACTCAGGTACTTCTCTTGTCTGTGGAAGCACACACAAAGCTGAGTCCTGCATCTGTTCAGTTTAATGGAGGACTGGGGTATGAAAATTCCCTTCCCTAATATATCAGTCAGTCTTCACAGTATGAAACTTGGTTAATTAATTTTGTTAATATGCTTAATGTTTGAGGTAGTGGAATTTTAGGGGTCTTTGGTATTGTTCATGCTTAAGTAAAGCTAACTAAAGGACACCAGCTGAGTGAAAAGACCAGGAGGACATCCCAGCCCTGGAAATAAGGGCGTGATCTCTTGGAAACAAAACTATCCATGAAGGATAAAAGATACCCTAGTCATGCAAGATAATGCCAGCGTCACAGCCATCTATGAAACCCTCTCAGTGTTGTCTGGTGTCATAGGTAAGTAATGACAGCAGGACTGACTCCAGGGAGATCTGGATCAATAGATGAGCAGCAAGAATGCTGCAGAAGTACAGTTGCTGTGCTAAGTTTTACTGTGATGAGCAACCGTAGTACCAGTGTTAGTAATACACTTGAAGTGTACAAGAGCCCTGTGTGTAAAGCCACATTCAGAGTGCCCCAATGTGGCTGGAACACCTCATGTGCATAAATAAATACTTACCCTTGTAACTCTATACTTTGCATCTGAGCCTTTTTCTTATCATGGAGAGTTGCAAATTTTCATAAAATCTGTAAATCTTTAGCTTCCACAGAGCCTCAGCTAACCCTTCCTCAGGACCACCAATAGTGTAAAGGGTCTTGGGCTTGAAGGAGGGAGCACACAAGATCTCTGTGAGCCAGAGGCACTAAAAATTGTGTCTCTATGTGTCTTCAAGGTATAGTACTGGAAAATAGGATGGAGGGACGATAGTTTTAAAGAAGAGAAAATAGGAAGTATGCAGAGGAGCTGTGGTGATGATAAGCAGAATTTTTTTAAAAGAGAGGAGTAACAATCCTCCTCCATTTTAGGCTGATTTTGTGTGGAGTAAATTCAGGAATGAAAATGTCATCTGTATGATAAGAAGTGGTGCTCTGAAGTGGAGATGTTGAGATCCATTTGTCAGCTTCATTATCAGAATTCGTAGTTACCTGTGGGTGCTTGAGAATGTTTTTCCTCTGTGTTGCTGATGCATGTCAGAGTTTGTTTTTATACAAGACCAGTTGCTGCTCGAGAGTTTTGTATTTAATATATGTTCCCTAGCTTTGTTGTTTGTTCAGTTATTTCATAGGCTGAATCAAGTATTGTTTTTAAATCACAAGGCAAGTCCTGCTTACTTACTCAGGTGTATCAGAGGGGAGGGGGGCTAACTGGAATGGGATGATGAGTGTCTTTTATGCAGCTAGCTTTGAGGAGCTTTTGTTAGAAGGTGTTTGTGTTGGTTGACATTTAATGCTGATTGTTTTTGCATTTTAAATGCCTCAAGGAAGTGATAATGTGCCTTCTCAATTATATAATTTATAGCTGTAATTAAGTGAAGTACTGTTGGAAGTTTATAAATTATCTTCAGTCAATTTGGCGTTTCTGTATGCAATTTCTTAATGTGTGAGTTGTGAGAATGACATTACATTGAAGTATTAGTGATGATATCTGATGACTATTGAACTGACCTTTGTCGTTGCATCTGCTTTACTGCCCTAGGCATTAATGGCTTTCATTGGGAAGGTGTATAGCAACATATTGCAGTCACTTCCACAGGATCAGCTTAAGAAACTGATTATTCAAATTAGGCTTTTAAGGCTGACTTTCTGCATGTTGATTAATGTACTTCGTAGTGAGTAAACAGTGACTGACAAAGGACTTGTGGGAGCTTCTGAAGAGCTTGTGAACAAATTTTACACTAGGTTAGCTGTAGAATGTGTAAAACTGATCTCTAATCGAGGAGCAATGTTACAAAAGGTTGAAAATGGAGTATTGGGGGCTTCTTTCTTCACTTACTTGTCCTTTAACATGATCAATGCCTTTTTTCCTTCCCTTAAAGAAACAAAAATGTTGTAAAGTATTTGTTAAATCAAGGAGCTGACGTTAACCGTCGTGCAAGAAATGGATACACAGCTTTTGACCTGATAATGCTGCTGAATGATCCAGGTATGGTATTTCAAAATACTCTGGAGAAATGTACAACATAAACAAATATACATTCTTTCCAATCTAGAAAATACATTGCAGTTGCTGGGAAGTATCCTCTGCTGTCCAGGCTGGACTGGACCAAGAAAGGACAATGTGTGAAAATGGTGGGGTTTGAGTTAATTGGTTAGATGAATGCATACGTTTATGGAATAACAGATTTTGTGTATTCCTCTTGCCTTTGTTTCTGAAAACTGTGCTGTTTGTGTCACCAGAGCCAGCTGAATGGCATTTGATTGTGGGGGCACTTGTATTCTGTGGTGTCATTAGCACAGAGCTGTGAGCTGGAACTAGAAATTGCCCCTTGGTAAAGAGCAACAAAGGGACAGGATAAAGAGTGCAGTCAGAACAAAACTAGGGAACTCCTAGCTGAACCTCTCACTAGTTCTGTAAAGGCTGAGAATAAATCACACCTCAGGGTTCAGGTTGTTTGTATGGAAGTGCTGTGGAACAAGGTAGTGTGTTTTGGGGAGGCTTGAATGAAACACATTTAGTTTTTGTTGTAGTTTGTTTAGCATACATTATTTGATATTGTTAACCATCCTTGGTACTTGAATTGATTTATCTGAAACCAAAACCCGTTACTGCTAATGAAGTCTCTGAATTTACACACGTGGTGGTTTTGGTTACTAGCAGATTCTTTTCCTTGTCAAAAGTAGATCACTAATAGTACAGCATTTTAGACAATAAATACAGTGAATTATTTTAGAACTAACTTCTGTGATAGAATAGTTTGTCTTGTTACTTCTTTCTCTCTCGGTCAGTTCTGTCTGCCCTTCTGAAAATTCTCCCTGACTGCTGTACAAAATGCAGATTTACAGAATTTTTTTTTTTCTTCCCTGTCTTCCGTCGTGCTTGTTCTTTTTTTCTTCCTCTTACTTTATATTTCTTAATTCTTTTTTGTCCATCTTTTTTCTTACCACTTCTTTTCAGTCCCTTCATTGTCCAGGCTGAACATCTTCTTTCTCTTTGGGATTTACTTTCGAACTTCTTTTCTGCAACCTACGCTTGAAGAAAGAATATTTATTTTTCTCTACTCTCTTCTGTGTCAGGTGAGAAAAGGGAGCATCACAATATTGTTCTTAACTTGTACAAAGTGCGAGAGGAGGCAGTTCACTTGGTCACATGTGACTGATTCCAACTGAATAGGATGCTTATTTATATTGATAAATACCTTTAGAGAGGTGATAAGACTGCAGCCCACAGTGTGGGGAGAAGGCATGGGAAAATAGGTCAAGAAAGAAAGAAGGTTTGGGGGTTCATCTGCTTTGTGTTTGAGAGATAGATCAGTTGCTACTTATATGGGATTTACAGGGAAAGTGTTGGTGAATTGGTTGTAATTTGGGAAAGCAAAACAGACCAAACATTATCTTAATTTGCTTCCTTTTAGACACAGAGCTTGTAAGGTTATTGGCATCAGCATGCATGGATAAAGACAAGAATAAACCGAACAACAGATCATCTCTGCCTTGTTCCAGAAGTAGGCAATCCTTAAACATCCCAATGTTGCCAGATGACAAGGGAGGCCTAAAGGTAAATATATTCATTCTTGATAAAAACTCATTAATTCCTGTAATGTGTAAGCAGAGAAAGTAATGGGTAAGAAGTATTTTGGATCTAATATGTAACTGGGTTTGTTGTCTGAATTCCTTGTTGATGGTGCATTCTGGTTTGTGGAGCATAGCATGTGTCCAACTTCCTTTTTGTCAGATGTCAAGGCAATGGGAAGAGTTGGCATTGAATCATTTCAGTGCCTAGAAATAGATCTCATGATTAAGCGGAAGGTACCATGTTCATAAGTTTGGAACTCAATTTCCATTATCATCTTGCTTTTAAATTTGGACAGAGGGTAGGCTCCTTTATAGCCATAAATGGAAACAGGCTATTGGCACTGAAAATTAAAAAGATCATAGTAGAGATTTTAATATGAAGAGTGGTGGAGGAGCGTGCACTTGAGACTTACATGTCCTCTGGCATGCTGTATCCTTAACTCAAAACTGGTGGTGGTCCAGTGGGAAACAACATGGAGTTAGAACAAGAGTATGCCACTTAAAGATACTGCATCTTACCCTGTCTGTTTGCAAAAGAGTAGGAAAAAGAGTTTTGTTGTCGTTGCTGTTCTTGTTGCCTATTTCCAGGCATCAGTTTATTTAGGTGAAGAATCTTTAATTATGGTGTACCTCAGAATTTCCTGGAGTCCTTGTTGTCGTCCTTTATGTATAAATATTACTAGGATCTTGAAAACACGCATGTTAATTTCCAGGCTATTTTTGACATGAATTTTAAAGACCATTTAAAGTTCTGCCCAAATCTGTTTTTGCAGTTTTAACTATGAAGGAACATGTGGTTGTTTTTATATGATTATGCTATTATTCAATATGATACAACTTATCAATTTAGATGGACCTATTTTATTTAGATGGGAAATTTTCAGATTAGCTTTTGGCTTTATGGAATACAGATCAACAGTGGACTGGATTGCAGTTTTATGACACAAAGGCTTGAATTAGGGTCATAAAAGATTGTGAGATGAAATAAAAAAGATTTTTCATTGATAAGGATATACGCATGAGTGTTGACACAAATTTAATATTCTGGATTGTATGAGTATTTAGTCTCAGAACTACAAAATATTACAGGACTTACTAGTCATAATCAAGTACTTATTCAGCAGAAATTGTGTTCTGTATAGTTCTAAAATAAATATAATCTGGAAGCCAATATAGTCCATTCTTCCATCACTGCTTAATGCTCTATTAATCAGCTTGTCTGACCATGAGTATGTTGCATATCTTACTCTTCATACAAAAGCTCAAAGAGGGTAAAAATTACATTTTCAGATTTTCTGGGTGGAGGGCAATGTCATAACAGTTATGTCTCTTTGGGCCAGCATGTGGAGAAAGGGCTGGAGGGAAGAACCTCTCCTGGGTTTTGTAGCAGCAGTGTTTCCATGTGGACAACTGCTCTGTGGTGAGCTGGAACTGTAAACAAAAGATACTGGCGACTCTGCCAGTACAGCACTTTTCTGTCTAGATCAGTGCAAGTGTCTGAATGTGGGGTCTGCAGGATCATGGGAATGTGAAAGCGAGAGGGAATTAATGAGCCTAACTTGCCTTTATGCGTGGAGACTGAATAAACATGCCAGGAACGTCTTTGACAGACATTTGGTTCACCGCTTCTTTCACCTCATCCCATGGTCTCCATCAGCACCCAATTCCACTACTTGTTGTTTTTTGGGGTCAGAATTTTTTTCCTCCTGATTTAACCTCTATCTCTTATGTTGTCCATTAAGTTGATTGATTCTTGTCCAGTGGTCACCTTCATTTTTATAAGAACTGTATAAATACTTAGAGAACTAAAATATTCAGTCTTATTTTTTCTAGTCTAAACAAAATTGATCAGTGCAAATTTCCTTGCTTGTAGGTTTTGTTTCCTAAACTTTTTACAATTTCTAGTTTATATGTTATCTGTCAAGATGAGGGTTCTAACATGAGTGATGAGATTCTAACTATGGTCTCAGTATCACATAGTAGCATACAGAAACTATGTCATGGATGTGTTTCCTGTTATCAGTGAAATTCACTTTTTTTGCAGCTGCAGCAGTAATGCTGTACATCTATACTTAGTTTCTGCTATGTTGTGACTGAATTTTTTTTCTTTTGTGCACCTGCTTTGCTACTTACTTCCTTTCCTATATTAGTACTCCTGATTTCTTCTTCTTGCATGCCAGCTTGACCTCTACTGAATAATGTCAATTTGGCAGTGTTTAAATTCAGAGTGTTAAAGGTGCTTAGAACTTAAAACTGTCTAGATGGATGTCTTCCGTAGACTGTGTAAAACATGTGGTTTCATTGTTGCAGTTGTTAGTGAACATTTCCAAACCTACTGCACAAAGTATGTTCTCCCAATTTGAGTTCAAATCATTCGCAATTTGTCTCATTTTTTGGCTGTGATCTTTTCCCTTTATTAATTTTACTTGAATCATATTTTTCTCAATTGTTCGATGAATGCTACATGAAATAGCAATAAAAGCTTTATTAAAGTCAAGCTGCATTACAGATTTTCCTCCTTTATGCTCACCTGACTGGTTACTCTGTCAAAAAGAGATTCATTTGGTAGAATTTATTTTCAACAAGTCTATGCCGGCTGTGTCTTACAAGCTGTGATGACATATGAAGTTTTTTCAGTTATGCCTTGTCATGTTAAGCATTTTGATCAGTAAATTTTCAGATTTTCCTTTTTCAGTGATTGTATATTTGCCTTTTGGCTGCTGTCTATAACTTCTTCTATACTCTTTAACTTTTACTAAAGATAATCAATATTTGTTCAGAGGTCATGTTGCCTATAATTAATCTGGGGTAATTTTAATCAATATTGTCTGGTTTTAATTTGTATAAGCTCACTTAAATACTCTGTTAAGCAAATGCACATATATTCTTGCCTTCCTCCTGTTAATGGTATTCATACTAAAATACCTGATCACAGGTAGGCTGCTTTTAAAGTTTAAAAAAAGTAAGCACTTTTCAGTCTCACCTCTCTGATCACTTTTGTCCTTAACTAGTAGACTTTTTATTTTGTGATGTGTTTCTTTTATTTTTAATTTATGCACAATATGGACCCTTGTTCCTTTACCTGCTGATAATGTAGTGGATATTCATGATCTCATTCTTCACCTCTATCAAACAAGAACCATTAACTGCTTTGTTTTTCACCATTTCATGGCCTCTGTGTGAGTCAACACACATGGGTAACCAAGGCAACTACCAAGCCACAGCTAAAATGCAAGGAGTAGATTTGTTACCTCAACAACAAGGCTGGGTGCCAGAGACACACAGGGACCCAGGCTCCAGTAGGCTTAGCTCATCCTGTAAGAAAAGGCTTCCTGAATGTCTGTGAGAGTGTGTTACCTCTACACAGAAATTCTACTTCTCCAAACAGGCAGAGGGTGAACAACAGTAGGCATAATAAATGGAGTTTTCCACACCTACATTTTTAGCATTCCCAGCTGAAAGGTCACTTTGAGCAGAAACCCTTCCCTCCTCCTCTTTGATTTTAACTCTTTCTTCCCAACAGCCTCAAAACCAAAGTTGTTCCTTTTCCATATGCAAATATTTTATTTCCTCTTTTTTCTTTCTGCCTGTTCTTCTTCAGCAAGTTACACTCTCAATGTCAGTATTAGAGCAGTGTGAATTATCACATTCAATTTCTATTTTAGGTTAAAATTGTTAGAGGGCAGAGATTTCCAGTTATCCCCCTTACTCTTTAATTCCTAACGTTGTTAAAAATGTCTATGGTATTTCTGAAATGGCAACACCATTCTTCTAGTTCTTTGATACTGTTGCCTTCTCCCACTGCTACTAGATTTCACCCTTTTGATAGACCTTATTTTTAACCAGAAATGCATTTTTGTTACTTGACTGCTTCAGTCTATTTAAAGCCCTTTATTACAGCTTCTGTACATGTGTGATGTGGTAGGGGTATATGGAGAGGCTGCAACCTCCTGCAACAGCAAATTAAAAACTCCAGAGATCAGATCTTCATACTGTGAACACCAGAAGACAAGATAAAACCTCTCCAGTGTCATTACTTTCTTCCCAGAGAGCAGTAGTTTTTTGTCTGGTAACACAGTGGCTGTACTTACTCCATTGCGATGTAGTTTGTGGTGTGAGCGTGTATTAAGGAAGCAGAAGCACTGTGAGGAGTAGTAAGAGAGATGATGGGCAGTTAGAAGTGATCTTTCTTACAGAAGCAAGGTGGCTTCAGTGACCAAAACCAAGAAGTGCAAGCACTGTCTTTTGTGAGCTCATTGTCCTCTGTGTTAAAACTAGATGAACTTCAGTTCCTTTTGGAAGGTGAATAAATGCTGAGCTGTGGGTTTTATTGCTTTCCCAGAACTATTTGTCTCTTATGCCTTTTTTTCATCAGATCCTTGTTGCTGAAAGTAATGTAAATCTTTATTAGTTGTGATGCCAAAGAGATACAGAAGTGTGAGAACTCTATACATTACTAATGCTCTGTGCAGATTTGAAATGGTTTTAATGGGCTTCTGCTACAATGCAGAGAATAAGTTTACAGTTTATATTACTTCTACCATAAGACAGTTGCTAAGACATTTATCAGTGAGTAGTTGAAAAATATTTAATGCCAAGAAGGGAGCAGAATATGTATTGAGAGAAGGGATTGTTACTTGGATTTGCTATCACCTAAAGCTGCCTTGATGAAGTGTTGTCACTTTACCATGACTTTTATAAAAAAGTGTTCCAGAAAGGGAAGGAGAACTTTACTAAGAAATAATCAGAAGGTACTTAAAATCTGATTTACCTAGAAGCCACATAATTTTTAGTGCAAATGGCATAGGTTTAGTATAGTCTAGAGAAATGTCTTAAAAAAGACTTGAAGCAACTTGCACTGTCTGCCTGCAAAAATGTGCAAGTCTGTGAATATTTGAATGAATTGTATTTTGAGCAAAGGAGTCCTTTTGTGTAACAGTTTCCACATGTGTGATATCTGTATGGATGGAGGTTATAGCTACATAGTCCTAAGGTTTGTGTTGTTTTCACAGCTGCTATTTCCTTACCTTGCTCTTTTTCAGTTTATAGTCTTTCCAGTCTGGTTTAAATTATCTGTGTAGCAGCACTGTATGGATTGTGGATCTTTAGTTTGACAGGAATACTATCAGAACTCTTCCAGTTCGCCACTGATTTTGAAAATCTTGAGGAGAAGCTTTGATGCAGATCAGATAAGCTCGTATGCACACCTGTAAAAAGCAGAAAATAGAGAGGCCACTCATTGATTCCAGAGAGTGTAAGAACTGATGGTGAAATTGGAAGTTAGTGGGAAAATTAAATATTTGCTATGTAGCTGCAAAAATTCCCTATTCAAATTGCCCTAATACTTCTATCTACTTTGGCCTTCCAGATACTGTGGAAAAACATTTTAAAATATTTGCCAGGTGAAAAATAAGGGAAGAGATTAATATAACACATACAAATCATGGCGAAGGATTCTGTTGGTAACTGCAAAGCACTTTAACATTGCTTTTTAGTTTATTTCAAAAATTCCTTGATAGAATTATCGCTGCTGGAAGGATTACTTAATTACACATTTTGTTTCCTCATTTTTTTCTTTTAGTTGGAACTGAATTGTTTTGTCTTCTTATCAATCTAGTCCTGGTGGAGCAGGATGTCCAATCGATTCCGCAAGCTGAAGTTGACTCAGACATTGCGCCATGGATTTCCTTCCAATCAGTTTGCGCCTTTTCCGGATGAGCCCGAACCATCATTAAATTCCACTATAAAAGGAGCCTCACAGAGTGATACGGACACCTCTGGAAACCTTGATGCTGCTACAGCTTGGAACACAAATAACAAAGCTGGTGGTGAGCTCTTGTGGGGTACTCAAGATGATACTATTTCTGATTCCTTGGTTTAGTTCTGCTTTAGCTTAGTATAAGTGAAAGAACACATAATGTATTTGTAGTCTGTAGAAGGAAAGATGTTTATACTCACTGTTGATCATGCTGAGTGCAGCATCATTTAAGCAGGAAAATGCTAATATAACCATGTTACTGTTCTTTAGTAAACACCATTAAATTGGACAGGTCACTGAAAAGTATTAGTATCTTCCATAAACTAATTTATGTAATGAAAGCCAATTTATTTAAACAAATAAATAAATAATTCTGAGAAGAAAGAGAAATGGATAAAGCCCAACTTGTAAAGCACATCTACTGAAATTGTACAGCTCTCCATGAAAGTCCCCCACAGTCTGTGACGTAAAGTTAGACTTGGCTTAACTTTAGTTGAGGTGTGTGACAGTGTCACTGGAAATGTTCATTCTGTGTGCTTACTGAGGGTAAAGCTGTTGATTGTTTAAAAACAATGAGCTATCCTTGGAAACAAAAGTAGAAGCATGTAAACAATAAAACATAATTTATGTATTTTTCAGGTGCAAACACTGCGAAAGGAGGAAAGGACGATGAATTATTGACAACCATGGTATGTTGCAGTGTTCTTGGTATCTTCAGCGTATTTCAGAGGGTCATGTAGCTCCCATAATTTTTACAGTTTTTGCCTCCTGTCCAAGTCACCTCTAGAAAAAGAGCCTGTTTACAGTGTAGACTGGAACTGACAGGCTTTGGTACACCCACCAGTAGTTCTCAGAAAGAACTTAGTTTTGGAAAGTACTAAAAGTAGTGTGTTATGGAAGCTGTACAGACTTCTTTCAAGAATTACCCATACCTTTGTTTGATAAGCAATGAAAAAGTAAAATTGATGCAACTGCTGCTTAGTTGCTGAGAAGCAGTATGAAGTGAGGAAAACATGGATGGAACATGGTACAATGGAGGTGTGAAATTACTAGTAGAGACAACCACAAAATATTTTGTTTGGGACGTGTGTTTGTGTTATGCTTTTTCTTCTTTTGTTATGTTGTAACTTTATATTTCCCTGCAGCTTAGTCACTGGTGATGTCATTAAATTTGGCTGGTTATTATCTTTATGTTCTTTTGTAAGAAATTTGAGTTCTTGTGAAAGAACCTTTGATATGACTGACTGGCAGAACTCCAGGGAGCAAAATCAGTTGTGGTAGTTTTGTCTCATTCTTCAGTACACATACAGCCGGAACACACAGTTGTTCACTGTTTCCAGGTATCCTGTCTGGAAATACAGAGAGGACTACATTGTTGTTTCTTTGGAAATTGATTTTTAACATTCTTGGTAAAGTTAACTTGCGCAATATTTTTAGCCCAGTAAAGGAAGAGACAGTTTTTGCCACTTAATGAACCATATTCGTTGTATCAAATGAATAGTCGTAATACTGAGGGGTGCCACAATGTTCATTGGTTTCTCTCTGTTACTATGTGTTATACTTCTCCTCAAGTAGTACTTTTGTGTCTCATTTCCTTTCTGTTTAAAAATGCTTGTGTTTTCATCTTTTTGCTTAACTTAAAATTTTGAAAATTCATCACCAGCTCCCAGTAATCTTTCTTAAGAACTATCTTTTTCCCCCCCTTTTCTTTGTTTCCCTCTGTCAGCTGAGGAGTAGTGCTCCATTTACCAGGCTGCCCAGTGATAAGCTGAAAGCAGTGATACCACCTTTCTTACCACCCTCAAGCTTTGAGCTTTGGAATTCTGACCGAACACGACTCAGCAAAGATGGCAAATCTGAACAGATGAGAACTGCCTGGCCACAGAGAGCCATCAAGCACGATTTTAACAGCAGTGGGAATTCTGATATAGTAAGCAAACGAAATGTGTATGAAAATACTGTGTTATGCCCAGGTCCTGCTGACCAGGGAGCCACTTTGTTTCTGATTAGAAATTATTTTTAACCCACTGTCTCAGCAATGGCTTGTCCTTTTAAGCAGTGCTGCTTAGGAAGAATGCACATCTGTATGGAAGGAACATAATGGAACAAAAGTTTTGTGTGAAATGAAACAACTTTTTCTTTGGTTTAGTTTGACTTTTGGGGTGTTTTGGGGTCTTTGATTTTGTTTGGTTGATTTTTTTGTTTTGTTTCGTTGGGGTTTTTTTTCTTTCTTTCTTTGGTTGGGGGGGGGGGGGGTGTGCTGTTAACCAGAATCACCAAGAGTGTGGGGGAAACTGCTCTGACTTGGAAGACCAAGGACAGAAAAAGAAGAATTAAAATTGCTCAATTTTTAGGAACTGAGCAGGGAGGAAGAAATACCAGTAAGACCAATATACAGACATAATATTCTGAAAGATTAGCAGTAGATAAAATTGTAGTGAGTAGTGATCAAGTGGGCTTGAAGGCACATAGCCTTAAATTGGAACTACTTTAAGACTGGAAAAAGTCTCAATTATTTCTGTTTTTAATAGAAGGAGCTTTCCTGATTCTACAATGTTTTCAGTGAAAATGCAAACCAAAAGAAAAATAGGTGGTTTGTCTTGAGACAGGAAATAAAACAACCTTGACAGCCTTTTCTTTTGTAGTTGGAGAAAAAGGAGAAGTGCTTACTCCCCTTACTGTAGAAGACTAGTCCAGAACTGTATTTCAGTGTCAGCTCCAGAAATGGGGCAAGGAAGACATTTAGGAGGA
Organism: Corvus cornix cornix; assembly: GCF_000738735.6. Classification (NCBI taxonomy): domain Eukaryota; kingdom Metazoa; phylum Chordata; class Aves; order Passeriformes; family Corvidae; genus Corvus; species Corvus cornix. The sequence goes on along the minus strand of NC_046333.1, from coordinate 91,041,846 downwards.
TTTTTTTTCTCTTTTCTTTTTTTTAAGTGGCAGTTAGCTTAATAGCGGTAGAGGTGATTTAGGTGGAATAAGGCAGACTGTTAGAAGGGAAGTGATGTAACAGGAAGGTACGTGTTTATCATCCCAAAAAGGACAGTTGTAATAACATAACTGAATAATTGGTGTGTGTGTAAAGTGAGGAGCAGGGAAAGTAGGGGAGGACTAGCCATCAGTCCTTCTGTGAGGAAAGAAGTGTCTTGCTAAGGAAGGAGGGAAGCAGTAAGAGTTGGAAGAAGTGATTTGGACAGCAGGATAAGAGACATGAAAAAGCTCATATGTCAGATGGCTGTCAGTGGCTAATGGTGTAAAAGAAAAAGAAATGAAGGAGGATGTGGCTGAGGAGTTGGGTAATGTGTAGCTGGATCAGTAGTGCCTCAGTTAATAAAACTCAATAAAGTGGTGCAGCTAGCTGTTTAGATTGCAGGGAATATAAAAATACAGCTGGTGGAGAGAAAGTTTATATCACTTCTTGCAGCTTAATTTGTAAGAAATAAAGATATGATGGATGAGAAGTTGGTGGTAGCTGTTTAAGATGGGAGAGACAAAGACAGGATTCTGCAGGAAAGACATTTTAGGTGATATATTTTCTTTTCTTCCCCACTGCTCAGAATACTGTGTATATCATATCTCAGGTGCACCATATATGCTCATTTGTGTTGGCCAAAGATTAAGAAGAATTAATGGCTTAATATAGTGTAATTTTTTCATTGAATAAATACATATATATATAAGTATATGTTCAGTATATATGTATATGTAAAATAAGATTCTTTCTGATATCCCTTTTGTTCTTCAGTGAAAGTTTCAGAACTTGGGATAAATAAAATAGCAGTTGAAGTTTGATCTTTATTTTTTTCAAGAAAGAACAAAATTATTTTTCATTTTGTTTTCCAGACATCTGTTAGCAAAGGTACTAGACCAGTCAAATTACCAACATTTGCAAGAAGGCCAGCATCTCCTTCAAATTCCAATAACTTCAACCATTCTCCCCATTCTTCTGGTGGATCCAATAACATCTCAGGAATTAACAGGCATGGAGGAGAACTGCATAACAGATCAGGTACCATTTTTAATAAGAAAGTAATTTGTATCTTATTCAGGTAAAAAAATAGTGTTTGTGATGATGGTAGAAGATACTAAACCTCTTCTGAGCACTCCTACCACTGTAAAAGCAAAGCTTCTGTAAATTTAGTGGTCACAGGATTGAACTTCGAACACCTACCTAAGGGCAGAGAAGCCTCACATCTGTTACAGAAGTGTCAGTGGTCGGCCCAGCTCATGCAGATTTTATTGGGCCCACCCCATGTCATTGTGCCATGCATGTCATAGAGCTGACTCCTACACATGTTGCTTACTTTTTGAATTCAAATCAATTAAACCAATTTTATTTTCAATTAAAACCAAAGCTGCAAGCATTTTACCATTAGTTATTGAAGACAATATGGTGAAGTGGCTCATGAAAGTTATATCTAAGGGTGTCAGCTGTGTGTGTGTGTGAAGCCAGGGATGGCTTCTCTCTTCTGCAATTGATTTTTGTTGTTTTTTCTGGAAGCTGCTGGACAGATCTGAACCTTACAATTGTTTTTTGCTTCATCCAGTCAGTTTTTAAATGAAAGTGAATGTTTGAGAGTTAACAAACATTTCAAAATTATGGTTTCCTTTACTGGGTTTATTCTGTTTTTTGTTTTAGGTGGCAGTGCAGATAATGTTTTGTCTCAGATTGCAGCCCAAAGAAGAAAAGCAGCAGGCTTACCTGAACAGAAACCCAGCCAACAGCACAGTCCAGTCCAGTCAACTCCTTCATCTACTCTGTCAGATTTGCAGTGTGCTCAGATTGTTGGCAATGGACATGTTGTAAAGGTAACAGGAAATGTAAAATTTTGCACTTCCAAACTGGCCAATTTTAATAGGTCATATCTCAGTTATGGGTGGTTGGTGCACAGCATTGCACAGCCAAAAATGAATGAACACTTGTTATGTTAGTGGAAACTTTTCAGCTCTACAAACCTTACTTTTAAGTGCAAATCTGCAGAAGATGAAACCTAATAATAAAACATGATTTTACTTTATTATTAGTTTCACTCTGTGTTAAAAAACAGTAAATGTAATGCTTGATCTTAGGGTAGATCTGCACTATTATGGTTTCTCATTATTTCTTTCTATGGTCCGGATCCAGTGTTTTATGTTAGTTATTCCTGGATTTTACCCTGAAGTGGTATAGTTAGTTTCTCTAGCTAGTTTCCCTTCAAAGGCTCAACCTGAATGCAGAGCATGACATAATTTGTACCAGGATATGCTGAGCACAGCAACATGCATGTATCCAGTCTGCTCCACAAGGTGTTACTTTCAAACAGCAGGTCATCACCAAAGTCGGGTTTTGCTCACAAGGCTGTACTATCTGTGCTGACTTCCCTGTCAATTCCATGGAATGAGTAGCTTTACCCTCATGACCTGCACGTTTTTGTGCATGTACTTTGAAGTTCTTAACTACTTTGTACAACATTTTTGAGGGTTAAGATTTTAAACCTTGAAGATCTGCAGAGACACAAATTTGAAAGCAGCATCATAACAGCAGATGTGACACGCTGTTGAGAAATTGATGGGTTTATTTACACAGGGAAACATTACATTTCAGAGAGCAAGAGAAAGAAAACACATAATTTGGGGTTTATGTTCTAATGCCTGTTATTCTGCAAATGTTAGAATATGTGAGCAAGAGCAAAATTTCTCCAACTTTTGCTATGTAATCTCCAAGCAGCTTATTTTGTTTTGTTTTGTTTTCTTTGCATCTTTCAGTGAGATTCTTGAAATTTTGCCTGAGGAAACAAAAATGACCAGAGTATAAACTTAATACTTCTGCAATCTCATTCTGTGATGTCTTATATGACAACAGTACACAATATTCGTATTTAATCAATACATAAAAATGATAAACGAAATTGCGAAGTTGTTCGGAAATTTCTGGAGGACAAAAATCAGGAAAAGGTGCAACTACCAATGCTGAAACAGTTTCCATGAATAGTCACTTTGTCTCTGACCTGTCAGTCCTGATTTTGGAGGGCCTATTGGTTGCTTTTCAAAGATGAGACTGGGAGCTAAAATTTCTAACTCAGTGGGACCACCAAAGCCTAAGGATTCATATCAATTCTTTGGCATATGATAATATTTCCTCCCTTTTTATCCCATGTAACTGCTCCCTGAGTTATAAATGATCTGTCTCTTTTTCCTGTAGACAAAACCCCTTTATCATCCTCTCCCCTCATTAAAGTCTTCTCTGCAGAGCAGCTACCAAATGCTTTTTCTTTCAGAGGTGGTCTGACCAGTATGTTTTAATTAAACTCTCAGCATGTCCTCTCAGCTTGTTTTTAGCTCGGAAATAATTTCAGAAGAGCTCCTTGTGTGCCCCCCAAAAGTCTCATTTTTCTCAGTTACGTTAATCAGCCCACCAAGAGATAATACCTGTGACCTTTGGGCTGCAGATGGCCTTGTGTTGCAGCAATGCTGCCACTGAGAAGTTTAACTACTGTTTCCACTCACAGTGGGATATATTAGGGGATAAAGGAGTACTGAAGTGCAATGTGCTGCAGATCATCTTCTGGAAAGGCTGTTCATCATACCATGGAACAAAAGATTTTTAAACAACATTTTTGCCACTGTTTTGGAAAGGCAACAGCTTTTCTGGTGCTTTTTGCTTAGATGTCTAGAAGAGTTTCATTCTATCCACCAGTAACAAAACATGTCATAGTGTGGATCTCACTATAGATGTTCATGTATCATTCAACTGAGGTGATTTTTGGAGATTTCTGTTGGGAGAACACAATCAAATATGGATCCACACTGACTGCAAAAGCTAGCAGTCTACTTTGTTGTTGTAATCAGCAATGTAAATGCTGGAAATATAATGTCTATATCCATTGAGGAATAGCATGTATCCTCCCATTAGGATCATGCTGTCTAAACTTGGAAATAGCTGATCTAAAAATGCAGTGATATTACACTGATCAATTTTGCTAAAGGGGTGAGGTGGTGTAAGCTTTAAAGAAAGGAAAAGAAAAATATGAGTAACATTTTTCAGGAAGATGTAATTTAAATGGCTGCAGACTATGTGCTAGGGAGGGAAGACCATTCTGAAACACAAAGGGGCAATAACAATTTAGATGGAAATTTGGGACAGAAAGTTGAAATGAGTTCATGATGCTCTTCAGAGACCTCTCAGGTTTCTATCATGTTACATTACTTCTAGTAAATTCAGTGCAGGGCTAAGGAAGTATTATATTCTGACATGGGATAGAGTAATGGAAGAATGTTACCATTCAAATAAATTTTATATTATAAATCCGCATCTCTTTCATTAACTAGAAAAGTTCCATTTATGCCACAGCACAGAAGCAAAATTGTAAAGACAGGAACCTCTGTCATTCACACCCAGATCAACTTTTTTATCAGTTTGTTGTAGTAGTCTGAGTGACAAAAGGTATTTAAACTCTGAATGCAGGAATCCAGGAAAAAATCACCTTCTTTTTGGGTCATACAGTGCAGACATCAAAATATATATGTCGATCAAAGAATTTAGGAGATGAGGTGCATTGACTGTTTTTGGAAAAGACTGATGATATGTGTACACACATATATTCTTATTCCCCATTTTAACTCATGTGTTTTCCTGTTTTCCATGCCTCCAAATGTGTTCCATATTTGCAAAATTCTTAATAAATCACTTGACTCCTGTTAGGTAATAATAAATTTCAGGATTGGCTGGAAACTTCCATTCCAGTGCAGCAAGGGGTTTAATGCGCCCAAAACTTAGTTTATGCTTGCTACATGTTTCTTGTTAACCCAGCATGAAGTGCTACTTTAAATTAGCATCTCATATGCTTTGAGAATCTCTAATTGACGCTTTATTTATTTAATGAAATCTCTGAATGAAAATCCCTATTTGAATAGTCAAAGTCATTTACTTTGTTTCTGTTATTAAACTGTTTTTATCTGAACTGCAAGCTTTACTTTTGCTTCTCCTGCCCGTCAATGGGAGATGGGGAGGTGACTGAGAGGCTGTGTGGTACAAAGTTGCCAGTTGGACTTAAACTACAGCAGTCCTTTTAGAAAAAGAGTACTTGTAGTGCTTCTAGGCAATATTGCTTTACAAGAAATAATTTTCTTATTACAAAATTACAGCCTTAACAAATGTATTTTTCTTGATGAATTTGAGGAGACAAGACTTTCATCTGGGATAAAATCACTATTGCTTCAATTATTTCAATATACATCAAGCAGAAACTTCTAGTTGTGACTATATGCTCTGCAGAAATGACAGGCAACTTAAGTAATATTGAAGGATCATATATAGGTAAACACTTTTTTGATTATTTTTTAACTGAAATGATTGTATCATTAACTGCAGCAAAAACTGGAGATGAACAAAAGACCTCCATCTGGGACTTCATCTACGTCTAAAAGCACATCACCAACTCTCACACCTTCCCCGTCACCTTCCCCATCTCCTAAGGTTCAAAACACAGAGTCTTCTGTCTCTTCTTCTCACAGACACGCCAAGAGCAACGGGTCCAGCAGTGGTACTATCACAGAGGATGGTGGGTACCTCACTGTAATTACAGGGCATTCATTCATCAAGAGCACTGCATGTTTAAAGCTGTAACTGTACTGCTTTGTGTGTGTGTCTGCATGAGAATGAGGTCTCTTTTCTTTCTAGAAAATATATTATGGTGGTTTTTACAGTGAGATTGGCGTTCCTGCAATAATAACTGCCTTTTTCTCTCCCAAAACCTGTGATTTTTTCCATTTACAGAGAGACTGGTGTCATCTCAAAGCTAGCATAGAACATGTTGGTAGGCCACTCTTAAATGGCCTCCTTCCTTTTCCCCCTTCATGGCTTAAGTCCTGTTTTTCACCCTTTGCTGAGGGTACAAAACTAGAACTTTTTTTTGGTGTTTTGGTAAATGCAGGGGAGCACATCACTACAAAGACACATTTTTTATTCATAGCGAGTTATAGCTACATGAAGTTGATTAAGAGCTGTAGTACATATTTTTTTCTAAATCACCAAAATAACCTTATTACAACCTCTTTTTAACTAAAGTCATAAGAAAGAATGATAATGTTATTACTTTTCCAGTAAGATTAATACCTTTTAAACTAGACTTTAAAGTCTAAATCGCAACTTCTAAAAAGTCGTTTTACTGCATTGGAAACAGGATATCAAGAACTTTTTTTTCTCTTATAAATATCTCAAAAAAAATGAAGAAAATAACTTGACTCAGAACCTTTTAAATAAGAAATGGAGGCGCTTTGTACTATTTTTGTTTTTTCTGAAATCATCTCCATTGATTTTGGTTTGTTTTCACTTATGCCAGCTTTGTCCATTCACACTGTAATTCCATTTGACACTAAAAACAGGTGATATTTGATCTTCTTTCTGTCCTCTTCTCATGGCTTAGCTGTAACATATTCTAGTGACTGCTGGAGCAAATCCTTTCACATTTAGTGCCATTTTATAATGATGACTTGATAACATAAGAGTCGTTGATTAAGAGATACATAAAAGGAAGAGGACTCACTGTTGGATAATGAGACTAATTCCCCAAGCCATCAGCTGCTCTCATCTCACCTAGTGAAGCTGGGTTTTGTGACCACACACTAATGCCAAGATACTGTGAGTTCCCTTGTAGGAAGGTTGTTTGTCAGTAGCTCAAGTAGCTCTGGGTTCATTGTGTTTGCAAGCTTTTGTAGCTAAGTGCTCCTTTAATTCAAGGGCTTCTCTGACTCTGATTTGATTCAGCAGTAGCAGTACAAATGCTGATATGCCAAGCAGTAATCAGAAGAATAAGTACAGAAGGTCTGCAGTGTTAACTTGTCTTTTCTTTCAAGTGAACTTAAATGAATAAGAAAATTGATTTGCATTGACTGTTACTGTGAAGGAACAATAGGCAGCAGGGTTCAGAGGTGTTCTTTGTTTCTTTTTAGTCAACCACTTGGTGGACCATCAACAGCTTGGCTCTATGCTGAGAGCCAGTGATGTAGAGAATAATGAAAGACGAAACCATGTGAGAGTAAAAGAAGGCTCTGAAAACTTGGAGAAAGGTAATCTTACCTTACTACTACAGACTAATATAAAAGAAGGTGCTTATTAGGAGTAACATGGCAAAATCGCTAAGAGCTCCAAGAACTTAAGCTTGCTCCAGGGACGTGGGTAAGGAGACAAGGTAAGTGTAGAGCAAATGAGAGTGATAAAGCAAAGGACAAACATGTTAAGCAAACGTTGTAAAAGTGAGAGGTTTCAGGTTTTTTCAACCTTAGTGTAATAATACAGGAACTGGAAGAGGGATAGAGGAAGAGAGAACATGAAGGGCCTACACTTGAAAGCAGTCTGTGTGTGTGTGAAAGGTGTTTGGTGTTACAGTTGTTTATGACAGTAAGACTGAGCTCAGAGACCCTGAAAGTTTTTTCCTGTGGTATGGCCTACAGTCTAAGCACACCAGCATGATGAAAAACGCAAGGGTAGCTAACACCCTAAAAGAAAAAAAACGTTCATAATATATCTAAGATCTTCTAATGCACATCCTCTTTTCTCTCTCTAAGATGATATTTTTCATCAAACAATGTGGAGAAGTTCCCATGATACAATTTTAAAACTGGTTACCTTTTCCCATGGATTAATGTCAGGGTACTAAAGCTTTTAGCCTGAGACCATGTCAATTTTTGCAAATCATGTTAGGCATACCAAGTTAGGTGAGCTTAATGTAAAAAAAAATGCAGCAAAACCCTAGCAGAAAATAAGACTCAACTAGAATTTTTCTCTCCAGTTGTCTGTGGACTCTTCTATGTAAAGAAGTCTTCCAAAATAGTACACAACGGTGTGTTTATCTTGAGGTACTTGATGTCTTTTGAGAAGCTTAGAGTGTGAGATTCTCTTTGCTGTTGCTACTGATGGTGAAAGAAAAGGGAAAGTCAAAAGACAAAGAAGTTAAATAAATGAAAACAAAGTATATTTGGCAATGGACTAGTGATGTCCTTAAAATGAAAGTGAGTTTATATGCAGAATATTAAATATAGTTTCATTTTATAGTGTAATAATTCATGTTCTTCATTTTGACTCTGACTTCTTAGTTTAACTGACCACTTAGCTACTTAAGGGGAAAAAACAGATCGTTAGTTACTCGTGACTAAATAGCAAAGTAATAAAAAAGAAAACTTTAGCTGAGAGAGGTAATGCATAATTAAGAGAGGTAATGTCAGGTTATTCTGAAAGTGCTTTTATGCTTTTTAACTAATCACATTTTAGATGTGTGGGAAGAGTCACTATCAGGTCCTGCAACATTTAATTTCCTTAGACTTTAAGAGGAAAGTGCTCTTAGCCTTGGAAGCTGAGCTTGTAAAACTTTAGTTTTCATCTTAGCTGGGCTTCAGCTGTCTGTGTTCAAGATGCCTGGATGTCAGGCACATGAGGAGAAGAGGATTCAGAAAGACCTGTGTTGTATGGTCTTTCGAATGAGCAGGTGTGTGGTTGCTTGGTCTACACTTTACCTTCCTGGATGATGACACAGAAATAGGCCATTCAGTTCCTTGCCTGCTTGAGGAGTTTTGCTGTCTAACCTGCACAATCTGGGTCAGCCATCTGGGGCCAAGCACCTGCATTTTAGACATTGAAGTGCTTAGGTATTCCTTACTGGTTTGGTTTTGTAAGATCCTTTTAATGAGGTAGAAAGGGCAATACAATGGTGTTTATCCTAGCAAAGTAAGACTAGATGGAATTACAGTCTATGTAAGTAGGTGAGAACAGAGTAAGCCAGTATTTCAATTTCTAATGGAGAATAAATGTGGTTGGTTTTTTGTTACCATACATGATTACAGGAAATACAGGTTTTAATATATATTTTCAGTTCATAATACTGAGATGATTAAAATCTTTTCTAATCCATGAGGTTGATTTCTTTTTTTTTTATGTTATTACAGATGAGCTGACTGGCATCCTTAAAAAATTGTCACTTGAGAAATATCAGCCTATATTTGAGGAACAGGAGGTATGTCTCTTCTAAAAGATCTTTTTTTTTTACTGTTTTGGTGGAAGTAGGGTATAACACATGTTGCATCAGATTTGTGATCCAGAATCTCAGATTTCAAGTTCTATAACCATTCCTGATCGCAGAGAGGACCTTGAAACATGGATCAAGTGGTATTTGTGGCATTCTCCAGGATACTGCAAATAGCTTTACTCTTAACCTGCACCTTTTATATAGATAGGGCTTTTTTTCCTCTTTTCCTCTCTATTTTTACACTCTGCTTTTTCTATATATATCTTTATCCAATGTGGCTAAATAGTTTATAGGACATACTGTATCATCCCTGGAATCACAGCTGGAACCTCATTTGCAGATGGACAACAGCAGGGTGGGAGTCACTGAGATGGCTGCTTTATCTTCTTTATCCACTCTGCAAAAGCAAAAGGAGAATTAAACTGGGGAATGTAGGCATCCTGGTAGATGAGACTGGTGACATTGACTTGCTAAAGGATGCAATGAAAGGAAATGTTGCTGAAAATAAGTAAAATTAATTCACTGCAGTCTTAAAGGCAGGATCAGATGGGAGCAAATATTGTGTGTTTATTTGGTCAAAGCAAAGGGTAGTGAATAGACATGCACTAAACTGACATTGCTACAGAGTTCAGGATTCAGCACAAGTCCAGACAATTTAGCTGCATCACAATATATTGGGTTATTATTGTTCCCCTGCATGATAGGCAAGGGAGCATTCTGTAGGAATTAATATGCTTTGTGTATGAAGGTTATATCAATATGAAAAGTTTTAGATATTTATTCTTATCACAGCCTTATGGATATGTTGTTAATAAAAACTGATATATGAACAAAACCTAGGTTTTTCTCAGGGGACACTGGAAAAGTAAACACAATATTCTGAAATTCCAAAAATACTTAGGGGAAAAGGGTGAAGAAAAGAAAAGAGGGAAACCTTAGGCATATTCAAGTAGCTGCTACTGTAGGCAGAGGAATTTCTGTGGAGTGTATATATTCTGTATTAATAGGAATCGATGGGGAAAAAAACTAAAAATCCATTAATATCTTAGATTTACTATCACGATTAGTTAAATGATTAACAGCAGATTAGAAGCTTTACAACAGAGTGGTAAAATGTGTACCGTTTGGTGCTGGAAATTCATTAAAAATACTTTTTGCACAATATTTACAGTAAGTCTATATGATTAAAAAGCCTAACAAACCACTTTTAACCTGTAGTAATGAATCTTTGCATAGGTAAATTTGTTTTATATTTTTTTCTTTTATTTCTTCTTTTTGTTTTTTAATATACAGGTGGATATGGAAGCTTTTCTTACACTTACTGATGGTGATCTGAAAGAGCTGGGTATTAAAACTGATGGATCAAGACAGCAAATTTTGGCAGCTATTTCTGAACTGAATGCAGGAAAGGTACATTTTGAAGTACTGTACTTAGTAAATTATTTCAAGGCTTGTTTGTATAATTAATTCAACATACATTTTGAAATTCAGTTGCAGATGTTAGTTAGAAAAGCTAAATTAATTTTTTCCAAGCAAAGTGTTTCATGTATTTCATTAGTGAAAAATCTTCCTTTGGGGGACTTCCTGTTCTCTTTCAATAACTCCTTCTTAGTCCAGTGAAGAAGCTATTTGTAAACAGGAGCAATATTGCAGTTTCTGAATATTGATTTCAGCAGTGCTAAAAAGAATCATCTGGCTGCAATAGTCCAGCTAGAGAATGCAGTATAAGCAGAAAGGTGTCCTTTGGTTAACATAACAGGTTTTGATTCCTCTGTAATTAGGTAAATAGCTCTTCTCTCATTTCTTACACTTTTAATGCCTTTGAATTTTATATCAATATTAACAGATTTGCTAAGATGTGTACAGTTAACAGTGCTCTTGTCAGAGGGAGTTTGTACTGGAACCTGTCTTTGATTAGGCCTGCTGAAGCTTCTCAGCAGCCTTTTTAGATTGGAGGTCCATTCGCTCTCTAATCGTGGAAGTTCAGACAAAAAAACCACAGACAATTTCCCCAAGTTTAGATCAACAGTAGTGATGAGGTTAAAAATTAGGGGAGGTGGATGATGTTCCATGCTAAGACATGCAGTAAAGATAGGAAGAAAGTAACAAAAATGTTTCTATTGGTGTCTGGTAGTGTCAGGAAAAGATTACTACAAGGTTTTCTATATGTCTCTGTGAGGTAAGGATTTGTTATTATTTCTAATAGTGTGCTGAACATAGACACACATTATTTACACATTTGTTGTGAATTCATAATAAATTAGTTTTTTAAACAGAAATTTAAGAATACCTTATTTTATTTTACTGTTCTTTTACAGGGTCGAGAGAGACAGATTTTACAGGAAACTATACACAACTTCCACTCTTCCTTTGAGAGTAGTGTTAGTAACACACGGCCGCCAGGTCATTCCCAATGTAAGTAGCACCTGAAATTAACTGAAAAATTAATTACAGGTTGAATCACAGAATCACAAAATCAGTTGGAAAAGACTTCTGAGATCAGAGTCCAGCCTATAACGAAACACCACCATGACAACTAGACCATGGCACTGAGTGCCATGTCCAGTCTTTCCTTAAACACCTCCAGGGATGGTGACTCCACCACCTCCCTGGGCAGCCCATTCCAATGTCTAATCACTCTTTTGGTGAAAAAAGTCTTCCTAATGTCCAAATGTGTGGATATTTTATTTAATACTTGGCTGGAAGACAGAATGTGACAAACAAGCCAGTTAGCTGCTTTCCTGGTTAATGATGTATGTCTCTTGCTGTGACCATAGAGAAGATTTCAACATGAACAGTAGAGGTATCTCTAAGATGTTTATACACCCCTCAGTACTATCTGGAATAAGCATAGATTTTTGTTTTACATTACTAAACACAGAAAATGGATGTAAGTATAGCAATCCAGAGTGTACAGTATACTGTCTGTATGTATGTAGCATCAGTGGGAGGTGTTCCTGTATGATACATACTCTTCATACTCTTTTGCATACTCTTTATAGCAGACACTTTAGTATGATAAGGTAGAATAAATATATTCAAGATTTACAATTTAGCGTAACAGTTGAGGCAGCTATGTTAATTATGTATTTAGGTAAGTGTGCATTTAGTTATTTTGCATAGGTGGTATTTTTATATTATCTATAGTTGGATTCTTCGGAATACATGTATTCCAAGCACCAGTGTTATCTGCTAGCCAAGCTAGAGAAACTGCCTTTTAAAATGCACTGTCTGTAACCAAAGCATTCAGGAAGGTGTTGCTGACCTGTAATTAATGAATACATTTCCTACACTCTCCGATATAAAAATTGCAAATCTCTGTCCTGCCAGCCACCTGAAACAAAGGCAGATACTCATCTGTTACTCCAGATTAAGGAATGGGGCATAACCTATCTACATAGGTGTACTTCTGTATCCATGTTTTTGTAGAAACAACAAAAGCCATTGACTAGCCTTGAGAAGTTCACCATGTTAAAACTGCTTCTTCTTCAATTGTTTATTTTGCTGCTTTCATCCACTCACAAAATAATTTCATTTGTTTAGGGGCGATGTTAAGTAATTCAGATATTGTATGCTTTAGGAAACCTTAATAATGAGGTAGTCCCAGTTGTTCCCATCTCAATCAGCTGCATTTCACTAGCTATGTGAAAGCAGGTGCTAACTGTTGACCTGCTGATGTCTTGGGGAAAACTAGGAATTGCTGGGGTAGTTAGTGAATGTGGGCTACTTCCAGTACTCTGTGTAGTCTGCTTGGCTGAAAGCCACTATCAGGTGTCCCTGTATGCATTGTGCAATTTTCCATTCTCAGCATGCATGGGAACTTCTGAATGTCTCTTGGTAACATCCCAGAGCTGAAGAACCTCTTCTGTAGGTACTACTAGGTGAGCAGAAGCTATTTGGGATTTGATTGCATGGTGCAAAGAACTGGAATTACTCAAGAACCAAAGAAGCATAGAGATGTAACATACCTGCAAGCAACTTGCTGACCTTAAGTGTCTTGAAGACATCAAAGGACAAGAGTGGTGGCACAGAGCTGGGGACAGCATCCTTTTGTAAGAATGGAGGCAAGAGTTGCTCCTGTTGAGCTTTTCACAAGATGCTGCAAGGAGGTTGCATCAGAGATTAGCTTTTGGGTTTTGTGTTTGAGAGCTCCATGATACAGAATTTGCTGTGAAACAGAAGCACTAACAGAAAAGAGGAAGAGAACACGTAGATAAAAGAAGTTTCTGCACCAGGTAAGCTGCTTTTTATTGTAAAAAGTAGCAGCAGAACCCTTAGGCAGTCTCTGGAACTTGAAGTAATTTCCAGGAATGTGTTAACATTTTAGAGCATAAGAGCAGCTGTACCAAGTCAGATCCAAGGTCCATACAGTTGTGTTCAGCTTTTTCATCCAGTCTCATCTGACGCTGATGTGAAGAGCTGCTTGCTTTCATTTGCTGTGAACTTGCCATGTCCTGACTTCTTTTGCTTCATTGTACTGGATGAGAAGATACAATGAGCAGTTGTTTCCTCTTCACCGCCTCCATGCCACTGATGATTTTACAGATCACTGTGATACTCTTCTCCATTCATGTTTTTTTCCAAGTGGAAGGCTTATAGACTGCTTTGTCACTCCTATACCATAGTTTTTCTCTTTTCTGATATTACCTTTTCAGATGTGGGAGATACCAGCCTAGCATACAGTGTTCAAAATGTAGGCGTATTATGGATTTACATGACAGAGTGATGTCTGTTTCTCAGTTGTGTTCTCTACTTTCCGTTCTCTTGCCCTTTCCTAGTTATTTCTAGTACTGTGCTGTGTTGACTATAATTGGAGACTGAATTGGCATTAATTGGAATTACTTCTTACAACCCAGCTAATCTACTGAGTTTGAGCTCACAGCCTATAATTTTATATAAACACACATACATCTTCTTTTCCATTTGCCTTACTTAATATTATTTCATATTTATCTTCATCAAATTTTGTCTGCTGTCCTATTGTTTGGGCACAGATGTCACATGAAGTCCTTTTGCCAGTCTTCTGTTTACCTTTCTTTTTATTTACATGGATAACTTAGGAAGGTTTTTCCCTTCACTTTATATGCCCTCTCAAAATCATATATTGAATATACTGTTCATATCCTGAATATCCTCATGCAGATCCCTATGAAATACTAGTGGTGAATCTCTCTGCTATGGAAAAAATCACTATTTACAGCAACCTTCTGTCCTCTGCCTCCCTAACAGATTATTCATCTACACAATAAATTTTCTTTTTACCCTGTGGGTTCCTTATTATCTTAAGAGCTAACCTTGGACCTTGTGAGTGTCTTGTCAAAATCCAGGCATCAAATGGACCTCTTTTATCTACAAGACTGTTGGCACCTTCAAGGGATTCTAGTAGGTTGATGAGGCAAGACTTACCAAAACTCTTTTTGATTGTTTTCCACAGAACTTCAGATTCTTTGGTACAGTTTTTGCTAATCTGGTTGGTATTGCTGTCCGTCTCACTGGTCTCTGTTTCCCTGCATTTCATCTTGAACCATTAAAAAGATTTGCATCACTGTTACCACACCTCAGTTATGTGACAATTTAAACAACACCCTGTGCTCTGTACACAGCAGTTCAGCTGCTTAATCCTTGTGCTTCTCTAGGACATTGGGCTTAGAAATTTGCTATTACTTGCTTTGTGTATTTGTTTTGTATTCTTTTCTGCTACTACTTCAGGTTAAGGTATCTTGGACTCCCACCTAAGGAAGGCTTCTGAAATTGTATCCTTCCCAAGTTTTTCCATGGTAAATACAATTAGTTTTTTCTGATGTGAACTTACTTCTCTAGCTCATTACAGTCTAATCATTGATTTACCTCATGGCATCTGTAACTGGCTGCCTCCTGTGGTACGTTTGAAAAGTAGTATGTGAAATTTTTATGCTTCTTGCATGGTCTGTATCATCTCATTTCTCCACAGCTCTTCATAGGAGCCTGTCTGGACACCATTAGCAAGAAAGCCATCATGATTTGCCCTTTTAGAAAGCTAGATGTAGCTCACAGGATAATGAAAACATTCTGCTCTTCCAGCTGTGTTGGTTTCACTGTTTCCCTGTGATTTTGTGAATACTTTGAGTAATTTTAAAAGTTCAGTACCTGAATCAGAGTGGCTGTCAGTGTATCTCTGCTTTTACGAGGTTTGCAGCCTGTAGGGGTGTAAAGAAGAAAGTGAAATATAATCCAGGTATATCCATAAGAATCAGAAAAGAAAAAGCAGGGGGAAAGAAATTTAATCTTTACTTTCTGGAACTGTAGTTTATAATTTTGGGAGGTCTGTCGACTGATTATTATCACCTCGTCTGCAAATGTCTGCAGCTTCTACGCCTTTCCCCATCCATAGCTCCAGTGTCCCCTTAGCTTTAGTTCCGCCCAAAATGCTCCAGTCCCCACTGCCCAGGCTCAGTCCCTCCCCTGCTACCACTGAGTCAGGAGTTGTTGCTGGTATGAGATAGCATGCAGCAGAAATAGAAGTACATCCAGGTGAGTGTTTATAGGAGAGGAGAGCTGCAGTGGTTATCTACATTCACCCTTCTAGGGAATACACTAGAAGGAAAACAAGGAGAGGCAGAATAAATAAAAGCAAGACTATCAGAAGTAGAGGATTGATGGTACAACTAATTTCACCCAACAGGCTTCTTTAGGGAACACCCTACAGTTTCTTCTGGAGGTTTTTTTTTTTTTTTTGGCAGTTCAAAATCATTTGCTGACTTCTTGTAGCTTCTGGTTGAGCACCTCCTGCTGAGATCATTACTCCTGAGCTCCCTGTTATACTACAGGAACTCCTGGAAGAGTTGAGTGTTTGTTGGGTTTTGGCAGATGAGCTATTCCAATTATAGTAAAGCTCACAGTTGGGAGAAGGTTTCTGTTGTACATCAGTTGCTGTATCATCCCTGGGGCTAGAAGTGAGCTGATTCTGCATTGCAGAAAACAACAGGCTTTGACAAACATTTGCTTTCTGTCAGAAGTACTGAGACTGCTTCCTCCCCACCCCATGCCAGGGAGCACTAGGTTAGGCTGTGGGAATTCCATGTTCCAGTCCTTGCCTGACCTGAATAAGGCAGAGCATTGTAAATAATTCAGAGGTTATTGGACCTGTAAGCCATTAGGTTTGGAGGCACCAGGAATGAACTCTGAATAGGCAAACAGTACACATGAGGAGTGTTGCCTTCATCTCTCTTTTTAATGGAAATTAATTGGTCACCTTTAGAAAATTCTGATGAAATTATTCATTCCAAGAGTGAACGTTTTGGTGGGTTTTGACACTTTGGTAGTTTGGCTACCATTACAGCATGGAAAATTGACAATGCACCCTGTCGTTGATCAGAGAAACTACTAGGAAGATACTGCTTCTTTATAGCCCAGCAAATGTGTCCAGCAAACACAGAATTACTGTGCTGCTTCGACATTTAGAGCAGATGACAAGCCCATGGAGGCATAAGGCAAAATGACTGCTCTGAGGAACAAAATGCTCCTCCTTTGTCTGGCCTCCAACTTCAGTGAAACAACAAGTGGCGGCATAAAGTCCAGCTTTCTGAGAGAATGGGATTTAACAAATTATATTACCCCAGGAAAAGTTTCTCTTTGTGGTTTGAGGTGAGCTGTTTGCTTACATGATTCTGGTAAAAAAGAAAATTGGACTTTCTGAATGCCCAGTTGCCAGGACTAATTGTTTAATTCATTTTGGGGGCCTGTGTCAAGCTTCATGCACCCAATCTCCACCATCTAAACAACACTGATAGGTGGGAAGAAAAGAGAAAATCCAAACACCTAGTAAGGGCAATGAAGAAAGGCAGGACATAGATATCAAAAGAATAAACTGCATATTCTCCAGACAAAAGTTTAAATGAAGAGTATGCCTATGATGGAAAAAGAAAGTTATACCATTCAGTCTATAGTTAGTGGAAATTCTGGTCTTCTGGTTTCTCGTTACATATTATAGTGTCTTGTATATATTGATAGATACATATATATCTGCAGATACAGAGTTGTTTGTATATTTACTTTTCACTTTTGGATTCAGAGACAAAAATATCAAGTAGAAATTATCCAAAGGAGGGAGTTAGAGATTGAAGAGCGAGGCATAAAAATAGGAGCAAAATCAATATAGACTTGCATATAAAAATCGTACAGGATTCAGGTAATCACTTGCTGGAAAAGTGCACATTGAGAAGAGAGGGATACTCGACACTTTGTGGCAATAGGTGACCTTTTCACACATGAGTTTGACTTCTTATTCCTTCTCCATACAGGAGACAGCTTAAGATGAGTAAAATTAATTACAGGATCAAATTGTTAGATTCTGGTATAACATTGGGAAATGTGGGTCTGTTTCCAGTAGTTGTGGAATTACTCTCTTGTTTACAGCTGTGAGTCTTGCTGGTTGCAGTTTTTCAGACTTTTTTTTTTCCCTTTTACAGCACCTGGCTGCTCTTCAAAACCACAAGAAGCCGTTTCTTCTAAAAGGTAGCTACTGGAACAAAATATTTTTTTTTATGGTGAAGTTTGGCATCTGACTAAGTAAATCCAAGTGTACAAATGAAAATTAGAAAGGTTAGTCCTGACTACACTGACATAGGATTTTCTGCAGTAACATGCTTAAAATACAAAACCCACAAAAAGTAAAAGAAAATAATAAAGAGATTACTTCTGTAGTTCAACCTAAGTGTTGAATTGTTCAAGGCATCAGTGGTCTGGATTTAAGGAAAACAAAGAAGAGCAGGAAGAATGGATAAACATGCAAGAAGATGGATGTTTCATTCCACTCTTGCCTGTAGATGAAGAACCATGGGAGACCTACATGAGCACAGTCAAGAGCAACAAAAGCACAGAAGAAGGCAAGAAGCCCACCACAAATTGTGACACCTCCTATGTGGGGAAATACATAAACTGAATATGCCTCTGTTGATTGGATACAGATAAAGGAGTCCAGATTGAAAATGTAATGGTTTCATGGGAAGAAATATAAAGAAGTAATGCTGCATTCTTCGTTAACCAAAATATACTTTATCTATTCAATATTATGAGGTTAAAACAGCAGTAAAAGTAAAAATGAAATACCTATTTGTAAAAACAGCACTTTATTTGAGGAAATGCATTATCTGTCACCAATATTTAAACAGAATGTTAAAATATTTTATATAGCTGACTTTTTTTGAGAATAAAACCTTTTACCTGGTATTGGCTGGGTTTTTTTGGACAGTAACGCTAGCATATATTTAAAAATACATTTTTATAACTTGATTTTGTAGGAATTTTGAAATGAAAGTTACAGTAATTACAAGTAGAAATAATTTTCTGCTTAGTAAATACCATTTTTTTGTTAAGTAGTTAAAATGCAAATCATCAGGAATTAAAATACAAGTCTTCAGAAGCCTCTGACACTATATTTATCTTTCTGAAGACTCAAGTACTGCAGGTAAAGGCAAGAAGATCTTGGAGCTCCAATTACCTGAATGTTCTCAGTACATAACTAAAGATTTTACATTTCAGCATGCTCCTCGCTGTACTGATTTTGGAGTTTTGCAGAATTAGGGATAGAACTTGGGTGCAGTGATAAAAATAATAGCACCAGTGGAAGTGGTGGGGTCCTGCTGTCCTGCAGCTGTCTGGATATGTCAGCTGGGTGTGCAAGCTGTTTCTGTGATGGCTTCATTGGTTTGGCCATCTGAGGTACCACTCCAGGATGCAGGCAGCAAACAGCGGAGTGGCCAAGCTGCAGTAGGTTATGCAGCTGTGCTGTGTCAGAGCTGACTTCAAACACTGGCAGCTTAAATCCCCAGGAGGAAGAGGAGAAGAGGTTGCAGAGGGGTATTGCAGAAAAAAAGGTGGTTATGAGCTGATAAGGGCAATCAGAGCCTGTTAGCACCCTGAGGTCATTGCTGGTCATGCTAATAACATTGCAAGTGTAATTGGTAAAGCCATGTGCAAAATATTTTTGTTCCATTTTTTAAGTACACATATGTCACCAAATTTATAAGACTGTAAACATTTAGAGTGTCATTTTGTTTCTGATGTGTCTTAGGCTGAAGAAAAGCACTCCTTATGCAGAATTCTGCTTCAGAATTAATTTCAGCTTTTGCATAAAAATACATTGTTTCTGCTTTCACAGTTTTCAAGAGCTGCTACTAAAGATAATATGGCAGGAGAGTTCTACTGAAGTGTTGGGTGCAAACTATATAACATTAAGCTAATGGCATTGTCCTTTCCTGAAGAAACATGTGGACAGTTTTGGTTAAAGGACCTCAAGGCAGAGAAACAATTGGAGGTTCTTATTAACAGTAGAAAACATTAACATTGTTGCTTTTGACCCTTATTGTTTGAAAGGAGAAGTACTCACCTGCAATAAATTGAGGTGTGGTGTTTAGGGGTTTTTTTCAGGCCCTTTTCAGTAAGACATTGACCAGTTCAGTACAGAAAACTTTTTGCAGGGTTGAGAGAGGTATTTTCTCTACTATATAAGAGGGTTCAAATTCATGTATGCTACTGCCCAGAAGACTGTAGTAACCTCAGGACTATAAGGCAAGGTAGGGGCATGCTTCATTCTTCTGGATGAATCTGTCTCACTGTGAAAAAATAATTCAAGATGCATGGACTGTGGCCCCATAAGACATTGGTCTAGGATAGGGAAGAGTTAGGCTTTAGTTTCTCTAGCTGATGGATTTATTGACCAATTCCTAAGCTGCGTAGTGACTGAGGATAAATAGTGCAGTAAATCTGGGAATCTTAGCCCAAGGACATCAAAGAACAAGCAGAAAAGAGATTTAAATGGAATGCAACACTGCCAAAGGAGACCTGCTGGCATATACATATAGGCTCTTTGTGTTGACACAAGAAAGGGTTCCTCAGACTGTCCTATCAACAAGTCCCACTATGTGAAGAGTTGGCTTTATTAACACAGGAAGAAAAAAATGTGGTTTTAGATTTGGGAACCCTTCATATCCTCTGCTGCACTTAGTTTGAAAGGTCTGTTTCTTTGGCCTGATTCAGCTGCCATCGTAAGTGGAGAAACGAAACAGGTTCTTTACCATGGCTTCTTTTTCTGCCTTTGAGAGGAGGTAAGTTTGAGTCAGAGTCCTGTATTGTGTGTCTGTGTGTCAGGGCTGGCACGGGCTGCTCTTTAAACTCTGCTGTAGGCAGTGGAGGTCCAGTCAGTACCATCACCAGGGCCTCAAAACCCAGTATCTCACTAGACCAGAAGTTTGATTCAATTGTCCAGACCTCTACTAGCATTTGCCAGGCCCTAAGGCATCCAAAGCACCCAGAAGGGGTGCCTGACATGCCACTGCATTATGATCAGGTTGTTCGTTGCAGTCACTTGGACAAAGAGACCAGAGATGGAGACTGTCATTTCATTGACTTGTCCTGATCTGTCACAGGCTTTCAAAGGTGAAAACTTTTTTTTGTTCCCATTTGCTGTTCATTTTCTGTCCTCCTTTTCAGTTCAAATGAAAATCTTTGTTGGCAGACTTTGCTTACCTCATAATGAAAAGTGGTATCTTCTGGGTTTTACCAAAGAAGGAAATGCTACAAAAACCAGTTCTTGTTATGATTCAGTCTAGCGTTATAGACTTGACTAATCTGTAGTTATTAACCCAAAGACTTTGCTGAGGAGCACTGTTATTTTACAAGAAGCTTTTATAAGTTTCTTTGAATTTAATTTTCTTTTTCTGCACTTTGAGCATTAATGAAGATCAGATTTTAAGTAAAGATACTTTGTTAGCTGGAAATTATTCATGCAGTCATCTATAGTATTTCTCATGCTCCAGCAATTGCCTCAGAAGCCAGGTACCTTCTCAAGGGAGCAGCTTTGGTTTTGAGAGTGAAGGGGAACATAAGAGTTCATGCAAAGAGATTCCTTTAATACCGAGATCAGCTTAATTTACAATTGCTTGGCTTGTCTGACTCTGACACTAATAGCCTTGAACTTGCCACTTTATTTTATTTCAAAGCCCTCTTGGCAGTACAAGGGTACATTTAGTGGGAACAGGCTTTGTCCATTAAAACTGAAACTTCTTGTGCTATATTTAAAGCTCATTTGGAACACTTAATTTCCAGTCTCTCAGAAGTTTGTATTATTGAAATAAACTGTTAATGCAGTGTCCTCCTTAAAGTGTCACAGCAAGGAATTTTTTCAAAGCAATTTTTGCCACTTGTCATTCACAGCATTCCAGTGTGCATTAAAACTTAATGGAGTTAACACACAGTCATAAAAACAACAGCAAACAGATTTTTGAAGTATGATTGCCATATTCCCAGCATTGAATCTATAGCATTTTAATTGGTCTCTTACTTTTCTGAGTTTTTAAGCATGTACAGCACTCTCAAAATAGGTCTGTCTGGTCTTAAGAGGAGTGTGATTATCAGGGCTGTTAGCAGAGGGATAGTGCTGTACTGGAGCAGGGTTCTTGAAGGTGATAAGCAGGTTAAGGTGAGTGTTGGAAAACAGGCCCATTCAAGGCATTTCCTGATAAATAACCTAAAAATATTATGCGCTCGTGTATACACTTGATATGTGGGCTGTGAGTTCTTGTCTTTAATAAGCCTAAGTGATTTGTTACCCCACAGAATCGGTGGCCTCCAATTAGCCGGTGGAGAGATTTCCTGTTGATTTGTGGAACAAAACCATTGCGCAGCCAGTAGCCAACAAAGTGCAATAGATTTGATCACAAGGGGCCTGATTTCGACTGTTCTACACAGATTTGTCCATATATGTTTTTTCCAAGTCACTCTCTGCCACCATTATTTCCTAAGAATGGGAAGAATGAGTAAAAGGAAAACAAATTGAGTAAAAGCTAGAGATAGAAGCACAGCTACTAGATTGGGATTTCTGGTTTTCTTTCCAGGATCTGCCTCTCTTTTAGGTTGTTTTTTGAATAGTCAGAAATAATATTGAATGCCCTGGGATTCACTTAGTTCAGCAGCTCAGGACTCCAAAGCACTTACTGTTTATCACAGACTTAGTTCAAAATCTGTTGCTGATATACCTTTACTTAGAGCAAACAGAAAGTATCATTCTCTGTGCTGGTAATTAAGTGGTGTATGCAGACATCCACTTTTCCAGCTGCTTGGGCCATGGAATACAAGATATATATAGATATATAGATACAGATGCTCCTAAAACATGGTAGTGTTTATCTCCTATCATGTAGTTTAATTGCTTATTTGGTGTATGTGTCAATCACACACACAAACTGTAGTCCTTAGCAATGCCAGAGATGCATTTTACAGAATCACAGAATGGCTGAGGCTGGAAGGAGCCTTTGGAGTACATCTTGTCCATTGCCCCCCTGCTGAAGCAGGCCACCTAGACGTGGTTGTCTGGGACCTTGTCTGTTGGTCTCCCCTCATCCAGTGAGATGCTCTTCATAGAAAGCTTTCAGGTTGGTTAGACATGATTTCCTCTGTTGTAAATCTGTGCTGACTACTCCCAAACACCATCTTAAAATAACTGGAAATTATTTTCAGGGTTATTTTCTCTATAACATTCCCCAAAGTCAAGGTGAGACTAATAAGGTCCAGTTCCCTGAATCTTACTTGCCATTCTTGAAGATAGGGATGACATGCTTTCTCACATTTGGCAGAAACCTTGCCCAGTCACCACAGCCTTTTAATGATAATTGAAGCAGGTTTGCAATGACACCAGACAGCTCCTTCAGTATTCCCATCATGTCCCATGGACTTGTCTGTATCATACAACATCTCTTTGAATGCCATGGAAGGATATTTTGTCATCTACATATGTCCCTGAGACAATAACATGGGTGTTATGCATACTACGCCTCTGCTAGTCCCTTGGTGGTTTATAGACATCCTCCTACAGTGAATTTCGTGGTGCTTTGTCATCTCTATTCCAAGAATCCCATCATTTTCATTGCACAGCAACAGCATTCATGGTTACCATTCTCTGAGCATGCTGTGTTGCTTCTTAGCCTACACAGTGATACATAAACTTTGGGGTTTTCCTTTCTGTTCCTTGCACAAAGAGAGTGGACAGGTTGCAGCTAAAATTTGCCAACATTTTTTTGTGTAATCAGCATTCAAGCAAATCTAGCGTTGTCATGAAGTGGGCAAAGGTCTTTTAAAATGCTGAGACTGTGGTAGGCTTTGAATATTCTGAGGAAAAGGACCTAGTACATACTGAAGACTGCAACACCCTGTATTTCCTAGCCCAACATAACTTCACTTTTGGCACTCATCATGCTGACAAGTGTAATAAAACAAATACATTCAAATCAGTGCACAGTTAGGAAATAAGCTATTAGATTCAGAAACAGATAGCAAATCCTGCAATAATAGAATGCCTCTCCTTAGTGTAGCCACAGGTGGTTTCCTGTGTTTCACCCAGATTACAGACTGTGAAGTCATGCTGAGTAGTCCTGTGATTCAGCCAGGCAGCCAGCAGACGTGGGTCCAGCTCCCAGGGAAGCCAATCGCTCCAGGTACTGTTTTCTGCACAGCAATAATTACTTGCAACCAAGCTCTTCCTTATTTCCTCTGTGTGAAGAGAGATACACCTTCTGAAGTATCCTGAAATGTAATGAAATGATCAAAGATACTGACTTCTAACATTAGTAGTGTCAATTTGTTGCTCAGTTTAGAAGAGAGTGGTGTTCTCAGATTAGGCAGTGCCCCATGACAGCTCCTAAATGTGCTGGGGTTTGTGATAGCACTGGTTAAACATAATAATGGTTTTCTACGTGTGGAAAAATGCTTGCTGAGAAGTTGTAATAAAAAAAGAAATGTCCCTTTTTACCTTTCAGTAAATAAGTATTGAACTAAAGAGCCAAATACTGGCCTGATTTATACTCGTGCAATTACCACATCCAAGCCACTGAGGATTTAAGTGCAGGGAACTGCAGAAGAATCTGAGCTAAAATAATCTAGAAATGGAGTATCCCACCCACCATGCCTGGTTGCATAATTTCTTTGCAAACACAGTGTGCGTGCAAGGAGGCCATAGGTATGTTCTTAGACAAGGAGCTGCAGAATGTGTTTGTTGTGTTGCTTTAGATATCTTTTTAATATGTTGGTGGCTCACGTCCCTGTTGGCATTATGCCATTGCTTAACACCTTCGAAGGCCCTGCCACTTGCTAATCTGATGAATAGTTATTCGATAAATATTACAAATGTTATTAATGGACTAATTTTATAGTGCCTTTCTGTTGCATCAAAGCAACACAAAGAGCAGTTCATTTATAGAGATGAGGGGACAAAGAGGACAAAAGAAAACTACCAAAAAAACACCACCAGAAAACTCTGACTTGGTTGGATATATCAACAAAACTAAGCAAATGATTTAGCCTGTTTGTTATCTGGAAATTAGCAATAGCCTTCTCATATGTTAGCTATTATGTACATGTGAATATTTTAAATTAATTTGGGAGAACTGTGCATAAGCACAGCATGAGAAACTCCTTATTTCTCTCCTGGAGACAACATGCAACATTAGAAGTGTTGCACAGCCATTTCACAAGCAGAACATGCCAAACAACTAGCAAATACAGAAGGCAGAGCTGATGATAGGATAGGAATCCATACTATACTGTTTTCACCTTCTGTGTCTGGCTCTGTTACACTGGGTTCCTTTTAGTTACACACATACAGAAAACCTAGATTCTTTGTTTTGTACTTGTAAGAAGACATCTTACAAAGACACAGCAGTGATTTCCTAGGTGAAACAAGGATGATTCAGGAAGGGAATAAGAGGAGAAAGACACTGCCCTATGCTTTCTGCATTTTAAAATTAAAAATTGCACAGAAAGTTTTAAAACGAGACTGAGAGCTGTATAGCTATATTTATGTTAAAATGTAGTATTTTAAAAATCAAAATAAAATCACACACACCTAGAAATTTCCCATAAAAACATAAAATAAGTGTTCGCTTTCCATTTCCAACAACAATATTTTTGCCAGCTTTGCTGTCTCAGTTCATGTACCTGCTTTTTTCAGTCTATCATCCTAGGTTTTTTAACAGTCCCCAATGAGCTTATGTTCCCTGTAAGTGCTTATTATCAGAGCCAAGTGCATGTTGCAATCCAGATAATTCACTTCACCATTGTGTTGCTTTTGTGTTATACATGTTAGACAGGTATATTTATAATGCAATGAAACCTTAAGCTGAGGTCACTGGATGGAAGAAGTATTTATTTGTCTCAAAAGTTTGAATGTTCTTGGCATTAGTTATCATGTGATGCATTTGGGGATGAGTATGTGACCAGAAGGAAGTACATCCTGAGTTCTACTCCCGCTTGACAACAGACACATTGTGTAATGTTGAATAAATCACTTTTCTGCTAGAGTTTCCCTGCTGGTAATGTTTCATCCTTAGCTGGTTATGCAGGCAACAACACTGTCAACAGAAAGCTCCAAGAACAATTAACATTGGCATCAGTGGCAAACTGCTCTTCGACAGTCTTGATATTCTCTAGGTGTTGAAATGAGAAGTAAAAACACTACAAAAACATTCACAAATGTGTTGGTGTCCAGATAGGAACACCACCATCCCCAGGCTTTGGATCATGCTCCTTCCCAGGATTCACGGGGAAAGTTGCAAGAGTCAGCATGAGTTTGCCAGCTGCTTGACTAGTCTGATATGACAGTCTTGATGCCTTGGATCTTGACCTTTGTGTTTTTCAAATCCTGTACTGCTTAGAGTGTAACTCTGAAGTTTCTTGTGGCCTTCTTGTGGTTTCTGCTCTCTCAGGCCGAGTAGACATAACAAAAGCCTCTCTGGGCCTGCTCTCCAAGGACACTCAGACCATCCTAGGCCCAAAAAGTATAATCCAAAGAGCTTCTAAGGGGGGCAAGCGGAGGGGAAATTACATCATTGAACTGAAGCTTTAATTGGAGAATTAACCTTGATACACAAATGAACCAAACCTATAAAGGTGTGAAGAACTCATGATCTGTCATCCATCTTAGGGTCCATTTTGGCAATAGCCTCTCTCTCCCAGGGTGTACCTTTGAAGGTCTTTCAGATAAATACCTATTTTATTCTTTTACTCCTGTCCAGTCTCTGTGTCTAGGAAACCTGATAAGGCATCAGTCTGATGTGCCTTCTATGACAAATGTCTGAATTTGTGGATGCAAGGGCAGCACCTTGACTTTTGAAAAGCTTTTAACACCCTGTCTCACAGTATTCTTATATCCAAGGTGAGATATCACAGTTTGGATGAGTGGATAACTAGACAGATAAAAAATTGTTTGGATGATCAAGCTTAGATAACAGTAGTAATAGTACCTCAGTGGGTTATCCAGCAGAAACTACAAAATTCAGCAGGGACGAATGTCAAGTCCCTTACCTGGGAAGGAAGAACCTTGAGGAGAAATACAGGCAGAGTGGTGGGGAGCAGCTCTGTGGAAAAGGATTTGGGGGCCTTGGTGGACCTAAGATAGGAGCACAGACTGTCGGCAAAGGAGGCCAGCAGCAACCTGTGCTGTACCAGCCACAGAATGAGAGGAGACAGTCACCTCTGGTCACCATTTGTTAGGCCCCACTGCATCCGGTCTGGGGATCCACAGTGCCGGAAAGCCATGGATAAACTAGAATGAGTCCAGCAAGGGACATTAAAATAATTGAACACCGGAGCTCTTTCCCTGTTAGGAGAGGCTGAAGGAATGGGGCTTGTTCAGCATGGGCAAAAGAGGCCTACATGGGACCCTCTGATAGCTATGCAACTAGTGAAGACAGCAGCCTTCTGATTCCTGTAAGGAGGTTCTCAAGAAGATGGAGTCAGGCTCTTCTCAGCGCTGCAGGGTAGGAGGACAGGAGTTAATTGTCACAGTCCTGAAACAAGAGTCCCTATCAGTGATGCTTTTCCCCACAAAGACAGCCAGGCAGTGCAGCAGGTTATCCGTAGGGCTGTGCATCTCCCAATCTTTCAGGATTTCAAGACCTGAGGGTTCAGATGAAGCCCTGGACAGACAGCTCGTACCTCCCAGCTGACCCTGCCTTGCTTTAGCTGGGAGCCAGACCAGAGCACTGGACCACCTGAGGTCAGCTGCTGGACTCTGCATCCTGTAGCATCCTACCGGGACCGAAGAGGTGCACAGAGCATGCCAGGATGCGAACTGCTACACGAGGACCGGCTGATACAGGTGGACCGGGCACCAGGAATCGAGTTTAACACTCCCCCTTCACTTTCAAAAAGTTGGAACTTCCGCTGATCTCTCGATACCCTTATCGCGGACTCCTCAGCCTCCGCGGCAGCGCCTTGAATTATTCATGGCTATCGACAATCCCAGAAATCACTGTCCCCTCAGCCGAGGCGCGCTGCAGCCCGCTGATAATAATGATCACAGATGCGCTGAGGTCGCCGCTGCCGCCGCGCCAGGGCCCGGCCGGGCCGCGCGGGCGGGGCGCCATGGCCGCGGCCTCCCGCCAGGGGGCGCTGCCGGCTCGGCGTTGGCCGCCGGCAGCAGGAGCCTTGGGAATGAGGGATAGCGGGCCCGGGCTGGGCGGGAGCTGCCCTGGGATGGCTGGAGGGTGGCCGGCCGTCGGCGTGGCCCTTTCCTCAGCGAGCTGCTGTGGAGCTAATGGCTCTCCCTCTCGCTTTGCCTCGCCTCGCCCCCGCGTTTCCCGGCAGGGGCGAAGGCCCCGTCCCCAGCGGCGCGGGCGCTTTGAACGCTCTGGGGCTCCGAAAGTGAGCGGGGGGAGTGGTGCGGCCTCCGGCCCTAAGCTGTGCCCCAAGGACCGGGAAGAGGCTGGGACCATGTCACTGTGGCTGCCCTGGCAGCGACAGCGTGCCTTGGGTGGTGAGAGAGGCTCCTAAAGCATCTGCAAGGCCTTGTTCTTGCTGTGCCCTGAGCAGAGTTTACGGGGAGAGGGCGGCTGAGGAACCCACCTACACTGGCACAACTAATGCCACCCTCGGAGAGCTTTCTGGCAGTCTCTCACCCACGTAACACAACTGCTCAATGTAGGCTAATATTCTGACAGCTCCACGGGATAGTTGGGTGAACTCCAAACAGACACAGGGATCCAAGCCTTCCCCTGTTTACGTACAGGAAAGGAGAACCCACAAAATAATACTGGTGAGTGAATGCCAAATCAAATTTTAAGTATTATCTAAAATTGCCCTTGTGCATTCTCTGCTCCAGTCACTATGCTTTGTATTTGCTGTAGAAGTAAGGTATGGGAAGATTAAGAAATGGAACTGTGACAGGAAGAGTGTATTCACAGGCACACTTCAAAACACACCAGTGTTGTTCTCTATTGCAGTCGGCATTCCCATTACAGTGGGAAGAAGTATAACTGTTCTGAACCCTCCAGTCTGAGTATCTATTAGTTTAAACCATCTGAATCAAAAATATTTATGGTCGTGAGAAATCTCTGATCTACTTAAATTCTTCCAAATTTAGGTTTGGCGTTGAGTCATCATTATTCCCTGTCAGCCGGTTTTGTGAAGTCACCCAAAATAATGAGATGTCACTTGCCTAGATATATTAATAATTAGAAGGGTTTATTGTAGTAGGCATCATGGGAAAGTGTAACTTTCCCATTAGATGTCCTTAATTAGAAATAATATGTCAGATTTCAGATCAACGTAGGGGAACTACAACTATCCATTAAAGAGAGGAGGACAAATAATGCAAGTGACAGCTCTTGCAGAAGTACAAAGGTTTAAATACTTTATAAATTAGGGGATTGAAGGTGCTCATTTTCATCACTAAAGCTCTGTGACCTGTCTTCATCATAAGAAGGGTGCAGTCTCCAAACTGAATTAAACAACATAAAGAGCAAATGCTCTATATAATTCTGACAATAGAATATTTGGGTAATCAGCGGTTATTCCTTTTCCTGTCTTTCCGCAATGGCTCCTTAAATTGGGCCAAACTGCTCTGGAAAGTGCTCAATTATGCTCATATGAAAATTTTATAGTGACAATGGCATCTCTTGAACCACAGGAGCCACAGCTAATACACTGGTTCAGTTGGTGACAAGATGTGGGCTAGAGAAGTGGTCTGAATGGCTTTAAGATAAAAATTGGAGAGCTGTTAAGTAATTGTAACATGTGGGAGGCATTACTGTAAACCCAAGGAGAATGAGGTGCCTAACTACTTGGGCATCTGCAAGGAGTTCATTTAAGTACCCATCTTTTGTGTCTTCCATTTGGCTCTAGGTAATTCCTCACAGACCCAGGCCAGGGGTTTTACTGGGTGTTACACAGAAGCTAGAAAGTAAGTCTTACAATGCTTACATTTACTTAAGAGTTGTGAGTGGAACCAGTTCATACTCATATTTCTGCTCAGTGCTTGGTTAACATTCAGGCATGTATTTTATTTATGTAGTCTTAAAATCATGCCATGAATGACATCAAAGCAAGGGTAATTTAAGAAAGGGGAACATGTGTCTGCAGTTTGTTTCAGCTTGCAAAGAGATGATGTTCCGAGATGGGGAGAGTTAGAATTTTGCACCATAAGCAAACTACGTAATCTGGGACATTGGCTCTATTAATCCTATGTCAGTTACACCTGAAAGTTACTGCGAGCTGGTTTCTGTGGCCTACAGCTTCTACTACAGCTTCTTCTGCAGCCTCTGTGAAATCAGTAACACTGGACCAGTGCCCACCTGACAGGTGGCCACATTACCAAGTTATGAGCTTGTTTCCTGCTCTTGATAAGTGTTTTATTAGGGATGGTTTGCGGAGGAAAGGTGAATTTATTTCTTACGGGGAAAGGGAATCCTTTAACGAGGAGGCTGAGCCACACAAACAGGGCCTTGTTAAATAAGCCTTTCAGTTTTACCACTTTGTGCAGCATTTTGCTTGAAAAATATGTTTCTCTTCTTTTATGAGCTTTTATTTAAGAATAATTATGATCATTAGGTTTGGATTTAGAAAAGGATGTATGTTGTTTACCTGGAGGTGATAAGTGCTCAAAACTTATGTAGTTTTGTGGGATTGAAAATGTGCATGTTTAAAACAGGGCTCAGGTAGAATGTTAAAGACATGACTTAAATTCTCTTTTGAAGTACTGTGTGGAAGTCTTTTCTATTTTAAATTCAACCTTTATCACATATTCAATCCTAAGAGTGCTAAGGAACACAGCATGTGCTCCAAAGGGATACATAAAAAGCACCTTACTTCCATGAGTTATTAGCATCCAGCATTTGTGTTTTTAATGAGCTGAAATGAGAAATCTTGTAAACTAATTTGAACAAGCTACAGTGTCTCACTCAGAGCAAGGTGCCTCTAACATCAATCAACTCTTGAAAGTTTGTTTGTGAGATAGTTCTCTAAGAATCTTTCATCCTAAAAATGACACTTCAGAACTTGGCAGTAGATCTTGACAAGATTCACATGTGAATGCCCAAGAGGTAAGTGATGCATTGTTTTACTGAGGAAGGTGGTATAAATATTCCACTTCTGAAGGCAGGACTAAACAAAGCTCACCTGCTCATTAAAAGGTACTGAAACCTGACTATTTTTCATACTGTTTTGTAAATGAGAGTTCCTAAAACACATCTTTATTTTCAAACCTTCTCTGAAAAACCTTTGGGGATATGCAAGGTTTGGTATGACAAAGAAAATATTTTATTCAGCTTTAAGAGCTGGAATGTCTGCCTCAGGAGAGTGTTATATAGGATGCCTACACATCACACCATCAGTAGAGTTGGCTATTCTTGTAGTAGTATTTTTAGTTTTAAATTAAAATCTGCCTGAAGCTGCAGGTGAATCCTCAGCACACTTCTCTCTGACTAAGGATGTAAATTTAAATTGAAACTTTCCTTAAAAAGCCTCTTTAAAGGTTAGCTGTCCACTTGGCCTCAGTGAAGCACATTTGACTTGAGGAAGACTAAAGTGCTGCAGGTGCTTGCACTTTAAAATGTTGGACAAGCTATGCCAGAGAAAGAGACAAAGGAAGAGATTGAAGCCAGATCACTGCCCATTTATTTCTTTGGCAAGCAAGGGTCTTCATGTACCTGAATACAGTAATATTAGGGCTTTTGCATCTTAAGAATCTCTGTCACATGAATTCAGGTTGATGAATCAGCATACCTGTTCACTTTTCATGTGTTAAAATACAGGCCTGACTTAATTTTGCCAGTAAAAGCAATGCAGTGAGCAGATTATACAATGCAGAAGTTACCCAAACTAAATGGATGATTGGAAATTCTGTCATTCAGACACCTTAAGGTAAACAAATATGCAGACAGATATTTCAGGAGATACGGAATTTACCTGATGCCCCTTGAAGTCATACCAGGTATTCTGAGTAAACCATGCCTACTTTTGGTGGTATACCCTGTACAACAATCATGAATAATTATATATGTCATTACTGATGGGTAGCAGTGTATGCTCGTAGTCAAAATAAGTGCTCAGACACCAAACATCTTCCTGTTTACTGGGCTTTTGGGACCTTGTGTAATATTAACAGCTGGAGTGTATAGAGCTCTGCCTAGGGAATGGACTGTGAGCCAGCTGAGAGCTTTCGGGTATCAGTTACTGAGTACTGGGTGATGTTATAGTAGGTGTAAACTACAGGTGGCATAAGCAGGAAGAACAAATGGAAAAGGTCTTCTGTAGACAGAGGAAACCTCATGTTGCAGGCTGTGGTCCTCCTGGGGAAATTTCACCCACCTGATATCTTCCAAAGGAACAACACATATGCTCTCTTGGAGGATCCTGGATGGTATTTACTGACCCAAATGATATAGGATGAGTAGGGACAGGTGTTCTGCTGGACCTCATAATTACAAATGAGAAAGGTTGAGGATGTGAAGGTTGAAATCAGCCTTTGCAGCGGCCATGAGATGGTGGAGGTCAGAATGCTGAGAAGAGGAAGCAGGGCAAAAAAGCAAGATCATGACTCTGGACATCAGGAGAGCAGATTTTGGCCTTGCAGGGATCTGGTCAGGCAGACTCCCATGGAATAAGGCCCTGAATGGAAAAGGGGCCCAAGAAAGCTCTTTGATTTTCAAGGATTACTTCCTCCAAGGTCAAGAACAGTCCATTGCAACAAGCAGGAAATCAGGCAAAAATATCAGGACGATTATATGAGTGAACAAGGAGTTCTGGCAAAACTCAAACATAAAAAGGAGAGACACTGTCTCAACAGGCAGAAATGATGTTAGGAAAGCCAAAATCCATCTAGAATTGAATCTAGGGGAGGATGTTAAAGGTAGAAAGAAGACTTCTCTTAGTACATAATTAGCAAAGGAAGACTAGAGAAAATATGTGTCTGCTGCTGAATGGGGCAAGAGCCCTGGTGACACATGACGTGGGAGAGGCTGAACTACTGAACGCCTCTTTACCTCAGTGTTTATCAGAAAGACCTACCTTCAGAAATCTGAGGGCTAAATGACCAAGAGGGAAGGCTGGAGCAAGGAAGTCTTACCCTTGATGGAAGAGGATCAAGGTGGAAAATAATTAATCAGACTAGACATATGTAAGTCCATGGGCTCTGGTGGGATGCACCAATCAGAACTGAGGGAACTGGCATCATCAAGAAGCCACTCTTGATAATCTTGATAGTCACTAGAAGTGTCTGAGGACTGCAGGAAAGCAAGTGTCACTTTGTCTCCAGATAGGGCAAGAAGGAGGACCCCAAGAACTACTGGCCAACTGCAGCCTCACCTCAATCCCTTTGAATGTGATGGAGTAGCTAATCCTGGAAACAATTTCCAGGCATATAAAGGACAAGTCATCACCCCAGGGAGTTATGCTTGACCACTTATAACCTTCTGTCATGAAATGACTGCTGTGGTGGATGAGGTAGTGAATATTGTCTGCCTCAACTTCTGTAAGGCTTTTGATGCTGTCTCCCACAAGATTGTCATGGAGAAGGTGATGGAGTATAGGTTGAACAGAAAGTGAGCTGGGATGAAAACTGGAGAGGACCACAAAGGGGATTTTGTTAGCACATAAAAATATTTGAAAGGAAGTTGCAAAGAAGACAGAACCAAGTGGTTGTGGAGTCTCCATCCTTGTGGATACTCAACAGTCATCTTAACATGGTAGTCGGCAGCTAGTTTTAGTGGGCAGCTAGTTTCAGGTGGCCCTGCTTGAGCAGGGGGTTTGGACCAGATGACCTCCAGAGGTCCCTTCCAGCCTCAGCCAAGCTGTGACTCAGTAAATTGACCATGCTTTTATTTTGGGGGTGAAGACAGACCAAACAAACAAATAAATAAATCTAATCTATATTTCCAACCCAGTGCCTGAATCACAAAGTATAAAATGAAAGTGAGGAAAAGAGCTGCACAAGGTCAAGACACTCCAACAAGTAGGGTTGTACTCTCTGACAACTAACAAGTAGTTTCATTCCTCACTTTGGACTCACTTTGAGTAAGTAAAATGGCTGAACAGTATCCAAAATGATGTATTCATTTCTCTGTTATGGAAAGAGGATATGCAAGATATGTAAGAGAGGCCGAAGAGAAGAGACAATACTTCCTGGGAGGTCTTGGTGTTGCTTCAGGAGTTCCTACCTGTTGTAGAGAGTTGGCAGAGCCACTGCTGATCTTTTTCTGCTATACCAACAGAGCCACCCTTACTGCTTACTGACCCAGGAGCTCCACACGAGGATTCTGGAGCAATCTGGAGATAGGGCAGAAGTCCATCATGTTCAGTCCTTCCATTTAAGTCTAGATACTGCTTGCCAAAGTATTTTACTCTGTGTTTTCACAGTGAGAAAGAGGTCCAGGGACTGTTGCCAGGGGAAGATTTGTGTAGCCATATTGATACAGGAGAACTTGAGCTGCATAAGTTTGCAGTCATCTGCAAAGAAGTCCTCAGACCTTAGGCTAGATGAAGTGGATAGGTGCAGATGGGGATCAGTCTGAATCCTGTGAGAAGTGAGTTTAAACATCTGCCTCAGTTGTGTAGAGCAGGGAGTGTAGAAATGAACTTCCCAAAACATTGTGGAACAAAAGAGGGCACACGAAAAGGGTTTTCTGAGGAGCCTGTCTTCCTTTGCATTGATTTGTGAAGTCAACAGCTCCTTGCTCCTCGATGTGCTGGCCAAAAATGGTCTCTATTTAGAGGTGGGGGAAGTTGATGGAAACAGTTAACATGTGCCCAGGCTCTGTTTATCTGCCTGACTGTAAACATCCGTGGATATTAGCACAGTTTGTGTATATTTTTCCAATTACCATGGAAGTGAGCATTGCTGCAGTGTAAGCATTTTCATCCATTTGTCTTTTGAGTAAACCCAAGAAAAATAACCAATACCAGAACATTGAAAACATTGCAAAATCACTAAGTGTTGCAGCTCTTACAGATGTCCACTTTGACCTATTGTAATGCCATAAGTACAATGCTCAGTATTTTTACAGGCTTCATTTACCCAGTTTCATTATCTTTTTAATCAAATCAGATTTCACATGTGTATTTTTTTTTTTTAGATGTGCAATATGAATGTAATTGGAAGGGTTTGTGTCTTTCTATCCAGTAAATGTGACTTTATACATGGAACAGCCCAAATACAATTACAAGTATGGACAAAGTCACCAAAGCATTTTCTATTCCATGTGACTGACAGAGCTGAATTGGCTATCACTGTGCCTGATGAGTGGAGCTTCTGCTTTGCATCCCACATTTTTTCAAAGCATAATGCAGTTTCTATTTCCCTGTTGTTATGATTGTATGAGACAATCCCTAGCTTTAGAAAAGACAGCAGCAAGTCGGGGCATTAAAATTAAAGGGGAAAAAAATCTACACAAACCACTTAAGCACACTCATTATTATGGCCCTTGCTACCTCAGGCCACTGGAGAACTTATAATTTAGTCAGCATTATGCAGTTTGAAGTGTTTTATGTTCTGCATGGGAGCAGGCTGCAATTCAAATATCAGTGGCCATGAAAAATATGCACATACGTTTAGTATGAAAATCTCCAAGGGCATAACAGAAGAGACGGGCACATGTAGCTGCAGTGTGATGGAGAATTTCTGTGAATTAATCATTTGGACATAGTTTATCACCATTTTATATTTTGCCAGAGATGCTTCCTCGCCATTTGTTGGGAAAACTTATTATACATGCACATCTTAGAAAGATAATAAGGCCAAAGCCTTTGATGCTTAAAGGCAACAGCCTTTGTTAGATTCTGTTATGACACAGACAACTTCTCCACTGACAGAGCCATTCAGATAACAAGAGTAATTGCTTATTTTATCGAGTTTAGGGAATTGTGCTCATTCTCCCTTCTTGCCTACTACATTAGCTATTATGACCCATCTTCTACCATAATTTAGGGGGAGTGGAGTACGTGCATTTTTAAAGCTTTTCTTGAAAGAATAGAATGCTGTATTTACATACTTCCTTCATTATTCCACAAGGCCAATACTTTAATATATTCTTTCCAAAGAAGCAGAGTGGCATGTGTGTGCATCTCTTTCTGTGCCTAGGTGTTTGTGTGCAGTTAAGTGTCTGAATGGGTAGGGGAATGAGAAGGGCTCATTTGGTTGTTTCTTTATACCTTCTTCTGACTGGAAACAATACCATTGTAACTGGTATTAGCAAAACTACAAACAGAGCAATCGTTTCTTGTTGCAGTGGGGTCTCCTGCAACATGCATTAGACAGTGAGGCCCGTGGAAAGAAATAGAGACCAATTCTTGATAGAAGTTTCAGAGAACTTTATTCTCCAGCCACCTGGCTGGGGGACTGCCGAAGAACTGAGCAATCACAGGACAACCAGGGTCCTCCCCGGGCAGGGGAACACAAAATAACCAATGGGGAATGGGATTAGGGTACGTGTGACCAGGGAGCAGGGAGACCCTGTAGGCCATGCCTCTGCCCCAGGGTCCCCTCTCCCAGGGCCCTATGGCAAGGGGGAGGAACCCCAACAGTTTCTGACACTTTCAAAGAACTTTATTGACATCTCCAAACATGTGAGGAATTTTAAAGTAGAACTTTTCCATCTGTAAGTCTTGGTCTGATCAAAAGCCCGATAGTAGCTCCAGATGTAGCAAATGAGGTTACAGAACAGATTCCAGCTCCTTTTAGGTAAAAAAGGAAAAAAAAAAAAAGGCTTAACTTTGATTCAGCCTAATCTTGACAAAGCTATCAAAAGATTGCATTGCAAGGAGAGAATTAAAAAAAAAAAGCTTTCAAAATTTATGTGCTATCCAAAGATTTTACAAGGTTCAAACCCAATATTTAATTGTAAGGTTTAATATCTTAAAATGCTGCTGTGCTTTACAGTTTTATTACTTAGAAAAACCAGTTTTCTCCAGTATAACCATGTCCTGGTTCTGGCCAGGACAGGGTTAATTTTGCACTAGCCAGGAGGGGGCATGTCTAGGACCCAGAAGTTATTCTGTACCTCGTTTTGGGGCACAAGGGGAAGGGACTCTCCTTCTGGAAGGAAAGGCTCTCTTGCTGTCAGGGTGGTGTGGCTGGAATTGCGGGCTCCACAGTGAGCATTTTGGCATGTGAATCACTCTTCTGCACACTTTTTTACTAATATTGTTGCTGTTACGGTTAGTTTTCTTTTCTCATTGTTTCCAGTAAATTGTTCTTAGCACATTATTCTCTGCCTTTTGTGCCTCCAACTCCCCTCTCAAGTGCACCACAGGGGAGGGGCAGCAGCACTGGTTTTGGTGGGAGTACTAAATTGGAGAATACCATTCCTAAACCGCAACGGACCACTACAGAAAAGCCATAAAATGGTCGGAATCTGACTTCTGAAACAACACAAACCAATACTGATGTTAACAGAAGGACAACTTTCTAATGGAAGTTGGGAGTTAAATGGAAACCAAAGTGAGTTATACCTCTTCCGCTGTATATAAATAGAATAATTTTCCAGAAGTGTAACCAAATATGAAGGCCAGTTCTGAGAAAATTCCAGCAGCTGTTTCATGAAGGAGGAATTAATAACTTTTCCCCCCAACAGGATAGGTGCACTTTCACACTCCAGAAGCACTTGTTAAGAAGTTGTGACACATAAGAAAGAACTTTGTATTCCTTAACTATTTTTTTTTCCTGATTCATGTGAATGCCCTGGTAAAGTGTCTGAACTGACTCATCTAGCATCACTGCTATCAGCTGGGTAGACTGGATGCCAGCTTCATTTCCCTGATGCTTGTTCTGCTTTTGTCTCCATGAAAAGGTCTGGTTAATACATCCACCTTTGTGTTTGTCATATTTAAATGTGCAGCCAGATTCTTTGTTTTGCAAGGATATTTTCATCATCTTTTGAAGTCACTCCATGAGGCTGGTAACAAATGATAGCTTGCCAGCTACGGAGTGGGTATTAACAATGAATTTTTCATAGCAGACATTCATGCGATTGTCTTGTGGCTGACTGAGAGGACACAAGTGTGTTCTGCATCTCAGTGGAGCAGCTGGCAAGATAAGGAGAGTGTCTGGATGTGCTCTGCTCTAATTAGCTCCATAAAGAGGCAGTTGGTCTATGCAGAAGGCTATGATGGATTAATGAAAGTACACCTTTTTCAGGACAGTCTCTCTGCATAGCACTGATTCCTATGGATGGGCTAACTCATTTGGGCCAGCTTATTTATGACTAAACCGTCTCTGTTGTGTTTGTTGCCTTGTCATTTTCAACTGGTAGGTCAAGAGTGACATAACATTTCCTCAGATTTGATATCCTTGGCAAAACTAAGGAGATCTACCAATCATGTACTCAAGCAGTTTCGTGAAACTGAAAGAAAGAGGGTAGAAATTTGACATTTCCTTTCACAAATATTCCATCCCTATTTTTCTTTATAGGGAAGTCACTTTTTTTCCTGCAACTCTCTACAGCTCCATGTTCATTTTGGCTGCAGGGCTGTTGGATCAGGAATGTGGTGGGATTCACAGGTAGGTTTGTGCTATGTCCAAAGGGCTGTCCTACTGCTACCCTCAAGCCAGTTTTATGTACAGATGGCGACCCTGCAAGTGGACTTCAGTTGCCCAGCAGCTTAGCACCCAGATATACAATGCTGGGTACATGCAATGACTCTGAGAAGCAGGACATGCCAGTCTTTCCAAGCGTGCAGGCTCTGTGTGTGCAGCAAGTCTGACACACTTTGGATTTGCTGAGCTTACGCCGTGTGCCCAGAGTGTCTCCTCTGCACCTGAGCAGTAAATCCAAGTTGCCATGCATGCATGCAGTAGCCATTTATGACTGAGTTCTGGGCATTTGGCAAGTAGTTCAAGCTACTGCCTCTGCTCTGTAGTCCAGGAGAAATGTCCAAATCTCTTGTTTCCTATGGGAACTGCTCCAAGTCAGACAAGGCATTTTATCTGGGGTAGATCAGGCACATGGCATCTGCACAGGAGGTTAGCAGATCGTCACACAGGAAGAGTGAGAGCCTCTCTTCAAAAAAGGCAGTCATAACTATTGATAACACATTTTATTGAGATCAGGCTGTGTTTGGTCCAGTTGCTTGTCGATGACACTCTGAAATATTCTCTGCCTGCATTGCATTGCCATCTCCCATGCTTCATTTCCTAGGGAGTCCAGTCATTCAAGTCCTACATAGAAACAGCAAAAGTGCCAACTTTTGCTAAGAGTTAGTTAGGACTTCTGTATCAGGATGCCCTTTTACAGCAAAGCTACTTCAGGATTGTCTGGAGTGTTGGTAATGGTTTATTGCAGCTGCTGTTGAGTAGCCTGAAGTTATCTGGACCACGTGCTTCACTGTTTAAGTTTCCTCTTTCCCACTTCCCACTCTAGTTTGCCTCCCCATCTCCTTTCATGTTGCTTTCAATACATACTGCTTCCTGTTTGTGTTTATGGCTGGTAGTGAGAGTAAATGAGCAGCAGTAAATGAATTGATTCAAGTAGCAAGCAGTGTGTGACTTGCCAGGGCCAACCTTTCCCAGGCTTCCCAGGACAAGGTCAGGGAGAACTGGGCAGAATGTTTGATGGATAATCCAGGAGAGTATTTCTTTTTGCAGTGCTGAGCTGTATTTCAGAGCACTTGCAGCCCTTGGTCTTTCTCTTACTTTGATGTAGATTTTTCTTTTTAAAAGCAACAACCAGTGAGTGTATTTTGAACAGGAATCTCTGTGAGTTTATTCACTTTTCCATGTTGCCATATCCTTTCCACTTTGTGTCACTGTAACCTCTCTGTTGGGAATGTATTCTTGCTCTTTCAGATGAGTTATCTGGTCTTTGCTGCCTAGCTTCTGGCTATTAATTTGCTCTCTGCTGGTTCAGGCTGGATTCTAAACATTTTTTTATGCTTTAGAGTTAGTTTGGCATTGTATGTTGCTGTTCCTTCTTCTCGCCAAATTAATTAACTGCTACTTTATATATCCTCTGAAAAATGGAAAATCCACATCACTCTGTAACCTGACCATAAAGACTGTAGTCTGAGAAAGCAGAGGGTCTAATAGAGCAGAAAGCCTGTGGCCTAACTCTATTGCTTAATCGAGGTTTTATATATATATATATATATATATATAAGAGAAACTGCAAAGGTAGCAGAAATTGCAAGTAGGGGCAGGCAAGATCAAAATGGCTCTGGAAAAAGTTATTTTAGTCACGTAGGATTTTTTTTATTTATTGCTCGGGACAAAGTATGAGCACAAGCTGAAATTGCAGCAGCAAATAACCCCAGAGCATGGCAAGTTATACTTAGCTAGCATTAAGGTAATGTCATGTAGAAGCAGAATATTTGTGGTTAGCTAAAGTGACAAAAATACAGCTGCACTGATATTAATCCTGTGTTAATCTTGTAAAGAGATGGGATTTTAAGAAGTAACGGTCTTTGGAAGGGATCTACCTGCTTGCTCTGCATAGGCCAGTTATCTCTTTTTAGGCATTAACTGAACTTGTTATTCTGATTTTATTATTGATAACCTGACCAAGCTTTACTGCTCACTTATCTCTGAGTTTTGTGAGTTCATTTAAAATCCTTGTAACAGCCCTTAAATTCTACTGATCATTAGAAGTTCCAGTTTGAGAGATTTATTGATGATTTCATAGCTGGTCAGTAATTCGGGATGTGTTTTCAAAGATGCAGACATTGGCTAAATACTTTTCAATTACAATGGGAACATCTGAATGGATATTCCATAAAACATGGTCCTAACTTAGGAAAAAATTAAATGTATGTTTCAAGTTATGTGAGTACTTAGATAACTGTTGAATGTTTCTAAATCTATTGTATCTATCTTATTAACGTACTCTTGAAATACAGCATCCCAGATGGTTTAATCTCATTCTACAGAGGGCAGTATATATGTACGTGTATCTAATACTTAAATATTTGCATTGCTCTCTTTAAAATCACTTTCACTTGAAAAAAGCTGATAAATCGTGTAGTAAGTAGCTGTTATTCAATATGGCTACAAAATTTGGGTTATTTGCCGAGATATAAACATGAAAATGCTAATAGTTAAAGTAATTTTTTGTAGAAATAGGCTAATTTTAATCTTTGACAGCCCATGTAATTTATGCAATGCTGTTACAAGCCATAAAAATTAGATTGGGACTGTAAGGTATTTTCAGGTTCTAACTCTTCTTTTTTTGGTGTAGGAGAGGTGTAATAATATGACCCTGAGAAGAGACTTTGTTTATTCGAAACAAAATAGCAACTCCCGTGTTTTTACTCTCTTCTAAGGAGTTAATATGATCCTATCCCATTGTCATATCTTATCATTTATTTTAGTTGTTCATTTCCCTGGAAAGTGCTTAGGTGAGAAACGTTGGAAGTGAGATGGAGACAGCTTGGGTAGGCCTATAAACCCTTGAGCTTACATTGCTGGACATCAACCTTTCTAAGTAAATAGCTACTGAGCAGCATCTGCACTCAGTGGAATTTTTTCCAAAAGTAATAGGAGAGGAAACATGATCTTGAAGGTGGTTATAGTTTTGGCCTGTGTCCTTTTTCTCTCTTCTAGTTTCTACTCATGCCACTGTGCCTTTGGAACTGCTTTCCCCCAGACTAACACTCTGCAGTGTTTAAAAACTGTACCACAGTTCTTTGAAAAACTGATGTCTGTTTGCTTTAGATCTTTTATTTTCTGTATTCCTGGATTCATGGCTATTGTGTTACTGGGTTACAAAACCAGACTGGTGAAGAATTCTGAGATGTTCATGATTTTTCTCTCCAGGGAAATAGAGTGCTAAAATGTGATTTCCCTTT
This sequence comes from Corvus cornix cornix, assembly GCF_000738735.6. Taxonomy (NCBI): domain Eukaryota; kingdom Metazoa; phylum Chordata; class Aves; order Passeriformes; family Corvidae; genus Corvus; species Corvus cornix. The sequence goes on along the minus strand of NC_046333.1, from coordinate 91,000,681 downwards.
AGCACAGCAAATATCACAGGTGTCTGTTGAGTTTTCAAAGGGAAATTACAAAGCAAATTTGGGACTTCCCATGCCCACACTGTCATTTTTAAAGCTGTCACATGAGTATATGACATGGATGTTCAAATTGTATCTCAGGTATCAGTCCTCATGGAATTAAAGAATTGCAGAGGGAGATGCTGTTTAATTTGGAGTATGTGCCTTACATTTTAACCTCCATAGTTTAAGTGAGGTAACTCATGAGAAGATGCTGCATAGCCAGCTGTTTCTCATGGCTTCCCCTGCAACCTCAGCTGCTCTGGGATGAAACACTGCTTGAGGTGGGGGATTTTCAAGATGATTCATGCTTCAGCAGGAAGAGAACATATAGATGTATATAGATATTTTATACAGATGTACAAAGAGAAAAATGTACAGGATTTTTTTAAGATTTTGGGTGCTGTTACTGCTACTTTCTGACTAACTACAGATACTGATATTTGCTCAGGTGGTGTCTTTCAGGTAGAAATCTAATTGATTTCTGAGTTAGTTTATTGGCTGTTCATTAGCATCCTCCCTTGATTTTCACTTACAACGTTGTCTAGCACAATGAATGCCCAGTCCAGTTCGGTTTTTGGTTTGGTTTGATTCTGTTAAATGATGTGCAAAATCTGGTCAGGACAGTGCTACGAACCCACCACTTATTTTCAGTTAGGTTTCCTTAAAAATGAAGGAAAGAAGAAACTGGTTTATTCCAGATATCTTGAAAACACACTTTAAACACAGCACGTATCACAGGAGAAGTAGGGATTCTCTGGTAAAATTGAGCATATGCAGATAAATATTTGGACTGCTGTATTCCTTTTTTTGATGTAGGTTTGGGCACTTGCCTGCTAGCCCCCTCCTTTTCCACATGGCAAGGGAGGGCATTTCCCTGTTGTCCATGTAAGCCAGAGACAGAAGAAGAGGATGGTAAGTGGCTCTAAATTGATTTTGGGAAAAGATAGGTTAAATGGCTTCCTTAACGTGGAGCTATTCATTGTGGACCAGGTGAGAAGGAAAGATACTAAGGATTAGCAATCAGGTGCATCTGCAAATTGACTGAGTCTTCTGGAGGAACCATCCATTTAGAGTAGGTAAGGAAAAAAATCATGTTCCTTGACCTCAGTGTGAATACAAGATGACTGATCAAGTTTTTGCTGGTGTTGGTCTTGCAAAAGAAACACTTACTTGAAAACTGGAGGAAGTGCCTTCATATTTGCATCGTTTGTGTCTGATAAGATCTTTTTCAACTGTTGGACAGTCTGACCCAGATTTAAAGTACTCATTTAATACGTATCAAATAAGAATTTGAAAACCAAGTCTTGATGCCAGCAGATATAATAAAAAGAAAATAAACCCAGCCCTTTGGTGTTACTTAGCTTTCCTTATAACATAATATCTCAAAATGGTAACAATATGATGTAGTATAAGGTAGTTGCAACAAGATAGAGTGCAATATTAATATCTTCAAGTTTTGTAGCTGAAACATACTGAGATCACGCAGACTGTGCCTTGCATTTCATGTTGCTGAGTAGTAAGTCATTGGCAAACATGAAATCAGATGAACTTGCAGGGAAAGTAAGGAGAGTATAAATGAGTATAGTTGAAAACAAGCTACAGTAAGTAGCTTTAGAGTTGATGTCTGACTTGGAGGTCCAGATTGCACAGTGGTTAAAGTTTTCTTGCTTATTGTAGATTTCTGTTTTGTTTGTTTTTAGAGATTCTGATTTGTGCTCTTTATAAAATGCATTATTTTCTGGAGTGATCGAATAGGGGAAGTCTGATATTTTTCTTGTGCTCACTGCATGGCAGACACTGGAGTCTGGATGCAGAATAATCTTCTTGCAGCCATCTCATTACTGGAGATTTTGTGTGAGAGTGAGGCAGAACATGCAAGCCAGAAATATTTCTATATTGGCTTATGCACTGAGAGGTTTGTTGTAGTAAACAGTCAACAAGAAAGAGAGAAAATAACAGAGAAGGACGTGGGATTGGATGTTTCACCACAACTTCCCTGCCTTACAGAATTATAAATGGTCCGTGCAATGCTGACCTCTCCCTGCATATGATGCATTCACGTTTGATGTAAAAGCCTTAGCAGGGATCCACAGGTTCCATCTGCACTCTCTCTGTAGCTAAAGGAGATGTTTTTTCAGAGCTGTCAAGCTACTGCTGTTCATAAGCAGTAAATTTATACAAATTAATTATAAGAGATGGAAAAAAGTTGGGTTTGCTCACAGGTAATACATTTGGACTTCAACAATGTGAAAAATTTAAGAGCAAGTGGAAAGAAAGAGAGAGAGAGCAGGCCGTATTTTTTCCTTATATTTAATGAAGCACTATGAATTTCTGGCTCTTTGGGAAAGGTGTATTACTAAGAGTCATTAATGGAACCTAGGCTTAAAATACACTCAGCTGAATTGCTGACTGAAGAAATGTCTATGTAAAACTTAATGTTTTCCTTTTTGTGAATATTTTAGAATCTTTAAAAAAAATTTTGAAGAAAAAAAATTGGTGTTACACTTCTTACCATTTGCTTTAAAAAGGATTTTCCACTTGCTTATTTCCAGAAGGTCATCTCTGAGATGTACAAGCTAGCCCTTCATTTAGGTCTCCTCTTACATTCATATTTAACTTTCTTTCATTCTGTGGCCTTTATTAGCTGAGCTCAAGGAGCTTGTAGCACATTTTAAACAGCAACACTGGGAGGATGTAAATGCAGAATAATGTATCAGGACTCAAATTTGCATGGTCAAATGTCAAAAAAATTAGGCCTTCCCCAGAACCATGTCAAGAGAAATAACGTAAGTGGCCAGCTCAACAGCAGGCATGCCATTATCAGTTAGTTCAACCTGTCATCACTGACTGGGAGTGGAAGCAGTGGTCATTAGCTTTAACTCTGCTGGGGAAGGTTGCGCTTCTTTTTATTTTATTATATATATTTTACGCCATCTGACAGTATTTCACAGAGCACCACAATGTTATGGTTTCCTCCTTGACAGGGGAAGGAGGGGGAAGTGAAGGTGAGGGAGTAGAAGAGAACACTTGCAATCATCTGTTGTCAGCCGGAAGAGGCAGGAATTGCATTGCCTATCGGATAAGTACTCATTTAGAGTAATCACTTTATTTCAGCCCTGTAATGACATTAACAAGCTTGGAATACAGGGAATTACATGAGTCAGAACAAATAATTGAATATTCCACTGCTGGGAAATGCAGCACAAGTCTGACTTAATGTCATGCCATCTCTGAAGCCAGCACTACCATGCAATTAGATGATAAGCTTAAACAGCATATAATTGGCACTACTAGTATGAAAAACATACTATTAATTGTTAACTTCTTACCTGCTTGTAACTTTCATGAAATAAAAGTATCTTGCATGTCTTTTTTAAACAAAAAGAACCAGAGGAAACACTTCAGTAAGTTTTTATGAAAATAAGAGGGGAAGAACTGGAGTCCAGGATCTAGAAGGAATAACTTCAGCACGAAAAACTTCAACACCTTTTTTGAGGGGGCATGATTTAGAAAGGCTTAGATTGAGAAAAATGTGAGAATTATTTAATATATCAAATGCTACCCTATTTCATATCCAAAGGAGAAATTCCTCATTTGTCCTTTCTTGGGGATGGTCCTGTGCAAGGCCAGGAGTTGAACTTGATGATCCTTCTGGATCCCTTCCAACTCAGCTTATTCTGTGATTTGGTCAGCTCACAGTTTTGTCTCCAGATATTGTTGTCTGAAAAACTGTGATCTCACAACTCTGAGCCTTTTTTTTCAGTCACTCACTGTTCTTAGTTAATAATGAAAAGGCCTTTTGATAGAAATATGCCAAAGTATCAAAAACTGCTCTGGGCTCTGGTGAGTTGGAGGAATCTTAATGTGATTGGTTAGCACAACACCTTATAATCTGTTTGTTTTATCAGCAAACTCTAGGGTTAATATTTGAGACATTCTTAAAGCATCCCAAGTCAGTATAATTTGGAAAATTCCATAATTTTAAGCATCCATTAAACTGACTTAACCCATCAAATTATACACTCTATGATGGAATATTAAAAGGATTCAGTTGCATATATTATATGCATTGAATGATTTGATAGTAGTTACCACAGGCAGCACAATTCCTCAAATATGTGCCAGTTCATGTAAAGATTAATGATGGACAGATAGAATGCAAATGCAAGAGCAGCATCATCTCCATCACCTGCCTAGATTAGCTCTGAAAATCACAGTCTTATCCACAGATAAAACGTTAAATTTGCAACACTTGAATTAAACACAGTGGAGAACTTCTCCCATTTATTATAAAGATTGAAAGATGACACCATCTTAAAACTAAAATCTTCTTCTGGATCTTTGGCCACTGATTTCAGCAGCATTGGAACTTGCATATAGTTAAACCAATAATTGGTACTGGAGTTGCCATTTGTTTTTCTCACCAGTCTACCATCAGCCACCTCTGACTTTTTCACTGAGACTTGACCGAAGTATTGTGCTGTAGGAGCTGGCAGGCCTAGGGAACAGCTCCTTTTTTTAGAGTAGTCTTGTGTGGAAGCCCAGGCCCTGTGTGGGTTTTTAGTTCAGAAGGAGAGAAGAATCCAAACTGACAGGGAATTGTAGGTTCTGATAAGTGAAGCTTTGCATGGCTAGCCGAGTCTCAGAGATCTGAGGCTTGTCATGTTGAACACTTATTTCTGTTTTCTTAACAGAAGAGAATGACCCCACCTATTGCTTTCCTGAAGATAAGGCATTCTGGGTGATCGTACTTCAGATTTTTGCTGGCATTTGGAAAATGTGACCCATGTGTTTGACAACTTGGCTTGAAGAAAAGCTGACTGTAAAGTAGCAAGCACAAGCTTTAGATTAGAAGGTCAGGTGAAATATCTACTATAAAGGGATGTAGTTGATCCCCAGATGGAATCCAGGTGTGCCACTCCTGCAATAGTGTAGCTTTGAAATACTGAAGTTTTTCTAAAAGGAGATATTTGGTGCATTGCTACTAATTAGTAATACAATTTTAATTACATTACATTGTGATTTTTACTCAATAGATGGCTTACTTTGAAGTAATTTCATTTATTCTATCAATAAAATACTTGCAGACCTCTCCTGATTTTAATAATGGTGCTACAGTTACAGAATGCATTTGCAATTGACTTGTTAATCAAAATGCATTTTACTAAAACAATATTAACATTTAAAACCATTGCAATTACTATAATCAATTGGAACATTTCTATTCATCTGCTATAATTTTCTGCCTGTATGTATATATATTTCTACCTATATGTATTCATTCCAAGAAAACAATACTTTTAGTATATTAATACTATCCATGCATATGCCAGGATTTTATATTACTATGCTGATTCAGTAGTTTCACTCTGAAATTCTACTAGCACTCCTCAAGCAGCAACTAAAAATGTTAATTTATGCCAGACTACTAATTTGTGGATAATTTTTCTTAAAACCACAAAAGCAGTAGGAGGTACCTACTGAAGAAAGGTAAAGGAGTGCTGCACTGGTTTCCATGTCACATTCTATGTATTTGTCAGGTCTCCAAGTGCATCTGTTTGGCTCTGTGGGTTTGGCAGCCTGGGTTTAAGGTCAGTGCAGCAGTGTGGCTCTAGGTCTAACTGCTGCTGAGGAAGACTGAGAAGGAGCTATGAGGAGTCTTGCTGGGGTTTGTTTCCATTTTACTTGAGTGCTGTTTTTAAACTCAGACCCTTCCTCTTTGCTGCTACCTGACCTTTATTGCAGCTATGGCCACATATCCCATTGAGCCAGACACTAATTTGTGCATTTAACTCTCTGGTTTGGCTGTGGATCTGCCTCAGTAATGGAGACCTGTCCATTAGTTTGAAATCTTGTTGCCAGTAGACCTGCTCTGCTGTTCCTTTTTAGGTACTGCAGGTCTGTGCCCTTGCTGTCTGCCTTGCTCTCTGGCTCCCCTTCCTTTATGGAGAAACCAGCCTTTACTGCTCCCTGTTGATCACTTTGGACCTTCTTGAGCCCTAAGTCAAGCACCATGGAGCTTGGCCTTTGAATTTCAGGTAGGCCAGGTAGGGCCTTTCCATTCATAGATTAATATACCTAACTCATCCCTTACAGATACCCGTGGAACATTCTTTGCAAAAGCTTTCATGACTGAGATTCTGCAGCCTCTCCAGTGTGTAACAGTTCTTAAAATTTTGCCCAAAAGCTAACCTGAGTCTCTTCTGCTACCAGCAGAGCAACTTTTACATGGGCAAAGGGGGCATTGTATTAAACTAAAATAGGAGAGATTTAAATTAGGTATTAGGAAGAAATTCTTTACTCAGAGAGTGGTGATGCACTGGAACAGGTTGCCCAGAGAGGTGGTGGATGCCCTCATCCCTGGAAGTGTTAAAGATCAGGCTGGATGGGGCTTAGTGGGTGGTCTAGTGGGTGACATAGCTGCCTGTGACATTGGGGATTGGAACAAGATCTCTTTCATCTTCCAATTTGAGCCATTCTATGATTCCATGATACCATTGAAGCTGATTACTTTTTGTTTCCCTCTCACTGAATATGAGAGAGTATTGATAAGGTTATGTTTTACTACAAGTCTTAAAATGGTGTTAGAGATTCTCCTCAGTACTTTTTTTCCAAGGCTGAACAACAGTTCCTTCCACCTGTCTCCACAGACCATGTTTCCTAAACCTCCCACCATTCTTCTGAGAATTTATCTTATTTCTTTGCTTTCTTGAAGTATGGTTCTGGAAAGTGGCTGCTCTGTTCCAGCCAAGCTGACTGAACACAGAGTAGAATGCTCTTCATCACTTTGGTCACATATATGACAGTTGTAACAGTATATGCTAAAAAAGATGTTCCTTTCACAACAGCAACATCACCAAGTTAAGTCTGTCAATTTATGCTCCTCTATGCTCTAGCTATTCAGTTATTTATATCCTATTATGCACTTCACTTCCTCAGGCCACAGTTCTTTGCATTTGCCTATGGAGTGTCTTCCTGGCATATTAGGATCACTTTGATATCACTTCTGTCTCTGGTGTGAGGCCTTCAGATCAGTGACATCTGCGAACTGATAATTTGGTTTTCTCTGACATTCAGATTTTAAAATACTGGGTTGAAAAGAGTTTGACCAAAGACAAATTCGTATTCTATTCCAATTGACATGTATTCCCAATCTAACTTTTATATTCCTAATATGCACATTTTCTATCAAGTAAGTGCTCACTCTATTGTGAATTGATCTCTGCTGCCTTTGCTAGTCCTCTTACAAGACTGTCATGAAAGAAAATAGCAAATTTAAAAAAAAAAAGAGTGTATTACATCTGCTGCTTCTCTCTTTCCATTATGCCAGTTATGCTGTCAAGGAAGATAAGTAGTTTGAACTGTGCTATAGGTTCTTGATTTGTTGGCAAATTCTTTGTCTTTTATATGTTTAAATGCTGATTGCTGAATAGATAGTCCTAGGGTCTTGAAATAAGGCCATTTTGTAGCTTCCCCTATCTTCCTTTTTCTTCCTTTTAGGTACTGTTTCTCTTCTGCTACTCTACCAATCTCTCAAAGTTCTTAAAAATGAGTGATTTAGAGATCACAGTGACTCTTGAATGTTGCAGGGCACTGATTACTCAACAGAGAAGCCAGTTTCTCACCAGACAGTAAGAGATAATGTGGCAGGGATATCTGAGGCAGCAAGGATAAGGTACTAATTCCAAGAAACCATTTCCAGCACATTCTTGAGGTAGCAGAAGCACAGCATCCATACTGAGCCTCAGATAGCAAGGAAGAAGAGGCAAGGAGCTCTATCTGCAGGAGTCCAAAATGGTGCTAAATTTCTGAAATATGTCTTGTCTAAATTATTTCTGCCAAGGTGTTTTGGTTTTTGTTTGTTTGGGTTTTTTTTTTTTTTTTTTGCTTGTTTGTTTGTTTTGGGAGTTTTTTGTGTGTGGTTATGGTGTTTGGTCCTTGATAAGAATTGTATTTGACTTTTGGAAGTGACTGATACTATGAAAAGATAAACTGTGCTCCCTTTAGGGGAACTGAAAAGAAGATTCCTGGTGAAAGAATTAATCTTTCCTCCCTCCTTTGGTTTTGGTGTTTTTCAGAGGAGAAGCCACCTATGTGTGCAGTTGTTGAATTTTCTGATTTTCTGTTATTTTTCCACCCCTTCCCTTCAGTAAGCAACCAGAGCAGCTTTGCATCCTGCTTATCCTCTGATAATTCAGCATTCAGTGGGCTAATAATATGGGTATTGAGGAAGCCTGGAACAGAAAGTCTGCTTGCTGACAAAGCATAAATAAGCTTTAGCTGGTACTTACAGACAGATGTATATAGCAGCTGGATCTGAAAGAAGATTTGGAGTGCTCAGCACTTGTTTGAAGGCTGCATCCATATATGGTTTTCATGTCTGGATGAGTAGCATTTTGTGTTGTCAAATACTGCGTGGGGGAGAGAGGGAGAAATTCTGGCAGCATTTGGTAATTAGCTGTGAGCAAGCACTGATGCCAGAAAGTATTTCAACATCAAAAATAGCTACGTTTCTGTACAGGCTCAAATGAGACCCAAGGGTTCAAAACAGCAGATTCTTGTTGTCACTCTGCAACTTGTGGAATAGCAGAAAAGGGACATGAATGCAGGATAAGAGTAGTTTTGAATTTATAAATTAAGGTTTCCTTTTATTTGGAGTCACGTATATGATGTAGTGTTAGGCAAGATTCATTATGTATCTTCTCTGGCTATTTAACTGTTGGCTGTTATAGATTGCTTCTTAAAGAGCAGGAGCTTTTGCTCTGCAAACTTTGTTTATTGCTAAGGTACCTGTACCCTCATGAAGGCTAATACCCAGGTTGACCTCATGCCACAATGTAAGCAGGGAAATGAGAGATTTTTATTTCATATCTAAAGACAGAATGATTTTTGATGCAGTTGTAGAATATTCTGCAGGAATGTCAACATTATAAGTTGAAAGGCATGTTATCTTAGAGTGCTGTTAAAGCTGGAAGAGCCAAGTTTTCCAGAGTTCTCTTTGCCAGAAAAGGAAGGAACAACAGACTCTTTTTTTCTTCTTTCTCCATGATGGGAGTAAAACCACCTTTTGTTTGTTTGTTTGTTTTGTTAAGAGGTTGAGGACAATAATTCTAAATCTTAAGAAATCTTTAATGAAGAAATTTGAGTGATCCCTGAACAAAAAAAATAGCTGCACTGGACTCATGGAAAAAGTCTGCCTGCTGTGTATGGTAATGATTCACCCAGTTTTTGCCTTTCTTGCTGATAATAATGAAAAATGCTCCCAATAAGAAGTAGTTTCCAGATGGGAAAGAGGAATAATACTTTCACACATTTCCAGTATGTCAGCAAAGAAGCATATCAAATTACAGCAAAAACATCATCCAGTTCTGTGATATAAACAATATGCTTGTAAGGAGTATGGACTTCTCTGGCCTCACAGAGACTTTGGATACATTTCTGAGGAAGGGTTGGAATTTTCATGGAAATGACAACTTTTCAGTGTCAGACTGGCAAAAGGCTGGTGAGATGAGAAGCCTTCCTGATGTGTTTGTCCAGACAGATGTTTAAGAAGAACACATTTCACAGACATCTGCATCTCTGTGGCATTCTGAGTTTGTGCTGGTTCATGGCTGTTGTGCTTGGTGGTTCAGAGGATGCTGACAAGACAGATAAGTGCAACAATTGGCTTACTTGCTCTTCTCTTTCTTGTCATGTCATAGTTTTTTTTAAACATTTCACTGACCTTGAGAAGGCTCAGGACAAGGGGTTTTGAGTCTTGCAGTCCTCATTCTGTTGGGTTAAGTGGCTCAGTGGATATTTCTGCAAATGTCTGTGATATGTCATCCTTTAAAAACCTGTATATAAGTATCTTTCATGTCTGTATACCTTAACAGAGGTGCTGCTTCTTCCACTTTGCAAATTTATGCAAAAATATAAGCCAGCTTTCTTGCTTTCTCTGTTCCTCTAAGCAGAATTTTATAAACCATGTAATACTACAGTCCCTGCTATTAAGATGTTACCTATAGATTCTGAAAAGATGTGATATTTGTTGTGTCCATAATTTCATTAAAGATTTTTCTTCTTCTCTGGTATAGATCTGTGAAACATCAAAACTGCTGATGTGTAAGTTGTGGCCTGTTTTGTTTAAATTATCCTGGGTATTGCAAATTGCATCCTGTGGCAGTGTTAGCAATCAGTCCAAGGTTTGTACATGATTTGAAGAGAGTAGCTCTGCATAGGAACTCCAACACATGTCCATGGAATCAGGGTAAAAGCTGTTCAGAATATAGTGATTTTATTTAGCCTAAAATCCAGACCATTCATTATTAAACTTGACTGAGATTCAGCTGCCCATTACTTCTGTTTGGTCCTACTGATTCAATGTATCTGTGTAATGATGTGTTCCCCTTGAGATCCCCATATGTTACCCTAGAAACCATGTTTACAGATTGTAATCCTTTGTACTCTACAGGTTTGAGTAATTGGCTTACAATACTACCAACTTTAAAGAGATTTCCAGTTTAAACAAGTGTGAGGCAAGAATTTGGGACCAAATTACTATCACTGACTTGTCGAACAGTTGTTATAGACAAGACATTGCTATGGTGTTCATAAGGTGAATAAACCTCAAGAAGAATTTGCAGCCTGAAAAGGTTGCCTGCTAAAAATATGTATTTTTCCACTTGTTTCTCATACACACTGATGTAGAAGTGCTGTTTGGGGACATCTCCAGTAGTTCTTGGAGTTAAAGTTTCTGATGGACACATAGGTAAATGTTCCCTAAAAAGGGATCACAATGAGCATCCAACACTGTGAATGTTTAGGTGATGATCTGTTTACTCAGATGTTCATACTGAGACAAGAGTCTTCCCTCTACTGTCCTTCAGTTCCAAACAGAAGTAGGACATCCAGAATTTTTAAAACCTTGATAGAACTGGTCACACTGCAGATGAGTTTTAATAATTACAGGAGGGCCAGGGTCCTGGTCCTTTAAGATACATACTATTTATTTCTAACTGCTGGGAAAAAAAAAAAAAAAGAAAGAACATCAAACCCCCAAAATTCTGTTCACATGTGAGAAAGCATGTACAAAAAATACTATTTAGTGCTGGTAATTTAAAAGCACATTTTTTTGTTAAGGGTCCATGAGAAACTGAAACTTTGGGTACGTGGAAATAAAATTTCTAATTAATTCTGAAAGCACATAAAGCACCTTCCTGTGTTTTTACAATTCAGAGTTGAACCCTTTGGGGCTGCTGCCTTGTATGTAGCCTTTTCAGTTGCTTTCACTGCAGTTATGGAGGCTGAAAAATACCAGCTTCCTTTGCTATAGTTCAGTCTTTCTCATTAGAGTATGGGACCTTTTTGGGCTGTTATGCTGAAGAAATTCAGGGATTTTTACCCATGAGTAGCTTTAGGGTGATGTTCCATTTTTCCGAAATTAGTTCCTCATCAACTCTATTAATTATTAATTATTATATTTTACAAATGCTGTAGTTTTCTGGGTTAGCATTAAAATGATCCTTACATTGTCTTTCTACAGTTTTGTTCAGCTGATTAACTCTAACTGGTTTATTGCTATGCCATCCATTTAAATTAACAATCTGCAAAGAAAGCCAATAAAATGCTTCACACATCCCATTACTGGAGTAGTAATAGTTACTCAATTAGGTACAGCTACTTCAGTTTTCAATCTGTTCCTTAATGATCAACAGAGAACATTAATTTAAAATATTATTAACTAACATCTATTTAAAGAGATGCATTTTAGCAGCATTAATAGGGAGAAAAATGTTGGTTTACTTATTAAGCATCTGCACTACAACTGCTATCACATCTATGAAGCAGTACAGTGTTACAAACTTTCCAGTTGTGACCTCCAGCTGCGAGAGTGTTGCCTGATTGATTGTCCCCTGACTTTCAGAGGTGATGAGCTAGGAACATCTCTGAACACTTTTTCCCATCATGTGGATGGGGGTGTGTATGGGAGGAGTTGAGGATGGGGACATCTCGCTATAAAGTTTAACTAGCATTTGATATGTTTTGGGAACTTCTGTGAAATAATGGTAACAAGTAATCTTTAACAGTTATTTAAGCAGCTGCTGTATTTGCTATATGATAACAATATTGGTCATAGGAAGCATAGTTCAGAACAGGGTTTAAAGACAGTTAAAAAGACCATTTGATGACATATAGCAGGTCCTGTTCCTAAGCATTAGCATTTTTTACATATTGGAGAAAAATATAATGGAACACACTGTAAAAATTCTGACAATCTTTCAGTCTCAGGAGAACTACTGCAGAGCTGCATTTATACCTTAATACACTTCCAGTATACTCAGTGCTGCATTAGCAAAATGGCAGCTTCTGACCTGAAGAAATGTTCTGTCTCTGAAATGCGAAAAGCATGACTCATTAATAATTTCAGCATTTAAAAAGTGGAACTTCACTCCTTTTTTACAGCTCTGTTGGTGCTGCAAACATAGGAATCAAATGTGGTGCTTCCTACATATGTGCTACTAGGATTCTGAAGCTGAGTGCTTCTATGAAGATTGATTAAACATCACACTAATTCTGCACAATCAGCATGTTACACAGTTTTTGTAGGTGAGTAAGCCAAAGCATGGAGAATCTGTTTTGCCCGACATTACACAACTAAGTCGATACCCTTAACACCAGAAAAAGAGTAAAGTAAGGAAAAAGCATGTGGAGGTGTGAAATTAAAAAAAAATTATTTTGCCTCAGAAACTGATAACTGGAAAAAAAAACTTTGTGGTTTATTGAAACTGAAACATATATTGAAATTTTGCAATGAGGTGGAAGGAAAAAAGTTCAAACTCACTTGAAAAGACAGATATCAAATTTCTTTTTGAACTTATCTGCCTGTTGTGTCCTGGCAGATGTATTTTTGAAGTATGTTCTTTTCATCAAACATCCTATAATACTTGATTGATTAAATCAGTTATAAATTGATTTATAGAAATTGATTATAAATTGATTGGAAGTACTATTCTTCACAATTTAAACAAAACTGCACTTGTCAAAATAAAGGAACAGAATACCCTTTGTGATACCATATCCTTGACTTTTTAAATCCTGTTTGTTTATTTACACACTAAGTGCAAAAATTGGTAATCCATATGAAGCCAACTAGGTCCATGCAAATGAGTTTCTACTGTAGGTTCTGATATTGTAAATATTTATTTAGCTGTCCAAGTTATTGGAACTAGCCACTACAGTTTTTCTGTAAAGGACAGGTTTCTCTGTAAGAGCTTCCTGAAGGGGAAAAGACAGTAAAAGAAGAGATATTGGTAGAAAGCTTCTTTTTAATTTTATTATGCAATATTATGTATATTTTGTATAGTTATATAAATGTATAATAATAATATTATCATCCATGTATATCATGGTATAATATAATGTGATATAACCAATCTTGTTTGCTATGCTCAAAGAATAAATTGTCAGTTCCAAACCAAGTTGCAGACTTGAAGTCTGGAGGGAAATATATGAAAATACATTTTAACATATTTCTACATTTTCCACTGGCTCACTTTTTAGGTGTTAGACAAACATCTTTGCAATGGACTGAGGTAAATGAAATCTCAAGCACTGAGGAATGTAACCTTTATATCACAAAGTTGCTTCAAGTGCCATATATATTTGATGAACATACACTGGTTATGTCAGATACTATTATTTTTAATAATAAATAATGACTTCCAAAAGTCATTAAGCTTTTGTCATGCTTTTTGTCCACATACGTATCTTGACAGGTTGGAGTTCTATAGGAGATTTAGAAATATCAAGGCTTCTTTAACCTGTCTGATAATTATCTTTAACATTTCTGTTACAAATGTACAAGGTGAGTCATGCTATGTGTTTTATATTAAAATATGTCTATAAATGTCAAATGCTTATTCTCTCTGAAATATTTCAGACTTCATTATGTGTAACAACTCAGAATAAAATGGGCTTGGACTTACGTTTTTCTCTATATAGACTCATAAATGAATACTGGAAAGAATTAGAGTTTTCCTGTTAAAAAGAGGCGTCAGATCTTCTTTTGTTTAGGAGGGTTTCAGTCTCTTTTTATTGACTATCAGATGAAGCTTTAAAAATTAACCAGAAAATAGGCTTGTTTAGTAATTTTACTGAATAAAAAGAGGAAATGTCATTGCACTTAAAATCCAGGGTTCTGAATCTACATCTTTGTAATAAAATGCAGACATTAACAATTGTTTGCTTCTCAAAAGCAGGTATTAACCAGACATACAACACATAAGAATTTACCTATATGGTTTCAAAATCAGTTCTACATGAAAATATTTTAATATATGTATTTTTAAAATTGAGTTTAAGTTAATTTTAAAATTAAGTTTATAAAAGGGCCTTCAGTGCATCTGCATTAAGATATTACCACTGTATGTAAATATGGGGATTATCTGCATTCATAGACGCCAGTGTTCCCTAATTCTGTAAAGTAACATCTGCAAATTGATACATTTTAGGATCTTCCCTCTGGTGTTAAAGACACAAAGTGTGTGTAAACTCAGATTTGCTCAATGGTAGGCACACAAACAATTATGCAAACTATAATTTGTGATTATGTTCCTTAACCTCTAAATAATTGTGGAATTGTTTATAGTTAGTTTTTGGTCTCATTTGTTGATAATGGCCATTCCCTTCTTCCCCTTGGCCACGAAAATGTTTTTTATACCAAACATGCACCGTATTTTCTGTTACAACTTCAAAATATCAGGCGTAATGTTCTTGACATTTAAATCAAGTACTTAATTTGTATTGTTGACACACATTGGATTAAATTGTCTGTCTTAAACAAAAATGACTTCTTTGACTTCTTTTTTTTTTTTAATGTTTTGAAACACAAGTAAATGAGATGTTCTGATCTTTTTCAGAAGTAATTTGCTATATATTATGTAGTCCTGAAAAGGCATAGAATGTGTACTACCAGAATTGATATCACACCTCTTCATCCTGAAAGCTGGTATTAAGCAACACAACTATCATATTTACATCAGTATAAGCTTGAAACACAATCAGAAATGCAGTCCTTCCCGGAGAGGAGCAGGTGGGGCTGGAAAACATATAGAAAAGAAGCTTTCTGCTAAAATCTGCTGGAGAGAAGGGAAAATAAATGAGTAAATAGGCATCAGTAACTTGTTGAGACACTGTTCTTTTCCAGGAGCAGTAAAGTCACCAAATTACATATTTCTTCTGCTCATTTTGTTACCTTTCCTAGAAAGATTTTAAGTTTTTCATCTTGAAGTACCATAGGATGATAGCTGTGAGGATGAGACTGTAGACATTTCTTTTGCCATCTCAGTAATACTGTGATATGTTAGCTTTGGTTTATTCCCTGCTGACACCTTCTGAGCTGAGGTCTGACATTTATGTTGATTCTGGTTCTTGATCTTTGGGTTTCATTCTCTACTTGACCAGAGATGAGTTTTTCTGGCTACCCTTACTGCTTGTTGCTCCTTTGCAGAGATATCAAGTTCCTTGAGAATAGACTTGGCTCATATGTTGACATTTTCCTCTCTCAAGTCCAGATGCAGCAGCCACAGTTCCCTTTCTGAAGCTTCTGAAGTTAAATTCTTGGAAAGTGATAGTGTGCATAGACTTAAAATCCTCATCTCCACTGTTTCATAATTTAGCAATGTCTTAGGTGTGACATAAAGACTGTTGCTCCTCGTGTGAAGATCAGAGCTACCTGCAGAGTGCAAGTAGCTTGTTTATGGCACACTTTGTTACATGAACAATTTTGTATGAATTGTTGTGGAGAGTGAACTGTTGAACTGTTTGCTTCAGCTGTTCACTCCGTGCTGTTCATTCCTCATGCTGGGTGAGTGGCCACCTCAGCTGCCGAGGACTGAATTTCTCCCTGACCGAGTGACTGAAACTTTCAAAATGCAATCAGAAATTAATAATATATGATGAATACTCATATTTGCACATGGATAGCCTGGTTTACATGCAAATATTGGAATTCAGATTTCTCTCAGTGTTTTAGGGTGTATCTAGCAATGGCCAAAAACCAGTAACTCTCATGGTGCAGTATTCTAAGAATTCATGCCACATCACTGTTAAG
Organism: Corvus cornix cornix; assembly: GCF_000738735.6. Lineage (NCBI taxonomy): Eukaryota > Metazoa > Chordata > Aves > Passeriformes > Corvidae > Corvus > Corvus cornix. The sequence continues at coordinate 90,984,549 of NC_046333.1, read as the reverse complement.
TGTAAGCACACTCTCCACCACACCTTTCAAAGTCTTAGAAGTTTTAATGGACGACTCTTTGTTGCCACTGGGGACCCATATCCTCCATCTCTCAATCCAGTTAATAAAATTGCCTTCAGTTTTGTTTCATAGAAGGAGATGGTAGTATTGCTCCATTGCTGCTGGAATATAGGGATGGCAGCACCAGAGATCAGGTGGAATAGTAACTCTTTTGACTGATGAGTTCAAGGTGTTATGTTGTGTTGTCTTCTTTTGCATAACCTTGAGGGAGAAATCTGGATGATAAAAAAGCAGTAATGAATTGAATTTTTCTACATCTTAAAATAGATAAATGTATGTATATACAAATACAGAATCATGTATTCATAAATATGTAAACAGATACATAGGCACATACATGCATTTGCATGTGTGTAGGTGTATCTCATGGTGGAGAAGACTGAGAGGCACTTCACAGCCTTCACAGATAATTTGAAATTCTTTATCTTCTGTGTAAACATCATAACTGCACTCTCCTACGTACAGTGTTTTCTCCCTGGGTGTCCATTCATGATAGTCCTCCTAATGGGCTTCTGGGGTTATGAAGCTGGCAAGGAACATAAGGGAAGGTACACAGTACCTTCCCCAAAGTTGCTGCAGTGTGAAGATGTTCCTTAGGATGGTATAGTTCCTGGTGAGAATGGTATAAGCTTTAAATATAAGCTGGTATTCGGTTGGTCTGAGCTTACCTTCAAGAAGCTGTCCTAGAAATGTTTCATCCACTCTAAGTTTGTAATTGGTTTGTCTTGGAATGAGTTCTGCTGGCTCAATGCTGGGGCTTAGATCAGCAGGGGAAGCCTGCAGCAAGTTAGAGAATTTCTCAACCAGTTTGAACCTGAACACTTACTTCTGTATGGTCAGAAATCAAGCTTCAGAAAATGAGAGGAAAATGCATGGTGAGAATGACATTCACAGAAAAGAAGCAACTTCTAAGTGACATAGAAGAGAAAAGATAATCAGAAGTTTCAAAATTCTGGTTCAGTAGTGTGGCCATTGCCTCCAGAAGCTGGGTATAATAATGTATATTGAAACTGCTTCATCCTTTATAAAGATTTCACCCTCTCAGCTGAAGAAAGTAACTATTCCCTGCATGTTCCACATTTACTGAGACGTTTTAAGCTGAAAAAGGTAACTGAGTCTACCCAGAACATCTGCATGCCACATGGGATTCCTGTGGCCTTACCATCTCTCTTTATGAAGAAATCTACTTGATGCTTTACATTATACATATTTGTGTATGCATAGTGCCAAATAAAACCTTTAATTATATCAGCGTAAAGAGGGATAGAACAGCTATCAAACATCAAAAGTTTTTACCATCATTTTCATTCTTATCACAGCTATCTGTTGACTTCTTGGACTGTTTTTTACTAAGTACAATATATCTATATTCCATATGCAAATTCCACTGTGAGTGATTTGCCTGTTTTGTAAGCTAGACTGCACCTGTAACATGTGGGATTGAGTTAAAAATGACAAGCAGACAAGCACAAGGCACATTATCTTGACAAACTCAGGCTCCGAAAATTAGCCTGTGCCTGAATTATTAAAATAACAAGGAGTATTTCACTCAGCTGTGGAGAAATGCTCCTAATTGTCCACTTTAGCCAACTTCTTTCAGACTTCACGATCGGTCAATTTACAGTAGCGGCTTGCAAATTCCTGAACTCCCATTAGAGAAAAGTGCAACAGCAGTCCAACACACCCTCATTTATTTTAATAACCTGCCAAGCAGACATGAAAATGTTAAAGTTGGAAGGCTGTAACATGACAGGAACCTGACTTGTCACAGCCACATTATAATCTAGTTAAACTACTTTCTTTCTGCCTTTCATGTCTTTTCAGGTAAGTGGAAAACTAATTGTCAAATTACTAATTTTGTTGGCATTAATATCAATACTAGGGCTAGAGAAGCATGAACAGATAGGCCTGTGGGTTTTCTTTATATTGTGCTTGAATGCTGGAAAGCATTCTGAAAATACAGAAGGAGAAGATTGGAGCCCAGTCTTTTATTAACAATGACCTATTTATTTTAAGAGGCATTGAAGCTCTATAAACAGACTAGTTAAAGTCTCTGGGTTCTTTTATTATTATTTAATGCCTGGAAATCTTGTTTACTTCAATCTTGTTTCCTTTGTGCATGATAGTGTACCTGATGTAACAGGGCCAGTATTCACATCTAAAGTATTAATGGCGGAGTCTGATCGTGTAGGAGACTACAAGGAACTGCACTACTGAGAAAAAAGTCTTCAAAAATGCCAGGGTCACACTGTCTTTCAAAATGAACTGTAAGTAGGTCATGCTTTAACTGCAGGCAGGGTCGAGAACATTACTGCACAAAGTGCTTGGGATGGTTGAGGAGCTTGTTGAGAGAACCGGGGACAGCTCAGGTGACTGGGAGGAGGAGCTAATTGTAATGAACATGGAGATATGAATCTATGTACAGATATGCTGCTGCTCATCCCTTTTACAAGAGGTTGCTTGGCCTACAGGGCATGAAGCTTTCCAGGGGCTTTCTCAAGGCAGGACAGAATCTATTACTTATGTCTGAAATCCATTTTTCTGTTTGTTGTTTTTCAGGGTGGGGTGAGGGTGGGGTGGTGTTTGCTTGCTTGCTTGCTTACTGTTTTTCTTCCCCATTTGATCATAACCTTTCTGGGGAATTTGACTTGGCTTCATAAGTGTTTGTACAGATTTTACTGTCCATCATGGCACTGATAGCTTCCTATGAATAAAAAGCCTTCCACAAAGAACACTGAGATGCCTTAATACTGTCGTTTCCCTGCAGTACTTGAAAGCTTTTCCTACTAAGTACTTAGCTTTGCCTCTATTTCATCTGGAAAGGGCTCATTATTAGCTGTGGTTTTTCAGGAAGCTGAGTATTCAGCTTGTAGAAGCATGTTACTATTTCTTGTACAGTTTGGGACAGAATTTATTTTCCATTGTCTTTTACTTGCTCTTTTTCCCTCTGCTGAAAAGAAACATGCAGAAGCCCATTCTCACAGCCTCAGCACATCAGTTCTGTCCCAGCAGGAACCAGAAAATGTGTCATCAGAAAACAAACCTTTTGATGTTACTGATGGGATTATCAAGAGTGTGATTGCACTTGAGTGAGTCCTATGGCTTTGTAAACACTCTCTTTTGGAGAACATGAACCTAGGCAAATGCATAACAGCACTGAGCACCAGAAGGTCTGAAAAATCAAGCTCTGAAAGATCCTCTATTCCTCTGCCCATCTTCATCCTCTCCTCTCTTCTCACTTCTCTCACCATACTTTGTGCAAAATGGGTTGGCAAGTTCTGGAGTAGAACACAAATATTTACAAAGGGTCATTATTACAATGAGCAGGAAAAGAAAGAGAGGAGGAGGAAACAGGTCTGCTGGAGCACAAGCAGGGATGGGCAAAGCTAAGAGGTACAATTAGCTTCTCAGTTCCCAGAAGATAGTAAGTATCATGAGCAAACTTAGAATGGCAAATGAGGCAGCTAAGGGTTTAAGGGCAGCAAAGCAGCACCGAGGCTGGGTTTCACAAATAACTGATTTTCTGGTATTGCTGTCAGAGGAGGGAAAGTTTCTGTGTCCCCTGAGAACTGTGTCACCTGAGAGCAGCTGCTACAGGGCTTCACTCAGAGTCAAATGGTAGCTACCTTATGAGGTGTTAAACTCTCTTTTGAGAAAACTCACTGAGTACAAGATTGACTGATACATTGGGTAGGACAGAATTTTTGCTAAATCATTTTCCTGCCTAATTAAAGATTTTTGAATAATTAGAAATTAATCAAAATGCAATGATTTTTTTTGGCAGTGACATTGCCTTTGTGTGTGGCACATACTCTCCTGTACCTAGTTCTTCCTGTCAGCAATCTACAAAGTATTTATAAATCTGCTTTTTGCTTTCCCCATTGTCTGTTTTAAAAATGTCTCCATTTTGGGAGACAAGAAAACATCCGTGAATGTTTAACTTGCCATTAGCATCTATATTTTATGTTTGAAACATTTAAAAGCTTCTGTTTTAAATAAAGATAAACACATCCCTTAACAGCTGTGCAATGCATGACACAGAACAATTGAGTAAGCATCAAAGTGCTTAATAGATAAAACAGTGCTGGATGTGTTAAAATAAACAGGACTTAATCCCTTTATAACTTGAGTAAATAAATACAGCTTTAATTCAGATACAGTTTTGCCTTTAGGTTGCTCTGTTCTGTTAACACCTATCTGTCAGCATTAATACCATGTAAATGAGCCACTCTGAGCCTTTCCCCTTGCATCTTGTTTAATCCTCTTCCATTCTTCTAATCATCCTACACACAGAGGCCAATATCTATTTTCATCTGGCAAGATAGGATCTCCTAAGGAATTAAAGACGGTTTCCACTTAGCTCCACAGTAGGCAAAGGCTGGGCTGTGATCTAGGGCTTTAGGGACTTCTCATAATGCGCTGGTGCTCGCTAGATCGAAGAATTGAGTTCTGGCTACTGGATTTTTAATCCTCCTGTGGCTGATGTTGGGCGCTCCAGTGATTTAAGATCTTTGATTGCTCAGAGCTTGGCCCTTTGATTGAGTGAACTTCTGAAGACAGAGTGTGACTGATTTCAAGTTAGTGGTTTTAAGTAACTACTGGAAAAAACAGATAGGAAAAGCCCTGTGATTAAGATGCACCATCTCTCTTTTTAATTGACTTTCTGAAGCTATCTGATGCTTTACTCTCTATACACAAAAGAAAAACTGTATAGATCAGTATTTGTTCTAATGAAGAACTCAAGTGTCACAGTATTTGTCTGTGCTTGTTTGCAGTGACATGTCTGTTAAAACACTAAAGGATGTTAGGATGTTAAAACACTGTTAGACACTAAAGGATGTATTTAGAAACACACTTCTCACAGGGCATGCATTAGAAGTATCAGCAAATAAAGCCTCAATTCACAGGGCTAAGATAAATAGTGAATATCATTTTGGTTTGTAATATATTTTCAGATACTGTATACGTGCCAGCTGAAGAAGAGTACATGCATAACGACAGGTAGGAGTCACGGAAATCTATTTATCTTGGCAATTTGAAGTATTAGCAGTTTGTGAAACTTTGAAGTGATCTCACCTATTTCTTTAATGATGAAGGTAGGGCTTATAAAGTAAGAAAATGCCTGGGAATTGAACAGCCTTGCTAGCTCGGAGCAAAGTTTTCCTATTCCTGTCTTGCTGCTTAATTGTCAGGTTCACAAAGCATTGCAGAAGGCTGCTCCTTTTGCTTAGTGAGTCAGACATTTTTCAGGACAACCACAGCAGTTATAGATATCATTCCTATTCACTGGGTATGTAATTTAGTTCTGTTTCTTAGCCTCTCTGCAAAGACAACAGCATTGGGATCTTTGCCTCACAGCAATTAAGACATTTCAGGCATGCACCAAGAACAACTACTTGTTTTAAAAAGTGTAAGTGACACTGCATATCTTTACTGACCTTGTAGATAGAGGGGTTTTAGTATATAGTTATATATCACATTTGGTATGTTTTGTGTATGTTTCTATCTATAAACCATGTGTGCACATCTTCTCACTCCCGTGTAGGTGTTTATATGAATGTAGTAGCTTCAGGAGCTATGAAAATCATTAACATTTCTCCTTTAGCGAAATAAAGTCTTGCTTGTCTTCTCCAGTGAGGGTTTCTCATGCATTCCCTTCACCTAGCTGTCTGTTCAGAACAAAATGTCAGGTTTTCCTCCATGTTTCACTCCCTCATTGCTTTTGCTCTGTGTAGACTCTCTTAAGCTCACTGTTTTGGGTGCCTGTCTCACATTAGTCTTATGTTTTTCCCACAGTTGTCTTTCACAAGCTAAGGTTTACAATCCTCCCAGATTTCAGCTTTTGCATTGGGGCTGCACTGACTGAAGAATGGGAGTGTTTGATGCTGATACCCTTTTGTTCTGTGTGAACATCCTCTGTAATCTTCTCGAGCTGACTTTAGGGAATGCACAACTTTGCTTTTGCACTTGAAACTGGGCTTAGTGAATATGCTAATAAACTGCATACGAGTTTGGGAGTCTCATTCATGTAGTGTAGACCGTTCTACTGCATTTCTGATGGGCACACACTTGCTCATTTGGGCATGCTTGTATGTATGCACGTGAAGTGGGAAATCTGCATAACGAAATATTGGGCAGTATAGCCGTGCTTGTATAATCATTCATTATTTTTATTAAAAGTGAGCTGAGACTGAAATGAGGATTAATTATAAAAAGTAAAAAGCATAATTAGTAACATACTTCTCTTCTTACAGCTTTCTTTGTCTGAATTCTTTTTCCTGATGCCCTAATTATTTCCCGTCTTTTAAAATTCACTTTAATTTCAATTTAACTCTCCCTGGGTATGCAAACTTGACAAGTATTTTTTTTTTCTCAAAGATTGATTGACAGAAGTTTCAAAACTGTCACAGTGCTAATTAAAACCTTGAATCTGTGTTTTTATGAAGCCTGAAAGACTCTGCATTGCTACAGGATCCAGGATCTTATGTCTTGAATGAATGTTTCTAACAGCTAACATGGAATCATTATTAGTTGCCTTTCCTCAGGCTTGATATCCAGCTCTCTATTTATCACTGAATTTAGATCTTATGTTGACAACATGACAAATAGAAGCCCTCCTAGGCAATGATACCTGCTCTGTCTAGACAATGTCATTTTACACTTTGCCTTTTCTGCTTGGCAGAGCTGGGCAGAGTTGGCCCTTACCAAACGGTGGCACAGTTTGACTCCGAGTCCTGTGTATTCCTGGGGAATTCATGCTAGGAATACTGTGGTAATATTTTGCCGTCTGTGGACTGATTGACTCTACTGAAACTGTGTTGTCAGGAATCTTCTACCTTACACTTGAAAGAAGAATATTGTTAGCATAAGTGCTGTATGCATCAGAATTGGGTCCTGCTTTCTAGCTTGCAAACTTTCTGGAGGCCAGAGTATTCCCAGAATCTTAAGATAGGCATGTCTGGAAGCTAAGGTAAGCATCTGCCACTAAGTCACAATTGCAAAGGCAATGTAGAATAAAATCATTGCATTCTGTTGGTATGTGGCTGTCTTCCTCTTTCTAATCCCATATTAGTCACTTTTACAGTAAAGCAGAGAAAACTATGTGGAGAGCGAGGATTCAGCATTCCTTTCTTTGTGGCACTCAGTGGAAATGAGTAACTGTAAAGCTCTGTGAGAAGATGTCGTGCAGTAAGCATGTTACCAGTCCTGGTCAGAACATCCAGAACAGGTCTTGCTGCTTCTCACTGTCACAATAGCACTGTGTTACTTCTTTGTAAGTACAGTTCACTTCATACAATAAATACTTAGTGTGACAATATTGATTACATTAATAGATCAAAGGAAACTGGAGGGACTACTTCATGTTTTAAGAATCTGCTTAAATATGTTGCACAGAGACATTAGTATAAACAATCTGCATTACCAAGTCTTGCCCTTTTTGGGGGCATATTTTTTTTGATTGCCTGTCTGACCATGACAGAGGATACATTTAGATTTTCTGCAATCTTACACAACACTTAAAAATGGGTTATTTTCTCTTTCCAGTTCTTGTTGATGTAAGTGTTCTGAAAGACTGTTGTATTTAAAGATTTTTTGTCTTTACTTTTTAGTATAGAGTGATCAAAAATGGAAAACATTACCCATATTTAATGTATATTCTTGTACTAAAATGTGTGAAAATAGAAAGTTCAACACTCTTTTTTTTGAGTTAAGTCAATATTTCTACAGGTAATAATTCTTGCAGAAACAAAATCAAAACTTAAACAGTTTGGCTAAAAGTTCTTTCCTCTCTCAGACACTCAAGTTCTGGTATATTAACTTTAACATTGTACTAATTATTAGTTCTCCCGGTCACCATAGGCCCTGATTTTTTCTTTTCTAGATATACAGCCTAATCATTAGGATCACCTGCTGGAGAAGGTGATGCCTTTTCAGCACCTGAGTCCTTTCTGAACATAAGATTCAGCTGCCTCACCTGTGGGCCTAAATACCCAGTGTAAATCTTTTTGTCTGAGTGCCTTTGCTCTCTATCTGAATAGTTATGTTTTCATCCTCATCATCTTCGTTCACTGAATCAAGGTCAGCAAGACAATCCAGAGGGAAGGACAGAAAAACAGCATAGTGAGAAGAGATAGAGCTCGGTGTGAATTGATTGGTGAAGGATGATTTCAAAAGATCTCAGCTGCTGTAAAAACAGCCAGTAAAAAACCCCAACATCTCCAGCTGATAAGGATGATCTGTCTCTTGCCTCTGCATCCCCCACCCCATGCACACTTGCTGTATTTAGAATGTATGTATTTCTTAAGTCCCTGCTTGCATCACTCCTTTGTCACAGTAATTTTCGTGGGAAGAATTGCTATCCATCAGTTTGTGAGATGTTGAACTATTTTGGAATACATCATAAGCATATCAGGGTATAGAGAAGAGAGGTGAAAATGCACTTAGCTATGGATGGCAAAAAGCAGGTGTCTCTGATACATTTTTCCCTTCCCTATGCAAAAACCTTTCTAGCAAAATTATCATAAGGAGCTAACACAATTATTCTTAAGGAGCTACTTTTGCCACATCTATTCCGTCTTGGATATAGGGGCTATTGCATGCATTTCTGATTTTAATATGAACATCTGCACAAGAAATTGTATCTGGTGATAGTAACTGCCTGCCATGGCAGTGATTGTACCTAATTGCAGACAAGAAATATCCATAGATCAAAAATTGCTAATTTGCGCCACCTCTGCTCATAAAGGTAGAAGGGATTATGTGATTTTGACTCTTTTTTGCCTCAAAGGAGCATTTATCAGTCCCTGAACATCACATTTTCAAACAGAAAAATTACAATTAGTTAAATGTAAAAATATTAATGTTATTTCCCCCCCTTATAAGTTATTGATAGCCCTTACAATAAAAGTGTTCTGATTAAGAAGTTCTAGGCTCTGTATAACGTGTTATAAATAATCTTGCCTACAAATGCTTATAAGGTAATTTTATGACAAGCACAATAGACCATAGCCAGCTAAATACAGAATGGGAAGGTAGTAGAACATCATAATGATCTTGTTTTGCATGAAAAGCAGTAATTTTAATTGATCATGCTCTGAGACAGACTACAGTTCAACAAAATGAATGTGTTAAGTAAGGGAAAATATGGTAATTTATTTTTTCTGAGCAGGGCTTTCTTATCAGTGTGCAGACATTGGAGCATCCCTTCTCCTCTTGATTACTATCAGAGTGCAAAAGGTCTAGCTGATAAAATTCTTTAATGATCCAAAGGTAACTTTGGAAAGTAAAGGATATCAGATATTGAAGACTGAATGAACTATTGCTCTCTGTATAGTAGCAGGGGCTTATCTTTCATACAGTGAAAAAAGTGAGCAAAGTTTGAGGCAGAATGACTGTCTATTTAGCTTTGTGTATCTGGATCGAAACAACAGGTGGAAAGGAGAGAACAGAGCAGTGGTAACCACTGTGGTTTTCATCTTTCCTCAATGAATGTGTTTCTGGTAGTGTTCTTAGACAGAAAAAAAAATCCTGACATTGTTATTAATCATATTTATTATTACAGTGGTTAAGGGTCAGCCAAGTATTGATCCCCATTTTGCTAAGCCATGTACAAACACAGAGTTGACAATCTAAATAGACTAGTTGAAAATAATGTAGAGCATAAATGGAGTAAGCTGCTCATAGCAGGTCCTACCTTGTCAGTTCCACAGTTAATTTTAGTAGGAGATGAATCATTCAAAAAGAGATGCAAAGGAAGTTGGTTAGGGAATGATTGAAGGGCAGTAAAAGGAAGAATATGGAAAAAGCTAAGTATGTGTCAGAGTCATGGAGCTGCTTATAAATGAAAACCTGCATTGTTATTAAGAAACAGTTATCTGCTATGAAGCCATCTCTCTCCTCCAAAACAGTCTTATGACTGACATCAAGTCTGTGTTCAGAACTTCAGTTGTGCAACAAATTATTGAAAGCAACATACTTTCTTTCGTGTTAGCAGTGCAAGTAATTTGTTTTCACCCATTTTTACATCATCATTTGGTAGCTTACAGAAAGCTGAAGAGAACCTGGGGCTGTTTCCAGCTTTTCAGCTCCTCTCCACCCTGTTCTTGTTTCCTGCAATAACAGCATAAGCCAGTTTCTAATATTCCAGATCATTTTTTTGTTATCGCTGACACTTATTCTACCCCTTCAGACAAGGGCAGGCTCAGCCACCAGTAAAAGTCTTAGGTTCTTATGTGGCCAGGAATTGCATGTGGTTGCAGAACCTAGTACTCTTCAGTCTTTGTGGAAGTGTAGCCCACTACTACTGCTCTGTCTGAGCAGTCCTGTGTGACATGGAGCCCTGCCTCACTTACTGCTGGAAGGAAAGGAAATCCTTAGAGTCCCCGTGTCTGTAAGACACTTCCCATGGCTTCTAGTTTTTCTAGTACCGTTACTGCATTAGTGCCCTGGAAAACAGTTTGTCTGGACAGGTTGTGAAATGCCCATCCTCAGAGAGCTTCAAAATGTGATTGGACAAGGCCCTAGGCAATCTGATCTAGCTTTGATGTTAAGCATGCCTTGAGCCATATGTTCGACTGAATGGCCTCCCATGACCTCTTCATACTCAGCAATGACCCAACTGCCAGTACATCTGTAAAATCTCTGGGCAGAAATTCTAATTTGATCATCTTTTAAGTGTTCAGGGAGGGATGGAAAAGATGAGGCCTGAGTTGCCTCCAAATGAAACCACAGATCTTCCAAAACTGCATTTGAATCAACTGCAACTGCTCCGAAAAACTTGTCATTAATGTCAGAGACTTTTATTGATTCAGTTTTCTTTTGTGGATTTACTATTTCTTGTTCATAAAGTTTAAAACAGCTGGTGCAAAATTCTTCATTAAAGATGATGTTTTATGCAGCAGCTTGTAAAAAAAATAGAGACCACTGCTTCTTCTAGCAGGATCCAACTTTATTACACAAACTTCAGTATTTATACGTTTCTACCATGGGAAAGTTTTAAGAAAGTTTTTAAGATGCAGAGGGAAAGACAAAACAGCTACACCCCCAAACACTTGGCAGGGCAGACTTCTCTGACCTTTATCAGCCACACACAAAAACATGCCATCTCCTAGCATTCTGGGAGGTGAAGGAAAAACATTCACACCTGGTGCTTATAGCTGTGGTCATTTCCCTGGTATGCATCTTCCCTAGAGAACAAAAGGCCTTTATCAAAGTTAACAAATAACAAGTTGCTCTCTACATGGGGCTCTTGTTAAGGGCAGGATGACCGCCACAGGCCTCTGCTTTTTATTTAAGGACTTTGGTGGATTGAAAGAGTTCTCAAAAGAGCTAAAGTTTATGTGGTCTATTTCATGGAACCTTTATGGCCACTTCTCTATGCCTCTTTCAGAGTTTCAGGAAAGACATTTTGGGTTTTAGAGTTCTAAACTTCTAGGTACTAACAAGTAGTCTTTTGGCACAAAACTGACATAATCTGACAATGGATATAAATTTCTAAAAAAATTCATCTTCATTTTTTCCTCTCCTGGCATAAATCAGAAGGACTTCTGTGGGTTTAACTGAAATAGCTTCAGGTTCATGCACACTGCAGCAAAATTCAATTGTTTATTATTCACAGCTGTTCAGCACTCGTAGAACCCATCTAGAGAAAGGCAGTGATAAACTGGAGTAAGGTGCAGATGGACTAAGGGATAGCTGTACTTCCCTTCCAACTGAACTGTTCTGTTCTATTCTGTTCTGTTTTGAAGTTCAACATAGGGTGCAGAAGGTTGGACTTGAGACCTCTTGAAGTCTCTTCTAACATGAGTTATCCAAAGAACCATTGGTCCTATGTGTAGTAACCGCTGGACTCTGCCTAGGAGGCTGCTGCTCCCTGAGAGCTCAGCGAGGGTTTCCTAGGGCCATGCGATCAGTTGCATCCCAGAGTCCATTTGGGACAGCCCTGCCATCTGGCTCCGGCAGCCAGCAGCGTTACAGCGCAGTGGTGGTAAAGAAGGCAGAGAAGGGTCTCTCATGATGGTTTGAGATGGCTTTAATCACATCTCGTCCCCGAGATGTTCAGAGGTGGAGAGACAGCGTGCTCTGAGTGTGGGATGGTTTTGTCAGGGGCCCAAGGGCGGTCCCTGGGTGGGTTTGGGGTACAGAAGCAAATAGGAAGAAACCAAGGGAGTGGCCAAGGCCAGGGAGGGAACAAGGGGAGCATGTGAAATAGGAAAAGAAATGGGTTAACAGATCCCCATACCTATGCTAAGAACTAAGAATCCTTTTCACAGTGGACAATCCCAAATACTCACAATACATGTGCTACGTGAATGTTCCTGGTATGTGCGTCTTTTCCTCTGAGGGGGCTGAAGAGAGAAAAAATGGTTTATTAAAATGCCTTCACAAAGGTAAATTCACCATTCTTCCTGTTTGACTGAGTGGGGATGTTGGGCTCCCTTCCCCCCTGCCACGTAGCCCTGGGAGAGGGGCCCTGGGGGGAGGCACGGGGTTTCCCTGCCCCTGGTCAGCCTCATTCCCATTGGTTGTTTTGTGTTCCCCTGCCCAGGCAAGGACCCTCGGGTCCCGTGATTGCCTCAGTTCCTTGGCAGAGCCCCGGCCATGCGGCTGGAGAAATAAACATCTCTGAAACATCTATCAAGAATCGGTCCATATAAACTTCCTTTCCACGGGACTCCTGGTTTGATACATCGTGTTACAGCATCCGCACTGTAACATGGGGACCTGTGAAATCTGCAGTTTTACTGCCTGGGTGAACTTTATTTCTTAAGTCCTTCAGTAATGACTCAGGCTATAAATTTTCATCTGATTTTGCAGTTACTATAAACAAAATAATTATGAGATACAAAGTAGATAATACTTTCGGCTGAACTCATTGTTAGGCCTATCTGCAAATCCCTTAATTTATAGGTACTTATTTGCACTAAGAAAGCTGAAAAAAAAGTGTAAATTTTGTGTTTCTTTAAAAGCTGTGTAATATGCAAATATCTATTTGATTGATCTCATTAAAGAGTTTTCTGAAGATGTACTAAAAAAGAAATCTTGTTTGGGTAAAATCAAATTAATTTCTTGAATAATGAACTGAAGGCTCAAACCAATGTGAAGGTGGTTACAAAAATGAAACAATGACAACTTAAGCAAATGCTGGCTTTTGCTTCCTATTAAGGAACATCACTTGGTGTCAGCACTAAGTGATTGGTGTAACAGCTGAAATTTAGTCTAAGCAAGGATCTTTTGGATTATCAGAGAGGGAAGCAAGTGACACAGGACTAACATACTCTTTTATGGGATCTTTCACTTTCCTTTAGCTTTTTACACAAAATCAGACCACAGATATAGCAAAGTGAGGGACAGTATAATTCTGGGAGCTAACCTTCAATGAAGAAGGGGAGCATGGAGGATGCAAATTTGTTTCAGAGGTTTATGAATAGCAGGAAATGGCATGTTGGGTTTCTTTACAGATCTACAAAGTTCCTGGGCTTCTCCTTCCTGAGGGGATACTGAGTTATGCAAAAGGTGCTGTTTGAAAGCACTGAGAAGTTCCAGATTTTTCGTTGTGAAAAATTAATAACAGTAAAACAGGAAGTTTCAGTTAGGTACCTAATTGATTGTTTGACCACCTAAATGAGTGCAGTTGGTTTCCTTTATGTCACACAAGTAGAACTTTAGAGCAGATTTGGGCTTCAAATGCACTTGTTAAAACAGGTAATTTTATTTCATCTTTGTGTACTTGGCACTTGATGATTATGTATTATTGATCTGTGTAGCCAGTCTTCAAAACTGCTATTGATAATGAGAAGTCTTTGTATGGAAGTATTTTCTGAAGAGACCATAGCTTTGCTCTTTTTAATAAACTAGAAGTAAATTCTGAATTTGCTTTCTTATCATGTCCATACTGTGGCTCTGTAATAGCCTATTATATGTTTCAAGTTCTTGAAGTTTCGGATATGGTAAGAAATAATGTAAGTGTCACTTCTGGAGTATACAGTAGGTAGTTTACTTTGTAAAAAGCCAATAACTCGGCTTCTTTCTTCTCCCTCCAAAATATAGGTGACAGGTTATTTTTAAAAACACATCTTAGGCAAGTAATTCAAACCTCAAATTTCTATAGTCCTTTAAGTGTCATTTTTTTTCCTAAAGGCTGTTATCAAAATAATCTAAATCACTTTCTTTCTATTAATCAAAGAATTACAGCACTTAAATTTGTAGTTGTCACTCACATAGTTTGTGCCTAAAGCATTTTGAAATTGTTTTGTGTGGTCTTTTCAATCACTCTGTTTTTTTTTTCTCAAGACATTGTCAACATGCACAAAGAATGGGATCACAATGGTAATGAATTTCATTCCTTTGGGACTTACAAGGTGAGATGTAATCTGATCTCCAAGGGTTTTAACAAAAATAGTCATTGTTTCAGAAATTCTAACATTAAACACAGTCAACAGCTACTCAGTCAATGGAATATCTTTCCCAGCAAATTGGAAAACAAAACTAGGAGTTTCCTACTCAGCTCAACAAAACCTAATGAAATCCATAAATTAGCATCTTCAAGAAGTAGCTTCTAGTTTTCGTATTGACAAAGACCGGTAACACCTCATCATACTTTGGGCATTTTGTTATAGCAAAATTCCTAAAACAGCACCTGCATGATGAGATTATTATTATTATTATTATTATTATTTTATTACTAGGAATTATTATTTCATGTTGTAGAAACTTGGAAAAGCAGACATTGCTATACTAAAGACCACGTGATCTTCTTAAAGTATTTTTGTCTACAAGTAACAGAGACAGATAGAAAATAATGAAGAGTTCAAAGACTCGTAGATTAGATGCATTTACATATTGGAGAGTCCTGCATAAAATAAATGTGAACATATTATTTCTAATACAGACTACTGAAAACAGTATAGTAATTTTAAGTTGATTCATTAATCAGCTGGACATTTTTTGAAGTCTAATGTATTCTTTGACTGTGTATGCTCTTAATTAGCTCAAACTGAACAAACAGAATTTATCTAAGGACTTATGGGATAAATAAACACAAAATTTAGCACAGCATCATAGACTTTCTGGGGTCATATAGACTTTTTTTATTACCTCTTAAGTAAACTGTAAAATACAAAAGAGAGGAATATTAATTATTATTTATTAATTCAATATTATTTTTAAAAGTCTATTTTACAGTTTCACACTTTGCTTAGCTCACTGTAAGTTAAGACACCTAAGAGAAACATAATTCATAATAAAATTAGTAATTATTCATATTTAACAATTAGCATGGCATGTTGATGTAGAGAACAATAAATATATGTAAAATATCCTTTGAAATTGACCACTACTTGTGTAGTCAGAGACATCCAATGTACTTATTAGTGGCATGTAATCTCCTTAAGTTGTATTGAATTCATTTAAAAATCAGGCAATAAAAACAACACTGGTAGAAAAAACCCAAGAATGAATTTTGTTTAGAACTGGACAGGCACATTGAAAGAAATAAAAATATAAATGAAGAAAATAAATGTGTTGTTTTTTTCTTGATTTTATTCAAAGAACAGACAGAACTCTTGGGTAATTTTCTCCACCTTTCTGACAGCCCTGACAGAATAGAATGTTGTGGTTTGATGCCTTTTTTTTTTAATCGGTAGGACAGCAACTAAGAATTTTACCCATGACAGCCAAAGAGTCAGAACAAGCCAAGAAAGGTAAATTTCCTCTGGTAACTTTTGTAAAGTTACAGGCTACTCTGTAAAGCCTTGAAAGATTTTTTTTTAATGATTTTCCGATCATTTTGTTGATAATGTAATAAAATTGAGGATTAAAGCAATGAAAAATAAATTTCCTGGATAATTTGCACATTTCTTTTAATTCTGAGAATAAAAACATATGGAAGATAATCAATTACTTTGTTTAAATGGCTATTTTGGGCAAACTTTGGCATACTAAAGAAGGGGGGGCAGTTCCACTTCTCAGTTCTGACTGAGACACATCACAATCAAAATTTTAATAACAGCATCTTTAAAAAAATACTTTAAATATTTTATTTGCTATTTTTTCTTGTTTTAATAGCCTATTTGAATTTTTCTTAACAAAGTAATCTTGGTTTTTTTCCTTGATTTCTCTTTTTTGTTTCTTTAATGATGCCTTTGATATCTCTGGAAAGCAGGGAGAGGGAAAGAGGGAAAACAGGAAAGAGAAAGTATTCATTGAGGAAGAAAACAGAATTTGGTAAACATTTGAATAAACTGTGTTTAGTAGGTGACTTGCATCATGTTATTCTCTTCCCACAGAAAACCCTGGACTGTTCTAGCATATTTTAAGGAAGCTATCTGAAATCACACAAAGAATTGAGAGATCAATAGACTAGCTTAGTTGCCCAAGCAATAAAAATCAATTTTGTGGTCTCTTGTTTTCTAAGCAAAGTTTGTGGAATTACACTGTAATTATGGACAAAGTATGCAAAAAATTAACCTGCATGAAGAACGGAATGCAACTGTATGTTTTTTTTTATCAAAGAATACTACATTCCATTCCTTAATTACATTTTCAAACAAAAAAGGTTATCACTTAAGTGCAGTTAGCAATCCAGTAAATAAAATAGTTAATTTTCTTCTAATATGTATTTTATTTCCATTATTATATAATCTGTATATAATATTATTTCGTCATCTTCATCCTTTAGGTGTAAAATGGGGAAGAAACAAAAGTGTCTTTGATTTCACTATTTACTCTGATTTGAAAGATAGACCTTTCCTGTCATGAGTGGAACAGATCTGCTAAGGGAGGTAGTGGCCAATTTATTCTGATTTTTTTTCAGTAAATCAAGACTGCATCCACACCAGCAGCAACAAAAGCGAATGTACTGTCACATGAAAAGTCTGGATCTCAGATCTGTTGTGTTCAGTGAGAGGCTATGCAGTGACTAGAATTCAGGGAATAACTGACTACAGTGAGCTCCATTTTTATATTTCAATTCAATCCCCTCTTGAAGGTTAAACATGCCTCATTCTGTTTGGGCATGCATCATGCCTGTTTGTGCACATAAAATAACAGCTGCTAAGTGGCCTGTGTGGGTTTGAAGGATTCTGGATATTTTAATGGTAAATAGATGTCAAAACTCACATCATTTTTAGGTTCATCTTACAGTAGACTGCCTAGGAGATACAGGGTCTAGTCCTTAGGTTACATACAGAAAAGGTTTGCTCAGTGTTTTAGAAAGGAGATGATATCCCTCTTCCTAGGATTATTTTACAGAATTATGAGCTGGCCTGCCCAAGAAGAGGAAGACTGAGTATTCTTACCTGAGAGATGAATGCTGTATCTTCTAGGTAAAAGTTAGATATTGTATATGCAGCACTATCACCATCTTACCATTTTTGTTTTGTATGGCATCTGAGAATACAAAAATAATCAAAGTGAACCTTAGGGGTTAGGTAGGCTGAGATGCACCCAGTTTGAAATTCTGGCTGATGTGTGATGAGTGGCTGCAAAAGTCCTGTGTGCCATCAGGAGATGGGTTCCTATGCTCATGGCTGGTAGGAAAGCAATTAGATAACAGTATTAGGATCACTGAAACCCCAAGGGACTTAGAGAGTCATAGAATGGTTTGATTTTGACAGGACCTTAAATATCATCCAGTTCCAACCCCCCTGCCATGATAAGGGATGCCACCCACTTGATCAGGTTTCTTAAACCCCCTTCCAACCTGGCTTTGGACCCTTTCAGTGGTGCTCATGTTGCTTCTGTGTCTTCAGCTTTGACGTCAAAAGTAGCAGGTAATAGGTAAATTTGGTACTATAATTTTGGAGTTTACAGGGCACTGAGGACATTGAAAACTAACACAAGTCGGATGTCACTCTTGCATTGCTGCTGCAAGAGAAAAGAAAAAGCTGTGGCCCTGTGTGGGGGATACAGCTAGGAAAAGGGGGGTCCAAACCCTTGTTCCACCCATCTAGTGTTGGTTTTTTCTCCTGAGAAACTTCTATCCAGGTAACCCGAGGGAAGAAGAAGTACAGCAGTGGATAGAATTCATAGTTCAAGGCAAACATTTCACGTATTTAAAGAAGCGAACACATTGTAGTCATCATCATGTTTAAAAAGTATTAGTAGGCTTGTTGCTTGTGTTTTTAGAACTTACTTTAGAACTTACTCTACTTAAATTTAACTCCAAAGGGATTTTAACAGACTGATTCACAAGCAGTATTTATTAGCATTTAATATTAAAGTGGACTGCTCAAGCCAATGCGCTGAAGAAAAAGAAAAGCCAAGCTTGCCTTTTAGAGTTCTTTAAACAAAAAGACTTATTTTGATTGCAACAAAAACACCCATAAATCTATGCACATATATATTGATCTTTCTTTCCTCTTAAAAATGACTCTGTCCCAGTAAGTTGGCATATTTCATAAACAAACCAACAAATTATTGATCCATCATACACTAAAAATCCTGTGAAGAATCTAGGTTGCTTTTAAATTCATGCTGTACCTAAGGGAATGAGAAACTCCAAAATGAAAAATAGATGTTTAAAAAGAAGTACAAATATTAGAAGATGTATAGCTACTTCTGCTCCTGCATAACCTTTCATTGTAATTCTTTTAAAGTAGTTCATTAAAAATATTCTTTATGAGCTAATAGATTATTTTATTTGGTAATATGATTCTTTGTGGTGACTATTAGTTACTACATTAATTATATGTCCCTGCAGATATCTCTGTTCCTTTTTGGCAAATGCTGTGACAGCATATATTTTCTTACACAGAAATAATACAAAATTAAGACTGCCTGACATCTTGTTAATGAAAGCAAAGTTATATTCAGCTTGGATTAGAGATGGATTCTGGTCACATGTCCTTTTGAAAAGGAAATAATGAAGTAGATTACAGATGTTTATTAGTGCCAATGTAATGAACAATGCTGTGAAAAGTTAGAGCTGGCTAGATTTTCAGTTATTCAACCTATCTTCCTTACAGTGTTTTGAGCAGCTGACATGACACACAGAGTCACCAGGAGCTTAATTGTGAATGAATTCCTAGAGAGGGATGGCAGCAAGCTTACATGGTCTTTCGGAAAGGAGAGAGAATTAAGAATATTAGTCACCTGCCCATTAACCACAAATGGTTGCAATTCTCCACTAAAGTGTAATAGTCGAGCTGCACAAGCTACGACTATTTTTGCAAAATACTTGTCTTGAAGTAGCTGAAATTCCTGTAGTTATGCAGATACCAGAAAATAAGGCTTGAGTACCTCATTGTGAAAGTGTGGTCTGAAAAGTGCTTCCCTCTGAGCAGCTGGCTAGTACTGGCACTGTTTTTCAGGTGGACCTGAAAGGTCCCAAAAGCAACACTTGATAGAAACACCAGAAATATCTTTCCAGCAGTTAAAAACCACCAAAAATTAAGTTTCTTTGTAATCATTTAACAGCACACCTGAAACAGAAATCACAGAGCTAAAGACCAGAGACTGTAATTGTTAGCTCTTTTCTCCCCCTCTCTTGCACCACAGCAGGGTAGAGCTGTGCAAGGAAGAAGCCTTTGTGACTAATGGCCATGTGGAATGTGGATGTTTACTGTTTGTATAAGTATTTTATGGCAAAGATTGCGTGAGTACTATGAGAAGGGAAAAAGTCTCTGACTGCAACTCTAAGGATCAAGGGGCTTGACAGAGTTTTCTCATTTGACTTTGCAGCCTGTATGTTGGAGAACATCTCCAGCTTCACTCTATTGTACCTCTCTCATGTAGAGAGGAGATTCTGAGCTGTGATGTTGAACTGGGAAAATAAGTCATTTTTTCTGAACTTATAGTAAGGCCCAGCTGAAATTTTCAGAGAACTGTGGTGGAAAACTTCCCTCAAGCCAGATATGGACTCATTTATATGAGGAGAGAAGCATAAAGCTTTCCCTCCCTTGTCTGAGTGAGGGGAAAAAAAAAATCTCAGTACAACAAACAGAGAGATGTATTATTAGTATTCACCCCATCAGAGGGATATCAGAATGACTCATACTGAGCTGCTGCTCTGAAGGCTGTTTTATATTCTCAGCCCAACTGGTCTAAGATCAAGGCTTCTCAAATAGGAGTACTACACACTCATAAGCTTAACATACTTTATACTTGCACTGACTTTTTAAAAAACAGAATCCTAAGTTAAAAAAAATTATGAAGCTATAAACACTACTAGCTTGACATTCAAAAAGTTACATTAAAATGCATCTGTACAGCAGTTGCTGTGTAGTCAGTGTGCTGGGTATCTAAAAATGATTGTATTATATTTATTTATATTTGTCATATTGGTTTTATGGACACAGTACTTTGAATGATTAGTTCAGTACACCACATATGATAACATGTGATAATTGATGTGAAGCTAAGCTAAAGTGTTATTTAGGTGCTTTGATTGGTAAATGAGGTGTGAACATATCATAACTTTGACAGTAAATTTAAAAGAAATATTGCATCAGTCTTCCTTCGAAAACAAAAGAAGACTTCTTTGAACAAAAATAACTCAAGGGCTACAGATAATCCAAAATATAGAAGATCAAATGTTTCTGATAATTGTTCTGCATGAAACAGTCAGAAAGTATAAACTACTTTTTGCTTGACTGTTTTTGAGAAGAAATGCTGCATTATTCACAAAGATAAACAAAGTATTTTTCATGTCAAAGTTTACAATGATTGAGTAATAGTTATTTATTTCTTTGTGAAAGACTGACAGATGCAGAAAAAGAATGAAAACATAAGTAATAAAAGTAATTTTTGTATAATTTAAGGACACAATTGTTGAAACAATTTTGCCACTAAGTAAACCATGAAATGTGTGCTACCAGTCACTCCTATGCAGAATTTAAGTATTACTACTGTTTAGTGAGTGCTCTAAAGGTATGTTTAAGACAGAGAAAAATCTGTATATTGTCAGCAAAATGCCAGTTCCTTTTTCAGATGAGAAAACAATAATTGGCTTGGTTGAAATATGAATGTTTCTGTACTGCTGCTAGTGCTTCAAAAGAATCGAAATATGTATTGTTTCCGAAAACACATAAGAATAATCCACTTCTTTCCTCTTTTTTTTTTTGACAGCAATCAAATTTCATTAGAAATATTTGGTAGTATAATAAGTTTAAGTGAATTAGAGGAGTTTCTTGGCAGCTTGTCATTATTTAGTGCCTACTGTGGTACTGCTAATTTGGGGAGGAAAACAGTTCATGATAAATAATGAAAAAGATTTGCTTCTAGCTAATTACTTAGCTCATATTCTGCATAATGCAACGAAGTATATGATAGATTAGTCATCATTTGATCATGTAGGAAACAGAAGTTTTGAATTACACTATATGGCAACAAGTTTTCTAGTTGCTGGAAGTATTTAGTTTTCCTGACTTAAAAGATATGGAAGTGTTGAGCTATAACACCCTAAGATTAGCTTTATGAGGTTGACAGATTCTTGATTATTTTCCAGCTATTAAAAGTTAGCTATCAAATGTAGGAAGAAACTAGATTTTTCAGTTCTCTGAAGATGGAAAAATGGGAATGGTGGATTCATATCTGATGCCTGAATACTTATTATTTTTCAGCATACGTTAAAAGATAAATTAGGAAAAATGTAAAGTGTCTCCATTTAATAATATACAATTGATCTCAAATACCTGATTCCACTTTTTGATTTGGCAAACAAAGCTATCCTTACCTCATCCAGTCCCTTTTTGGAAAAAAGGTCAAGCGTTCTCAAAGGCTGGGTATGAAAAGAACTGGGTGTAGAGTGCTTGTCAGGAATATTGTAATGAGTTGCTTAGTAGAGCATGCATACAGCTGCAGAAGAGCTGTATTAGGAAACAGCATTTCAATCTTTAAATCTTGAGTATGTTAATTACTTAAAACCTGTGGAATTTTTGTTCACTCTAATACAACAGTAAGAATAATATTTCCTTGAGTAAACAGGATTGCTATGAATACAGAAATTTGATAAACATGGATTCTGTAGCGACTGTTTAAATTTAAATTTTATTTCACTTATACATGACAAAAGTTTTACAAATTGATTTACAGCGCCTATTTGCATGGAACTGCATTAAGCAGGTATCGCTTAAACTTTAGAGCTACAATACTGAATTGTATGTCTTGTAGTTATGATTTAAACATTATTTATGCAGTATGTACACATACAGGTGCAAGTATAAATTAATATACTCTTGTGCATAATAGTTGAAAGATGATATTTAGATTTATATGTAGTTAATTTCCAATGAAATTATAATAGTAATTACAATCTCCATGTTCTACAGATAATGTATGGGTATTAATAAACTGAGTAATAATATTGTTCAGAACCCTGTGCCTCCTTTTGTCACCAGTCTTTGAGTGGGAAACTAGTTGGCCATCTTGCAGTTTTTTCATATATGTCAGTGGTGAGTGACCAAAACATCAGCCTCGTTCTTTATTGCCCAGTAAAGAAATAGGACCGAATGCAAAGTGTGAGATTAGTAATTCAGTACCAACCAATTAGTCTAAGGGGAAAACTATTATATGTAGGTGAGATCCATTTATTTAATAGATCAAAATAATTCAGCCCTGAAAGAATGGTGGGAAGGCAGCAGAGGGAAGCTGTTCACAAGATTATCCTATTGGAAGGATTTTCAGTACATGGGATTATCTGTAATGAGATTAACCACTGGGAGACCAAATTCTGAATGGATGCTTCAGGGAGACAAAATGCCCACTAAAACAAAAGAGAAGTGGGAGGTAAAGGCTACAGGATTTAAATAAAGTCTGTTCCTGAAAGTCCTGTTGTTTTGGCAGCAATAATGGGAAGAAGACTGGTTGGCAGACAACCAGGAGACACGTCAAGTGCTCATCAGTAAAAAGACAGTATTAGGAAAAGGGTTTCTAATGAATGGAGTAATGCAGATATATAATAAAAGGTGGCCACTGATTCTTCTGCATCAATGGGCAGCTGAGAATCCTGTGAGCAGCAAGATGATGCTGCAAACAAATACGATGCATGTTATGTTTTGTGTACAGTTACAGAGAGCAGCTTAGACCGGATTTTAAATAAGAGCCTAGAATGGAGTACGAAGCTACAAGATGTGCAAAAAATAGGTAACATTTATGCTTCAAGCCATGAAGGAAATTTGAAATCACATTTAATAAGTGATTAGTATTTCGAATAAATAGTAAACAAATTTTGGAACTTATTTTCACTGGTGCAACATTTAGACAGAACAGAAACTGATTTTGGGGAAGTAGGTATCAGCATAAACATATGTGGAAAGGAAATTCAATAAATAAACTTAGGCCAAAATCAAGATACTTCCCAGAAGATTCAGTCCAACTCAGTATTTTGGTACTTCCAATTAACATCAGATGCTGCTAGTGGGAAAGGTTATATTTTTGAGACATAGCCCAAAAAAGATATAGAGATTGCACTTCCATCAGAAATGCAGCTGTAGATTTGCCTCTCAAACTTTGGGCATTCTGCATACTTTGTCCTCCTCTTGGGGCAGAATCTCACTTGAGGCATATCTGCTCTGCAGTGACATTGGCATATCTAGTAGAGACACCTAAAGGCTAAAAAATACTGACACGGAAGACATTGCTCAGAAAAAGTATTCTGTATGTAAAGGAACAATATTTTCTTCACAGACATATTTACAGTTCCGCAAGTTTTAAGATATGTGACTTTTGTTTTAGGTAGAAATTATTGTATGTAACAACAGGCTAAGAAGCTGTGTCTTACCTAGACCCATCACCATGCCTGGTGTCCATTATCCCTCTCTCATTCTAGTGAGACATGTCAACACAGCTCCTCTATTGAAATGTCTTGAGCTATTCTGCGTGCCACATGTAGGAAAGAATAGGATGTGTCTATTTTTTGTGGCCAGGTTTTGGTAGTGGAAGTGGGCTATAGGCGTGGCCTCTGTGAGAAGTATATATTTTACATGTCTTGATGTGTAAATAGCAGTGAAAATGCAAGTTTAAAGCTTTGAGCAGTCTGAATCTGCTTTCCTGCACATGTTATCCAGTTAGAACTTTATCTGGGAACTGGAGAGTTAGTCAAATGCCATAAAGCATGTACCAAAGAATAAGGCAACTTTGTAAACAGACTTTAAATTATTTTTAATTAGGTGATGCCTTAGATTTTATTGGAATTTAATGGAGCCTATCAAATACTTGAAAAGAATATTCCTCAAATAAATTATTCAGCAAATATTGCTATTATACATTAATTAGTTTATTCAGTGAATAATATTCAGCCAGCTACACAATTGGTCAAGTGCTGCTAAAAGCAGTTTGCTGAAGAACAATTTTGATGAGTAACAGCAGTACTCTTTGAATAATACATTTGGCAAAGACTACCTGACCAGTTCTGGTTTTAGGACTTTCAGCTGACTGGCCATGGAAGCTCTAGGTCACAAGACCAATGTGAAACCCAGTTATTTAGTATGTCTTGCTAGCACAGTGAACTCAGGAATAGTGAATATTTGCAGTGGTTCACTAATATTTTCTGAAAGTTGAGTTTGCAGGACAGCTGATTCCACAGATAACTGGTTGTTTTGGCTATTTAATGCAATGCTTAGTAGACGTTTTTTTCTCTGATCTTTTTTCCTTGGTAACCTGGCTATGTCCTTCAGGAGATTCAGGACTTCTGTCATCTATCCAGCAGCTCCAAGAAGACAGTGGAAGTTGTTCTATTCTTAATGACTTTTGAAAACCAGGGGCAGCTCTAGTTGTTCAGATCCAGGCTTCTCATTGGACTGACTTCAAGGTCTTAAAAAACAGTGTTATGTTTGTGGAAGAGTTAGGTCACCCTGCAAACAGTGATAAAGCAAGCATCATAGACCATGAGATTTAGAGGGACTGAAATTTTGTGAATGAGCAGGTTTAATTCTGGCCTTGTTGACAGGCAAATGCGATCTGGGAAAATGAAACAGGCATGGTGTGGAGGTGTGTTTGGGTGAGTGGGTGTAAAACAGGATTGTCACGGGTTAGCAAGCATAGTCCCGGAAGGGATGTTCTTGCAAAGGGGTGCTTACAGCTTCCTCTGGGAACTGATAGAACCTATCAGTGGCCAGTTTGAATATGGACAATTCTTTGAGCCACTTAAAGTTGTGACCGCCTCTGTGATCCACATTTAAGAATAGGCAAACTCCCCCTCCAAGCTCTCTCTCGTTTCCGGCGCTGGCACAGGTGGCTGCGGGCCCCGTGCGGGGGCCAGCGGGCCCGGCCAGGCCCTGCTTGGGCCAGGCTGGGCCGGGCCACGGCCATCCTGGAGCCGATGGACCTGTTCCAGCCGTGGAACCCCCCCCACTGCCTTGCCGTGGGCAGCCGGAGCGGCTCGGCTCTCCCCCCTCTCCACTGCGATAAGAAAAATTCAACATTCCAGCTGCAAAGCTGCAAGGCTGAGGTGAGATTAACCCTTTTATTGCTGTGAAGAGCTGAAAACCTGAGGGAAGAGAGAGAGGAGATGCTTAAAGCTGAAATTCTGTTGTGAAGCTATGATGTATCAGAGTATCCTGTTGTAATTTCATGAAGATATGGGGGGTGGAGCATTTCACTCATAAGCAAAAGCACCTGTGCTGAGATAGGCAGATGCTGACGCAGCTGTAATTTCATGAGAAGTTTGGACAGGGAGAGATGGACCAGATGAGGACTTTTGCTCCAAATGGGAAAGGAGAAAACCTCAGTCCCTAGAGATGCTCCCAGAGATAGTCCTAGAGATGAAGATGAGGAAGACCCTTTGCTCCCAGGGAAGGAGAAGGGCCTCTGTTTTTTGTTTCTGAACAGCTCAACCTTAAAATTGTACCCCAAAAAACAAGAGTGGACCCTTGAAAGCAGTTGTGGGAAAAGCTGCAAGTCGGGGGAAGGGACTCACATGTGAGCAGAGAGACTCCTCTTCCTAAATGGACTGAACAATATTTGGAAGTGGGCGGCTGTCTCGTTGTGATAATGCTTTCATAGCACGAGCAAGAAGAGACTTCTCTTTCTAAATGGACTGAGCAAGGTTATTATGGAAGTGGTAAACAGACTGAACATCTTAAGGGTTGTCTTTGAACATTGTCAGTGGGAGAAGGGAGGAAGGTGGGGGGAGGAGGAGAGTTCTGAAGGTGGTATGATTTTTTTTCCCTCTTTTAGGTCTGTTAATAAACTTCTTTATATTCTTTCAAGTTTGGTGCCTGTTTTGCGTTTCTCCTAATTCTTATCTCACAGAAGATAAACAGTAATGAGTATTTTAGACCAAACCACTACAAGGATTTATGTGATTTAGCCCTGAAACACAAAGCTTTGAGCTTCATTCACTCCAAAACATCAGGGCATTAGGTAAACTGCTGCTTTCAAAGCAGCAGAAGGTTTGATTAATCCAAGCCAGTTCAGATTGTGATTGCTTGACTAATCAATCCTGTGCTTTTATTCAATTCAGAAGTCCAGGATTTATGTTTCACTTCCTACTCTGCAGATTCATCCTACCCAATATTTGACAAGGGACTGCACTTGGTGTGTTCAAGTAACCCTGCACAGTCCATTTGAACTACAGTCAGAGGTTGTGAACATGACTGAGGAAACTAGATTTAAAATAGAATATAAAATAGACATAATAAAACACGTCTGGAAACTAGGCTACTTGGGCATGGATCTGTGCCTTGCTGGGCTCCATTTGCCCAGGCTGTCCTGTTATGTACAACACTCTACTGCTTTAGCCTTGTGAAATTACATAGTTAAAGCTGAAGCATGTCAAGATGATCTGTTCTCAGAAACTGGACCTACAGGCACACCTGACATCCCTACTGTACATGTTTCCATGGGGTTTACTTTTGGCTGGTTCTGGTATGATTCCATGGTCTGAATGCCCAGTTTCATCTGGTATGCATTAGGTGTGCTCTGGGGAGTGAGGACTTTCTAGTTTAAATTCATCCAAATAGACTCTCTGAGACTGCTGCACAACACAAATGAAAACACAGTTACTTGGGTGCATTCCTCAGCTGCACAAAATGCTAAGAGACATGCTCCTTATTGCTCATGGTAGTAGGTTTGCAGTGTGTTAGATTTTAGATAATCATGGAACCAAATTAAGAGTTTTATTATACTTTCTCATTAAAAAAGGCAGGGAGAAAAGCAGTCACATTTTACTGAATTATACCCTTCAGATTTCTTTAAATGAGCTTGCACTGGTGAGTGGGTTGAGCAGAGAGGTGAAGTGAGGTGTTGAGGATTTGCAAAATATATTTATTCCACAAATTAATTAAATATGGAATTACAAATGCATTAGTGTTTGTTGAAGCCCCATAGCATTGCATATACTGTTAACCATGAAAATATATTACAAATAGTATCTCTTCTGAGCTGCAAAACCATATTGTTAGGCTCAGTTACAATACCAAAATGAATATATAATTTAAATACTCATTCCTACAAGTTTTGATCTCTGGTTTTTTTTAATTAACTGAGAAAATACCAAATGATATGACAAGCAAAGACCTTTAAATCTGCACTCTCTCTGGACTATAACAGTTTTACTCTAACTGCATCCGTGAGTTAGAAATATTATGGGTCAAAGGCAGGCCTAGGAGACCCTCAAGACTGACCTAATTATCTACAGTACATTTCCACTTTTCTATATCTGGAGGCCAATTAGTTTTCACGCTATGTACAGCGGAGCATATTTTTGTGTCTCTTGTAGTCACTTGAGCCTTAAGAATACTATAATATTTCAACATAATAATGGAACACAATTGAGATATTGTGATTTAGTAATAGAATAAAGAGCTCATCATCAGAGCTAACTGCTGTATGAACTACCCCAGACACATACAACTGTATGCCTAACATTTTAGACAGAATTTGGGGTGAGGAATAATAAAGGCCAAGCCTCGTCATCTCAAATCTGTTTTTCTCCATTTTGGCTGTGTCCTATGTACCACGACAATGGCCATACTGCAACATATTAACATGATAGCCAATGACTCAATCTAATCTAAATGCCTTAGAAAACCATTAGCTACTTTTTTTGTTATTCTGATTTGTAAATTGGAGTAATTTAAACATTCTGTGCCTTTATTTCCTGGTGATGACATTCAGTTCTGACTTTGCTCTGCTTTGTAATAACGTTAAGGATTATTTCAATGTGGAAGAGCTAAAACTTACTAGTAAATCATCCTAGGTTTTGCTCTCTGTATTAAAAAATATGAATCCTTCTAACTAAGTCCATCTTCCTCTAATATGAAGCTGCTTCCTTTCCTTGTGAGTGATTTGAAGGGTCTGTGGAGTGAGTTGAAGAGGGTGCTGCTCACAGGAGTGGCAACACCACTTCTGTGTCAGGGCATGTAAGAGCTGAGAGCCAGAAAAATGTGGTACCCAAAAAGTGGAGGAGGTACTCCAAAAAACCCCAAAACCAAAAAAATCCTCACCTCACCAAAAAAGCCCCAAACTCAAAACCACAATAAAACAACAAAAAGCATGAAAGAAAAGGACAACAATAAATTAAGGCATGAACCAGGGCAACCACATTAAAAGAAATACCTGAAAAAATATGATGGCACACAAATAAAAAATACAAAGTGGAATTTCTAGAGCACTGCATATTGGACTGATGCTATTCCATCAATGGATACTTCCCAAAGCGCCATGTAAAGTTTATTCAAGTGTACTTTATATTAGCTGTTGTCCACCTTGCCCACCGTGGTGACCTAATGCTCTCCAAACTGTAACATAGTTTCTTAACATTCAGCCTCCACAGGCTGTCTGTCTGTATCCACGCCTTGACTTGGAATCACACTTTCTAGCTATTATTTTAGAATTCACTGTAGAACAGTGTGATGAATGGTTGAAGTACTTCTTTTGCTCACTGAATACACACCATGTTGTCTATTCTGTTAAAAAGCCTGTGGCTGAGACGTCCATTCTGTTTGGGATCAGGACAACTCTCTAGGCAGAGGGCAGGTTGTGTATTTCCTTGAGAATAATCTTGTTGTGCTGCTGGGAGAGGTATCCAGGCTATGGGGTGATGCAGGATGGGATGGCTGGACGTGAGGTGCATTTTAGTAATGTGGGATTTGTGTGAAAGGAGGGTAGAAATGCAGCTGAGCTTCAGGTAATGGAGATAATAAGAAATTGCTGTAGAGCTCCAGAGGGTTGGTGCATGTTAGGAGTCCAGGGCCAAAGGGAAGAGCATCCCTGAAAGAGGAGTAGAAAAGGGCTCCACACCTCAGGCTGCTTTATTCAGCAGTCCTGAGTCTTGTGTTAGAGCTTTTGCTGTATTAACCCTACATTTAGAGTGTGGGTTCCTTAATTCTGCATCCTTGCTGTGGGGAGGAGGATTCTCTTCTGAGTGCTGCCTTGGGTGCTGGTGCAGGTGGGTCTAATTCTGTGTCCAGTTCTTGTGGTTCTTTATGGCCAGATTATGTGACATTGTGGGACTTTGTTTAGGAAGGGAAAACTTGCTTATTTTAATGCTGGCTAGGCTTTTTACTTCTCTTAAATAAAGCTGTTATTGATTCCTTTACCATAGCTATTTCTGTTTACTGTATACTTGCTGAAAGAAACAAAATAGCAAGTGAATGTTATTGGGTAAATGCTCTGATGGATTTCTTCTCCCTAGCTCTGTAGATACCAATATTATAGAGAGGAATTTTAATGTTTCTTTTTCTTTTCAACTTCTTAGTGCACATCAGAATAGTCATTGGTAAAGAATTAAGAGCTAAACAAATGAGCATATAGAAAATGATACTTTTTACTATTCATGGACCTATAATCTCTACAGGAGAAAAAAGAATGGACTATTAGAAGCAAAAGCCCCAAAGGAGGTGACTGCTGAACTGAGGCAAACACCACCTGGAAAGTAGAAGATTAGAAACATGTAGGTGACAG
Source organism: Corvus cornix cornix (assembly GCF_000738735.6). NCBI lineage: Eukaryota > Metazoa > Chordata > Aves > Passeriformes > Corvidae > Corvus > Corvus cornix. The sequence continues at coordinate 90,954,645 of NC_046333.1, read as the reverse complement.
ACCTTCACCTAGAAAGCTTTATTTCAGTTGTTCAAATCTAGTGAAAAAACAATAAAATTGGTGACAGCTGAGAAAATAGTGACCACTGTTGTGCTGTCAGAGATTTGGTGAAATATAAGTAATACTAGGAAACTCAGGATGCCCAAAGCAGTGTATCAACTGTGCTGGCGAGGCTGAGATGCCGCATTCCAGGGATGATGATTCCACGACTTCCCTGGGCAGCCTATTCCAGTACTTCCAAATCACCCTTTCTGTAAAGAAATTTTCCTAATATCCAACCTAAACCTCCACAGGTGCAACTTTAGACCGTTTTCGCTTGTCCTGATAAATGTAAGCTTCTAGTCAGACCAGGGCATATCTGAGTAAAATGTAATACTTTGTGTTAGACTGACCCTTTTTTTGGTCCCTTCTGGCCTTAATATATGTAGATTCTGATCTTTCTGACTGTATCAGGTGCAGGGGCCTCTGTGATGAGTGCCTGGACATAACCCATTCCAGCCAACTCCTATGGCTCCATCACAGGGCATGACTGGGCCCTGCAGCCAAGGTGGTGGCATCTTGGGAAAAACCTGAATAAGAAAGGGTGAAAAAATGCCATACAGGCAGGTTCCTGAAGGACTGCAGTCCATGATGGAGCAGTGGAACAGTGGGGGGGTGGGGGGGGTGGGGGGGGAGGGTGAGGAGGGGCAGAGAGGAACTGCTGTGTATTGAATACATGCTTTTCTCATTCCCTCCGGTGCTGCTCCACTCCAGAGGAGTCTGGAGTGCAGGACTTCATGCTGTGCAGGAGAAAGGGGGGAGGACAGATTAAGTCTTTGTTTCTTGCTGCCTGAATCTCTTTTTAATTCTCTTTATCCTGACAGGGAAATTTCTGATCCTATTTTCTCACCTTGCCCAACTGGGGAGCAGGTGTGAGTGAGAAGCTGGATGGGTATTTGGCTATTGGGCACATCGAACCCACACACTGACACACAGAAGTAAAGGTCTGAGTATGCCACATGAATCTAGAGTATACTTCTGTGTCATAATCCTTTATGGGGTTTGCTGCAAAAACAACGTGCATATAATTTCATTTGGTCAGATTTGAAACACATATATCACCTACTGAATTAAATAGGATAAAATATGATGTTGGAATTCTAGGTTCAAGGAGAAATAATCATGGTAGAGATCCTAACAGAGGACTTGCATAATTCTGAAGTGAGCTCAAAACAGGAAAGGTCTAAAGTTTTCCTATAAGATGATGCCAGAAAAACCATTTCTGTGACTATAATAAAAGTGGCTGGAGAACACGGTATTGCAGGTCAGTGCATGTCTATTTCCATGTAGGTAGTGAGTATAAGTATGATCTGTAAACAAGGTGGATGAATTTATTTGAGAAATTGGAATGAAAAATGAGAAACTGTCCTACCTGCATGATGTGGAGACAGTGACATAAATTTGAACATGTATGGGTTTGGTCTCTCCACTGTGTCTTTGGAAGAGGTATAAATACACATTGCTATTGTGTTTTGTGCAAGTAGAACCAAAACAGTAATGCAACGTGGGCAATTTAGGTAAGGAAATCTAATCAGAACACAGCTTAATTGGTAAAGTAGTGGTTTTACAAACAGTCAACAGAAAACCAGCCCAAAACATTAAGAAAAGTTTGAATGGGGTTTTAGTTTGTTAAATTTAAGGTTAAGATTTGTTGGTTAAATATATATGGCTTTCCTTATAAGTGGCCACAAAAGTGTTAGTGACATGATGTGTTCTGCACTCTGTCCACCTCCTGGGCATTGCAAGCAGCTGAGGAAAACCTTGCCTGGGTATGCCTGGCAGCATATTAACCATACAAAGCTTTCCAGAGTCCTTAGGGAAATAGGCTTCTGCATGTTTTAGAGCATGGCCTTCTGCTTTGCCTAGGGCTTCATGTCTGGGGTTGCTACCTAGATAGATGGTGACTGTGGAATCGAGCGGAGAGCTTCTTTCAAATGACAGTCTGCATGTACTTGTGGGCACCAGATTTTCATCTGGCCAGGCTAGACCTGGGAAGTTTGCAGTAGTTTTGAACAATAAGCAGTGCTGGGCATGTGACATTAAAGGTTATGGACCTAAAATAGAGCGTATTATATTCCAATCACAGCCATTTATTTTTCAGTTTTGACACATTAGGCTGTGTAAGATGTATGTTGTGCTTAGTGGCTATTGTAAAGGTATTTCGAGTTTCCTCCTCCTAAAAGATAACAGTAATATGTTGGCCAGTTGGTATACATATGCTGTAGGAGCTGTAGCAAAAGACATTAATGGATAGTGGAAAAAAGCAGGGAAAACAAAATATGGGATTCCAGGTGCTGGAAAAAATATTAAATATAAAAATATTATTACTGTGGACTTGTGCCAATTTTGCTTCTAGAGATGCATATATATGGTATGCTTCTCAGGCATATACTCAGTCTCCAACTTTCATGAGAAATCCAGCAAATTTTTGATATTATCTCTGTCAGACCTCAGTGGTCTTTGAGGAAGAAAATTCTTTTTAGCACTATAGCTCTTAGAAAAGGGATAAAGAAGAAATGTTCAAACACCTTTAAGTACTTGTCTCAAGAGTGTTGAGCTTAAATCATCATTTAATCTCTTCTATGCTGAGACTAGAGGTCTGAGAAAGAATTTTTGTTTAAAGCAAAATCAGTGAATTTGGACTTCTGTTTTCTGTGAGGACAAAATTAGTCTATGTTTCCAATGATATTTTGTTAAAAATAGCTCACCTATTTTGAGAGCAAAAAAATTCAGGATGGTTGAAAAGATGAAGTTTAGTTGAAATAAAACCAATCTACTCCTGTAACAATAAAAGGAATAATTTAAAAGGCAGCATCCCAGGATTTAGGCACAAATGCAATCTTCATGACCCTTGTCTTTGTTAACAAAGATTTCCTCTTCCCTTCTCCTTCAAATATTATAGCTTTGTGTCTTACCACTTTCTTGTTTTCATGTAAGTGACTTTCAGCATAGTTGGCCCCTGCAGTCAGATATCATTGAACTAACCTGAGTCCCAAGAAGGAGGCTTTTCTCTGCAATGCTAACCAGAACCCAGCTTCCTAGGGACAGCTTCTCTCTTGCAACTTCTTTTTTTTTTTCCCTTGAGGAATTTTTCCAGCTTTCATAAAGTAAAGGAGTTTAGCCGTTATTAAAACTCCTTCATATAGGCACTGCATCGGTATCAGTGTGCTAAACCCCTTTGATATAATGGTAATAGATATGTAGATTTCCTGATCTGTACCCAAAGATCACAGACTGTGCAAATCTCTAGTACTTTGTGGCTGACAAGCTGCTTGGGTGTGTTCTTTAATTACTCACAGAGAGGAGCAGTATCAGATAATGTCATACAGCAAAGCAATTGTCAGGTACTGAATGGCAATAGTGGCACAATAGTGGTTGGTGCTTGTGAAGCTCTACAGGCCTTGTCTGATGGATGGCTCCTGGCTCCCTGTGTACCTGGCTGGTGGAAGTTCATACGTGGGAAGGCAGCCAGCTCACAGTGTGGAGGAAACACAGCTGTGGCTCCACTGTCAGTGTAGGTAGGACTAGGAAACATGAGAGTGTGTGTCAGAGATGATTGTCAACAGCAGAATACAAAAGGGGCTAAAGATTAGAAGATAGAGGGGGCTGAGAGAGTGGCAAGTCATGCAGGACATACATTTGCTGAAGTGCTCCAAACCACGATTTCCCCTCTGACCATCTGTATGGCCAAGTCAGGTATTTATGGCAAATAATTTGAGGATGTGCATTAAGTTTGGCTCGTTTCTTCTGCCTATTTTATGGGAATCAACTTCTGAAAACGTGGTTGTGGCTAAACAACTTTAAATCCATCTGGTGGCAGTGAATGTCTGCCACAGAGGAGGCTTTTTAAAGCTCTGCTCACACTGTGCACATTGCAGGCCTGCTGGAATACAGAACGTCGTGTTTTGTGACCCCCTTAGCCTCTGTGAGAACATGGATGTGTATGTGGTGCAGAACTGCCACTACAGAGTTGAACCAGCTGGACTGTCCTTGTACTCCTCAGGCTCCTTTCTTCCTAACCTGCTTTTAATTTGAAGCTCTTGATGGCTCACTCACCCTCAGTGACCCTCAGTGACCAAGTATGGGAGTTGTCACAAAACCAGATCCTCCTCTGTAGGATTTTTAAAGCTCTGCAGAGCCTCTGCAGTGTGTTTGTGCTGGTGTGTGGACACATCTGCCCTTGCTGGCATGCAATGTGCTAGTCAGTGATCATGTGTTTTTCAACAAAAAGTGAGAAAATGTGGTTTACTGTGTTAAGTGTAGCAACCTCTGAACTGTCAAAATTATTTCTTCTAAAATCAGTCTTTCTGATTTTAGTCTCTTCTATTTGAAGGAGAGTATGAGTAAGGCACATACTAGGAAATTCTAATTGTAAGAGTTTATTATTGAACTCTTTGTAACTGAAATATTGAGAACATATTTGAGTGGACTATTTCTGTGAATTTTAGCTAAGTAAAGCTTAATGTTTTGACTTTTTTTTCCCTGAAAGCTTTTCAGGCTTTTCTAGTGTATTCTTTTCTTTGATCTTCTTTTGTAATAATATGATAGTCTCACATTTCAATAGAAAAACTGGAACTAAAGTATACATGAAAAAGTCCATAACAGCTCTCTTGCTGTTTATTTCAACAATCTTAATTAAAGAAAAACCTAATCCTACAACAGACTTGTGATTTGCCTTTTCTTTGAAGCGCAATTAGTTTTCATTCATATCCCTTGATGTCAGTGAGGAAAAACTATTGGTGGGCGCACCAGAGCTGATGGGGTTCAATTAATGCTTTTTTTTTTGCCTGAAACATATCTCACAATAAAACCATGCACACAACACACATGCACACACACACAGAGGAAAACAACCTCTGTATTCATGCTGCCTGCAAAGCCATGTCTAAGTCTCTCTTGGCTGCTAGCCAAAGTCTCTAAAAACCCATTAAGGCTATTACAGAAATTATTTCTCTTCCTTTGTGAGCTGGGTAAATTTCACAGTTATCATTGCAGAAGGGAATGAATTGGGAATATATCTGTCTGGGGATAGTTGGCCCTTCAGTGGGAATTAAGCCAACTCAATGTAAAACAGCAGCTGTGTGTGTCAGTGCACGTACTTGCAGGAGAGAGTCAGTGGATGGCACTGTAATATAACTATTGTGCCAGAAATATCCGAAGATTTTAAGTGCTGTCTGGTGTTTGTGAATAAATTTATATCTTTGCAATTACAGTCTTTATTGGAAATCAGCTTTTGCTTTAAAATTATATGTAAACCAATATTTCCCATGAGGTGTGCTTTCCAGATGCAGGAGAAGTAAGCAATTCATTCCCAAAATGGTGCAGCAGCATCATGTATGGCATTGAATGGTGACCTTGTCGGATCATGCTAACAATATAAAAACATACGATACAAATTCAGGACATTTACAAAGATGGAAGGATTTGGCCTGTGTACTGTCTTATACTTCACAATATATGCATTAGGAATTACCAGTTTAAGGGAGGTTTTTGATCAGTGTGAAGTTGGAAGCAGCAGAATTTCCTTTTGATTTGTGAGCTTAGGTAAGTACAACTTATACAATCTGCCATTTCAAAGGGCACAGAGAATAGAATTGCTTTTCTTTTTTAAAAAATTCCACTTTTCCCATACTGTGAAACTTCAAGTTTCTGGAACCCACATATAAAATATATGGTGGAACAAGTACTGTAATACCAGATAAACCTTTAACTTTACACTTAGTCACACAAAACATTTTTATCTATTTACTGAAACAAGTGAGATATGTTTCCCAACTTCTTGCTAGAATTTTTATTAGTGATTTGACAGAGGAACCATGTTCCCTTCTCCACATCATATATTCTTTCTGAAAGGGTCTGTTTATTTACCTTTCTTTTGTTTTTAACTTCTTGAAATCTTGGTCTACTTTCCTCATCTCTTTTTCTTCCTAGTTGCTAGCAACTAGCAATGGTCCACGCAGAACTTTTTTGCTACTTCTTTTAGGTGCTGCACATAACAAAATTATGCAGACCATCTTAAATTATATCCTGTGCTCCCACTGATTCTCTAAGATTTTTCAAACCTTAAGTGTGACCATTTCTTAGAGGACTTGCATATTTTCCAGGCTTCTCTCACATTCCCTCAGCTACACAGGATTCAAAGGAATAGAATAGTGACAACTGAGCAGAAGTGAAGCCCTCACAATTTACATTTTAAAACACAACTATATGTGGGTCTTTCCAAAGAGTGTATACTTTTTGTAAGCTATGCTGTAAAATTACCTGTTTCATCTAGGTCTGATAGCAAGATATTAGGTTGGTATGAAACCTATCTTTTTCTTCAAAAGGATAGATATAATAGCTATAGGAAATTAAATGAAATGTGTGAGCCACTTTTAAAAAAAAAAAGTAGCCATAGGGATGACTTTTGCAATTGCCAAGGTAATCTTTGGTGTGATATTTGCCCTGAATATCTTGTCCTTTTTGCTCTGCCTCTATTTTGTCTGAGCTTTTTCCCTTTGTGTTTAGAGTTCACTGTTGAACTCATTCAAAAAATATTTTCTATAAAATTCATGTATCCTTTAAAACAGAACATTTGATCATTTACACTTATTTTCTCTCAGTGTTTCTCTGATCTGTTAAAGTGGAGGCTGTTTTTTGAACCTACAATTTAAAAAGGTGTAGTAAGCCAGTAAAACTTTCCGAAGAAGTAAGTGACCGTGTCCAAATGGTATATATACAAGAGTTTTGAAGGTGTTTTAAGTATGACTCGGCTGAATTTCTAACAAAACCAACAAGTTGCTTAAAATGGGCTAACTGGTCAGATGATGACAGGGTAGAAATTCTGACCATATCTTTTAAACAGGTTCCAGAGGAGCTCTGTGGGACTACTTGCTGATAAACCTTAGCTGGAGTAACTCTGAAATAGAAAGAAGAGTTGGGAGATAATGATCTATAGCTAATCATATAGTTATGCAAAGCAAACTTTGTCTGGCTACTGTCTTAAAATTCTTTGAGAATGTTAGCAAATTAATAGAGGGGACGTTAAGTGTATCTTTCACAAGACTTCTGACAGGGTCTCAGAAGAAAGACTATTCAGCATTTCTAGCTCTTGAGAGTTTTTCCTATGGCCCATATTGCCTAATTTTCTTCCTTTAAAATTCTTCATTACGGTAGCCAAGAAATGGGATGAGAAATTTTTGTAAAAAAGAAATTTTCTAGAAAATCACAGCCTGGAAGCTCAGGAGTTAAAGTTCATGATCATGAATCAGGCTAGCTTAGAAATCAGACACCGATAGAAACAGAATTGTTATTATGTCTTAATATGTCATGATTTGTAAGCTATCATGTGATTTTGAGGGTAGTCATGCATGGTTTTTTGAAGGTTGTGGATTGATACTATCTCCTCTAAAAGAAGCCAAGTAGCCATGAGGCAATGTAATATCACGGATCAAAAAGTAGCTGAGAGGCAGGAGACAAAGCGGAAACAAATGGTCCATTTTCATCATGGCCAAAGGTTAATAGCCACAAGTTTCTGTACTAGGTCTGCTGTTGTGTAATGTATTTATTAGTTATCTGGAAAGAGGAAGGAGAAATGAGGCAGCAACACCACGTTATTGCTAGATAACCTCTTTGTAGGTTACTTGTTAATCAAGTCCAGAGGAGCCTTAAGGAATTTGATGGACTCAGTCAGACTTGGTAACTGTGAGGTACATTCCTTTTGAAGAAATACAGAAAAAAAAATGGAAGTAATCACATACAAAGTCATTGTATCAGCCAGCAGCGTGGTGTTCTATAAAATTTATTGGGTATTAATAGAAGGTCCATCCTGGAAAAAAATACTGCAAATTTGGACAGGCTCAGATAAAAGCAGAGAGAAAGGCTAGTGACATAAATGTATCTGAAGTGATTGTTTACCTAAGGACTCAGGTGAGTGATAAAGATGTGGTTGAAAGAGAAAAAAACAAATAAAAAAAGAGGCGTGCAGCGAAGAAAAAAGATCATGAGACTACAGTTTCTCCCATCTCTTAAGAATAAAGAAACGCTTCCCAAAAGGTTCCTATGTAAACTGTAGAACTCATTTACTCTGGATGAAGATGAAATCAAGAATTTTGTGAGCATCAAAGAGGGAAGGGGCGTTCGTTTGGATAACAAGAATATCCAGAGTTATGATAGTAATGCTAAAATAGAGTATTTGAAGGGATGAAAACCCTCATGCGTCAGGATTTAAGGGAATCTATAACTAAAGGGATTAGGATGAGACCTTTGAGGGAGACAGATTATCCTGCATCTGTGGGGATCTTGTATCTTTCACCAAAGCATCTGGTACTGGCTGCTGCTGGAGACACTGTATTAGGCCCAGTGGGTGTCAAGTTTGAGTCAGAATGGCAAGTCCTGTGGTCAGATCTGGATTTAGCATTCATTGCCTCTGTCTGGGTCTTATTTCCACCACAGTGGGCTCTGTCTTCTGTTTATTTGCCTCATGATTTTGTACTAGGTCAGGCTCATGTTTCTGATCGTGCAATGTATGTTTGAAATGACCACAATGAAGAAGTTGTGTGAGCTAATGGGCACCATGCAGCTTCTGAGAAACCACTAACATGGAATACAAACAGAGGGGAGTTCCTCAGTCTTTTCCTCTATTTCTCCAGCTGTAAAATGGAAAACTTAGCTATCTAAATGGTGTCTGTGTCCAGCCCAAGCACTTAGAAGAATTTAGCTTTGAGTAGTTTCCAGTTTTTCAATTTCTTCTCAGTGTCTTAAAGGCAGACAAGTACAACTTCAAAACCCTGTATCAAGAGAATGTTCTAAAAATTTTTGCATCTATCTTTATATTAGATTAATTTAGTTGTTCTGACTACAGAATATATCTGTCAGAATTCTGTGTCTATGGGCCCTAATTCTACCATAAAATGAATTTAATTGTTATTGCTACTTCATCTGCCAGCGATCCTTTACTTTTGTGTCTTCTCTCTTTAAGAGTGTTTTGCAATAATTCCTGACTATTTTTTTTTTAAATTGACCTTTAAGTTTAGTGTTTATTTCTTAAATATTAGGACTCCTGTATTTCAAGGGCCTCATTTGACCCATGTGTCAGTAAGACCTGAGCATGATTTTGGCTGCAGAATCATAAGGAATTTTTGAAATTTCACTTAAGAGTTAAATGATGGTGCAACCATTGATTTGCATCACATTTTTATTCAATCATATAGCAAAGTAAGTTAGTATTGACCAGGTAAGTTTTCTGTTTCCTGGAATTCATGAGACTTTGGAGTGGTATCCACTGTGTGGTGTGAATTAATTCTAAAGATATCACACCTAATGCAGAAGATAATTGTGCTAATTAGGCTTTTCATGAATGGCAGATAACAACGCATCCTTATGACATAAGATCCTCAGATACTGTAGCATTCTGTGTATTTTGAAGCATGTGTACATGTCTGAACTGTCCAGGTCTTCAGTCTGCTTTTTTTGTCTCATCTGCTTTAAGATATTATGACTCAGAAATTCAGCATTAACCATTGTAAGCTTAGTCCTATTTTTAGTTTCCTTCTTCCCAAAGACACAATGATTCTAGTTTAAACATAAATATGATGTCTGCTTTTAATTTTAATCAAACTGATTAATGTGAATAATGTATTTTTATCAGTTTGCCTAAGTGCTTTTACAGATGCTATTTGGGAATGAATTTGTATATTAACAAGCATTATCTGTTTTACAGTGGCAGAATTAGTAAAATTTGAATTAGTTTCACTTTTAAATCCATTTTGCTCAGTGGTAAATTCAGGCATTGCAGTCTGCCTGGCAAAAAATTTCAATCTGTTCACTATTTCACTGGGATATATGACCTTTAAGCCCTATTAAAACTGAATTAGTAGTTGGTGGTAAGATTTTAGGGTTATGCAGACTGACTTGCAGCCTCTTTTGCTAGGGCTTAAACAGTAAGTATTACATCATTGATATAAATAGTCACTGGAAATATTTCACTGCTTTTGAGAAAGCCTGTTCAAAAAAGCCTGTCTTCTCTTCCTAAGTCTTTCTGCTGTTTGATGAAGGCAGATAACCTCTCAGTAGATTATGTTGAAAACTGGCAGAATGATTTTACCAAAATAGAAGCAACTTCACAGTTTTTACCTTTAACATGCTATAAGATAGAGCACCTTTTACCTGATTTTTTCCATTTGTGGAAAGCACTGTATACTGATAAAATAGCCACATCAAAATGATGCAGGTCTAAAGTATTTTTTTTCTCATCCCTATCTTTCTCCTTGCATTGAAATTGATAATATCAGTGGTTTAGTCTCTTCCTTTTACTAATCTGCAACTTCAGAACCTCTTGCAGTTTTAGGAAGTTGAAGAATAACAATTAAGAAAATGAGTAAAACCACCCAATTTTCTTTTTATTTTATTTTGAATAGGAAAAAAAAGAAGGTAGTAGAAGAATGCCAAACTTTTTTTTTCTCCTGTCTGTGACATAATTTCAATTTGAACCTTTGTTAACAGCTAGTTTAATTTACTGTTTGAAAAGTTGAGACATTTATTGCTCTTGTCAGAATAATAATAATAAAAACATTAAACACAATTTCTGCCGAGAAGTTTTGGAGCCATCCCATCAGTGGGATGACAGATATCTTCACTGGATGACAGATATTGTGCAGTAGGTACAGGTATCCCATATTTCCCTTGAACACTTAGTGCTATGTGCATTCTCTCTTGTATCATCCATATGTCAGAAAGTAAATCTCTCATGTAATTCCTGTAAAAATTTCTCCCCTGGCCATAGTGTAGTTCTTTGACTGCTGTAGTTGAAGTGAAGTTGGTTTTAATCCCTTCTCTGGAAGCAAATTAAAATAACTTTCTTGCAACATCTTTTCTTAATTATTTTTATTTATCATTGGAATAATACCTAAACTGATATCTCTGAGAACCAAAGGGAAAATAATATGGAACCACTTCCCCAAAACCAAAGGTTAGATAAGGAATGACAGCTCTTTTGAACTTAAAATATGTGGGAGGGTGGGGATGTAGAAAGCGACGTATGGTGTGTAGATGTTAGATGTTAAAATGTGTGTCTGACAGTAAACAGCAGTTAGCTACTGTTTAATGCTACTCATATCCTGGTTTGTAAAGATAGTGTTTGAAGGGGCCTAGAGTACCCTGTTATCATTGTCTTTGCTGGGACCATGCTCTGACTCATGGAGCAACCTTGTGATAACAGAGGCTGGCTTATTTTAATAAAGATGTGCGTCTCTGTGTTCCCTCAGAGAGGCCAGCTCACCCGTCGGCTTCAATAACATCAGCTTCACTACACACCAGCTTTGAGCATACTCCAGGAGCTTGGAAAAAGCATAGCTATCTGGGAAAATGCAGGTCAGAAATGCCCCCCGAGATGCCAATATAATAGTACTCCTTTTGGCAAACACTTGTTTTGAATATAACCTTCCAACAGCTCTGTGATCCTGGCCCTTGTGGAGTCCAGGAGCTCTGAGCATCCTGAAAGAGCTGGAAGTCCTTTAACCTCACTTCATTGTTCACACTGTTGTTATCATGCCTGGTTTTCCCATGCTGACAGATGATGTTTTTTGGCACATACAATAATCCTAACTACTGTTCTACAGTTCAGTCCTGTCCTCATTGCTCCTGATGTAAGTGCCAGATTGTCTGTGTGCCACTTTGCTGTTTCTGCCTCAAGTTTCCCTCCCCTGATTTTTCTGGATTTGGTGGAAAAAAATCCTGGTTTTCCACTTTCTTCTTCCTTGAGAGCCTATGTTATCCTGTTTGTGACTAATGAAAAGTAAGCATTTTCAGTATGTGTCCTTTTAAATCAAGATTGCATGTTTAGGTGGATGATAGTCTAGTTGAAGTTTTCCCGTTTTGAAATAGCATTTATGACTCAGAGCAGAAAGAACAAACACAGACTTCAGGCTTCTGGTATTGTTAAAAACTAAAACATCTTATTGAGAACAAACCCAAGCTTTTTCTGTATGGGATGAGTAGTCCAGCATTTGGCCTATCTTTACGTCTCACCTTTCTCAGCTGAGAGCCCCTGTTCATATTTCCTTGCTATAAGGAGATCCAACTGGCTACATCCCACTAGTGAAAGCCAACAAATATAAAGAGCTCTCCAAAGTCAACATGAAGATTTAACCTTCTTGGAAAGGTTCAAGCTAAGGGAAACTCTCTTTTAAATCTGGAGCTATTTTTACTGTGATGAACATGCTTAAATCATGTCATGGGGCATGGCATGGGTTACCCACTGCTGGTGTTGGATGAGTTGGCTGTGAATAACCCTGTCAGTAGAACAAAACAGCTCGCACAGTGAGGCGTGCTAATTCTTCTCATATGCTTATGGAGCAGTGCTTCCTTTTATTGCACCAGATGCAAAGAAATTTAGAGCTTGCTCAGTGCTCTCTAACATGTTCCCAGTTGTGCTGTGTGGACATGCTTTTTATCACCTTAAAAATGTGAACCTTTTTGAACATGCCCTTTTTTCTGTATAAATATCTTTTCTGTTACTGCCCATTGCCCCTTCTGCTATATGCAGAATTTCCCTGATTTTCCTGTGAAGTGGAAAAGAATCTGTTATTTTTCTTGAGGGGTGGTGCTTCAATTATAAAACCATAAACTAAATGAGAGCCTTAATTATAATGGAAAACAGATTAGAATATTGTCATCTGCCTTGCTGGGGAGCCAAGGGGAGATGAAAAAGCCAGTGGCCTAAATTTATGTTATTTGTATTTCTGTGAGTCAAACCTCAATCATGTAAAACAGCCAGTAGGCCTGTATTAATGGGAGAGGCCAAGAGAACTGAATCTCAAAGGGCTGTCGCCCTTAGGACATGGTACATTATGATAATGTGATGAAGAATAATTACCAAATGTGAAATATATATTGTCAAACATGAGAGCAAGCTATTCCTAACTGAAAATGAGGATGTGAGAAAGATAGTGGATGCCAAGCAGCCGGGGCTTGGTTTCTAAGCCACCTCCTCTAAAGCTGGCTATTGAGGAATTGAATGGTCCTTCAGTTCCTGCAGGCTGAGGTAGGGATGAAGTAAGCCTGTCTTGTTTGTGTTGAAGCCGGACCTTAATACGTACTGCAGAAATCATCCTGACAATGACCATTGCTATGATAAGCCCACTAAATAGCAGTGGTGACGAAAGTGTAAGACTTCACCAAATGATATTAAAAGATGATGCAAAATTGGAGTGGAAGAATTTGTATATGTATGAGCTATTTATGTTAGTTATTTCTGACAAAATACATCAGTGCTTCCTGTCTTGTTTTTCTAAGTGTGGTAGGATTTTTTTCAGTAGCTCTCTTTGTGGCTGTTGTGCATGATGTCTGCATTAATACTGTGTTTGTGACATGGAGAGTGTGACACAGAGCATCGACAATCCTCTGACTGCTTCTCTTTTCACATTTGTGTGGTGCCAGGCAGCAGTGTTGTATCCATGACCTCCTCTCCCTGCTGTTTGTCTTCAGGAAACCCATACTGTGTGTGCTGAAAGATTTGTTCTTGGCTCTTCAGTCATTAAAGTAACCTTCTCCACGATGTGGTGTAAATGTATGGAAACACAGGACAGCCTTGCAAATTTGTGGCTTCAGATGACAGGCAATAGGTGCCTACATGGGTGTAACCATAAATACATAGCCAGCTGGACTGAATTCAGTGACATTCTTTTTATGTTTCAAGTTAAGCATGAGTAAAGTGCTTTGCTGGATCAAGCTTTTATTACAGATGTTTTTAAAAGTTCTGAGTGAAATCCATCTATAAAAAACTCAGGGAAGAGTATAACTCAAAATAGAAACATGTCCAGCTAATGAGACAAAATGAATTTTTAATGAATTTTCTGTCTTGGGAGAAAAGACTGATTTAGCAACTGGATATAATCAACTATAGACCAAAACTGTTAGGAATTTGTAACCCATACTTTACTTATTTTTTTCCAAATAACATGTGAAATAACTTCCCCTTGATATATTATCTGGTTTAGGTGTTATATTGGTATTTTCACAGCTCTCAAGGCTGCTAGCTGTATGTCTCATTTTATATAATATCATATCTACATGCTACTACTTTTTAGGATGGAATTGTCCCATTGTAAAGATGGGGAGCTGGTCTTCAGCTTAGCTTGGTCAAGATCAAATAGGGAATTTCTGAAGAGAAGACTCCTGACTCTGTGTTTCAGAATACCGCTCAAAGCACTGCTGTCTCTACTTCATTGCCTATCAGGCCAATAAGCATCAATTAATCACTGGAAAGAGTTTCTTTCTGTTGCTAAACTAAATAGCATCTCATTGCTCCTTATGCAAATTTAGCATCTTATAAGTGTTTTTGCAACTCACTGAAGGAAGCATTTTAATAGTTTGGGAATCTTACCTCTAAAGAAAAGTACACGAATACGTATCAGTACGTGGTGATCATAAATCTTGGATTGCTCAAATGTATGGATCACAGGCTAGACATGTAAAATAATGGAACAATCAAAGTAAATGGACACTTTCTGAAAAATACTGCCCTTTTAAAAGCAAGAGACAGAAATATTTAGGGTAAATAAATACAAATAAGCCTTAAATTTGTGCTTCATATTTTGTATACTATAGGCAAACCCAACAAACAAATGACATTTTTAAAGATTGTATCAAGTATATAAGCATTTTGCCTCCACCCACTTTTATGTATTTCCTTTATAAATACTGACTGTGTGACTTGTAGCTAAAAGATAAAACAGTAAACAGTGAAAGATTTTTCCTCTGTTTCTCTTGAATTTTGTAATGGTTTAAAGATGAGGGAGGGGTAAATCATTGCCTGGATCCAGTCTTCACTTACTTCTGGGGTATAGATCAATTTCTAGAGTCATGTTTTAGAGATGGGATTAGTTTTGTTTTTCCTGAGTTGGATGGGAAATAGAGCTTTTCTGTTTCAAAGTCTTCCAAACGTTACCATAGAGCTGAGAGAGGTAGATGTTTAATAAAAACATCAGGACATGTGAAATTCTGTCCAAAAAACCTCTGTAAGGAAGTGTGGTAAAGCAACAGTTGTTGTATATGCTTTGGTCTAAAACCATCTCCCTCTCTCAGTCTGCCCTTAGGCCAATGTTAATTGCTGAAAAGCCAAATGGTATGAACAGGTTTTCAGAGTATAGAACTGCTGAAAAATAAATGAAATAAGAAAACAAGATAAATACCCAGTGCTAAGAAATGATGATTCCCTAGATTTCCACAGTCAAGCAATATTTATCAGGTGCATTGATTTAACTAGCGGCTATTGGCAGTTACAAATGGATGATGACAGGAAACAAAAAACCACCTTCATTTGCCATAAGGGGGCTTTTCATTTTAATGTAATGCCTCTTGGAATTACCAGTGTCCAGACTACATTTCAAAGATTAATGAACATCATCCTGTCAGGTTTAATATATCATACTTCTCTAGTACGCTTGGACAGGAGACTGTTCTCATAGATTCCCAGAGTTTTCAATGACACTTATGAGATTTTTTTATAAGGCATAAGTTCTGAAAGGAACTAAATATTTAGGGTTTTAAAAGAGAGCTTTCATTCCAATCTGGGTATGTAGTAAATACTATAAAATTAATTTGTGTCTGCGGAAAACAAAAGCGACTTAAAATGTGTGGGATCATGCAGAAAGCTGCATATAGCTATGTTCTATTATCCTGGAAGTAGTACTATATTGTGTAAATGTAAGGAAGCAAAGAAATTACTCTTAGACATCAGGAATTGTTTAACAACCTCACTTAGTCTCATGGGTCTCTTACAAAAGTGGGACTGAATCAGGAAAATGTGTTCTTCATTTTTTGTAATTTGATGAATACAGTACAGTAGATAAAAAAAAAATGATAGTAAAGATGACAGTAATAAACAAATCAAGTTGAAAAGTTAGTAATTCAAAGTTATTGTGATTTGGGCTTAAATTTGATTTGTTTCAATGAGTTTACTTCATTAAGTTCAGAAAACACACAACCACATTTTTTTTATATAAACCATACTATACTGTTATGATGAAATAACATCAAAAAAAGAATAATTTTATCTTTCTTGAAAAAAACCTTTAAATTGTAGTCTAGATACCATTAACCATGCCTTACTTTTTGACATGACACATATTCCAAAATTAGAAAAATTAAATAATTTGATATATTATATATTCAGTCCATTATTCAGTGTATATTATACTCCATAAGCAAACTTTCTTCTTTTACACTAGGAACATCTTCATTTCTGAGGTAAAATGAGATTTTTCCTGACTTGTTATGTATCACGAGCTTCATTCATGAATTGTTTTACCAGTGGAGTACCTCATGGTGTAATTTGATCTTAGAAAAACATTTTCCAGTGGATGTATAGGTTTCCATAATTATTATAATAAATATAAAATTGATTGTGTTATATATGTGTTAATTTAATTCATGTGTGATTTATCTATTTCATACAGAATGTTCCATTAGCTTCCTGTAACCCATAAACAACCCATGGAAAACAGGAAATGCATATGCAACTTGACATTAAAATTGGTCTTCACATTAATGTTAACATTTTTGTTTCAGGGTGCATTTTCATATCAAAGGTGCACAAAGCACCTTTGATGCTGCCTTCTTTTGACTGGTATAAATATATTCCTACTGGTCTTTTAAAACTCTTAGACAAAATCTTAACAAATTCCAAAAGGTAGAACAGTGCATATGGGTTAGTACAGCAATGGAAACTACATATGTAATTTTAAGTAAAATGAAGGACCAGCAAATACCAATAACTGGAGGAATATTCCTCACTAGGTTTTTAGATTAGGGTCAGATATTTTATTAAAAACAGCTTCTATCTAACCACAAGTTACCAGTCTTGCCTCAGAAATGCTTCTGTGACATTGTAGAGCTTCTCTTATGCAGGAAGTTGAAATACAGTATCAGTGTTGCTCCTGATTTTAAATCTCTGAAAAGGTCCTCTAGTTCGATTAACAGAATATAAATGTCCAGGTGAACTAATAGTTTTAACTAGCCTCTCTACTTTTTTATGGTAGTCTTGGGACAGCTGCAAGACAGTGACATACTTGGGCTGATTTTTTAATTTTGTCATCTAAAATTTTTGTGCAAAATAAATTGGAAAACCTCTTTATGGGCAGGATTATTTTTTTTTTTAAAGTGTAAGTGTGGTGGGCTTTGTTTTTGTTATAATTAACATTGTCATAAGTAAACAAAAATGTTCTGTGATCAGGGCATCTAATGCGGCTGAAACTAAACAGTCTGCTGTGTTTCACTTCAAAACTCTTGAAATTGCTACTTTGCTCTAGACTTCTGAAATTGCTGAGGGAATGCTACGGTTATCAAAAATGCCTGACAAAGAATTCTCAACCTGAACAACATGTTTTGTGAGCTGTATGAGAAACAAACTTTGTGTCCTTTGGCTACAACACCTTGCCTTAAATAAGCAGCAAAATGAAGTAAGACTGAACAGAGGTGTGCAGTGTGGGAAGCACGCAGCACTACTCACCTTTTTGGGTGGAAAACCGCTTGGTCATTATTCTTTTTTACATACAGTGATTTTTAAGAAGACTCCTTAGAATTTTCACAACTAATTCCACTTCCACATTAGCTGTTGAAAAAGTAATGGGTTAAATGTAATGGATGAGAAAGAGGAATCTGATAGTGACTACACAGAAATCTGATTTCTTTAGATTAGGGAAAAGCCTAAGGCGTCAAAATGGGTTTTAATTTTTGCAGTAAATTTTGAAAAACAGCCCACACCTTTGTAGAAGCACAGCTTTTAATTAGACATATTGTGATATCTGGGATCATTTTTTGGGTGTCTCAGAATCTTCATAAATTGCTGAAAATAGTTCTTAAATGTCATTTATTACTTCTGTTGTGTAAGGCTTGCTTTGCAAGGTGGAAATATCAATTATTGATTCCATTGCATAGTTGTCCAGGAGATTTCCCCCAATCACCTCTGGCATTCATCCTTAGCCATACCTCATTCACCTCTAGACTGCACATGTAGTGTTATTAGCTGATATTAGTGGTATCAATGAGGAGCCCCTTTCCTACGCTGCGACGCTGCGGCGTTTCTTGGGCTTGCGTTACTTATCATCCCAGCCACAGAAATCTCTGCATGCTGTGACTGGGTAATATTGCCTCCGGGAGGTTTAAGTCTTGCTCTCAGTCCTTCCTTAGTTTTCCTTCGTTTGCCACAGGCAAATCTTGATCTGGTCCCTCTGAGGTGTAAAAAAGGGGTTAAACTTTAGATGTCTATCAACTCATAATGAAGGAGAGGAGGCAATTGAGTCTTACACTTGTTCCACCATTTCTTTCTCTCTTGCTAGAAAGTATTTGTTCCTTTTTCCAAAAAAACTGAGGTTATCTGCTCATGTTTCTCAACTAAATTGTTAAAAATCTCCTGTGCAGGTAAGTGACTGTTTCTAAATTTTGTGCCTTGATCTGTAAATTCTGGTGTCTTATCGAGCCCATTACAGCTTTAGTCATTATTGCCAACCCTCTCAGTGGTGTGCTGAGATGCTGAAGACCTAATTTTGTCAAACTAATTTTATCAGACTTTATTAAGTCCTCCAGTTTCTTATTAAAGAAGCAAATCTTAAAAAAATATTATACTACAACTTCTGTTTTGTTTCCTGGACTGATTTTGAAGCTGTCATTCTCTTCTGGAGAGTTTTTTGAGATTTCAAATTTGGGCTACAGTAAAACTTTCTGTAGTTTTATGTATGGCTTTTTAAAGGTGAGAGATTATTTTCAATGCCAGTAGAGCCAGTTGACTGGCCCGGAGAAGGCCCACTTTCAAATCCTTTTCTTGATATTGCCATACTTAGCTGTGGTAATATCAATTACCTATTTGGGTTGTGTGTTTGTTAGAACAGTTGCACTCTGTCTATGCCATTAAACAGTGTTTAGAACAAGGACTTTCACTGGAAGATCAATGGGAGGATGGTGGGAAGAGGCAACAAACCCAAGCTGAAACATGAGAGAGTTCAAGCATGTGTAGGGACAAGCTTTTTCCCCATGAGTTCAGTCAAGTATGGGAACAAGTTGCTTAGGGAGGGTGGACAAACTCTGTCCTTGGCATTTCTAAAATTCAACTGCATAATGTCCTGAGTAACCTGTTCTGACCTCAGATCTGACCCTGCTTTAAGCAGAAGATTGAGCTGTAGACCTCCTTAGGTTACTTTTGGATACTGGGTAAACAGTTTTTCAGTCCATTTATACATACATTTCCTACAGAAGCAGGAACTGTTAATGGTTCTCTAAGTTTTCACTCTAAGATTTCATCATATAGTTACTAATTTAAACATTTAACTTACTCACTTAGAATTTCTATAGAGTTTTGAAAAAATACTAAGCAAAATGCCTTTTACTTTGAGCCCCCCTTTACCCAGAAAGCTGTATTAAAAACCAAACCAGAACTACACATATTAGGAAATACTTTCTTTGGGGTCCCAAAGCCAAACAAAATGTGTCCAGATTTAGCTCAGAATAGACAAGAATATTTTTATGCAAGCTCAGATACTGCAGTAAATAATCTGTGTTGAACAGTTAAGTATATAATTTGCTTGTATCTATACTGTGTGCATTGCTGTGTGCCTAATATTAATAGCGACTGGAGGGAATACACATGTATATGTAAGTATCCCTAATTAATTTAGAATATGTGACTGTATCACTCCAGTAAGGTGGTGCATTTGGTTGCTATATGATTGTTCAGTGAGCAGCCTCATTTGCTCATGGAATTGACATTGTAGAATTCTGCTTTCAAATGCATTATCCATCCTGAGCAGAACACAAGCAACATAAAAACCTAAGAAAATGATTCTTCCCTGAAAGATAAATGCCACATAATTGAGTCTCTGTATAGGTTGTTTGGAGACAGTAAGAAAGAAATGTAAAACAGGATCTCTGAAACTGGTACAGCTTGTAAAATCTTGTTAAGCCATGTTAAAAAAATACATTAATGCCCCCATTAGAAGCTGCAGTTTATTTATTGCATCCTATTCTTTAGCTCTAGTAGACATAGGCTCTTTTTTAATCTTCCATCCGTCCTTCCCCCTCCCCTTTGAAAGCACACTCATTGAACTCTTGGCAATTAGTGTAATTGAAATTTATTGACAATGCGGCTGTCTGCTGAAGCTTCATTGTTCCGAGTGCTTAGTGCACAGTGCTATTGAGCAATGCCATGGCAGTGTCAGACAGCTCATACCTTGCTCAATTATATCAATGGACCAGTGACTGCCAAAGGTTCCTTTGGGGGTACGAATGTTACTTAGTGATAAGAGCCTTTCGAAACAGAATCCCTGGGCCCCATCTCTAGTGGGAGATGGAAATGAAATATGTATTTCTCTGCTGTGGAAAATTAATGTAATTGGCTCCCTTAAAAAGCTTTGACAAGTTGACCTGTTTGAAATCTGAGGAGGGCTTATACTGCAGTATCATATTATCTCCAACATAAAACCCGTCCTTTGGTGGCAGTGACAGTGGGATAAAATGGAATTTGGATAGTAATATTAAACTTCAGCTCTATTGAAGATGTTCATATGTTTTTCCATTTATAGCTGCAAGATGGGGTCTTATAGAAATCCTACCTTTTTTGTATTGCCATCTAGTCTTTTTTTTTTTGTTTGTTTTGATTTATACTGGTGCTGGAGAGAAAACAGAGTAAGATCTCTATACTTAGGTTTTCTTCTAAAATGTCTATTGATGGAAATTTAAATAAAACGTCAAAAGAGAATAATTGTTTTAGGCTAATTCTGAAATCAGATTTAAGCTCTCAGAAAAAAATAATCAATATATTCCTTTTACGCATAAAGATTTATAAAAAATAAAAAAATAAATAAGAGGTTTGCACAGGAGTCAAAGAACAAAGCTGAATATCCAAATATTCATTTTATCTTGTGTTTGAATATAGATGCATACAACAGTTTTGTCTTTATTGGAATTAAATTATCATGATGGAATAGGAGACATTTGAAATGGACCATATTCTGCTCAGGCTTAAGCATCATGCATTTCTACTACATTCACTGTAAAAGTGTGTTTGAAAATTAGTCAGTTGAACTAATTGTTTTTTAAGTTTTTTTTTCCAGATAATATCACGACTTGACATTTTATTTAAAAGAATATTAAAAAAGAAAGAAGATTGAAATGGAAACCTCCACATTTAAGTAAAATTTTCATTAAATTATTATTTATTTTCCTTCTTTTCAAAACTAGAGCAAAATCTCTTTTTGTTAAGAGATGAGGGAGTAATTATTCACACTGTAAATTTTTGCATTACAGTTGCCTTTACCCTTCAGCACTCAGATGAAGATCACTTATTTGTGGGACCTCAGGGAATATAGAATTCTGGTTCTCATATGTGGGAAGTTTGGGCTGGAAAATCCTCTTTTGTCACTTAAAGAGATTCTCCAGTAATGAGAAGAGGCATCTCTGGAAGACTGAAGCACCTGAAATGGCGGAGTCCTGGGTGAAAAAAATGTAAGTCAGGAGAGTGGGAGTTTAGTTGAGATAAAGAAAAACTTCAGCAGAGATAATGAGGTAAATTATTTGTTATTGTTCTTTAAAAAAGAAGAGAAAACACCCCAACAAGCAAAAATCAGATAAAAAAAAAGATTGAACAAGTCTCCTTTGATTTTTGTGGAGACAGAACTTGGTGACTACCTATGATTTGAAATGTTTCATCTGACTATATCCCTGTGTCTTTGCTAGTCCTGCATTGGAAGAGCACCTTTCCTGCTTTCAGTTTGGATGCTGTCAAAATTTCTTGAAGGTATCTTTCAAGGTTTAGAGTACTGTTAAATTAGGATTAAAACCTCTGTCCAGGATTTTTTTTCAGACCTAGGATAATCCTGCTTTTCTTTCAAAATTACTGTTTCTCAGATTGTAGCTGTCCAGAACAGCTACAGTTGAACTCCCTGATATGTTTCTTCTAGTGTTAAAAGCTTCAGAAAGAACTCTAGACCTTTGTAACGCAAAATTTATCCCACCAGATATAAAATATTTCAACATACTTCAGCAGTGCCCTGAGTCAGACAATACTTCAGTCAGTCCAGTACTTCAACAATGTCCAGAGTCAATTATCTCTTATTTCTGGAAAAAGTTATGGGGAAGGAATGCAAGAGTTTAAGAATTAAAGTGTCAATATTTGAGTGCAGATACTTTAAGTGAATTTGTTTAAATAAAGAAATAATTACTTTAATATTTTAAAATTATTGTTATTTAGTACTAACAGTATTATTAGGATTTAGTATTATCACAGAATACATTTGTATTTAGTTAACTGGAAGTCTACCTTGATAAACTAGAGTTTTGTATGGAGTATCTGAATCTTACACTGAGTGACTTCTTTATGTAGTTATCACCCGTTGATTGCTGGATGGTAAACTAGTTGGTAAAAGAGTAATCCTTTATATCTCAGACAAAGATGATGCAATTAAAGCTCAGTCATCAAACCTATCCTACAGATCTTCCAACCATGATCATCTTTTTTCTGTTTCTCTGGAAGAGAATCATGCAGAAGATAAATATATATAATACTGGATTATTTATATAACTTTAAATAATTTCCTTTAATCGCATTAAACTTCAGTGAATGTTGTACATATGATGAATTTAAAGCTTTCATCCTAACGTCATAAAGTTCTTTCAGAGCCTGTACCAGAGAGCGATCGTTCTGAATTGCTACTAACTAATGAAGGCATGCAATTATTTTAAATGTTCCTCCAAGGGATTCTCTTGGTAAAGTATTTTAAATTCATATATAAAAAATTAATGGCAACGTGATTTTAACTTCCTCTGCATCTGGGCTGACTGCAGTCATTACATAGAAAAAATTATTCAGATATCTTTATTAAAAGTATAGCATTGAGATGCACTCTTCTTTGTGCATTGTAAGTTGCTCTTCTGGACTTCATAATATTGCCACACAGGGAAATGCACTTTACCTAATACTGGTTTAAATAGTCTGTATTTAGTTTTAGGATTACTGCTTTCTTTTCATGCATTCTGCATACTGGTAGATGTTAAGATTATGCAACTTGCTAGCACCTTTAGGGGATAACTATGGTCTGAAACAATATATAGTAGGCCTGAAAGTATTTTAAAGTACTATTATTTTTTTTAATTCCCTCACTGCTGTGGACATATTAAATTATTTTAGGCATTTTGTGGATTAATTAAAATGTCCATGGCATTATCAGTGCAAGAAATGTGTAGGCAGAGGGGGAAGAAGGAGAGAGGAAGAAGAAACTAAATATGAAACTCTTGTACATGAGTACATGTGCATCTGGAGGAAGAAAAGGATCCCCATAGCTGTAAACCTGGTTACATCTGTTCTAAAACCTCATAAATTTCTGCTTAGCAGTCCAGCTGGGCAGAATCTTAAAAGAACATCAAAAAGATACTCATCTTGATAAAACAATTATGTTGTCAGTTCCCTTGATCAGCACAAGCTTGACAAAGCATGCTCCAAACTTGTAATTTTAGCCTAGAGCTCACAAAACTTGAAGAGGTGATCCATGGAAAGGAATGAATTATCTGAAGATAGGGGTTTTCATGAACTGTAGCTTAAGCACCAAATCTTGGCCTGCAGTTATTTGAAAGCTGGGCGGTTCCAGCCCTGGGGTGGAGAGAGAGAATAATATTTAGGCAGTGAATGTATTTCTGCTCCCAGCTGACAGCTCCATACCATAACTGTCAGCCATGACATCTATCTTAAGAGCGTAGCACTTTTCAAGTTCTTTTGTGTCTGTCACTCAGCTATGGACATGCTGTGAAATCCTGGCCTGGCAGACAAAACTCTTGCTGACTACCTGGATTTCATGCCCTCCGTGTGGAGTGGGGGAGAGGCTCTTTCTGCCATGTGTATTCCTTTCTGCCAGAAGTCTCACCCCAGGCCTGAAAAGTTGATGTCTATGACCAACGTGAAAGGGGACATGAGTGAAGCAGTTGCACAGTAAAGAGAAGAAGGAAATTTTGTTTGAATCTTTCCTTTTGTGCTTGGACTGGGGCTGGGATAGGAAACTATGTAGTGCTCAATGAAAGAGAAAGGAAAACTCTAGGAAACACCCTGCATGAGGTGTGTGTAACCCAGCAAGAATTTGGGGGGAGTATCCACATACTTACATAATGCTTAAGCTTGGTTATGCATCTCAAAATATGACAGTTTTAATTATGGAGGTTCTGTTGTATTCTTTTTCTTACGTTCTTCCTGGAAATAGAAAATAAATTCCTAACAGATTTCAAGTTAAAAAAAAAAAAAAATCCAGTGTTGTTCAAATTCCATTTTCTAAGCTGACATAATTGAAATATAAATTTCTAATTTTTACTTAAGTCTTATTTAAAGGTCATGAAGATGAAATATTTATAGAGCCAATGCCGTATGTTTTGGATTTTGTGACATGTAATGTTGCATTGAACCAATGAAAGATGGCAACTTGACAGAGATACATGTATTAGATTGGAGCAGTGCTGAGTGTTTTCCTTGAAGTTTTGCTAGTTCACTGCCTGGTGCTTTTTAATTCATGCTCACACATAAATTTGACACATTGAAGTACTGAGTATTCAGCATTAGGTTTCTGATAGAGCAAATGCAGTCCCTTGGCTGTCCAAGAGTATAAGTGGTTTGAAACATGATCACAACGCCTGGGAGAAATCCTTCTAATAGGCACTAGAGAGAGTCGGCATTTTTAAAGGATAAAAGCATATGGTAGTCAAACAAGAAGGTGCTCCTCTGAGACAGAATTAACATGAGATATTGATAGTAGTACTTTCAGATTAATGTGTTGCATAGTCATTACTAGTTTCGTTTGCATTTACTTAATGCATTTCTTCCCAGGTACTTACTTACCCAATAGGGACTGTCTTCTAATAAACACAGTGATATGTGCTGTAAGATATGTTCCGGCATATTCTCTGGAAAACATGCTGGGAGGGCTGAAATACCATTGGTTGGAATGAAAGGGCAGAAATAACCTGTTGAAAGATTAAAAAAGAGTTCTTTGCTATGGCTTATTGAAAAGCTTACAGTAAAGCACCATAGATTTGCTAAGAGATCTTATCTTTTGGCCTCCCATCATTGGAGTAGTTTTTGCATGTTTGCCTGTGCCTTTGCAAGCTCCCTTAGAGCATGCCATTAGAGTGCTCTTTGGCAGAAGAGAATGAGAGATGCAAGAAACATGTTGCAATTTTTACAAAAAAGTAAATGATTTGTCAGTAAAAGGTTAGTAGCATTTGTTAAGCAATGAGCTTTGCCTTCATGCAGGTATCATTGGCCTCAAAAACATGGCTTAATGACCAAAAAAAATGGAAAAGATGTGTGCAGATGAGTTTAAACAATGTACTGGTATAAAGATAAAAATATTACTGCAGTGCTGGGCAGTATTTCAGGTCTATCAAAAGATTAAGTTATTTTTTAGGAACTAACAGTTTAAAAAAAAATGTCCAAGAACCTCAAAAAAAGTATACTATATTTAGTGAGCTAAATTAAAAAAAAAAATTAAATCTGACCAATATTTTAATTCTGAAATGATTCTATAACCTTCTGCTAGTGAGAAGGGTTGATTTGTTTCTTTTTTGCCTCTGCTACAGATCCTTTGGAGGTTTGTGTCCTGGGTTCCTCTCACCTACCCTATTTTGGACAATCAGTCTTAAAACCCTGTTGGCACAGAAT
Source organism: Corvus cornix cornix (assembly GCF_000738735.6). Classification (NCBI taxonomy): domain Eukaryota; kingdom Metazoa; phylum Chordata; class Aves; order Passeriformes; family Corvidae; genus Corvus; species Corvus cornix. The sequence goes on along the minus strand of NC_046333.1, from coordinate 90,928,940 downwards.
CCTGAACTTTTGTTTCTTTTCACAGGGCAAAACAGGAACAGGAATTTCTTTCCAGACAGGGAGTATCATGCATTATGCGGGGTAATGTGCATTATGGATCGGCAATATTAAAAACTGGAAAATCAAACAAACAAGCAACCCTCCATAATATTCATAAATCCTCCTAAAACTAAGCCAGAAGAAAACAAGTCTCAAATCAGCCAAATAAAATAGCAATAATAATATTTTAAAAAAGGCCAAAAAGTTACAACAAAAGGTAATTGCATGTTTCCTTTTTAGTATGTCCAGGGACAGCCTATTGTGTAATAACTGAAATTTTGGTCAATCACCATCTGTGCTAAACCAGTGCAGTGTGAAAAGCAAATCTAATGGTATTTATTTTTTATAAGGAGTTCTTGTATTTTGTTTACTAATTCTGATAGACCCTGAAATAGTTTTCTTTCCAATTTTGTGCTGAGAACAAGAAAGCTGTTCAGGTTTGCCAGACAACTACATCATCACTTTCTCTGTAACTTCATGCCATAATTTGAAGAATCTACTGGGTGTGTTTCTTGCCGTAATGTAAGTAATAAAACTCAGTGTTTCTTTAGTATGTGCCTGTATTTGCTATTGTGGAGGTGTTGGCAGTGTAAGAAATACTGTATGTTTTCTAGTATATGAGACAAGTAACGTTGTTTGTTGGTGTTCCCTTTTTTTTTTCTTTTACAGGAGGGTGGATTTTGTCAGGGAAGTCAGAAAAAAATGTTGACTGAGTAGTCCCGATTTGTAAATTACATCCATTTAGAAAGGTTTTATGTAGTCCTACTCTCACTAAAGTAAGTCACAATGATGATTGCTTTGAGGGGAGGAGAAATAGGCCATTGTATTTTCAGTGTTTTCAGAGTCACTAGAGAAACAAGAATAATTTTGAAAGAGGCAGGTGAATTTAGAAATCCCAAAGGGAGTATTTATAGACATTTCTTAGTATGCAAGATTTTTATATGAATTAGTATAAATAGTGCTGGCTTGCTGAGACACGGATTACAGTAAATTTACTGATTTTATATGTAAGCAATCTCACTTATGTAGGAAAACAAATGCATATCAATGTGACTAACCTCCTCTGAAATTTTTCCATGTCATTCCATAGGAACCATAAATATGAAGCAGAATGACATTAACCTGATTTTTTTAATACCAAAGACAGCAAGTGGAAAAATGTCATAAAATCAGATTTTGTATGACTGTCACAACTTGTCACCTACGTAATTTATGCTGTAAAAATATGAATAGAGCAGGATGCTATACATGATTTATAAAGATATAAATAGTAAACAGTGCTTGAAATGTATATATTTTTTATTGCTAGCTATTCTCTGACCCCATTGTGTAATGCTGAGAATTGAACTTGTTTCACAATTTTTAACTTTTTGTCTTCAGCAAATCAGTCACATTGGAGAAGGGCACACTGAACTGGCAGGCAACTGTGAGACCAGATAGATTTCTGTAACCTAACAATCAGGATAAATTAAAGAGCCATGTAAATACAGCTTCAGACTATTAATAGGTGGCATTGATGTCATATTTTAAACCATAAAAATATGGAAAATGTGGGAACTTTTTGACAGGTGATATTTTGTCTGTGTTGAAGAACTCTCTGGCTGTACTTTCGAACAGTGTGAATTTCCTAAGTCTTGGGAGGAAATAGAAAAAGGTGTGCTTTCAGGGTAAGAGGCTGGGGGAAGAAAACTACCATAATTTTTAGGGGTGCAAAGCTTATGAAGGTCATCAGTGAGTTGTGAGTGTGGTTTTTTTTGGTTATTAATTGAGAATGTATTGTATTTATAATGCTATATTGGGTCTCTGTGACTGATATACAGCTAATGATACAGTATTGATCATGAAATCTTTTGTAGCAGGGGTATGTAGGCATGTCAGTAAGTAAAGTTCATTTGCTGTGGTTCCCATGTGAGTCTCATTACTGATTTCTACCCAACCCTTAAATGGCTTCGTTAGGCATTAAGAACAGATCTTGCCCTTAGACATAGGGTCATTTCATAAGCTTTACTTAGCCAGACTTTCCATGCTGCCCCCCAAGCCAGCCTAAATTATTATTATTTTACTATTATTATTATTGTTATTATTATTTTTGAGTAGGTTTCTTGAGCTAGGGTATCAAATGTTGTATATCTTGGGGAATATTTTAATATCACATTACTTCCATCTCTGGGTAATCATCTGTCACTTTAAATACCAGTGTCAAGTAAAGACTCCAAGTCCCTGAGGCCAAAAAGCTCATGCTTTTCTCCACTATAAATTAGGGCACATTAGGACTCACCTTTCTTACCGTTTGTATTTTATCTAATGCTTGGTGCTGATGACCACCTGAACAGAAGGTCTTCCTTGAGGGAGCTAATATTTAGTTATTGTCTAATTTCTGGAGGAGGAAAAGGAGACTTGGATGGTGCCATGGAATTTGGAAGAGGTATTAAGAAAGCCTCCTCTCTGCTGCTTCTAAAGGCTCAAACTGCTGCATTACTACATTATTGATTGCTTGTTCCTTTCTAAGGAGTCTCCTAATGCAGCTGGAATTGCCAGGTGTCAGGAGAGAGGTGATACTAGGGAATTGCTGACCTGAGTAGAGGACAGTTGCAGTATGAGGGGGATCCCACGGGTTCATTTTCCAGACATCTCTCTCATTTACATATTTTGTGTTGAAAAACCATGCAAGAGTTATTGTGAAGACAAGCTGGAGCTGTTACTGGATAATCAATGTTAGGGTTGATTGGATATTGCAGATTAGTGGAGGCACTAAAATGTTGTCAAGTGTGTAGGCAGTGAATCTTGTAAACTTGTTCAAAGCTGCTTTTAAAGGAGACATTTTTTTACCGCATAAGAACAAATCCATGTTGACAAAATTCAGATGAGCTGAAAACAAGAATTTACATGGCTGTGTAGAATCCTAGGATCATTAAGATTGGAAAACACCTCTAAGATTATCAACTCCAACCACCATCATCATCATGTTCACCACCAAACCATGTTCTCAGGTGCTATATCCACATGTATTCTGAACACACCCAGGGACTATGACTCCACCACTTCCCTCGGCAGCCTCTTTCAGTGATTGAAAAACACTTTCCATGAAGAAATATTTCCTAATATCCAATCTAAACCTCTCCTAGCACAACTGAAGCTATTTCCTCTTATCCTGTCACTCGTTACCTGTGAGAAGAGACTGACACCCACATGACTACACCCTCCTTTTAGGTAGTTGTAGAGAACAATAAGGTCTCCCCTGAGTCTCCTTTTCTCCAGGCTAAAGAACCCCAGATCCCACAGCTGCTCCTCATAAGACTATCCCTCCTTCAGAGGCAGACTCTCTGTGTTTCCTAACATAATGTCTCTCTCAGCTGCTAGGATGTCTGTCAGAGTTGACATGTTGCATAACTTGATTTTGGACTCTTCTGCAGGTACCATCAGAAGAGAGAAGTGGCAGCCTCCATGCCTAGAAAGACCCTTCACCTGACACCTCCAGTTTCTCTGCTTTTGTGGAAGGGACAGATAGTGCAGGTCATTGCACAAAGCAAATATAGGTCATCTTTTCTTTTTTTCCCATTAGTGCCAAGCCAAGTCTGGGGAGGAAAAGAGGATAATGGAAAACCCCTGAAAATGCAGGAGCAGTGAATATTTTGCTCAAAGAGGTGTGCAGAGCCATTAGGAACTCTGAAGGTTATATTAATTACAGATCTTTGATGTGTGGATGAAGAGCCAAGAAGCTTCATGCAGCTAGTAATTAGTTAATTAGTTCAGATTTGATAAGAAATTGTAAGTTCTATACAACATGTTAGTCAGCAGGAGCTTCTAAAGCGGGGGCCAGGTTTATCTTTGTATGTCAGTCAGAGTTGGCACAGTGAGTTGCACACACCTTACTTAATGGGAGGTCAGAAGGCTTGCCAAATGTGTAATAGAAATACAGTTTTTTCAGTGGTATTTTGGCATCAAGGCCATGATTTTTGTTTCTTTTTTTTTTGACTCACATAAGTGTTTAAGACGGCTAAGAGCAGTTATCAAGAGAGAAATGTTAAGGCATCAAAATTTAAGATGTCTCCTCAGGTCTCAAGAGGAGCTAAAGCAATACACTGTTTATGCAAAAGATATTCTTTAGTTAAACATCTCATTTTGTACAATAACAGACAAGAATGAAATTCAATTGGAAGGCCTGGAACATGAACTAAAACATCTGGTTGTTTTTTTCAGGTTTCCACCAGTTCAAGTGTAGTGTCGATTATGTTTTGTGCCAGGGTTCTTCCTTTTATGAATGTATATGGTGAGAGGTCTCCTTTGTTGCATTTTTCTAGTTGGATATTTAAAGTACTAACATTGGTTTTAGGCTTTGTGGCATACTTCTCTCCTGAAGCAAAATGAACTGCTCTAATAAATATGACTGAGAGCTTCACAGCAGACTGATTCAAAGAGCTGGTTATGAGGAATCATAAGAGCTGAATTCATCCCTGCTCACTTCCCTGCTTTGCTTTTTGGCTCTTCTAAAGAAAGAAGAATGCTGAGTCTGGAGTTCCTGAAATGCTGGCTGTGTATAAGCACAGGATGTGATGTAAAGATCAGCATTGTTGCAGTAAATTATTTATGCTATTATCCAAACTTATTTGTTGGTGTTTAAGAGAAATTTTACATCAGAGTATTGAGTGAATGCCACTTCTGCAGTGACTGAACACAGTGTACGTTATTTAACCCACCCTCCCACACAATTACACAGTAACATACCACATGTGCATGCAGGAGTTTGTTGTTGCATGAATATGCTAATATGTTTGTCTTGAAGTGCCACAATTTTCTCAGCATGGTGCTGAGTGTATGGCCCCTTTATTTCATACTGTCTATACTTGCTCTGTTACTTTTCCATGGAACTTCTCACAGGTCTATATCTCAGACATCTAGGGCTTTCAGTAATGCTGCCAGAAGACAAGTCAGGACAAATAGGGAGATCATGTACTTACATCACCTCCAGAGAATGTTAATATCCTATTTCTGGGGTCTGGAGAGATGTACTTTCAAAAGTATTGCTGGTGTCAAAGGCAAGTTGTCCAAGTGGCCATTTGTTAGCAGTTCTTCCTCTCATGTTTCCAACTAAGCCATTGGAAGGGATTGATAAAAATGTGTCTTTCAGATCAACCATGAATTTTTTTTCTGACTCCTCAAACCACTGAGGCACTGTTCAAATCTTAGAACCGCCATCTAAAAGTGTATTATCATGTCAGAGACACGTACTGGAGGCAGCACTGAAAGCACTGCAGCCATGATGAGGAGGTCCTGGGTCAGTATAGTTTTGATCCCATATAGACAAGTTGCTTTCTTCACTGATGGAGAATTTCTGGCTTGTATAGTAAGGAAGACAAAATTAGCAATTCCAGGTAAGCCGATAAGACTTTCATGCCTGGATCCAAATTTTTAGCTATCAGTAGACAGATTGGTTCTGTGGTCCATGATTTACCTGAACAGCCCAGCTGGCCGAGGTGTAAACTTGCCTCCTGCTAGGCAAGTTGTGTCTGTAAAAGCAAGTTGAAATCTGTTGTGTTTACAACATGAGGACAGGAGGCACTATATGCACAAATGACACGGACCATACTTTTTTGGATTGCCTCTTGTAGGGCTTTTAATACAATCCACTAATACTATAATAAAAATCAACTTTGTCTTCTAGAACGAACATAAGTTTGGGAAACCATGAAGTGGTCAGCATTCAGTTTTTCTGTGACTGTCTGTAGCTAACTAGTGCAGTAGTGCTGTGGAACTCCATTTTCCATCTATGTTTGGCCCACATTTTGGCCAATTATATGAACACCATAAAAGTTAAAAAAATGTTTAGTGTAGATTACGCACAGAAGATTTTTTGAGCACTTCTGGAGTTAATATTTAAATATATATTTAAATTGTTTCCCCCCCTAGATCTATGTGTGTTTTAGAGAGTTGGTTTTCTTTAGGAGATAATTATAAGTCAGTTTGAATTTTTCCCTTAGGGGTTTTAAAAATGTTAACACCTACAGAAACTGTATTAAGACCCATTGTCTTCATTGTCTGAATATTTTGTAATATGTCTGAGCCAATCTTCAATTTAAAGGTGGTTTATTTTTGTACATCGAACATCAAAAGAGGTTTCTTTGGTAATATTTAAAATATGTGCTTTGCTTTTTTGTCTCTTCTTTTTTTTTCTTTCCCACTGGCACAGTGTTTTGTATGCTAAAATTATTTCAAGGGAAGATCTTTGCTTTAGAAACTCACTCTTCATACATATGCCTGAAGTCAAGAAAAGCATACTACTGTTTATTCCATGAGATCACACAGCCAATTAATCAAGATTTGAATGAGTATCAAGATGTAGCCTTCATTCTGTCTGCTTATTAACTTTCATTATGTGTAAATCTAAGTTGTAATTGTTAACAGGATAGATTATGCTCTAAAGTTTTTTTCCTATAACAGCATTCCTTCACAGTTCCCCTTATTAAAGCGTACTCAGGGTGATATATTATGTTAAGAAGGTTTAAAACATAAGGTGACAATGACCTTCCCTTTAATTAACTATGATGGAAATAAAGGTGAGAACAATGATGATGAAGCTCTGCTGGAGACCATAAATCATGTGCTGTAGTGGTTAGACAGGACACAGCCACAAAATAACCTTGCAATTCACAGGTTAAATGGCTCTTCCATTGTGCTACATTCACTATTGTTTTTATTTAAATACATACAGATAACTTTCATTTTATGGCAGTGTAAAAATTGTCCTTTAGTAAAAAAATGAGTTCTGAATACGCTTGAAAATGTTTGAATATTTTTGGTTAAAATATTACTGAATATTCCAGCTTTTAAACAGCAAATTGGCTTATGCAGCAATGGAAAGTCAGGATACTTCTGTGTTTGCCTCCATAAACCTATGCTGTAAAGGACTGAAGATGGTCTAATGTTTTGTTGTAAAATAGTTCTTTGTTTGTCCTAAAGATTCTGGACTTTCACCAGGCGAGATGAGCTTGCCAATTGTATTCTTCAAGGTCTGAAAACATTTTCCAACTTCATTAAGTAGGTTTCAGAAGATATAACATGTTCTTAGTAATAAGACTGCTTCTTTTTCTAAATACATCCCTTTATCTGAATTATAGTCCACTACCATTTAGTATACAAACAGAGTTTGCAATATAATGGGAACAATTAAATTTGAATTGCAGTTCAACAAAAGTCATAAATACATTGACTAGGGTCAAATACTGCACAATAAATTAAGCACGACTTCTGTCACCTTGACTACCAACATTGCAGAAAAGATATTAAGGGCTTCCTGGTGAAATTCTGTTGGACAATGCTGTAAGATTAGAATATATTCAGAAGCCTTCATTTTAGATTAAAACAAACAAGCAAAAAAACCCTAATGAAAGTTCACAGATGATTTTGAGCTTCCTTTATGTTTTATATCTCTTGATTTCTCCAAGAAGAGAAATGTCTCTTCAGTCTTTGAGACTGGTAAATCTAAACGTGGAAAACAAAGTCTGGTGGAAAAAAAAATGATAAAAGAGTTCAAAGTGGATGTTAACAGCCATTAAGCAAGAATTTTGTGATATTTTGCAACTGATAAGAAGGAGGTAGGTCGTCTAGAACTGAAAATATCTGAAAGAAATTAGTATAACAACAGCAAGTCCAAAATTAGCTATCCATTCTTTTCTGTGTTGTAATGCCAGCAGCCATTGCTGGGGTAAGTTTTGGGTGGTAACTTTTTTTTTTTAATTTCAAGATAAGAATGTGGAGTTTTATCTTATGATAATTTCCAAGTGCTTCAATTTAGCATTTTAAGATAAATCATCAGAGAAGTTTTGGCTTTTTGAAGTGCAGAAACATAGATGAAGAGATCATGGGATCATGGATGGAGAGCTAGGTGTCTGGGAATTATTTTTGAGTAGACTGACTCCCTAGGGCAGTGAAATGTTTTATAGTTAAGTGACATTGTTTAGTTGATTGTCCCTTTATGTGGTTAAACAGAGTGTGTAAGAAGGGGAATAGTAAATCATATTGCTTCAGTATGTCTTATGCATAACACTTAAGAAGAACATTTTTTTTTAAAGTATGCAATCTGCATTAGTCCTTCCTCTATGTTGGCATGTGGGTGGCAATGTACACAGATTTTGAGACACAGAAATGTTACTGAGTTTGAACTAAGTTACTTTGTGTGCTGGGATATCTGCAAGTGATGCACTCAGAATTCTGTAATAATTTTTCCCTGGATGTCCAGTCCACAAGACAGTGGGAATATTACTAAAATATGTGTTTCTCTGGCACCTTCCTGCATATGTTGAGCAAGTACCACGAGTGACTGGGATATCATCAATTCCAAATGTATCAGCAATATTAGGGAACTGATGAGTCAAGATACCTCCAAATGCTCACAGTATTATTCTGTACTGCGTAGTCCTGTAAGTCAGATGATAATAGTGATAATTCCTTCTCTACAAACCCTTAATGGTGGTTGTGATGCTTGCTATTGATCAAGAAATGTTACACCGATGTAGGCAATGATGCTCAGCATTCACCACAGCTCATACTTTTTCACACTTCTGTTTACCCTGACTTGAGCAGTAGATGGTGCCTGATGCTTCTAACCTGTCCTGACCTCTACACAGACAGTGAAGGGGGAGAAAAGTCCCTTCCAGCTCTACAGGTAATTGACCCTGGAAAAGAATTCATGCTCTAGTGTAGCACAGAACAACAAATGTTCAAAGCATCTTCTGGACAGGGAAATAATACAAGAGTATTTATTTAGGTTAGGCAGAAAGGTCAAAATATTGCCCAGTCCCTAAAAGACTAACCTCATTCCAACATTTTTACACTTAATGCATCCCAACCATTTTGGTTGCTATTGATCTCCTTGAAACGCTGAATTATTTCTTTCAACAAGCTACTTCAGTATTTCTGTAAGAACTTCTATCTCAATCTGCTTTTCATTCTTTGAAGCTTATTTTCTCCCTTAAGAAATGTTTCCAATGGAGAATATTTTTGCTATACCAAGATATACACCAAGATTTGTAAAGGATAATATTCTGGTGCTGGTGCAACACACTCACATATTTTATTAAAAGGACAAATTTTGAGTCATTGGAGGAAAATGCTAATGTCAGAGTGTTGGAGACTTGGTGATGGGGTAAAATGCTGTAAAAGTATAGCAGAGGTGTCAAGCATTGAAGGCAGAGGTGGTGATAGCCAGGGACAGATCATAGCTTGGCTTCTTCCTGCAAGAATGGCAACAAATTTCACAGTTTCAGGCCAGAATGAGATATTAATTTTCTTAGTTTGATTTTCTGTGAAGTAGCTGGTCAATATTCAATCTTTCACAAACAATAATAAGAGGAAGTCTTTGAAGGAAAATGAGAAATTACTTTGCTGCTGCTCTCACTTTGCTGCTTCCCTCAGTCTGCAAAGTTTTCGGCTGTTGTAATCCAATCTTTTTAGGAAAGAAAGAATTTTTTACCACTGGTATTAGTTAATATGATTACTTAGATGGGATTCCCTCCTACTACTTTTTTGCCTTTTTGGTTGACCTTTCTATTAGAAGAGATAACTTTCTACAAGATACTTTAATTACCTGTTTTTCATAATCTTGCATTCATGCCCTGACCTAATTAAGTGGTGAAATTCCGTAACATTTACTTGGTATTTCATAGGCCTCCCACAATTCCTTACTAATTTTTCTTGTCTGTACATTGTCTTCACCTGGCCCCCAAGTTTTTCTCTGTATTTCATTTTCTCTTTCTTATTAGAATAAGAAGTGCTTATTATTAGAATAAGAAGTACTTCAAGACTCATACCCACATTGGAGCCGAAAGTCATTTGTGGTTAATGTGCTGAAGCTGAAAAGTGGGTTTTTTTCTCAGCACTTCTTCTGACTTCCATATTTTTAGTACAAAGGCAGAAGTTGTTAACTTCTGTATTGGAAAGTTGGAAGAAAAATTGATAGTACTGAATATATTATAAATAAGGTAAAGAAGAGACATAAACAAGGGACAAAGATCAGAAATTATGCTACTTGTAAAAGTATCAGATCAGCTTATTCATGACAAGGAAAGGGTAAGGAAAGAGAGAAGGAAGTTGCTGCAGGTTTACTTGTCTAATGACTGTCAGACACTTAGGAAAAGTGCCTATGAAAATGCATAGGTATAGATTTAAGAAATGTGGTTGGACTTGCTAAATTGAAAATAAACATTGACTATTTATTCTCTGTCAAGAGAAAAATGTTCCTTTTTGATGACTGGGGTTTTGTTTATTTGGCTTCTGATTTTTTTTTTTTTAGTGCAGTTGAATGAAATTCTCTTGTCTTAAACTGGAGTCCCAACTTATTTTAGTTTTGGGCAGCCAAAGTGAATATTTACGAGCACATTTAATGTCCAGAAATTTTTTAGGGAAAAAAAACTTGGCTGAGAATCTGACTTGTATCATGCCATAATTTCTTCCCTTGGAAACTGTGAAGGAACGTGAGCTGCATATGCAGTTCAGTGGCAGGAGTCTGTTTTTGTAGTAGTTTTAATGAAAACAGTAACATCTTGTGCATTTTTAGAAGGGTGTAGAAGTAGAAAACAAACTTTTCGGTGCTAATTATTGGGCAGGCACAAAATGTAATTCAGCAAATCTCAATTTGTTGAGATCCCTCAATAAAGGGGCTGCCAGCCAGTTGCATGCATTATGTGCTTGGTCTGCATGTCTGCAGGGGACTGTGCATTGCACACCAATTGAGAGTAGATTCTTGGTGCATGACATGCATATGCTGTATCTGCATCCTCCTGATTAATTAAGATGAATTAGATACAACCACTGTTTTAATATTGGACTAGGTTCAAGCACATTATTTCAGGTAGAATGTCACTGTCTCAGAAATGGCATTCACCTTACTGAATTCTGTAATGTAGGCATATATTTAGGGTTCACAATAAAATGAAAAGTTTTTTTTAATATTGTGGAGGAAGGGAGATAACTATGAAGGTTTGATGCTGGGTTTTTTTGGCTTCTGTTGAGTCCTATTTAGGACAGAGGGCAAGAGAAGTTGATTTCACAGTTTAAAGTCTAGATATCACGGTAAGAAATTTTATGAGCAAAGGGTGATGTTTTAACACTTTTTTTTTTTTTAAGATTGCACTTAATAATAAAAAAGTTGAGGGTTAGTATGCGAATCAACAGGTATGTCTTATCCCCATGAGCTTTCTAAAATATGATTGAGTTTGATTGTAACTTTTTCTTTGATTCCATACTAGGATGAGAAGAAAGATTTATGGATTGTTAATAAAGGGGAAGATTATTGAAATCAATGCCTTTTGATTAATTTCAGATTTCAAAATCAGGAATTTTTGGGGCATTGTTAACAAAACTTCTTTAGTTAAGGAAGCAGGGAAATGGGAAAGCCCCACTGACTGTTATAATTGAGGAAAAGGTTGTCTTTATAGGAGCTCTAGTGTCAAAGTTTCATATGGTTTCCTGACTTTGGCATGAAATATGTTGTTCTAGACTCTCTTGGAGAGATTGCAAGAGCCTTGGAGTTTTTCTAGGAAATTCTGAGATTTGTGCAAAATGTGGTTAGCATCCCTAGTTGTCACTTAGGATAATTGCTGAAAATTTTGGTTTATATTGTCTTTCTTTTTTCAGTTGAGGGCTGGTAAGAGAACCAGTCAAGTGGCTTAGAATGAGAAATAACAGTGTGCTTAGAAAGTCCAGTAAATCAAAACGTCCTACCGAAATACTCAGTAAAATTAGCTGCAATATAGTATTAATATCTGTCATGGTACCAGTGGGTTGATAGGAAATTGTATTCTGAATCACTAATTACAAAAAGCCCACGAAAGAAAACAAAGCTCTGTGCAACTAGAATTTGTATTTGAACAAGTGAAAGTCAAATAAATTTGACTGGATCTTTTAAAAACCAGATTTTACTTGGTTTGTTACCATTTTAATTTTTCCCCGTACTTGGTGCTAATCAGGCATGACAAATAGGCTCACCTTTGAACACACTTTGCACTAATAATGTCATAAAGTAACTCCCTTTAATTGGTACCTCAGGCTACTCTCATCAAACAAGCTCATAAAAAGAAACTAGTGACAGCTTTCACTTCTGCTAGATTTATGAAATACTTCTCATCTATGCCCAGATTGTGTGTGTTTGCATTGCTACTCTAGGTCTGACCTTTGATCAAAGAAGCAATATATTTTTTTTGTTCCACAACAAACTTGCACCATCACTTCCATTCAGACATTTATTCTTGCTGTGCATGGCTATTGTGAAAACTTTGCACTTAAAAATACAAAGGGCAGTCCCTTTACAGTCAGAGTTACAGTTCACTATAATGTAGCAAATATGTTTTGAAGACAGAGATATAATTTAAATTTTATAATTTATTCCAAATTTTTTTTTTTCTTCACAGATTGTATAAGCAAAGACTCTCATATGTGCTCGTTATTCAAAACTATTCACCCGATAACTTCTGTGGTTAATTCTTGGTCTTGGTCTGTAGCTCATTCTCAAGGATCTCATTGTGAATATCTGATCATCGAAATTCCAGCTCAGTGACTCATCACCTAAATCATATGGTATGGTTCTGCCAGGATGGAGGAACACAGCCCTTAATTTTCTACTTAATGATTCAGAAAGTGGCAAGCACTTGTCCTCTGAAAGTCAAGGTCCTTTATCAAATACCAAAACTTGAGGTCTTATCTTAGTCATTGGTTTTAGCAGATGTTGGAGGCAATAGTCGGTAAATGCAGATTCAAAATTCTTTTTTTTAAGGCATTGAATTTTAAATTAGATACTTTGATGGATGCGCCTATTTTATGTTCTTCTTTTCTGGCAAGTATTCAAGGCAACTAACAGATAAGAGTAAAGTCATTAAAAGTGTGTTTCTGCAAAACATAGGATTTACAGTAGCAGAAATTCCTGCTAATGTCCAGTAATACATGCTCAGGAATTGAATTATGCAAATAAAAGTTTATTTTCAGCTTTACACCATGTAACTGTACAGTGTAACTACATAACTATACTGTAACTGTTGCCGTGTTGTCTATAACTGGAATGGTTCACAGTGGAATTTCTGACCTTGATTCATATCACATTTTAGAGAATATCTAGATTTTACTTTCTGGATTTTGTATATACACTCTTGGCATCATTAAAGAACACTAATTCTTCCAATGATAATTTGTTTTATGATGTATATTTTGTCTGAACTGCCTTTTGCCTGCACAAGTAGTTTCTCTTACTAATGAATATTGTTAAGCTAAACATAGATTTATTAGTTTGAAATGAAGATGTTTTATTTGATCTGTCCATAATGCCTTGATAATAGATTAATTTGCCCTTTTCCAAGCCAATTTATGTCAGAAGATTTTCATTACAGCATAGAATTTAAAATGAATGAATTTGGCAATCAGTGATATTTACAGTTCATAGAAATGTGCATCAAGAGTGTGTTTGGAGTATAACTGTGCATCCATTTATAATTTGCTTGGGTCTTTTTAGGTGACTTTCCTGTATGTCAGGCTCTCTGGATTGATAGGGACCTAAGTTAGTACACAATGAACGATATCAGAAGGGAGCTAATGATTCTCAGAGTCCTAGTTCTTCCTCTTTTCCCTCATTATTATAGCAGTGAGAAAGTTATTTTAGTATTTTCTAATTTACCTATCCATCTGCCCTTCTCCTGACAGTCTGTATAGATCAGTTCAACTTCGGTGATACATAAGTGTGACTCTATTAACCTCTTTAGGAAAAGACAGTCCCTGTCAAATGCATAAACGTACTATCAAAATGACAGGTCGGATACTGTTCTGAATGTTGTTTATAGCATTTTATTTACCACTGGTGACTTCTGTTTTATAAACTACCTGGTGCTGCTGTACTCTTATTTACTATGTGGATAAACTGTATATCCATCAAATTTAGACCTAGTTTTAAGCAGAACACATGTCTATCATTAAATTATGCTAATGAACTGAGGAATTTTAGACAGTTTCCTATCATGTAAGAAGCATTTATTAACTCTTTGTGAGGAATGTGTATCTTTGAATAGATATTTTTGGAACATTCTAAAGCCACAGTGTTCAGAAAGAACAAGATTAAAAGATTTTGCTTTAATTTGAAAATTTCTAGTTGGATTTTAATAATGTTTAGAGAAAAGGTGACATAGTGACTTTAAAATAATGTAAAAATATCTTGTAAGCTACTGGATATTCAGCATTAATATAGGTTTTATTATTCTTTCATTCCCTGTGGGTGAAAGATCCATGTAAAATGCTCTCACTTTCCTGGTTTATACCTGATAAAAGTTTCAAGCAATACTTATCCATTTCTGGGCTATGTGCAAAAATTTTCAAACTAGTCAGGTACTGATACCAGATATGGCAGTAGACACATTTGGGAAAAACCCCTCTCAATAATGCCACAAAAAATTATTTCCTAATGTGCTCTGAGGTTTCAAAATTCAGCCATCCAAATATGTGAAAACTCAGTGTGGAATAGAAATATCTAGTTTTTCATACTGAAAAATTCAAAATATGCAGTTAAATAACAGTTGCCTTTAGCTAGATGAATTCATTTGAATAAGTTCTTTCTCAGATCCAGTAATTCCCAAGCAGGGTTTTTGGTCTATTTGATTTATGAAAGATTTAGTGAAAAGACTGGAATAACTTAAGAAATTATGTCTTCCTTTTTCTAATAATTTCCTTGTTCAGTGTTAGATGACATCGACTATTCTCCATTGATCAGCACTGTTTTCACACATGGGGCCTGTCCTCAACTTCTAGTGAATAGATGAGAGCCACTGAGGGGAGGATGGTGCAGAGCTTCTGCTTTGGATCAGGAGAAAGGAAGATTAGAATGAGCAAATTTCAGGTTTAAATTCTCATCACAGGAAGTAGTACCTGTACCTATCAGTAGAGAAGGTGTATGGCAAGCCGCTTGAAAGTGACTGAAATGGTTACTGCTATTTACAGTCATTTGCCTACCAGAACTGCTTTCTAAAGAAAGAGAGGATGGGAAGGGACTGCTAAACATGAAGAAAACTTCCTGCAAAGCCACCAGACTGGAAAAGAGGTAATTTTGCCTGAATCTATCCTGCTTCACTAAGCCAAATGGCTTTAAAAGGTACATTGTACTCTGACATTTTCCTGTTCTAATTTATTCAGTTGACATTGGAAATGTGATAAAGAAACCAGTCAAGGATGCTTTGCTTTGTAAACAATGCAATAGCCAAGTGCCATTAAGGATTTAGAATTAGAAGGTAGTGCAGCAATTTCTTGTCTCAATTAACAGGCACAATTCCTACAGTGAAATCTCAGTCTTTATTAGATATATGAAGAAGTAAATTTGTGCTAATTTACAGAATTTCTCTAAATTGCTCCAGGTGAAAAGGGATGTTCTAAAGTTAATATATTAAAAACCTGTTTTTCAGATATGATTCAGAAGAGATTTATTATGAAAGTAGGGTATTTGGAATGTGAAGTTAACTCAAGGTAAAATTTTCCTGTTTCCTCCTCTTACTGAATCTTTCCAGAATCAGTTTTTCTGCTGGGGCAGATGGCTCCTTAACTGCAGGGCTGACGCTGCTTCAGGTCACAGGGGAAAAGTATTTTGGAGTAAAAAACCACCAAACAGATGGTGACCATTAAAAAAAGAGATGTTTTCAAACATCCTGATGTGTTGCAGGACAGTGACAGAGGAAGAGGTCAGTATGGTCGGGGCTGACCTTATTCCTCTGACTGGGGAGGACGGATTTGATAGAATGGTTCACAGATTTCCATGTTTCCCTCTTTTATGGCAGTGTGCAACTACAGGTGTGACTTCTGCGCCTTAGTAGCTGCAAAAACTACCTGAAGGAGAAATTCCTTTCTTCCAAAGCTAATGCGATCTAGTTTTCAGGTGGTGTCCAGAAACAGAATATTTGCTCTTTGATGTTTAATTACATGTACTTTAAGCAATGCTTTCCAACTCCTTAGTTGTAAGAATTCTTGCCTTAAGTATATAAAAATTATTTGCCTGTGATGAATGCAAATATGATAAAACCTTAAAAGTACGTTAGCATTCAGAACTGCCATAACCTTGCTTAAACACTCTTTGCAGTGAATATGAATGATTTTAATATATCTAAACGTACAGTGTGCTGTTTAAAAAGGAGGTCTTCATATGGTTTCACATAATAATTTCAGCCCATTCTGCATCCCCACACTTGTTCATACGAGTGACAGAATCTACACAATTAAATCCATTTATTCCAGTGCAGTACTGTGAGAGTTCAGTATCAAAACTACTCCTTCATATCCATTATTTATAACTACTTTTTGTCTTTTCTGTATTTGTGCTGTGTCATAAAGAAACTCAAAATACAGCTCTGAGTGCACCTAATTAAACAGGGAAACAAAATGTCATTGTTAAAAATGTTTTGTTTTTCTTTTTTTGTTCCTCCTGCTAATGACAGATACTTTGAATTGTTTTTCTTGTTTTCCATCTCTGGTTGCCTACCAATATTGAGGGAAGTGCCTTTGCCCAAAATTTAACTCTTTTACTGAATATGTTTCTAGGTTTATGAAAAATACATATTTAAAAAAACTGAAACACACAAAACTTCTCAGAATAAGCAAAATAATTGCTGATAACTTGTCAGAATCTTTTTGTTTTTTTTTTTAAACCTGCAACCCCAATAATAGTATGAAGGAACAGGTTTTAGTGGGTTTAGTATTTTTTACTCAAAGCTTGTAAAAATTAATACCTTTGTCTCTGCAAGTGTCAAAACATTAATTTGTGTCAAGAACATATGCTTTCAGTACTTAAAACAAGCTCGTTTTTGTGCTGTTGCTTTGCCTTGTTAGCTCTTACATTTCGATTGTCTGGAAAGGTTGCCCCTCTCTACTCTACAGAAAAAGGGCCAGGCATAATTTTGCCACGGATTGAATGTGTGTAGCGAACAGTCATTCCTGGCGGAGAAAGGCTGAGCCTCCTGCCATTGTTCTCTTGACAAATGGTGAGTGTCCTCCCTTTCCACTGTCTGACCTTGACTAATTGTGGAGAATTGGTGCAGCTGTCCCTGGCTTATTCTGCGCTGCAACACAAGGGCATGTAAGAAACTTTAAGCTGCCATCATAAAACTCCAGTTTGAGGACTTCATCACAATGCATGGTGCTCACTTGTTTTGTTGTGTGCTGTTTAGTTTGTTGCTGTTTTCTTCCTCTGATAGCATGTTTTAGAGTCATGCTGTGTTTTCTTCTAACTTCCCCTTGTATGTATTTCAGAAATCTGTAGTAAGAGATTAGGGTAAGAGGGTATTTCTAAAATAGCTGGATAAAGTCACATGGAAAAGTACTTATAAAACCATCAATTAAAAAATTATATGGAAAATGAAGCTTATCTTGAAAGTGGGTGGAAAGGCATGTTTGTACTTTTTTTTTTCCTTGTTACCATCACAATCTATTGTTGCAAATCCTTTTGGTAGAAAACTTCGGTATATTAACTTGGAAAATGAAAAATATAATCAGAAAAAGAAGTACCATGTGCATAGTAATACAAGGATAAAATTTTATTTGTGCTGCTTTTAAATATTAAGCCTAACTGAATATTTTAATTATTGTGTGTACCAAAGCATGCAAAATGTTTTTCCTGTACAACTAATTTTCCATAATACAGAAAATGATTAAACATATATTAATTACAATATAATATGCAGTTAATGTAACTTGAAAATTTTACTAGAAATCTTTTGAGAATTTTTATTGTTTTATTTTATTAATTAGGGTAAAAAATTTCCTGGTGAAGAGGGAAAATTCAGTGTACCTACACCATTTTAAAGTCACACTTAGCTTTTAGCGTTGGGGTAAATGGACTTGTGTTTGCATGGTAAATGGCTCTTGCATTTGGGCAAATTTAATTCATATAGAAAGAACTATAGGCTTGATTTATTTAAAGCTGAACCTAGTTCAATAAAGTTTAGTTTGTCAGCTACTGTGCCTTTTCAGTCACACTGCTTCTCAGTGACAGATTCTTTTTATAGAATAAGCAGATTCTATTAAAAAATCAAACAGAAGTGAGGGGCGTTATGTGTCTGCCCAACGAATAAATCTCTCCAGAATAAAGAGAACTTCTGGGTCCTTGGATTGTGTTGCTGCCAACAGGTTTACTGTTTGAGGTAGGCACATGAAAAAGATTAGGAAAAACAAATAAAACCTCCACTAGAAGATCTGTGGAAACACAAATTTTAGATTAGGTGGCAAAATACTTATTGAAGGAATGCAAGTAGTAGATAAATTTTCAGAAGTGATGAGTATTTGGTGGCTTGCATCACCCTGGGCATGTCTAAGTCAAAAAAAGCCTGGAAGTGTAACACCTTACCCCATGGACTGTTTTCCCGGATCTACTCCAAAGACTGTGATTTGCCACAGAGAATGGGAACACTGAAAAAATTTTGGTCATGAGATCTTTCTTCCACGAATATTCTGCCACTGTTACCTGTGCTGACAGGCAAATCAAGTGTTCTGCTTCGTATGTTGCTTACTGCAAGGAAAGAGTGGCAACACATCGCCTAAAGTACTGCCGGCAGACATTTCAAACATGATAGTTTCAGGTTCCTGCTAATGTGCTAGAAAATAGATTTCCCTTTAAACTCCCTCATGTCCCTGCTACTCAGACTTGTGCTGGGACAGCCTTTAGTACCACCTTGTGACCTGCTTGAAACATTTTCAATGAAAATGAAATTTGGGAAATATGCTGGTTGATTAAAAAGTTCAGCCTGAATTAAACTTAGTAGTCTCATGGCAATGTGGTATTACCGTGATGACCAAGTCCTTCCTTGGTTTGACCTAAAGGCATGATGGCCATTTTTCTCCTCACCCTTTATAAGAGCTTTCTGATGACCTTGATCCCTCTCTAACTTTCTGTGTGATGGATGTAACAACCTCATATTACCTGACAGCCTGTTTTTGACCTCTGAAAATTATTAGGTCTTGAAATTTGGAGCAAGCCATCTTGAGAAATACATTGCCAGATGCTGAAGGTGGTAGAGTCACATTTTAATAGTCCAGATGTAGAAAACTAAGCTTGTTTTTAATCCTATAATATCAACAAAATAAAATACGTATAAATAAAATTGTTGGTTTTGGTGGCTATCTATGGTATCCTCCAGAAGAAGTCATGCACCCGGGCTCTGGTGTACCCAAGCTGCTGGAGGTGAACTGACAGCCTAGGGCCGTTCTGAGATGTGGAGCACAAGTTCTCAGACTCCAGCCTAGCTACCCAGTAGGCAGATAAACCCTGGGGCCCTGGCTGTAGGTCCCTGCTACTAAGTCCTTCATCAGCAGTGCCAGTTTAAGTCCTGCTTGAAGCTTCAGGGTGCTGGTTTGGCATGACAGCATGCTGCCTTCCTGCTTGGGTCAGCACAGGTGTTGCAGGAAGTGAGATGGCTCAGGGACATATTAGAAGCTCAGTGAGCTATTCTCCCATTTTATATAGAGTTAAAAAAGATAAAAGGCTGGAATATGCTCAAAGACGAGGGATATTTTCAATCCTGTTCACACTGACAGTCTAGCAGTTGCAAAGGCACTGCTGGGGCATGTGGGTGTGTTGCACATGGATAGTAATGAGAAGGTGTTTTGAAGAAGAGATCTTTAATCTGACTTTGTGGCCAAACCCCTTATTCTGTGGAAATCCACACTCTGGATGGTTTTAACTGTCAGTGATTTAGATTTTCTATTGTGTGTAGATTAGAACATGATTACTAAGATGCCATTCTTGTGCTTCCTGTCTTCAAATCCTGTGTGGATCTTGATTTCAAGCACAGAGAAACAAGCTACACTCTGAAGCAAGTGTGGAGGGACAAAACAGACAGTGTGGCAGTTTTTTTGCCTTTTTCACTTCTGTTTGCTCAGCAGAGAACTAACATGTAGGAGAAACAAAGGAACAGAGTGATAGTATTTCAGTCTTGTGTTTAGGTATGCCCTTGCACACTTCTCAGCTGTGCCCAGCAGTGTAGTACTGGCTGAGTGGTGTCTGATTCAGGCTCTCCTGAATGTTGTTTCCCAGCAGTCTTAGAGATGTAAATCATCAACTGGAGCCTGCTGGCTTGTGTCTGGAAAACAGGAGTCCTTGAGATACTTGTACTTTTTTGTTTCTTCATAGAGGATATGGAACCTTAAGAGAGGTAGTGTTTCCAAGAAAAGTTGCCGGTCTAAAATAAAACTTGCAGGTCTTTTCTGCTCCTTTTGTCCTGGGTATCTATTCACCAGTTTTTTTCATTCCTTCATTTTCTAATATTCCGTCTCTGCTCCAGAGGAGTCAGCAGGTATTTTTTCAGCTTTTCTAAACTCTCACTTCCACAGGAAGGAAAATAGAATCACTGGAGACCTAAACCAGAGCAGCAGTGAATGCAGGTTGTGGGCAATGTTGGAACAGCTACTGTGTTTTACAATTTGGCACAATAGAAATAAAAAAGCTTTAAAAAAATTAACCCAATTTAAATACAGGTTTTCTGTGCCCTGACTCATAAAAGCTTGTTTAATATACCAGTAACTTGCCTGCTTCTGTTCTGAGTGCCTGGCTTCACTTGTGAGGAGTATGGAGCAAGACTGCAATCTTTGTATCACAGGACTTCAGACAGCCTCCCAAAATACTCTAGTTATATTGGGAAGTGCTAGTGGATAATATTCCATAGCCGAATTCTGTTTTTTGTGTTGAATAATCCTCTTGAATTCTGACTGTACCGTATGCATGTGTCTGGAAACACAGCCAAAATGGCTTTCAGAATGCAGCACAGAAGTTGAAAACTGAAAAGCTTAATTTTTTATTTAGGAATGAACACTAGCATTAATTAGTTAGGCCTTGAATAAAATAACAGGTTTTGGGAGCTTATTGCACAGCTGGGCACATCTAAACTCTCCTGTCCTAAGTGTTTTGGAGCAGCTTTATTTATTTATCAAGCAGAAGTGAGAATCAGGAAGATCACATTTTTTCTTGGTTTTACACTGCCTGCAGTGTTTATGGCATCCCATGCACAAAGACAGATATGCATACAAAAGTAGGCATAACATGCAAAGGTTTACAGAAGAGCTAGCTAAACTATTTGATTTTCATATGTACAGGCACATGACAGGACATGAACTTAGCACAATGAATCTGTTTCTTAAAATTCTATGCACCATATTAACTAGAAATTCAAATAAAGCCTTGCCTTTGCTTTCAAATAGAAGAGGGATTGGCATATTTTGATTTAATGCTTCTAAATTCTCTTCAGGAAAACAAAGCATCAAACAGAGTTGGAGTGCAATTTTTCTGAGTAGGAAGACAGTGCTGCTCAGAGACAGATTATTATGTGTATGGTTTCTGCAAATCTTGCTTCACAGGAATTGGAAAAGCCATGTGCCAAGGAAGACATGCAAGGGTTAATATAATTTCCATTCCAGCGAGTTTTGCTTGCCATTATTTTCTTTTTCTTTTCTCCCTTTTAACTGATTCATAGCATAAAATCTTCCTGGACACCTAATTATCAAGCCAGCTCACAGTCACAGCTGTCTGCTTGGAGAACCCATTAGATGCAGCAGTTGAAGCCTCCATAATTCCCCAAACTTCCCGGTTGTGAATATTAAGAAAAGATTTTTACATGTCATATGCAATTCGGAGGTGGTGTGAATGGCGTTGGAAATGACGAGCTCTGAATGCTTGTCCATCACTCCATTCACTGGTTACAGGTGGTCTCATTTTCCACTTTCAGATATCGGCTAGCTATGACAGCAGGCACTTAATTTGCATGTTCGACAGACAACAAACGGCCCTGTGCATGTCAAAATAGGTGGTGATGCGTGACAGTTCCTACACAATACTGTCTCCTCTTTGCTTGACCTTTGACCTCCCTGCATGTCTTCTTTCACAATCAGAAAAAAATGCACTTTTCGGCTTTGGAATAAATTTGATACCAAATTGATTATTTTCCTTTCTTCTTTTTATTCTTCTTTTTCCTCCTCCTCCACTTTTCAAGTATGCATGCATCCAGGCTTTCATCTTAACGGCTACAAAACTCTGCCAGAAGAGTCTCATAAAATTTAAAAATACGCAAGCAGTGAGAACAGGAAGCGCCTTGTTAAAATTCATTGTAGTTAAATTGCTTGAAAGT
Organism: Corvus cornix cornix; assembly: GCF_000738735.6. Taxonomy (NCBI): domain Eukaryota; kingdom Metazoa; phylum Chordata; class Aves; order Passeriformes; family Corvidae; genus Corvus; species Corvus cornix. The sequence continues at coordinate 90,906,780 of NC_046333.1, read as the reverse complement.
TCTTTGTAAATGCAAATGTAACCTTTAAAAGAGACCTTAAGTTGGGTTAATATTTGTTAAAAATAAGATTTTTTAAAAAAATCACAAACGTGCTTTATATTCATTTTTTCCCCAGGCTGTATATCCATCTTTATATGTGCAAGTTGAGTAGTTTAGTACGCATTTCATCAAGACATTCCTCCAGTGTTTTTATGGCTGCTGTGACTTGTATTAATGTTAAGTAACATGAATTAGTCTTCTAGCCTCATTAGAAGCACACTTAGAGTTTGGAGTTTTATTTAAGTTAAAATCCTAAGAAGTGATTAAAGTGCAAAAATGTTTGAATGCTGGCAGCTCTGTGCACTTTATTGTGTTATTCAGTGTTTGGTTCCTGGAAATTGCAGCTTTTTGTGTGTGCTACCTCCTGGTTAAATCATATCAAAGGGAAAACTAAGACACGGCGGATTCAAGCACAGCTTGCAGAGTTCACCAAAGCACCTGAATTTTAATTCCAAATATACACATTCCTCCTTGTCTAACCAAGAATGACCATAATCCTCTCACAGATCTTATCTGAGCTGCAGCTCTTGTTTTAATTAAGAATTAAAGCATGACAGCAGATAATCACACCTCTGGGGTGTTACAAAGCTTGAGATGTGGTTGTGTATCCAATACCCAAGGGTGTGATTATTCTGTGATAACCCCACCCCTAATGAGTCATCCTGTCCGGGCCCCTGTAATGGGCAAAGCACATTTCTGTTGGCTTCAAGCATCAAGCTGGATCAGCAGTGCACAGTGGGCTGATCATAGGCGATAATGGACCAGCGTGTTTTTTCTGTTCTTTTGTAATGTCTCACCTTTTTCTTTAGGGTTTTTAGACCATGAGAAGATTTGGCAAGTTTTAGGCATTCCCTCCCCCACTTTCCCCACCAGAGTAAAATCTCTTTCATGAAGCAACACCCGGTAAAATTTGATGGATATGGAAATTCAGTGTTAATTTGAGATATGAGATGGTTGCTTTGATGTGTAGCTGAAGTGCTTACAGCATTATCTTAGTGAGTTTTTTCTTACTTTCTTCTTGTTCCATAACAACTTGCTGTCAGTTTGGATGGTAGCTGAAGCCACCAGACCAGCTCATGCTCCTCAGGAGCATTGAAATACTTGAACATAGTTGATCAGTTAAGAGCTTAGGCCATAAGTACAATTTACATGGGAAGTTAGTTATAGCATAGAGCACGGCAATTCTCTTACCAAAATCTATTTCTACTACAAGTGTTAATCATGACATTGACAGGTAGGCTCAGAACCCTGTTTTAGGTATCGACTCACCTAAACCCTAGTTGGGAACTGAGGGAACCAATGCTGAGACATGAGGCAGTCCCAGCTTTTAGCTCCAAGTAGTGCTGGGACAGAGCTGCATCAGAGCATCTGCTCTGTGTGGTGTGTGCAAACACTGGTTTCCTTTCAACAGGAAGGTTTGCCAGGAAGATAAAAATGAAAGGGAAGGTAGGATGGCCATGTTTCCTGTCAGTCAGATTGTCTGCTGATAGCTCAGGAAGGCATTTTAGTCTTTACCTTTAGTCTTTACCCCTATCCACTGGCATCAGCAGAGACACCAACTGAGGAAACAACTGTTTTGCTTAGAGGGAAACAGTTGTTCAAGCTGGGCTGCTCTTCAATGACATTAACAAGTTGACTGAACTGCCAGCTCTTCTCTAGTCCAGGAAGAGACTTATTTCTGAGGTTAGATCTTATACTTCAAGGTCTGATGATCAGTGAGGCTGCAGCAGTTTATGATGGGGGAAGTTTTGTGGAGGAAATAGGTCTGAGTCACCTGGACTAGCTTGTTCTGGCCACTGTAAAAATATAAAGGCTTGAATTACAGTAGAGTGGAATGTAAGCTCTCACTTTCAAATCCTTTACCTAAATTTTATTCTTCATGTGTCAAAGTGCTGCTAAACAATAAGGTGGTTGATCTGATGTATTTACTGCTGATCTTGGATTTCTCAACAGACATATCATAGGTGCCAAAATCAGCTTAACAGGCTGTCCAAGAGCAGCTGATGCACAGGATATTGTAGACTGAGGTGAAGCTGAAGTATCTGCCCAGGTGGACATAAGCCAGGAGCCATTAGTGTCTCATGGAACTTACCAAGTGAGGCTCAGGGCTCTGCTAATGGATACCCAGCTTCTTCATCTGACTTTTTGTGTCCAGCCAGCTCAGAGCACAGGCAAAGGAGGGAGACAAGCACATGTTGTGCAGTGGTCTATTTAAAGTGGATAGATTAGAGAATTATATATTTGGAGAAGGCAAGGTATATTGAGAGAAATAAGGAAGGGAAGAGGGATGCAGCCAACTCTTAAACCATGAAAGATAGTTGATTTTTTTACCCCCTCTCCTCCCATCCTATAGTAACCCAGCCAAAGTTGAACTATGTGCAACATTAGTGATGAAATAAAACCGAAAGGGATGTGCAAGAGCTCATGCTCTGTCAGTTGTGTTTTCTTATGCATTTGCTTTTGGCATGAATCCTGGCATGCTCTCGGTGCGTACTCAGCTTTCCCATTAGAAATTCACACCTCTATTTGTAAGAATTTGTAATGAAAAATTGGAGCCTCAGTGAAGTCCCAAAGAAGAGAGGAATTGCTTTTCCAGGAATTGCTTTTCCAGAAATTGCTTCCAACCTGGTTTGATGACCAGCTTGTTTATGAAATTGTATTTCTTCCTTGATTTTTGTGAAAAAATAGGCACAATGCTTAGCTGTCCAACCCTTACTTGGGTGACTGTTGCTTGAAGATCTGCTTTTACATATAATTTCCTGGTTTGTCATTTCTCATCCTTGCTTGAGAATATCTCACTCACTGATGAAGGCACAGTTTTTTTAGGATTTTAGCATTGGAGCTCTGATGAGTTGTGCAAGTGTTTCTGGATGTCTGAGGCTGTAAGGTAATGAATTTTTCCAAACTGTGGGTGACATAGACCTTATCACTTTAAATGGAAACAAAACTGGGAAGATAAACTTACTGTTGTTAACTCAATTAATAGAAAGTGATAGAGTAAAGCAATAGGAATCAAGAGTAGTGTAGTTTATTTTCTCAGATCTCAGAAGGGTAGACATAAGGCTTGAAAGTAATTGGTAAGTTTTCTGTTATGAAAGGACACCTTTATAGCAGTGTTGCATTTGTTACCACCTAGTGCACTGAAATACAACGTTTAGTAGCATTCCATTGCCCTTGAATGTATTTGTATGTGATTGCTTTTCGCTGTGCAGTTTTCATGCTCATTAAAAGAGGGCAAATTTTATGGTCTTCTTACTACAGATCTTTTTTTTTTTTCTCTTTTCTAATGTAACTTCTCTGGCTAAACAAAGAGAAAAAGAAAACACTGTGACAGTTGTTCTTGGATCTGTGGGTGACATAGTTCCATCTACCTGTCTTCATCCTTTCAATTCAAGGATGAATATCAATTAATGATTTATTGCTAAAAGCTCATTAAAATGTCTTTTGCCCTAAGTTTGACATATTTCTTTTTGATTTCTTTTTAACTGTAATTAAATAGTAAGTTTAAATTAACAAATAGGAAATTTGTACTTACATACTAAATACAGTGCACAGATTCTTCAACATGAAAGAGGTGCAACAACTGTAGCATCCAAAAAGAAAGCAAAGCAAGGCTTTGTTTTCATTCTGTTTTGTGAGAGTTGGTACAACACAAGCACAACACAGATGCATCTTTTTTGAGGTTAGATTTTATGTTCCTCTTTCAGAGATCTGGAGTTGGCATCGTCTGTCCAGCATCTGCCTCATTGGAGCATTTTACAGATCTTGAAAAACTTTTGTCAGTGAGAACAATCTCAAAAATTTCAATTTGCCTAAAGCTTATTTCTGTATCAAAAGGGGAGATTGGGGGTTTTTTAGTTGCTCTAGCATAGTTGAGGTTTGTTCTTGCTTGTTAAAATGATAAGATCATCTGCCCTTGTCTTTATTTGTATCTATGGCGTGAATGAATGAAGTACTTCTGTTCCTCTTCCTTCTCTTCTCAAAGAGTTTGACATAGAAGCCCTGGAGCATCATGCTCAGGATACAAAATCTACTGTGCAACAGTCTTGAACAAGATCCAGAATTTGAGTAAGAAAACTGAACCATGCATAGGTGGGCCTTATCTAACCCACTTTAGATTCCTGTGTCAACTTTATGTTCATTAAGCTCCCTCTGTAATCAAGAAGATAGTGTGATTTGTTTCAGGAAAGATCAAAGATACCTGGGGTGAATCTCCTACTGTCAGGTGAGAGAGTGTAGAACACTGTCTCTGACTAGATGCCAAACATTCAGATGGAATTTAAGTCAGACAAGTTCACTTGCACATACCTATTTTCAGCATACACAGATAGTACTCCTCTGTAACAGGAAAGTCCTGAACAGCGTATGTGAGACATGGTGTCATAGGTTAGCAAGCATAGTCCCGGAAGGGATGTCCTTGCTAAGGGGTGCTTACAGTTTCCTCTGGGAACTGATAGAACCTATCAGCTGGCCAGTTTGAATATGGACAATTCTCTAAGCCACTTAAAGTTGTGATCACCTCTGTTATCCACATTTAAGAATAGGCAAACTCCCCCTCCAAGCTCTCTCTCGTTTCCGGCGCTGGCACAGGTGGCTGCAGGGCCCGAGCAGGGCCCAGTGGGCCCGGCCCAGGCCCTGCTTGGGCCAGGCCGGGCCGGGCCACGGCCATCCTGGAGCCATGGACCTGTTCCAGCCGTGGAACCCCCCCCACTGCCTTGCCGTGGGCAGCCGGAGCGGCTCGGCTCTCCCCCCTCTCCACTGCGATAAGAAAATTCAACATTCCAGCTGCAAAGCTGCAAGGCCGAGGTGAGATTAACCCTTTTTATTGCTGTGAAGAGCTGAAAACCTGAGGGAAGAGAGAGAGGAGATGCTTAAAGCTGAAATTCTGTTGTGAAGCTATGATATATCAGAGTATCCTGTTGTAATTTCATGAAGATATGGGGGGTGGAGTGTTCAACTCGTGAGCAAAAGCACCTGTGCTGAGATAGGCAGATGCCAACGCAGCTGTAATTTCATGAGAAGTTTGGACAGGGAGAGATGAACCAGATGAGGACTTTTGCTCCAAACGGGAAAGGAGAAAACCTCAGTCCCTAGAGATGAACCAGATGAGGACTTTTGCTCCAAACGGGAAAGGAGAAAACCTCAGTTCCTAGAGATGCTCCCAGAGATAGTCCTAAAGATGAAGATGATGAAGACCCTTTGCTCCCAGGGAAGGAGAAGGGCCTCTGTTTTTGTTTCTGAACAGCTCAACCTTAAAATTGTACCCCAAAAAACTTCAAGAGTGGACCCTCGAAAGCAGTTGCGGGAAAAGCTGCAAGTCGGGGGAAAGGACTCACACGCAGGCAGAGAGACTCCTCTTCCTAAATGGACTGAACAATATTTGGAAGTGGGCGGCTGTCTCGTTGTGATAATGTTTTCATAGCATGAGCAAGAAGAGACTTCTCTTTCTAAATGGACTGAACAAGGTTATTATGGAAGTGGTAAACAGACTGAACATCTTAAGGGTTGTCTTTGAACATTGTCAGTGGGAGAAGGGAGGAAGGTGGGGGGAGGAGGAGAGTTCTGAAGGTGGTATAATTTTTTTTTCTTCTTTTAGGTCTGTTAATAAACTTCTTTATATTCTTTCAAGTTTGGTGCCTGCTTTGCATTTCTCCTAATTCTTATCTCACAGCAGATAAACAGTAATGAGTATTTTGGACCAAACCACTACACATGGAATCACATGTGATCATGGATTCACAGTAATTTGTTGGCTTAGGTTGGAGATTCACATGCAGGGCATGGGAGATGCAATCATAAAATGGTTAGGAAAGAGCAAGAAACAGATGGTTGTAAGTTGCATTGTTAAAATACTTCATCTAGGGTTGTTATGATGGCAGAAAGTCTGATCTTTATTATAAATTCCAAACTACACAGAGACAAAGGACTTTACCCTTTTCAGGTGTGCTTCTTCATGAATGGAAAGAGTGTTGCAGGTTGCCCTTCCCAACTTGACACTGTTTTGTCTGAAACTCAGTGCCCAACTAACTGAATTAGCACATGCAATTATGAGCCTTTCACCAGGGTGATGGTTCATCTATGTAAGCAATAAAGTTGTCTCCCAGATCAACGCACTTCAGTGCAGCATTTCTGAACCTTCATGTAAAAAGCACCTTGAGGTTCACCTATGGCCTTGTCATTTTAGAATTTCTCTTTGTTTGCCTGCTTTTTGAAGTAGGGTCTCCCTACCAATTTTGACAGTGCATTTAAATTACTGCAGCTCTAGAGCAGGTCCAAACTTAAGTGAAGATATTCTGCTTTTCCTTTGTTTACTATTTCTTGACTGTTGATGTTTCAGCTGTCAGCATGCACATAGCATGAATATTTTTTTGTTTTTAAAGTTTTGAAAAGGAGATAGAAACCTACTTCTGGCTTCATTTCTTTTTTTTTCCTTAAGTGTGATATGTGATGACAAGTAGTTCATGTAAAAGTCAATCTGTGGTCAGCCACATCTAAAATTGAAAACCTTATGGCTTAACTTTGCAGGTGACCATGATAATCCTACTGAAATAAACTTTAATTCTTCTGTACTGCTAGTAGTGACTATACTATTGCTATTGCTGTACTACTAGTGACTGTACTAATGACATGAATATAGTGACTCCACTCCCCAAATTTGGTCACCCGTTTGATAAACATTTCATGAAAATTGAGAGCATGTGCAAAAAATTTAGGAAAGGTCTCTTTCTTATATTTAGTGCTCTAAAATGTACCACTGTAAATTCCACCCAGTTTTAATTTTGCCATTACTATCTTGCCTGGTACATTTCATTGTGGGATGTCATTCAGTGTGTGTAATGGGTCTTTCATTTAAACTTATAAATGCTATCTAAAATGAGAAAGTTGTTTTTATACCAATTCTTTCTTGAATTTCTAAAATTTGAAAGAACAAAAAAAGGGTACACATTTCTCACTGTGTCAGTGAAATAAAATGGAGAAATGGTGACATTTTAAGTTTTATCTTTGTTTGTTGGGGGTTTTTTTAGACACATCTTTTTGCAAATTTATGAAATACTTGGAATAAACTAAAGTCTATTTTCTTATTGACTCCAGAAGAGCAAAACCTTACTTCTTATGTTTTACTTCACATTTTCAGTCTAGCCCAGAATCAGTGAGAGCAATCATGAGCAGTCTAAAAACTGTTTATCCTCTAGCTTCTAATAGAGAGCAAAAACAAGTGGAGAATTTTTCAAAATGAACAGGTTTGTATAAAATCTACATCCTTCTTTGCAAACCCGATCGGGTAGAGAAAAGGTGCTGATGAGTTTTTTTCAAGAGATCATTCCTAACCACTTCCTTCAATGTCAGATTCAGACAGAAATCCAGCCTTTCAGATATAATTTCTAGCTTAGTGATTTCAGGTAATCACCCAACCTTTTGACTCCAAACTCAGCTGTAGTACAGTTTGTCGTAACTGGGTCCTGATTTTAGAAGAAAGTTTTTGTGATTAGTCCCAAGATGCTGCAAGCTGGCAAGCTCTGATTTCAAATTTGCCACCTCAGCGACTATTAAAGTCAATTCTCCTTTCCACAGGTAGTGTTATATAATTAACTTCTTTCTACCAAGACATGGAAGCATAGCTATGTGAAAGGCATTTTTTTTTTCTGCTGACCATTTCACATTGGTGTAAATTTTAATATGAATTAGAAGTTCCCTCCTTTCCTTACATCAACCAAGTTGTGAATTGCTGTTTTTCCATAATATGTCAGACCTTATATATATATGACCCAGGGCAGAATTTGAGCATCTCAGATGGGATCCATGCACAAACTGTCTGTGGCACCGCGTCACCTCAGATTTAGATTTCCTCTGCTATGTGTCCACTTCTGTATAGAGTGGAGTTCTTGACATTGCCAGTAAACTCTTACTGGCACACATGGGGCCTAAACTAGATTCCTAAATCTCTGAAGTGACCATATGGCTGATGAAAAAATCATTTACTATTTAGTGATCTTACTCATATAGCAAATAATTATAGGAGATCTGAGAAAGAAAAAATAATCAAAATAATTGTTTAAGAGTCCAACAAATACCAGAGGAGAAAACAAATCCTGCACCTCTCCTCTAGAACTTTTAGTGTGATTTTTTGCAGTTCTCCTGAGCAGTGAAACTGTATCACTGACAATTAATAGTTCTTCCATACCTGTTTCCATCTGCTACTGCAATTCCAGGCTTAATTATAACCCCCAGCGGCTATTGTGAAACAAAACGATTTTTAGTTGTATTTCATTTTAAAAAGTGTAAATAATTTCCAAGGGGAAAGTTGAAATCTCATGACATAAATATAAATATAAAATGGAGATCTCAAGACATCAGATATTTCATACTGCTGATAGATAACTCCTGTATCATGTTTGAAGCAGAAGGAAACAGTTTTTCTGATTCTCAGGTTTTACTTCTTTCTGTCTTTTTCATTTTCATATGAAGTGTGTCTTTTTCTATCAGAAATTTGCTGTCTTGTCTCATGGAATGAAAGCAGTAAATACATATCATTATATCTCCCTTCACCCTGCCTCTAGCCTCCTTTCTCCAAAGCTAAAGGATGTACTTTTATTGGAAAATATCAGTTGCAAATTCTGATATTAAAGTAATAAAGATAATTGTCTAATTTCCACTGAAAGTATTAATAAAATATCCAGAAGCTCAAAGTAGGGTTACAGTTTCCAGGGCATTTTTAATAATTAATAGCTGTGTGATAACACAGACAGTAGTGTTGCAGACATCTCAGCATATAAAAGTGTTTTCTGTAGCAATCCTGAAGCACTGTTATGTTGAACTGTGGGAAAGACTGCTGACATTTTTATTACATACCAAATGTAGAAAAAAAAAGATGAATGAAAAATTTAAAGGCATCATAAAATTGGTCCAGACATAATTCTGGCCAATTATATGTTGTCAGGTTCAACAGCCAAAAAAAGCAAAACAGATGGTAAACTGTTAAAGTACTCAAAATATCATGAATATTAGTAGGTTACAGGTGCTATGCTTCATACATATTATGGGATAACTTTGTAGCCATGCTTTTGTTTGTTTGTTTTAATTTGTGCTTTGTGCTTCTAATTTTTGTCAGACCAAGCTGGGCCTTTTGTGCCTCTTATAAGCGAAATTCAGACTGAGAATATATTGAATTTTTGGGGTTGGAGAATATTGATTTAGACAGAGGTGAAAAGTTAGACCACTTGAATCACTTCCTTGAAATGAAAATACCAAAAACACCAGAAAGGAGAAAACTCAACTGCTTTTGTTTTGCTACAACACAAATTGAAAAAGTATCTTTGAAATAGAAGAATTTTCATCTGGAGAAGAGATATGGACCAGATAAAACCCCAAACCATTTAAAAAATTAGATTTTAGTGAAAAGAATAATGAAAATCTTCATTTTATCCTTTTCTTTTCTGTCCTTACCACCTGCAGCTTTTACAAAGTCTTAGTTTAGGTCTTAGACTTCAGACTGAGATTGTGCTGATTACAATTAAAAGAATAAATTAAAGCAAGACCATAAACTTAGCTAATTGCAGTACTTAAATTATTGTTAGTCTATAAAAATGTTGTAAGGACAAACTTATTTTTTTGTTCAGTGCTAACTTTGATATGCCTTGATTATAGCTGCAGAATATACAAAATGGAAGGAAATTGAAGTGCATGCACTTAAAGCTATGAAATTATTTCAGAATGTTTTGTACTAAATCAGCTATATAAATGGCAGCATTATTTTTTTACATATTTTTCAATAAATTTAGTTCTCCTTCTGTTAATCAAATTATAATATTTAAACTGAATGGTATATATTATATTATGCATTAAAATAATTCTTAATTTTGTTTTGTCTGGAAGTTAAGCAGTTATAAGTTTTTAAAAAGCACAATTAAAGAATGAAACTCAAAATTAGCATTTTGGACCTCAGAGCAGCTAAATGAACATATGATTATGTGCACCTAAATATGTGTGTAAAAATAAATTGAAACAGTTTGCTGTAAAACCATACAAAAAGATCACTTAATAGCTAGAATAATTTCATCTGAGATCACTAAAAATATTAGGAATTTCCAGCTGAATCAATCTGCACTTGGAAATGTATGTAAATGTTTAACTATATGTTTTGTACTATTACTGGGCAATACAGTGGTATTCTTAAACCCATAGTGCATGAAGTAGTTGGAGTAAGTGTAGAATTTAGCACACACTGGGATCTCTTCAGCAACACTCTTGTCCAGTAACTGAGGAGATAGGCTGAAGGGATTTTGTCCTAGGAAAAAAATATTTTTTGGATAAGTAGAGCATCACCTGCAGAGTGGGTCAGTGCAAAATGCCAGGGTGGGGTGGAGAGGGGTTCAAGTAGTAATAGTGTTGTGAAAACAAGAAATTACCAAATATTTGCAGCCTTGACTCCAGCAGGTACTTCCAGACATCTGGTGGGAGCCTGATTTGTCTTGTTCACTCCCGGAGTGAAAGGAGGCCAGGTAAGTTCTGGAGGCCAAATAGTTCTCAGCAATTTACATGGCAACTCCCCTGTCTTAAGTGAAAATAACCTCAGGCTTTCTTTCTGTTTCTCTCATGTTGTTACCTGCATTTTGATTATAGTATACCATGACAAGGCTGAAATCTGAATTATCAGAAGGTACAACACTTCAAGGCTTTGCTCTTCCCAATCCCTTTTTGTCAAGTGCTCTGTATCATCTTTCTCATCTCCCAAACCACTCCCTCGCTGGAGCTGGTTACCCGCTGCTGTTTCCCGGTGGTAGTTGTGGTTTTCACTACCCTTTGTTGGATATGTCAAAACTACATAAACTTAATTTGTTTGTGCAGCTCACCTCTTAATACACCCTTTCATAAACCCAGTTAAACAAACATAATTTCAGCCTTTTGATCTCTTATCTTGTCTAAACCTAGATACTTTGTCTTCACATAAATTTGGGAAAGATCTCTTTCAGTGGAGGATTTCTTTCATTCTTAGTCTTGAATATTCCACTCCTTTGCTGCTGCTGTCATTCACTGTGATTTATTGTTTTTATTTCATTGAAGGCTGTTACATGACCACTCTGCTCCTTTCTGCTATTTGCACTTCTGTGTGCTCAAATATTAAATACTGTGTTCTGAGATAGCACTACCTTTTAGGAACTTGCTTTTCACGTGATGCTGTTTTTTCTGCACTTGAAACTCTGCAATGCAGTGCCCTTAAGAACGGATTGTTTTTCTTGTTTGTCCAGGCTCAGTGACACACTTTTAGGGGAGAAACATGCAATATTATACAAGAAACACATTTATTTCCCATGTCTTGTATGGGATTGGGGTAGCAGATAGCAAATGTGTACATAGCGTACATAGTCTCTCCAGTCTGCTCCAATCTGCTATTCCCTATTTACTGTAAGTTATCTGAATGGGTTACCTTCATACTAAATGAATGGTGAAGTTAAAAATTAAAAGATGGTTCACAGAAACAGAAGAAAAAGGTTCTTTTAAAGTTTTGGTGATTGTCACTTAATTGGCAATATTTGGCTAGATGCACTTAGGGATTTTCACTTGTGGCTCCTGGCTGCCAAATGTACAAAGCTTGTTTTGCACCAATTCCCATGATTTCAGCACAGAGGGTTTAGCCAACAAGACTTGCTGGTTTTGCACTAAATCTTCAAACTGTGAAGATGGAATTTCCTGTGTAAGGGGATGAGATGTGTGGTCCCTAGAGCAAGGCTGCCCTGATACTGAACTGAGAGGGCTCCCTGAGTACCTCCACAATTTGCATCTCTGTAACTCTTTTACGAATGTCTGCACAAAACTCTACTTCCACCAGTAAGTGGCTGCTACCAAAGAAAAGGAAAGCAGAGGTACTTCAGCTACCTCCTTGGCATTACGAGTTAAACAGCACTTGGCTATGGCTTCCTCCTCCCAGCTGACTCGAAGGCTGCTTGTCAGCTTCACAGGAACAGTCGCTGTGTTTCAGCTTTAGCAGTCTTTGTTAGGATGTAGCATCCATTCAAACAGTCTCTCCCACTCCTCTGAGTCTGTTGTGACTGCAGTTTGCCAGTCTTTGGACACAGCCATGTGCACAGCTAGGCTCTCTGGGTGGGCAGCGCTGATGGATTATTTTGGCTTGGCTACACTTTAGCAAAGCTGTAGGGAAGAGGTGTATGCAGCAGACTGTTGCTGTAGCTTTGTAATTTCTTTCTCTGCACTCTCAGCTTCAGGACTGACTCTTATGTGCCAGCAGTGGCTGAGAGCACTACTTCATAATTTTGATTCAGAGCTTTTTATTTTTTTTATTTTTTTTTTTGTTTGTTTGTTTTTGTTGTTGTTGTTGTTTTGTTTTGTTTTGTAAGATACATCTAGGCAACATTTAGCAAAAAGACCCCAAAACTTAAACACTTGTTGCTTATAAATGCATCTTATCATATCATACCTTATCTATTCAGTGCAGAAAGACTTTTGTTTCAGTGCAGAAGGATTTTTGTTTCAAGGATGAAGCACATGTTTTTTGGCTTATCTGGATTGAATCAGATTAGTGAAGAATTTTGTTCTGATAATATTTTTGTGCTCTGGTGTCTAATACAAAAAAAAATATCAGGTGATCAGGCTGCTGTTTTCAGATGTCCAGTGCCACAAAATCTTGACTTACCCATTCTTTGCCTTTGTTGCTAATTAAGATGTTGCTGAAGAAATTCTAGAGAAATAACTCTCTTTAATAATTTATATTCCCAGTTGATCATTCTAAACCAAAAGTTTCTTTATATACATTGTATGTGGAGAAAGGAGCAATGAAATAGAATGTGTGCCATCTAAAACAAATAAATGTGGAAAACCAAGAAAAGTATATAAAGGAAAAAAGGCTACGTAAAATTTACTTCTCCAAGAGAAAAGAATCTTAAAAAGGAGTAGTATTGTAAAATGAGAATTTGTGACAACTAGCCCAGCCACCATTGTTTCTGCAGATAAGAAGAATTTCAGAGGGTTGTTCAGTGGGTAGATTGGTTTGGAAGCTGGCATAAGAACCATATTTTTTAAAAAATTATTTTCTTCAAAGTATGATTTTTTTTTCAGATTCCATCAGGACAGCAATGTAAGAGTTGTGCCAAATGTAGGAGGTGTGTTTCAGGGAAAGAAAAACAGTGCAGGGATATGTTTCTAATTGTTATAATTTTAGGAGGAAAAAAATTAACTTAAACATTAGTTGTTGACAGCTAAAATATTGTTGTCTGCTTTCTACCCAGTTGTTCTAGAATGAATGCAAAGAGATTAAACTCTATCCTAAAACTATGAAACTGTGGAATATCTCCCCCCCCATTTCAAAGGGAGCACTACGTTGCCATAAATCAAAGCTGGTATAAGGAAATTATGGTTGAAGTCTTGGGAGCTCATTTGCTTGAAGATAACAAGTGCCTGCTGTTGATCTGACTGTTTTTATATTGATGTTGCACAATGAGTCATGTTTTACACTTTGGTAGATGTGGCTCTGCACAAGAAAATTATTTGATCCTCATTTGCCATTAATTAACAGTTGTGTGTACATTCCTTGAAAATATATTTTTGTATTAATGTATATTTTATGTCTTTTCATTCTTTGATATTTTGTAGAACGTCAGTCTTCATTTTATTTAGCCTTAGTAGTTGCTTAGTGATGGAATTTTAGTTTTTTAAGCCTCTTCTAAAAGTAGATTACTTTGCCACATGTTTTAATGCCTTTCCTTAAGTGTTTACACTTCTAAAAATATTTTGGAAGCAACTCCAGATATCTTCCTAGAAGATAGTTAGAACACAGTGCTATTCAAATTCATTTGTTTATTTGTGTTCACGTTACAGGCTTGCATGTGTGTATAACTTGTGTACTTGTTCAAGTTTGGCCGTTTCCCTTTGCAGGCCTGAAGAAGGGCTTGTGTGCTTGAAAACCTGTCTGCTTTTTCAGATGCATAAGGCAGTGTAATAAAAGATGTTGAAACAGAGCTTGTGATGACTGTATCTTTTACTGCAAGTGATACAAAAGTGGTGAAAACTACAGGGTAACATTTACAAATAAAGCAAAAAAGTGAAACTACTGAATATGCTTCCAGCTTATTTTCATAGTGGGCAGCAGTGGGAACAATGAAGAAGTCAGAATAATGTAAATGTAAAACATCAGTAATTGCTTCTCTTATAAAGCCAAACATGAAGGGATTTTCCTCATTGAGTTTGTTTAGGAAGGGTTCATTATAAAATCTGAGACTTTTAAACTTTACCCTTTTTTACAGAGAACAACTTCCTGAACTATCTGTACAAGATATTTTCTGTATGCATTAACCACTGATTTAACATCTGTGTCAGTCAAAACAGAAAACAAGAATAACTAGTGAGTTCCCTTTGGATAGAAGTTCTCACTCTTCTGTATTAAGTGTGTTTTCCTTATCAATACTTGTAAATGTGATGTATATGTCTTACAGCATCAAGTTTTCATCAAATAGATTTGTGTGTGTGTATAAGGGACTTAAGAAGTGAATCAGAAGTGACATAAATCAACAAATGAGGTGATTCAGAAGTGTTCTCGAAAACAAAATACTCACAAGTTTTAAATTCTCAAGGCAATTGATTTTGCCTAGCTCTGTATGGACAACTTCCCAATTTCAACTTGAGGTTTCTCCGGGGTTCAAAGGGACAAATAATATCCATAATCTCTCAAAGAAAGATGTAGATTCCACCTTGAAAATATATACAGTGGGTTACAGATGTTACAGAAAACCAGATTTTCTGCAGCTTCTAGTGTACAGAAGTCTGGATTTTATTTTTCAATGAACTGGACCCTTAGCTAGTAAAGAAAAGCAGTTTAAAATGTACTTTGGCAGCTTTAGTATGCTCAAAATGTACACTTATTGCCATATCATATCAAACACATTTGTAGCCTCTTTCACGCTAAACTTTTCTTAATGTGCTTTACAGAAACAGATCAACATATTAAAGGGACACTGTCAAGGCTGTTAGTCCTAAAAATTGACCTACTTTGACACTGGTCCCATACTGAAGCTTTTACTTCTGAGATTTGTTCTGTGCCCTTCTTCCTGGATAACGGCTCTACTCAAAGTCTAGACATAAAAATGTACAGTCAAATAAATTTTGTTTCAAAAAAGGGAATTTTAGAAAATAGGATGATTTGGAAAATTCTAATTCTGTGATCTTCAGCAGTGTTTTTTCTTAAGGTGCAGGTGTAATTGCTGTCACTGTCAAGAGGAGATCCCAGTGCAAATACAATGTGTGACTCAGAGGGCTGAATGTTTATGTCCTGGCAGGTTGATACATACAGAAGTGAGCAAGATCTATTGGAGTGCTGCATGGAGTAAGAAGTCCATTCAGCCCGAAAGTTTGTTCTGGCTCCTCAGACTTAATAGCCATCTTCCAAAAGGTGACTTGTGTTTTCCTGGAGCAGGTATTCCCTGCTTTCCCACAGATTAGGAACTGTATTAAAATGAGTTACTAATTAACCATTGAAATTTTTGGTAGTGCCAGGAGCTTAGCTGCAGTGATTCAGTAAAACTATAGTGCAACTCATTGCATGCCAGACTGGTAAAATAACATCACAGACTGCTGAATTTATTGCCATGACTATCTTGATAAAATCCTAACTTTTCTCTAGTGATTTATATTATTGAGAAACATTAATTTAAAAAAAAAATCATAACTTTGATACAAATTTCTGTAAAGAAAAAGAAATGGGGTGGTACCCCAGCAATTCTGGATTACACATGAATACCTAGCTCATGCTGTTTGCTAATTGTCAGTTAGTTCATAATGATGGGCATTCTGAAGTACAGGGCAGAGATACGTTTAAATACAACATGCACTGATCCAAGATATGGACATCCATTTCAAAATCCAAAATTCATATTTCTATTCTGGGCAATTCTGTTACAAAAATCCAATTCTGAGTGCATGGCTGCACATGACTGACATCTCATCCCCTCTCTATTTGTATTGGCTAGTAATATTAAGAAAAGAAATTACTTATAACTGATGTTTTCATGACAACAGACCTGATGTTTTTACAGGAAATCTGACATTTGTAAAGTCTTGTGCCAAATCCCATGCCAAGTCCCAGATTTCCCAGGAGGTGTAGTCTGGCAGTGGTTTTGCTGGATCTATACCAAAGAGAGAATTTAACATCCTCTTGCAAATAATTTGCAAGCCAATGCTACTGGGAAGCAAGTGAGCAGTACCTGTTCATCTGCATTAATTGGTTTAATGTATTTGATAGAGAAACATTTTATTCCATAATTCAGTCATACTGCTTCTCTATCACACCTGTGTAGTTTACAGAAAGATTCACACTTTGTTTCAAAAACCTAGTTCAAAGAAATAGAATAGCATTGCTATTTATTCTGCTACAGTATTTCTTCAGTGGTTCAATATCTAATAATGCTTCATGGTACTAATATTTGGGGATTTGGCTGTCATCAGAAATGAAGTCCTTACTTTAACAGAGATAGTATATTGAGAAGGTTATAGACTTGTACTTCATTTTGTAATGTCAGAAAAATTTGCTATGTTTGATTTTTTTTCCTTTGCTCTCTTCTTTGGGGAATTAATTTCTACAACAAATGGACATTACTGTTGGATTTCAGAACTGATTCTGTGCAGTTTTCATGGACGCCTCTGGCTAGCTGAAGGCTGCCATCGTATAACTCTTGCTACCAGGCATGCTGCTTGGTTGGTCTTAACTCCCATTTTCCCCCTTCCCCTCAGGAAAATTCACCGAAGTTTGTATCCCTCCTGGCTAACCCCGTAGCTGTCTTAATAACCTGAAGCTTGTCCCCAGGCTAGCTGTCTTGGTGCTATCTCATCCTCTGTCTTGCAAACCCAAAAGGAGTTAATGTGACTTCAGCAGAGGGTCAGGATTACCTGCTGTCGGCTCTCTTCAGTGTTTCTGAGCTGCTTTTGGTCCTAACAGAGGCCTCTAGCAAGAGACGTGCCTGTTCTCTGCATGCCACTTCTGACAGCTCTTCTGTGTCCACCTGGAGTGTTGCTTATCACAGGGAAAGGGGAAAGTGATCAATACAGGGTTCACATATAGTTACAGACCAAATATTTAATGCAAACCCAGCACTTCACTTGGTTTCTGTCAGCATGAATGGAGTTGTGTGGCTGTTTATGGCACAGAGGAGAAGCAATGTGCTATTTAGTTCTTGTTACCACTTCTTTGAAAACCCTAGTGTATAGTCTCCATAATTCTCAGCACTTTACAATAAACTGGTAACTGAACAATTATTTGAAACTCAAACTTAAATACACTGAAGGGTGGGTTTTTTTTGAGATCTGTTTCCAGTTCTTTCCATTTATTATCTTTAATTTTTGTAGTTCTCTCTAAGTGCTATGGCTGTTATCATTTCTATCTATACTCTGACTTCTCCTGCTTTTTTCAGAATTTTCCAGAAAAAAATGCTTTCTTCTTGCTCATGTCTGTAAACTGTTTTGTAACCCCAATACTCTGCATATGAATTTTTAGGTATGTCTCATTTGTATAATATTTCTCAAGAGCTTCACCTCATGTCTGCAATTTAACTCTTTTTTTTTTAATCCTTTCAGACTGTTTTGTTCTACAGTGATTGCAAAAGTTAATAGTTATGTAAAACATTTTATCTAAGAAATCTGTAGTAGGGCAGAAGACAGAAGGCTGTTTGGATTCAAGCTTTGGCGTCTGGGTATTTGAAAAATCATTGCTGCCATCAGCTCCACAACTGTAAGATCATGTGGGACACTGTCACACCAACTTGCCTCAGCTACTGCTTCCCAAAACTGATCTCTACTGGGGAACCACAAGGTGCTTCACAAGGCAAGATATTTGCTTGTAGTTTATATTAAAAAACCCCGCCTTAAAACCAGGGAACAGTTAAGGTTGGAAGGGAACTTTGGAAACTGTCTGGTGTAACCTCCTGCTAAGGACATACATAACTTCAAGGTTAGGTCATGTTACTTCTCATGTTCTTTGTATTTCTTGTTTATATACCATTTATGTGTATAGTGTTTTACATATATATATTGTTTATCATACAGGTCTGTGTTCCACAAAGACATAAGAGCGCAACTGTACATTTTAGCGTGCATGCACACACTGACACACGTGGTATATTCCTGTTCAAACTGTGGTGTATTCCTATGAAACTATGAAATACAATTTAATATAATATAAATAAATGATTGCTTTACTCAGACTGTGAAAAATGATTACAATAGTCCTGAATGTTACTGCTTTAACAAAGACTTTTCAGCTTATTTAGGCAATTTCCCTGCTAATTTCACAGCCTGAGGTCAATGTCCTTTACCTAAAAGGATTTCCAAAATGTAGGGAGCTGCATTTAATTAATTGCGTGTTATTTTTTCCTAATGATTTCTGAGATGAATCAGTTAGTAATGATATTTCTCTTCTATTCTGGTTACTAATTTCTTATTTTAACTTCTTTTTGGTTCCAGGTTGACCTCTGCCTTGCTGCTAGAACCTGTTACTTGTGAAACTAGAACACATGATATCTTATTTGTCCCTGTTATTTTTGGTTTATGGAATATCTGATCTTCCTCTGGTTTTTTTTTTGTCTTAAGGTAGAACACTTTGCTGATTTATCTTTATTTCTCTTTCTATCATATTTAATTATTCACTTGTTTCAGTTTTAATGCCCTTTTTGCAGATGGACCGAAATTTGTGCTCTCCTGGGGTGGTCAGAGTGCTGTGTCTCTGCTACAAACATATTTGGAGGGATTCCTAGGAAAAGATTAAACATTCTCAGGAGTAGGAGAGAAAGAAACGGCAATATATTTGCAGTGATTCTAGCTGAGGTATGCTTGCTTCGCTTCATGTACTCCCAGCAGAGAGAATTTCTGTTGATGTTCCAATGGAAAGAGGAAATGTTGTTCTAAGCATGCCATTCAAAGACAGATGTTTCTCCTTCAGTAAAAGGGGTCTGGTGGCCCTCTGTGACAGCAATGATATAAAAATGCTATTTACTTGATTTTTAATGAAAGCATCAAGTACTTATTTCACATCCACTCAAAAAAAAAGAGCTGTCGTAGTTTTTCTGTCCTGTACTCACAAGGAAATACAACCGCATTGTTCTGAGGTCTGACTCTGCACTTTTGCCTAATCAGAGCAATTTTCCTGCTTGTCATGCATAACATTACTACAGCTTCAAGCAATTAATTGGATAGTTCTGTACTAAGATATCCACAAACTGAAGACTTGTGGAGCATAATAGATGAGCTGTCTGCATCAGAACTGCAGCCTTAAAGATGACAACCTG
This sequence comes from Corvus cornix cornix, assembly GCF_000738735.6. Classification (NCBI taxonomy): domain Eukaryota; kingdom Metazoa; phylum Chordata; class Aves; order Passeriformes; family Corvidae; genus Corvus; species Corvus cornix. Next base: position 90,887,461 of record NC_046333.1, on the reverse strand, counting down.
CAACGTCCAGCAAAATTTCTTTCTTGAGTGGCAGTCCTTATTGCTGACATATATTTGATGTAGGCTAAGCATATCCATTGCATGTCAGTTTACAGACCTTTAATTCTGCAGACTTTTCAAATTTGTTTTGAAATTCTCAGTATGAGTTTTAGGATAAAGCCTCATAGACTGAGATCCTGCACAGCTCTGCTTGAAGATTACAACCTCATTATAAACCTCATTTTGTAGAAAAATGGAGTCTGGGTGTCTTTGACAAAGTTTTCTTGACTTATCATGAAGTGCTTATGCACTGACTGGCTGTCATTCTCATCTTGAAGGAACTGATTTTGTTTAAAGCACAATGTAATGGTTTTGGTAGGGAGAGGTAACAGATGACACATGAGTAATAATGAAAAATGTGATATAAAATGATCCAAAGTGTAAGATTAAATTTCTCCAGTAGCTCAGAGTTTTAATGTAAGAAGCTTAACACAAAAATTTTTGTCTAAATATTTCTACAGTACTGAATAGAGAATGGTCTATCACTGTAGTGCCTGTTTGGATATTATTGGCCTTTGAATCATGGACAAGAGTGAGAACAAGTCAGAAAATAAGAGCAACTGAACCAAGCAAACTCAGTTGGTGTGTAAACCTCTTAATCCAAAAGTGCCAGAACCAAGTGTGGGGCATACTTAACCTGGATAAAAAAATTACTAATCCGGATTATGCACAATTGTTATTATTTGAATAATCTTTTTTATTAAAACTTCTCTTTTGAAAGCCAGCTAGCCTTGTTAAAACTTGATGAAAATACACATTCTGGAGATGATAAAGAAGTGTGGTGACTAACTTAGAGATCAGGGAAGGCCAAAATTATGCACCTGTTTATATGCATTACTTCTTAGTAATTCTTGGTACTTCTTAATTAAGTTTGATTATGTGTATTAAGAGTCTGTACTTCCATTATAATCAGTAGTAACTTTCTCTGTCTGCTCTCATGAGTTACATAAAATGGGTAAAAGGCATGGAATACCTGTAATTCTCCAATGAGTGTTATGAGATCTGCTTTCAGATTTAGATACCTATGTATGATGAGTTGCATTCATATTCTCCCACTAACTTTTTTAGGTCATAATATCACATATTTTTTATTGTAAACCATTTATTTGATAACAGTTACAGTTTTCTTATTTAATACAGCCATCTCATAGCATCTTTTAAACTTACTAGTTATTTCAACTTCAGCAGTTAAATAGCTGTGACTATATTTTGAATGCCTATACTAGGGCTTTCTCCTTTAATTCTTAGATCTGTGGGGTGTTGCACACTTGCCCAGTACTGTGGGCTTTCTGTCCACATGCTTCACATAATTGATTCAAATCATGTTCAGGACAGACTAGAGCAATTTATGGAGCAACATGAACTTAGAGTTGTTAGCTCACTACTTTCTTCCCTTTTGTCCAGACTGGTCATGGCTGTTCCAGGATAAATGGGATTGGGTTGTGGCCAAGTAGATGCTGACAGTGTAGAAAAGAATCTAGCTGGACTGCTGAAGTCCTGCCCAGAGAACTTAGAGCTTGCCAACATCCTGTTGTAATTTCTGAGTCAGGTAATATCCTTTCCATAACAGCCATTTAGGAACAAAAAATCTTTTGAAACTCTTGATTGAGGGCAGCCATTGTCACATTAAGTAAAGTTCCTCTCAGCAATTAACAAATTGACTGGTTTCAGTAGTGCCAGGGCTTTACAGTCCTGTTTTTAGGAATTATAATGGTGTTCACTGTCATCCAGGAGGAGCAAAAAAGACAAAATGTTAAGAAAAATTGGTTTTTCTTTGTTTTTTGAATTAGATGCATTAAACGACAACAACAAAATGGCTAAAAAACAGTAAAAACAACAAAACAGAAATAATAAATGTTAAAGGTGAAACCTGTCTTGGAATAGAATAGGAGAGAAGCTGCAAATCTACATCTAAGGACATTTTTTATGCAGGGAAAAGATGTGGGCAACTTGATTATTTGAGGGGATTTGCTGGCATGAAGTTTAAGAAAAGCTAAAAAGGGAAAAGCCCACCTTGTCAGGCCTTGGTAGTACAATATGTAAGCAGCCTTTGTTGCTGTTACTGTAAATGTATGTACCTAAATTGGTGCTAATAGCAAAGATGAAGCTTTCCATGTCAGTGTTAAATTGCAGAACTAGTGCTTTTTTTTGGGGGGGTGATCTTCCCCTTGCTGGTGACACATAATCCTTTGCCTTCACACATTGTCATAAACTACATTTTTCTCTTCCTGCTTTGCTCTGGCAGTATTTGTCATGTATCATTTCTTTCTGCCCCTGCTTCAGAGGAACAGGAGTTCAATCAATTCGCTATTTTTACTTGTGCACATTGTCCTCGTCCAGTCACTCTGTAGCACCTGACACTTTCCTTTTCCCCTTCCCCTCCCCCTTCTCCGTCTCTCTTTTGTAAAGGATTGAACTGTGTTTCATACCCTCATCCTTTCAAAATGCAGTGTACCTTTCTAAACGATGGCAACCTTCTGACAAGGCAAGGAGATGAGAAATCTGAATGCCACATCAGGAGGACCTGCTCTGTTTGCTGTGACAACAGGGGAGGAACACACTGACTTTCTCCATTTAGGTCTGAAAGCCCCTCTGCTGTGTTTCTGACAGAGAGGGACGGAAGGTGGGGACCCAAACTGCTGGTCCTCTTCTGTGCTGCCACTAAGCCCAGCCCTCATCACTCTCCCTCCCTCCCCTTCCTTCCCCTTTCTCTTCCTTCTGTCTTCCTAACAGCCAAAGAAAGGGCAAAGTAGAGAAGGTTTTTCTGAGAATTATGCAATTCATATCAAAATAGGAGAATTACCCTTTCTTGACCAAAAAAGCAGAGAGACTAAGAGAAGCTAATTTATGTCGAAGTGTGTCACAGGCACTGTGTTTGTGGATTCCAGCCTGGATAAGTAGTTGTTTTAGTCCTGAATTCTCTTTAAAGAAAAAGAACAATTCTCTTTTTTGTTTTTCTTTTGCCTAGTAAGCTCCTCATTTACATAAACCTGTCAAGTGTTATGACATTTAATGTTAAATAATGCCACTTTCATTATTTTACTGTGGGTCTGCTGCACTCTCTAAGAACCACTGGTATGAAATGTAAATTTTTCTGAGGGTGTGTTAACCAGGGACATGGGAAGAAACCCAGCAAAGAAGTCTGTTACAGGAACCATCAGAAGGGCAGACACCTTCCTGTCTCTGTCACTCCCTTGTGGGGCAATACTCTGACTGTTTGAACTTGCCTTGCAATAATATTCTCTAATGTCATCCTCAAAATCATGCTTTTGCCAACAGTAGTAACAACAGAAAAGAAAGCTTAAGCTGAAGTGCTCAGCTAGTCTATAGATGTTATTGCTAAGGAGCAGGAGATCAGGTTCAAGACTAAAAGGCAAAATCATAATCTCAAGGATTTTGTTCAACCTGCAAAGTGATAAAGGGAAATTTGAATGTCATTTTGTGATGCCAGAACTTAAATCATAAGAAATATGGAATATATGAAATATATGCAAACCTAAATGCTGAAAAATTTAGATACAGTTTTCCTACTGTTAACATAAACAGGAAAAAAAATCTCCTTACATTATTTTCCTCTTTTTCTGCACTGTTCAGTCTGGAACTTCTGGTGCTGAAATACATTAAGAAGTAACAACATATCATGTTCATTCTGAAAAGTAATGCATATGCAATAGGTTGTGAACTAAAAACCCTGACAACTTTCTTGTGATGGATAAGTAATTTAATCTGTTTCATCTTACAGAAAGAGAAGATGAGACAGGAGGACGGTTGGAAAAGTTTTTTTTCTCTTCTTATTTCTGTATTCAATCTAGTATCTCTACTAAACCGTAAGAGAGAGACTGTCCTCATAAAATTCCAGCTCAGATTTGAAAATCCAGGTGTTCTGAATAAGCATAAAATTTTGTGTGCTCCCTTCTAAAAAAAAAGTTCAAAAGACTTAGAAGTTTTGTGTAATTGGGATAAGCAACAAGATTTCATGCTTAACCAAATAGTACTAAACCTCTCAGTCTTTGAACTTTTCCTTAGAAGGGAGCACTAGTTATAGAGATGGGAAGAGGGGTTCCAGGAAGGAGAAAGTATAGAGAAAAGAGAAGGGGTAACTGTGTGTGTCTGTGTTTTTCTGTGTGTGAATATGGAAGTGTCTTTTTGCAGTGGTAAAGAAGATTTACTTTGAAGGCAGCAAAAAAGGAAAAGATCATGGAAGTATTGCATGTACAGTCCAGCATTGTGTACAGGATTAAGCTTTTAGGTCCAGTCAAAGGAGCTAAACTTGTATTGCAGCACATGCATATTCTTGGTAAGTTTATCATAGTATTTGAAAATCAATCCATGTATATTACAATGGATTGGGATCCAACTTCAAATTCTGCTATAAAAATAGATATGAAATTTATGAAGTGATAACCTAATTTTCTTCCTTGCATTGAAAACAACAAAGTAACTGCATTAAGACAGGCTATTAGAATAACTGCAGCTCAGGATTGCTTGGCCTTTAAAGTGTTTTTCACAAATGCAGATTGTTTCAATGAAATACAGGCTTGATGATTGTTAATCAGAACAGAATTTATAATAAAGTTGTTATATGCTCATGTTTACAGTGGCTAAAGCAATGATTTTAAGATAGGATATAGCAAGAAATAATAAAGTAATAGAATCAAAATTACTTTAAAAAGGCAAACATATCCAAATCCCATACCAGAATGAACTATGGCTGCTTTTTTGAGCTCTTTAATACTTTGGTGGTCAAACTGGAAGGTCTAATGGGAACTGTATTTTCTATGGGCTGAATGAAAGTAATGAATGTAATTCAGAAATTTGAAACTATGATTTAACTGAATACTCATTTAACTGACTTGAAAACTGTTTTCCTAAGTAGTGTTTGTTCACAACTACCCCTATTAGTGCCATCCATTAAGTATTCACTGAGAATCTAATTCTGATTTATTTTATTTGGATAACAAAGTTTTTATTGAATTCAATGATGAGAAACTTAGGTACCTTTAATATTCAAAACAGCTTATAACATATTTTTGAGGCTATATAAAAAGCATGCTAGGTGTTGTCAAGTCTAAATCTATGTTAAATTAGAGAATTCTGAAGTTAAAACTCATAGATATAAATTTAATCTAGAGAAGCTGACAGATTCATATGACATTGTAAATTACCATCACAGGAAAAGCCCCTGGCTTCATACTACTTTTTAAAGCATGGACTCTCTAAGTTATGGTTTTTTGTATTGCTATGGTGAAATAATTTAACTGACTGTATTTGCATCTCTGGTACTTATTGATTTAAAAATGTTAAGGTTTATGAGTTGAAACTTGTTACTGAAATTTAAGAGTGTACTATACATATGTTAGACTAACTGTGCCATCAACTCAGTCAATTAGTCTAGGTAACATAACTTCAGTTGCCTTGAGCATTGCAGGCTCAAAGCCTGCCTGAGAAGCTCAGGAAATCAATTGCAAACAACCTTTAGGATGCTGTGTCTAGTCTGGTTCTGGTGTTGGTGCTGGATAGTGCAATATACACTTATATCTCTCTTCAGCAGTCAGTGCAACTGTAGGGGAGTTATACACTTTTATACACAGATTTTTAAAGTAGTTTCAGGTATTTAGACACCCAAATGTTATTAGAATTCAGTAAACTTTGGATACTTATCTGCACAAGGGTTTTTAAATTATTATTTTTTAAATACCTGCAATTTAGGTGGCCATTGCTGGTCAGCCAAAGTATCATTTTTTTTCATTCATGACTGTGGGTTGTGGCAATTTGATAATCTGAATGATAAGAATCAGTCAGAATGTCACATAAGCTTCAAGTGAAGTGACTGGACATCAGTCTCAATACACAAATCAATTTATGCTCCAGTTTCTCAGAAAGAAGCAGGAAAAATTTCATCCTTTTCCTAGCTACATAGCATTGCTATAAGAATTGCTCCCCATCTTCTAATAATCTAATAATTGAATATCATGTGACATCTTGCTTTGATCTCAAAATTTCAGAAATTTCTGAAAGTGAGAGAATTGTTATGAACAATCCCTGCTGGAATCTTGCATTTTTACCCACTGGGTCTCAGTCACAAAATTTAAGTGTTTTGTAGTGGACCAGTGATGTAAACTTGCTGTAAATTCTCTTTAATTTGGAGGGTTCGCCACTACCAAGGGTTGACTGAGGACAAGAAAGTCCTTGATGTAACGAATGGAGTCAAGTCAGTTGACCAAAAGTAGATATCTACTGAAGGGTTCTTCAGAGAACTGATTTGAGGTTTAATTCATTAGCCAAAAAAAGGCCTGTCTTGTCATTGCAGACAAGCTAATGTATCCCAACTTGCTTTTTGCTGCCATCCCAGAGAGACTAAACTTCCCCATAGGACCTGTGTCATATCTGCCTTACAAACATCTCAGATAGCCCAAACAGCTCTAGATGCCTGTGTTTAGACAACTGATTTGAGACATCTGTCTCCGCTGACAGAAGCTTAGATGCTCATTCACTAAATATAGACTCCTAAATCTAAACCAACAAAAGAATCCCACTCAAAATGTCATGGCAATCAGTGTTTACTTTAGCTGTTAAATGGTTAATGAATGTCTGAGACAGAGAATCAGCAAAGTCACAAAACTAGCGGCACATTGAATTTATAAACAAAAAAATCTTCTACTGTAAATAAAAACAGGTCTTGGTAAATAAATCAAAAATGTCAGACCTTTTGAACCAAGTCTTAGGCATCACTGACTCAAATTCTATACTGCTTCACAACTCACAAAATAACATCAACAAGAATCTGCAGATACTTTATATGTATAAGAAAACTTGCCTTTTGGGTAATTCTTTCACTTAAAGTGCTGAAAATTTGAGAGGAAATCAGGATGTCAATTATTACAGGATTTGGGGTAAAATTAGTTTGTGGATTTATCTATTTCTTGAATCACATTTTTTTCTTAATAAAAAATGTTCTTATTTAGATGATCTTGGTAGAGGGTAAAAGTTCTTGACCAGATGCTGCTTGTCTTGCTTCAGTTCACTTAAATAGTGTAAGTACACAGTAAATAACTGCACTTAGGAGTGAGGGGGAATCATACCAGATATTTCACCTTTTCTTCATTGTCCCTCCCAAACTATACTGGGTGAAGACAAACATTTCAGCTGAAAGAAGTAAAGTGTGTTGCTTCAAAATTTTATTTATCATACAGTTTGGTGTCTTTTCTATTTGTTATTTGTTGTTTGATATAGTAAGAGGAACCAGGAAAACCTGAGGCTGTTTTAAACACTGTGGAATTAATGTAATTCCCTACTTAAAGAAGGCATGACCTTAGTACAGAAGATAAGACAGATAATGGCAAGAAGGATAGGGCATCCACTTGGTGGTAGTATTTGAGGGTCATTCCAGCTCCTCAATATATAAAAGCCTTATTTTATTTTGTTTTGTTTTTCAGGAATGATTAGATGAAGGGAAAGCAGTAGAGTGAGAAAGGAGGCAGGAAGTGGAGTAGGTTAGAAGAGAAGAGGGAAGGGATCTTTGCATCATTTTCCTTCAGGCTACTTGGCAGTCTTTTGTTTAGGGCTTTTTTTTTCAGATTCGCAGTAAAGCAAAAAGTACTTTGCAGGAGTTTGCTTCTTTCATAACAGTATCAGTGAACTTTGAACATCTCTCTCCACCATCTTGCCATTGAATCCTCATACTTCCCTGTAGTTTGTGGAAGCATCAAAGGAATGGTTGCAGCATTGCTCTTACTTTTCTCCATAATGCTTCAACCAGAAATTATCTGGCTTTCTCCCTATCTTGTTTTGGAAAGGAGTGTGCAATTGGGACAAAATTATTAGCAGTAACAGTCCAGTAGTCTATTTTACTTAGGGTATCTTTGTCTCCACCTTTTTTTTTTTCTTCAAAAGCTTGAAGACCCTGAGAAGTTACAACAATTATCACTGAAGGTCTGATCCCTGTTAGATGGAACCTCTCTGTGTTTCAGTATTGGGCTCCCCTCTTACAAGACAGTGTTTGCTTGGAAAGCTGCTCTGAGAAATCTGCTGTGATACAGATAAGGTATCAAAATAATATAGATGTAGATATTTCCACTCAGCCAGGAATACTGTACTTGCATGGTTAATTTGCACGTCTTCCAAACAAGAGTGCCACATCAAATTGCACTGTCTTGCTGAAAGTATATTCCTATAGGAGTAGCAGCTCTTTGCAATGCTTGTAACAATGGATAATTATTTAATTGATTTTCCCACTTTGGTGGGCATTACAGACAACAATGTCAGTCACAATGTATTCAGGAGAAAAAATCATAAGGAGGATGATAAGGTGTAAGAAGGGTAAACTTATAGTCAGATTAGGATACCTGAAAGTTTACGAGTCTAGTCTGCAGAGAAAGAGAGATTTACTTCTTTTCTATTAAGATGTGTTGGACACTGCCATACTTTTGTTTCACTTATATTTCATCCATTTTTCTCTCTGGATGTGTGAGAAAACTTACGGTGACCTGATAAATAAAATAATGATGCATTGATCTCCTATAATTGCTTGTCTTCTGTGAATGTTACAAGTCTTGCTATTTTTTTATTCAGGGAAATGATGCTGTGTTTTGCTGAGATGAGGCTGTATGATATGTACTGACAGAAAGGGTCGTATCTACCTGGATCAGAATAATATTCAAGATGGAAGGTTATGTTCAAATGAACCTATATAACTGTCTAACTGTATTAACATTCTCCTTCAGCCACGATTGTTCTAATGAGGAATGCAAACATTATTTTAAATTGTATGTAATATATATTACAAGATATCGTTATTATCCAGATTAATGCTTTCTACTCTATTAAATAAGCTGAACCATATTCCAGGCAAGTTAATGCTTATATATCCTATGAAACGGATTGAATCCTTCTCCTGTTTTTCTAAGCCCAGTGTATGTAGCAAGAAGCTAAATCATTTTCTGGCTTTTGCAGGTTGCTAGTAGCTCCTGAAGATTTTCAAAACATAAAGAAAGGGACATCTGGGCCTTGAAGTTGCTAGTACTCAGAAAGTAGTGGGAGTTTCAGAAGTATAAGTGGTTGCAAAGAGACTTACAAAGTTTGCAAGAGTTTGCAAGAGTTTACACTCTTAATAACTCCTATTTTTCTCTTGTTCATTTGATTGTTTTTATTAACTTTCCAATCTCCTGGCTCCCAAGTATGAAACTGATTAGTGACCTGGCCTTACAAGTTTATGCCCTTAAGACAGCATTTCCAGTAACACTGATCTTCTAGTACTTTCTAGCAAGCCTCACTGATAGCTTTATGTTAATTTTAATGAGGTCTAAAGCCACAAATCCAAAATTCTTTGCTTCTGTATTATTTTAGATCTGAATCTCCTTGAGATTATTTTTTTCCTTTGCTCCCATTGGCAGATGAGTGAATATCCCTTCGAAGCAAGCAAAGCACATAATTACTCACATGAAAAGCAAGCTCTTTGGGAGAATTCTCAGCTAAACCTACCCCTTAGAGAAAAATAGGAAGGGCACTGGAAATTAGATAAGCTGCACTTCAGACATGAACAAACACATTTATCAGATAATTAGTAGATACTTTTCTATGTCTTTCTGGCACCAAGATCCAAAAGCAGTGCTAAGGCAGGTAAGCTCATCTGCTGAGAAAAGCCCTGTGGCTGCAACCGACTGCTAACTTGAGAGGGAGAAATGTCCTCTATTGTAACTCCTTGCATGCTTCAGACACCCAGTGTTCTTTGTTGTGAGTTTTCAGCCAGTGTGACCTATTCTTCTCCCATAAACTGGAAGGCAAGAATTCTCACATCCAGAGAAAGAGCAGCCCCCTGTGAACTGTCTGCCTCTCACAGGGGAGAAACCCCACCTTAAAAAACCTGAGTGAGGTATTTTGGGCAGAGTGAGGTGAGGCAGCAGAGATGCTGAGCAAAATTATCCAGAAATAATTTCTAGGTCTAATTTCTTCTTAGAAATAGGAACTGGATATGCTATCTACAGACAGGCTCAACACTTATTTTGGCAGAAGCTGGTGTATCAGCTAATTTACTGCTGAGATGGATGGCTCCAAAAAGTTTGCAGTGATTTCTGGAGGCCCCCAGATTTCTTTCTGGACCACAAGGAACCTTTAGAAGGAAGTCCTGTAATGCTTTTTTAAGGAGAGAGAACAGCTAATTTGTTCCTAATGATGGGAATGTCCTGACAGGCAGAGTAGATAATGAAAGTGATGTTGTGTACTCTTTCCCAATAATTAAAACATATTGCAAAGTCGTTGTGATTTCTGTGTTCATGCAGGTATATGGGTGTACATATAGATGTGCATTTATATATATATGGAATACATATGAGAAAGCCTAGTCACCTGCTTTCATAAATTAGAGAACGATCCTTTTAATTATCAAATGTGCTAAAGTATTGCACTAGTAAGTGACAGAACAATCTGATGTTTTCATTCAATAAATAAAGCATTCCAGCCTAGTCAATATTATTGTGATTAATTTTCTTTTTCCAAATACAAAGCACTAGTGATATATCAAGGAACAAGGTTATGAAATAGTCTTGGAATTGTTCTTCCCACAGTGAGTTATATGCTTGTAAAAATTTATTAAAAACATTTCTCATGGGTCAAAATAATAAACCACAATCTTCTAAAAATTTTAACATGATCTCCAATGTTACTGGCTTTTTCCTCTGAACCTCTCTGCATCTGCATATATATTTGTCAACATGCACATTATATAATATATAGAATACATGATTACCTCATAGCAGACAGCTATAAGGGGGTTTTTGACATATGAAATTAAATACTTTCCATAAGCACAGGTACAATATTTTTTAAAACATTCCAATAATAAATTTTATTTTTATTGTAATTCACAACAAACACTGTGTTTAAGGGGTAAGCATTTCAAGAGTAATGGTGATACCTTTTTCCCAACTAGTTTTATGATACACACTCACCATACTATGTATAGTGTACTGTGATGGAAAGGACTATGTCATATATTAAGCTGCAAACTTTCCTCCAAACTGCCTTAGAAATATATTTAGTCATTTGACAAAATTTTAAATATCTCAGTGTGTCTGATTTTAGTCTTCTGTTATAAGAAAATTGCCAATCACAGGTTGCACAAAAATGAGGGACGGTTGTAATTTTGGCACTGCTGCCAAGAATAATTTCCTCCAGAAAGCAACTTTCAAGTGTCTTTGTTTCATAAGTTGTGCATTAAATGAAACTTTTTAATTCTCAAGCACTAGAATCTATCTCATGTGTGCTGCTGCGGTTTCAACAGCTATATAGGAAACACAATAAAACTATTTTGCTCAAAGGGAATTAAATTCATTAACGTTTGTAAGACATTCTGAGAGCCACAAACAGAAAGTGGTATGTGGGTGTCCATGTATGAAGGCAATGAATAGTACTCTAGTTGTGTGGCTTTATAGATAATATAACATGGAACTACTTTAGTCAGACCAATCAAAGAAATAAGGATTATTTAGAATGTTATGGAAAGTTTAATGTTGTTGGGAGAGACCCATTAACTTCTTTACATGCATCTATACAGCAGTTTTAGTGGATAATTTCTTTATTCTGCATTTTTATTTTCATTTTGGAAGTGAGATCACAAGATTTTATAAAATACCTACATCTAAATCTCTATTCAAAGTGGTATTTGTTTAATGTAAAGTTATCTCTCTGAAAGCTAGACACCTAAATGCACTAGTCATTTATATTTTCTCTATAATCAGCAGAGAGAAACATGCATCTCCTGAGGGCAGTTCTTCCTTGGTATACATCAAAACTAGGTGGGATAAAACACCCTCTGGAGATGTCTATCTGCATCCATTAACCCTAGAGGGAGCCTATTTTAGATTAGCTTTATCTATCTAGAAGTTAAAGATCTAACGGAGCTAAGATTCTCCCTTACTGCTTCATTAATGAAAGATGCTGCCAACCCCTCCAATACATTAAAAAAAAAAAAAAAAAAAAAAAAAGAGGGAATGAGACTCTAGCCCTACTAAAATCAGTGACTCCACAAAATTCAGCAAGCCCAGCACTTCTGCTGCCAGTTTCAAGTCTGTTTATGTGTGTGCAAAATACCCAACTTCAATCCAGTCTTTCTCCCCCTTGAATAAAGGTTGTGATTGTGTAAAGTTATTTGACCACCACAGCACGCTTCTGCAGCTGCAACATACTAATTCTAGGCAGTGGTATAATCTGTGTAATGTTTGACTTTACTAAAGTGAGCATTTTATTTACTGCATTTAATTCTTTGGTTATACAGTTCAAGCAAATTCCTAAATATTTCATGCTTTTGTTCAGGTATGTAAAATACTGATAGTATTGCAAGAGAAGGCAAGAGTAGAAATGGTAGGCAAATAGAGATAACTGTGGCTATCTTTAAGCAGAGACTGGGCATGAGTAGAAAATGGCATCTGCTCTGCTGCAGTAAAAAAATGAATGTTACCACCCTATGTATGAAAAAAAGTAAGTTATTTGTTCCTTATCCTAAAGCTGACAAATTCAGTTGTGCCTGTGCTACTGAGGAACTTTGGGCAGGTCCACAGACCAATGGAAACTGCTTTGCTTTCTAAAAACCTGCATCTGTGAAGGGTGGTAGTGACTGTGAGCAGGAGCAGACAGCCTTGACTGACTTAAGGATGTCACAGACAAGTTGGACAAACAGCAGGAGTTAACAGACTTTTACAGTAGCAGCTTCTCTATCTGATTTCTAGAGAAATATTTATGCCTTTACACATTTAGCCAGAATAGATCACTTCTTATATTAAAAGATATCTCTAAAATGGGAAATATTCTTGAAACACAGTAAATAGCAATGTCAGATGAAACATGAATTAATAATAATAAGTTTAGAGAAGAAAGTAAATACCAACCTCAAGAAAAAATTGCCACAGGAAGAGGTACACCCAGTATTTCCAAAGAAAGAAATTATCCTGTAATGTGCACTGATTTTGATAGTTCATTAGCTGTGCAATAGATATCAAGATATGTACAGCTTTGAACACAGACAAATACAGACTTCCTTTACTTTCATGCTATTCTTTCAAATAGAAATAAAGGCACAATAAAAAAATTAGGTAAGGAACTCTTAGTTTTGGAGCCTGACCCCACTGTTGGTTACTGGCTACTCATTCCCTTTCTTCAGCCCCAGGATGACTCATTGAAAATCTTTGGAACACGCATCTATCATGTTCTAACGCATCAATTATTCAATATATGGTTATCCTTAGTCAGTCAATGCATCCTTTAATCAGTGTTTTAGAAGTTTCCTGAACCAGCTGCTTTGTTGAGTTTTTCAATAGATACAACATGTCATACCATCCAGGCAAGCCTTGATGAAGCTGTAGGTAGCTGCTTGTAAAAGGTATACATGTATTTGTGACACAAACATCTAGGCCGATAACATCAAGCACTGGATGACCTTCCAAGTGGTGGTACCAGTTCCATCTATCCTTAAGCAAGCTGAAGTTCATAACCACTCTGTATATTTTAGATTTATACTTCCTAAAGCAATAAAAACTGTTACTATCTTAATGTGACAAACACATTAAGAACAAACTTAGTGCCTGAAAGGAAATTGAGAGCAGGCATATAGTTACTGTAATTTCTATGGGTGCTTTATTAGGTAGGAAAACCTCACTTTTTACTATTTGCAACTGCTGGGAAATCTCAGTAGCAGGGGGTTCATATTGTGTTTTTTGAGCTGATTTACCCTTTTTTTATCAAAGTGCACCCATCTTGTCTTTAAGCAATACCAATGATAACCCTCAATTTTGGTGGTGGTATTTACTTTCCATCCTCCTCCTAAACTGGATGCTCTGAGAAATCCAGGGTAGTTATAAGAGTCCCTTTTTGCTTCTTTTGTATGGACCTTGTGAGGCTCTTTAACAGCCTATGCTCCTCAGCAGCAGATTGCACGGGGTCAGGAGGGTCAGGATGATTTGCGAGCTCTTCCTTGTGTGACAAGTTAGTTTTAGCTGCAAATACACTCAAATACAGTATTACGCCTTGATGGCTTTCCAAAGTTGTTCTGCCCCCACAACCTGAAGAAGATGGATTGCTCATGATCTGTGTGTAAGATGCTGCTGCTGTAGTCTGTCTTTAGCTCCAGCTCACATATCTCACCTCTGGGCAACAGCACTGTGTAATTGATGTTCAGTATGCCTCAAGGGGTTAAAAGATTAATGCACCACAAAGGTATCCTGTAAGCTGCAGTTTTGAGGAGATAGACTCCAATCCGCAGTATTAGGTTTCATTAGGAGGTTAAAATAGAAGTTGCACCAGAATGTGTATTTGGCCAGCAACTGTAAATAGTTGAATGGAGTCATACCATACCTTTCTGAAGGTTTTTGTTGTTTGGGTATATGATTTCACCATAATAACCACTGAGTAGGATTATATTTGACACCAACATTTTCTTCAATAACGTAATGAATCAATATACAAAAATGGTTATTGTTTTAAGAATTTCAAAACTATTTATGTAATTGAAAGAATTTATAAACATGACTGAATCATGAAGCTCTTATTTCCCTGCTTAGATTATACTGATTTATATGAAGCCTTATGACTTCAGTAAGAAGTTGCAAATGTCCAGAGCAGAAAATAATCACATCCAAGAGCACATATACTTGTATACACACATATACAAAAATATGTACATATCCTCTTGCCCTCATTTCTAATTTTTTTCTAAAAATGATTAGCTCGGCGAACATTCTGTCAAGGACACTCATAATAGACAGATAAAGTGTTATTGCAGTGATTGTATGGAGAGCTGAGTAACATTAAACTTTGAATTTGAATGTACTTTTTCCCAGTAACAAGCTTAGATTTCATATCTGATTCAGGCTTAACAATAGCAGTATAAGGCAAAAGAGAAAAAAACCTTTTATGTATATTCTGTTTAAATTAAGTGTTCTGCTTTTTAAATTAGATGTGTAGAAGTTATTTCACTGAAGCTGGAAATTAAGTTCATTGAAAGCATTTGGCCATTAGCATAAATATCATA
Organism: Corvus cornix cornix; assembly: GCF_000738735.6. Classification (NCBI taxonomy): domain Eukaryota; kingdom Metazoa; phylum Chordata; class Aves; order Passeriformes; family Corvidae; genus Corvus; species Corvus cornix. The sequence goes on along the minus strand of NC_046333.1, from coordinate 90,872,403 downwards.
GAGGATGATACAAAAAAACCCGTTAAGAAATGGCATGACCTGAATAAGCCATTAATATTAAAGCTGCAGTTTGGCAGATACTTAAACAATAGTGAACATCACCCTTCTGGCCTGTCTCACTGGAGAAGTCTTCAATAGAAAAAGTGGTTTTGGTCTCATCTGAATCCAGACTCAATTCTAACTACTTATATATAACAATAATGTGGTCGTATACAGTATAATGTATTCGGCATTCTCAGGGAAGTTCAAAAGGCTGTTTTAGAATAGGTGTTCCTGGCCTCCAGCCTAAGAAATTGAAGCAAAGAGTGTGTCACATGCTGGATTAGACCCCACTGATTAGCTCCCAGATTGCCCAATAGGTTTGTCCCACTCTGTTTCTGCTACGGATCTGCAGACATAATCCTCATTTATGTCAGTGTTTGGTCTGGTTGTAGGCTATTAAATGCTCATACAATCCAAAGATTGGGGAAAAATTTGTCAGTTTGAACTGCAAGGAGCTCCTGATTCTTTTTAGTATTTACCAAAAATGAACAGAGGTGGAACAAAAAAGAGCAGTCCACCTGTGCATAAGAAAAATGAAGATAACAATTAGCATTCAAAAGGTGCTATGTTTGTAGTGAATCACTGGAAACACCTTTTTCCTGTTTTTTGTGCAAGACAGTGGAATGAGAAGACCACATTTGCCTCTTCTTGAGATGCCTTGAAAATCTTGTTTAAAAATTCTTCTCAATAAGTGAATGAAATGCAAGGGCTTAGAGAAATGGAGTAGCAACCTTAAGAAAAAATAATTGGGTTGAAAACAGAAGCAAAGAATAGACAATGGGGAAAAGTGTAGAGACTGTAGTATATAAAAGAGACACCCAGAAAAATAAAACCCCAGCATACTGTGACATATGCAGTGCTTAGCATATCTATTTGTGTTGAAATGTTGCTGATATAACTTTCCATGCATCTAGAATGTATTTATTTTTGCGAATGTATAAGTTCTTCACAGAAATCTTCTGGTATGGAGGTTCCAGAGAGGTTGCCATTGCCCACGTAAGTATGGAAGTATGATGGCCCCTCTCAAGTTGACTCAGCTTCCACATATGAGCTATGACAAACCAGCTTTCAAGCCTCTGGAAATCATGAAGTTCACAAGTCTCCAAACATCACATGGTTTGACCATGTCAAAACCAAGATGTGCTGCTTTGTGGAAACGAGGCGGCAATCATGTAACAAGTTGCTGGAAACAATGGTAATTACACAGTAAGTTAATTATGCAATTATCAGGAGATAAAGTGCCGGTGGTAATGTGAATCATATCACCACTACAATGCCAAGGGATATTGCAATCTGGAGTTGACTGGTGTTAGCATTAAAAAGGCATCAGAATAAAAGAGTCTGAGGGCACAAACTGTGGGTATACCACAAAGAGGTGAGAATCCCAACACAAGGACAAAGGGGAATCTCTTTGAGACCACAAGTATTTGCCAATCTTGTCACACGGTTTGCAAAACATATTTTAAAGGCATCATTTGGTTTGAATTACAGGCTACAAACTACACAGACAATGCATAAGTCAACCTTCATATTATTAGTTAGTGCCTGACTTTTTCGAGCTTATCTTATCTTATGTTATCTTATCTTGTTTTTTCTTTTAAATTTTATTTGTTCTTATTCTAAGAATCCATCCTACCTTGCACATAAAATTGTACATTCATGTGACATCACCCAAGGGATTAAAAACATAGACCTTAATTGGTTAAAAGAAACTAAATTTTCTTCAGAGTTTAGTTTGAATGAGATGTTTGAGAAACCCTTAACAGACACCTTGTTCATAAGGCACTTGTGCTGGAACAAATAGACCATAATTCTGTAAGTCCTAGAACCACATGAAGCTTTTGCAAAAAACCCTGAAAACGATAAAAACTGAATTCAGTATACAAAGTATCAAGTTCATAGTACAGCCTGAACACTTCTGCTGCAGTTGCCACAGGTTTTGCACAAATTCAGCTGTACTTCGGAGTGAAATGAAATAATAAGTATTATAGTATTTGCTTCCCTTATCTTTGGTCTGATAAAGTTTATATGGCAAAGTGCATTGAGGGCTGTTTATTCCTATGGGTAGTGCCCAACCTTGCCTGGGGCCTGTAGGCATGTTTAAAAACAAGCAGTAATTAAATTAAATTATATATTATATTAGCAGTGAAATAAAAATATATTGTTAAAAATTTCAAATTTAATCTCTTGGGTATTTTGGGGTGATTTTACAGGAGAGCCTTCTGAGAACTAGCAAACCTTTGCCATCCATTGCTGCAGTGCAGAGGGGGAGAGAGTTGGTTTTTGAAGAAAGCATCACTCTGGAGGCTCTGGGAATTGGAGCAGCTCTAAGGTCTGCAGCTGGAGGCTGAATGAGTGCAGAAGGAGCTGGAAGAGATGAAAGGGAGCTCAACATGGGCAGCGAAGCAGCTCAAGGACGAAAAGCATCACCATGACTTTTAGCAACATCTGGGAGGAAGTGGGAAAAGCTAGAGGAAGTTGGAGGGTATTAGAAAGTTCTAGTTGAGAAGGAAGAGGCACTAAATGAAAAAAAATCACTCTAAGGTGAGGAGAGCATACCAGGTTGTTTATTCTTAGACCAGCAATGAACACAGCAGTAGTGCTGTCACTGATCCCTTTGGCATCAAAATGTTACAGCAGCAATGAGAACAAAACTACTTGTCAGGCTAGAAACAAAACAGAGGACACAACAAAATCTTTCATTCCTGTCTCTAGAGTTGCAAAACTATTTTGTTAATATTTTATTGTTATTAGTCATAAGTACAGCAAGGGAGCTATTACAAGTGAAACACTAGAACAGACTGAGCTGACAGTAAGCTGAAACATGCCTAGGGCAACCAACTTCTTTTTTTAGTGCTGTGACTTTCTAGCTTCTGCTTGTGATGAATAATGTGTCAAAAGAATCCCTAAACTCATTTAATGATTACCAAGGTTACTGAACAAGTGAGCTGAAAAAAAGTCCAGTTTTGGGGTGACTATTTGAAAATTGCTATTTTTCTTTTGTTAGAACATCCGTGTTAACCTGTTCTTTCAGATCTCTAATTCAGCTGTTGCCTATACTTTTCCCAATGAGTCTGAGCTTCCAGCAAGAAGGGTGCCTGTAATTGGAAAACTCAGTCCTGTGAGTTTTTCTGTGATTGTCAATAAACCTCTTTCCCCACCATTACTCAATTTGTGTTCTGTTACAAGTTGAGTAAACCGCAGATTCTGACTCCAGATGGGGAAAGAGTGGTGCTAAGAGCTGTCCAGTTTAGGCACTGGTGGAAAGTCTGTGTAGATAGATGTCCTTACTTCATAAAGAAAGGCTGGGAGAGTTGGGATTGTTTGGCCTGGCAGAGAGAAGGCTCAGGGAAGACCTGATTGTGGCCTTTCAGTACTTAAAGGGGCTTAGAAGAGAGAAGCAGACAAACTTTGTAGTAGTGCCTGTTGAAAAAGGAGAAGGGGTAATGGTTTTAAACTGAAAAAAGATGGATTTAGATTTGACATAATGAGGAAATTCTTTACTGTGAGGGTGGTGAAACACTGGAATGGGTTGCTTGGAGATGTGGATGCCTCACCCCTGGAAATGTTCAAGGCCAGATTGGATGAGGCTTTGAGCAGCCTGGTCCAGTGAAAGGTGTCCCTGCCCACAGCAGGAGGATTGGAACCAGATGACCTTTAGAGGTCACTTCCAACCCAGGCTATTCTATGATTCTGTGATAGGCATAGGGACTATGAATTAAACAGATTTGGGAAAGCTAATCTGAGACTCATCCTGGTGACTGAAGGCCAGGTATCTGAAGACAAGAGCAATTCAAAATTTTTTCCAGGCTGTGTCTGAGTTTGTTGTGAGCTTTAGCCCATGTGTCTATATGAACTGTAAACTTTCAGTTTTCCTACGCTTTTACTTTCATTTTTAGATCCTTGAGTTAGTTGGAAGTGGAGTTACATGCACTAAAACATTTTGGAAACCAAGAGCTCCTGCATTTCATCTGAAAAAGGACTACAGAAATTTGTATTGTCCGGTTACTCTGCCTAACCTCATAAAATATAGTCTCTCTCCTTACAGAGATTGCCTTACTAATTTCTTTTGACATGATATAATCTTAAACCAATTACAAGAAGTCCTTATAAAGTTTTATTTATCACCTTTATTTTGCTGTTGTGAGGAAAGCAACTGACAGACCACAGCTCCCCAATTCTTCTGGTGTTACTGCACACATAGGAAGGAGTTGCACTTGCTTTCCAGATCATTTTGGGACATGTTGCTTTCATACTTCACTGCAGTTACTCCTGTCTTCTGAATGTTGTTACTTGAAGGGAGGAGCAGGCTAACATTAGGGGATAAATGACTTTTAAAAATGAATAAGCAGCACAGACTTGATGTTTGCTTGATAAGGATGGGATATGTTTTTTTCCATTTGGAGGAGCTGCTCTCAGTTTAATCCATCACCTTCTACAAGCTTTGAAGAACAAATAGATGTGGATATGCTCCTGTGTTTTCACTGCTGTGAATATTATCACACAGTAGAGTTCTTGTGAGGACTAAAAAGGACTTTTCTGTGCAGAGTGAATATTGGTTTCTGCATCTGACAGCACCGTGCTTGAAGAAAAGATTAAACTGTTCTCCAGAAACTGAAGACATTTGATGAAGATATTCTGTGTGTTACTGCAAATAATGAGCTACTTTCATAAAATGAAATAAGAAAATCATTAATTGTTAATTTAAGAAATGATCAAAAGTAGAAAAATGAAAAATCTATTAGGCTTGTTTTTGTATTGCATAATTTTTCAGAAGGAATTAGCAAATAAATTTATATTTTTGTTTTTCTGATTGAATTTTTATGAAAGCCATTTTCAAATTTTATGAAAAATACAAACTCTAAATCACTCATATCTAGGAAGAAACTGCTGATGACAATTTCTTCCAAGTGAGGTAGCTTTTACTCATTTGTTCTGGTCACCCAAAGGTACAGAAAAATCCATAGTTTTAGAAAATACTGAGTTTTTATTGCCCAGTTGAGTTAGAAAAGGGAGAAGAACAGAAATCTTCAGTGAATAAAGTCATATAGGCACAGCAATCTTAAATCCATTCCATGTGATTCAGCATGGAAACAGGTATGGGCAGCTGCTTTATTCTCACTAGTGCTCTCACTGTGTTGGTAGACCCTCACAAATGAGTCAACAAATTAGTCAGTGTTTACCACTTAAAAACATATTGCTCATCACTTCTGTTTTAGGAAAGGTTTGATTACATTTAATCCTTCTAATCTCTTGATTGTACAGAATTATTCTGAGGCTCATTACCTTCCTCCCCACTGAACTCAGACAACATGACACTATCTTGTTTTTCCTGTAATCAGGAGCTAATGGGGACTACACAAACTGCTCCCTTCACTCTACCCCATTCTTCTCCACCTCCCTCTGAGGCAATCAAACTGTGTAATCATTAGAGAGACTAATCGAGACAACAGGATTAAGATCCAGAAGCTCACTGTAAGCCTCCACTGAATAGTTATCTCTAAATAGAAGCATGAGTAAGTCAGAAGTTCTCTAAGAAAATCATAGATCTAGTGGGAAAGAAAGATGTAAGCTTAGTTTTTGCCGATTGCATGAGGCTGTGTGGGAGGCTTCAGCTGCAGTGCAGACAGCAGGTGCATTTCCTTTTTTGAAGGATACGTGCTCTTTTAAAAAATCTATCGTCATTTATATTTGGTAGTTGTTTTTCCCTGTGTTTCTCAGCTGTTTCATAGCATTCATTTCTATGTAAGAATTCTTTCTGTGTGTGCATGCAGGGATGGTCTGGAAGTCAGCTTTCATGTATGTGAGTGCTTATTTGGCAGAAGATGTCTCAGAACCTGAAGTGTAAAGTGTATTAGAAATATTCAAAAGCTTTGTGACATGTAAGAAGTAATGTATATAGAGCACAACTTGGGAACAAAAGCATAATCAGCTCCTAGTTCTGTGTGTGTCTGAGAGAGTGCATCCATGTAGGAATGCTAGTCTTTATTAAAAATAATCATTAAGCATGAAGAGATGAGCTGTGCAAAAGAACAGAAGAAATAAAAGGGCAAAAATAAAGGATCCACAGAGGCTGGGGGAAAATAGCTTTCAGCTGTTCATTGTTAAAGATATTAGAACTAAATAGCAGTCTGGATTGTCACAACATCCTTATAAGCTTATTTATTTATTTACTTTCAAGAGAAGACGTGTTTATATTTGGCAGTGCTTCTAAAACTAAATAAACATGCAGCAATCTTTAAAAGAAGAGAAATTAAAGATATAATGTTGATCTTTATTTTTATTTTCATAGTCCACAGTTGCATGCATATACATTTATATACAAGTAGTTAATGCTCGAGAGAGGGAGGAAAAGCACAGCAGGTATTTGTGTGTCAGTTTGTGTGAGAATGTGAATGCAGGTAATCTGAATGAAAAATAAATTGGCTCTGTGTACAGCAGTTGGTAATGGACAGTGGTGAATGTATTGCCCAGCCACCAATTAAAAATGCAGATTTTTTTGGTTTTCTTTTCAATAATTAAGTGGTGATTTATTTAAAATCCTCTCATGGTATTTCAATACATTTGTTAATTTAGTGATAGGGTCTTTATTTCCTCATAGCATCAAATATTTTGCTGTGCACATCTGTGTCACAGATAATTTTGTCAATATACTACTTTTTCACTCATTTCAATAAATTTGTTACAGAAATAAGAAAAGGAAAGAGTGCCTGGGCTGTTAGGAAACTACAGAGTTGCTGTACTAACATGCATAGACACGAGAGAGTATTATAGGCTCTGCTGAGCATTCCTCAGAGGTGTTAACGACTTTAAGCCTGTCAAGAATGTCTCCAGCTTGTACAGCAAAGACAATTCAACAGTTTAATAAAAAGGTGTAACATTTCCTACAGGTGAGCTCAAGTGATCAAAGGCTATAATAGAGCTTTTGTTACTTCATTCAAAGAATGCATTCTGGAGTTTAACCTTTGCTTTTGATGTAATGTCATCTTTGAATGCTAACAGCCTTTTCTAGGAAGGATTAAGTTGTTTGAAGTGTTTTTTGGTCTTTATTTAGGACGTTTGAAAACTAAAGAAAGTGTGGAATAACGTGCTATAAATTATGGAAAGGCTTCAAACAGTAATATATAGAAGAATAAAACTCATGAAGGAGAAGGTCAGGACTGGACAGTTGAATTTGGTCAACTAGGTTTATGTTCAACGTGGATGTTTAGAGTTTATTCATATAAGAAAACCCTTTTAGCTGAGAATATTTGTGAAATGTCACCAATTGGTCTATCTCTGTGGATGTGGTACTTGCATTTCCATCCTGCAGTGGATAAACAATCAGCAGTAGATAACAACAGCAAAGCTGAAACTGTACAGGCCCAGAATCTCCTCTAACTGAAGGATGTTTCTGTTCTTGAGGCAGAGATATCTTATTTCCTCCTAACCCCTCACAGATTTCACCTGATTATGATAATATTACCAAGCCTCTGACTGTGGCTGCTGATGGCCTGTGCAAAATCATATTTGCTCTTGCGCTGACAAGGAATAGTTAAGAGTCTATGGTCACACTTTCAGCATCCCTGCAGATGCAAAGGTAGAAGCCATACCCTCACTGGATCATCCCAGTGTTCTTAATAAGCACTCTCACCTCCACTTTCTCCTCCTGAAAATGCAGCCCAGCAAGCAGAGCACCCAATTTCCATATGCTGTGCTGATACAGGGCAAAGCAGAGATACTGAAGAGTAATATGAGGCATGACTTTTAAATAAATTCAAATATGATGCTGTCTAAGATTTAGCAAAATATATAGAAAAAATGAACAAAAGTGACAGCAGAAAAGACATGCTTGTGCTTTGTTTCTGAGTAATGAGACCAGATAGACAAGGCTGAGTTATTCTAGTAGTTATTGCCAATTGATTGATTATCTGGGCCTGGAAATGCTAATATATCTCCATCCTCTGGCATAAGGTAGTTCAGGTTGTCTTTAGAAGCATCTGCCTTGACAAAGAAACCAGAACATTTGTGAGTGTTACAGAAGAGTTTTAGGCAAGGGTGAAAACTGGGGAAATTCAGAAACAGTTTCCACATTTTGAAGCAACAATTTGGGCTTGAGGCAGGCAATAATACTCCCAAATTACTGGAGCATGGTATACTTTCAAAGTCTGAAATAGAAGAGCATGGAAATAGGTAGGGAATTGGTACCTTTTAAAAAAAGTCCCCTTGCCTGATGTTTGTTTCTCCAACCTCCTCCCCACTGTGACTTTCCAACACTAGAGAACAGATGTGGATCCTAGGAAAACAACTTCAAGAGACTTGTTTCAGATTGCCAGAAACAACAGCATTGTGGCATGTTTTGAAGTTTAGAGTGAGGTTCACTCTCTCAAGTCGTTGCCTTCATCTCAGTTTTTCTCCAAAGTTGGCACTGGCATTTCAATTCAAGCTAGTAATCCTCTGGTTGTGTATCAATACCTGTCCATTGCCACAGCTCCAAAGTGCTTCATAAATAAGCAGTGGAATTTATTTGTGCCTTTGAAGTTTTTGCACACAAATGGAGCACAGATACTAGACTTAATTCACCACTGCAGTCTTGTGAGGGTGTAGGCAGCTGGGTCAGAACAATGCAAAAGTCTGCTGAAGTGCTGCCACGGTTGGAAGGTGCAGCATGGAGATGTTCCAAGAGAAGGTCACAAGTAAAATGCAGTCCTGTTCAGGTAATAGAACCCTTCACAAATGTGGCTTTTCAGTCCTCATTTCTTATGTGGCTTCTTTTTCCAGCCCTTGGGAAAAGTCTGTCTTTCCTCTTGGTAAGTATGATCTTCAAGGAAGGCCTTCAGACTCTGGGCTTTATCAGTCAATGCAGACTAGAAACAAGTGTCAGGAGGTCTGGAAGAGAGACGGGAGGGCAGTCTTCTTAATGGTGCCAGAATTACAAGGCTGCTCAGTTACATGCATTTTGTCTCTTGGGCTGACACCAAAGACAGATTAGATGAAGGGATCCAAAAGAATTATTCTGTGCATGCAAATGGTCTAAGTTGCTTATCCCATTTTCTCGGAGTGACAACGTGAAACTTTCTTGACCTATCTTAAATCAGACCATTGCCACATGTCTTTTGTGCAATATTTTTAAGGAAGGACACCAGAAGAAACATTTCAAGAGCAAAATGTAGGTTTATTTCAGGGAGCTGGAAATTTTGACACAATGGACATACTATAAATTAATATAGTCGTTATGTATACTATTTAAAGCATGTATATGTACCTATAGAAGAGCATAAGTAATTCAGCAATCTGTTCATCTGCTCAATAGCCTTTTAGGCAGCAAACTTTTTTGGGATTTTGTAGATGTTTGTTTTTCAGTGTAATGCATTTAATTTTTTTTTCCAGTTCTGTGATTTCATTAGTGTTCCTCTATTATTTAGATTGAAAATGACCTTCCTCAGTTTTGATACTGAATATGAATATTGGGCCCACTGCCTCAGACAAGAGCAGTAGAATTTCTAGAGGGAGGAAAGAGTTATACATGTAAGGAAAAAGAATCCCCATTTTAAGGTATGGGCATATGTAGACAGATAGTAACGTGAAATATATTTGTAACATCTCTGTGCACAGATTTATATAGTTTTCATAATAGATGGGAAAGATGAGAGAAAATCCTACATCTCCTGAAGACAGAGGTTGCAGGATATTCACTCTAAAAGACTTCTCCATACCTCTTTTTTCAACACCAGATGTATTACTTGCCAATACAGATACAGTGAATACTGAAGAATAAGCACCATACATACATAAACATATGTGAAAGGTCATGTGGTTCAAGGGAGGGAATCCTACCTCTGCAATTCTTAAAAAGTCTTGAACACTTTGATTTATAAGGCCTTGCCAGTGTATTATTTTATACCCTTTAGGATGCTCATTTTTTTATGTCCCAAATACTTCTTGCATAAAATACATCGGACAACTTATCCAAAAGTACCCAGTTGAAATTCTTGGTCTTTGAAGAAGCAAAATACAGTGTGTTCATTCTAGACACCACTTCATTTCCATTTCCGTAACTATTAGAGAAAATAGACTTCTACAGGATTAGAAATAAATTAACATTTTTATTGCTGTTAGCTATGATTCCAGTTTTTGGATAGTGCATGCTAACATGTGAGTTTTAGGACCACATATTTAAAATTTGTTTGTTTTCTCCTGGTAATAGTGACAAATCCATATAAATACTGCTCACATGAAAGAAATTATTTATGCCACACAACTTTCAGGAATTATGTTGTTTTAAATTGAGACATTGTTAGCCAGCATATGTAATGATTCATTTTTATGAGCTCTGTGTGTCTTTCATCACCAGTATAATTTTTTCCCCATTTTATTAAGAGTGGTCTTTTTTGAGAAGAGGCTGCTGATCCTGTGAAACTGTTTTAGAGAATAAAACAAAGACATATCTTGAGTGAATGTGTTCTTTATTTTATGAATAAATCCACGCTATAATTTTATTTATAGAAGCATCCATGAATACTAAGAAATGTTCACTTCTTTATATCTTTACTTATAGAGAAGTGGTTGATGTTTCCTACCAGACAATGAAAAATCCTGACAAATAATTGTAAAACTTCCTTGCTCAACCAACTATTTGCTGTTTTTACCACTGCTGATGAAAGAAATGGTGGTGTGTTATATTTAAATGTTTATTTCATATGTATCATGAAAATGAATGTTTTACTGTAATAGTTGACCTTAAACCATGCCACAGGGATGTTTTTTCCATAAATTCCTACTCTGTGGAAGAGTAAACGGTTTTATATTATGGAAATTCAGATAGCTACGCCTCCTGTAGAAAAGCAAATTAACTGACTGGAATGCTCCAAATTTTACACCAAATTATCATTTTATTGTCCTTTTCCCTAGTTCTGCTGGTCACACATTCTTTTTCATTCTATAGTGGAAATAAAGTGTAAATAGTAAAATATACTTGTTTACCAGACAAATCTGCCTACCTCTAACTGTATAATGCAAAAGGAATACTTAAAAAAACTTACTTAGTATCATGCAGTGCCTTATGATATTCCTAAGGCAGAGTGAGGCTGCTGCCTTTACTAACAACAAGAATGGTCAGGTTTGTTTTGTTTTACTTATAAATTGCAAAAAAATTGTAAAAACATTTTTTCTCTGAATTTGATTCTAAGGAAACCTATTGGAAAAATATATTTTGTTAGGGAGAGCTGGTGAGAGTTGCGGTGTATGTTCTTTGTCTTCATAGGAAAAAAAAACAGCTCAAAAATTTAAGTGCAAAGGTAGAATTAGAAAAATTAGAGTTCACTTTTTAAATTTTTAAAGCTATTAGAGGAAATAATTCTCTACACACATGTAGAAACTTTCTGGACAGGTATATTATTAAGGTGTGCAGACTCACATTTGAAATATTTTCTCATTGCTGTAATTCCAACTTCCCAAGGACTTCTCAAATGAATTCATTTCAATCTGAGGAGAAAACATGAAAAAAAAACCCAAACTGATTTTTTAGATTTTTGAAGTCCATGCTATCCAGGTAGCTACTTACATGTTTTCCTCCTCTGGTGCAGTTTAAGACTATTTCCTTCTATCCTGGCACTAGCTGCCTGGGAGAAGAGGCTGACCTTCACCTGGCTACAACCTCTTTGTGGGGTGGGGGTGATAAGGTTCCCCCCAAGCCTCCTTTTCTCTGAGTTAAACACCACCAGCTCCCTCAGGTGTTCCTCCCAGGACTTGTGCTCCAGACCCTTCACCGGCTTCATTACCTGCCTATGGACCTTTCTCAGCACGCTCATGTCCTTCCTGAACTGAGGTGCCCAGAACTGGACACAGCACTCAAGGGGCAGCCTCACAAGTGCCAAGTACAGAGGGAGAATCACTTTCCTAGACCTGCTGGCCACACTATTCCTGATACAGGCCAGGATGCCATTGGCCTTCTTGGCTACCTGGGTCAATTGTAGTGAAAAATTCCTTTATGTTATTAAAGAGCTGTTCCTCTGCAGGCTAATGCTAGATGCCGTCCTTAAACAATCCACCCACTAATTTATACATTAATGATAAACAGGATCTCTGATAAGGTTTGTGACATGCTTGGGATCTCCTAGGTTAAAAATCAAATATTGAAACTCAAAGTTTAAGAAGTGGTTTACAGATTAACAAATCTTTTGAGGTGTGTGTTTTTGCTCAGTATAAACTTTTTTTCTAACCTTTCCTAGTATACCTTTTGGAAAACAATAATCTGAAAGCAGACACCTATATACTGTTTTATCTCTTAGGGAAATTGAAGAAGGAGGCATTCCTTCAAGTTGGGTCACTCTAAGGAGCTTTTCATCATAGCTTCTCTTTGACAAAGTAAGGCAATTCTGGGCAATGTGAGGATAAGGGGAGATGAGACAGACTATAAAGCTTTTCACCTGGAGCAGAGGATTTTTTTCTCCCATAGTTGCGTCAAAACATGTTTTCAGCTTCTGTGATTTTTCCTAATCCTGTATGTTCCTTTCAGCTGTTTCAGCATGCAGGGCATGTTTACAGACGAGATAATGTAGGCAGGATCACTAGCTGGTTATAAGAGTTATTCATAGCTCTGTGCATAAGTAAGGATAAACAGAAGAGTTTATTTTCTTGACAAGATTCACTGTGTTGTAGTTAGATGGAGTAGGTTTAGTGTGTTGTCCTAATCCAGCTCTTACAAACAAGATATTTATTCAGCAAATCCCTCGCAGTGGATTAAAATCTTAATCTTTTGAGTCCCTTAGCGTGAAGATAAAATCACAAGCAGAGGCAATCTTGAAAATATTTCTTAGTGGTATATAAATATTTGAAAGGGAGTTTATCTATCTTAAAGCAAGATAAAAAATCTTACAGTATAAAAAAAATTGAACATGATGACAGAAAATACTTATTTGTGGGAAAAAATAACTAGTAAAAGTATGTATTAACAAGTTGTTCTCATACCTGAGTTATTAAGGGAGTCTTTCCAATTGAGATTTACAAAATAATATTCACTTAGGACTTTTAATAGGTCAAGAAGAGTAACTGACAACTCAGGGCAGCACTTCCTTGTATAGACAAATGATTAAACTAACCTTTGATCAAACTCATCTTTGTACACCAAATTCAGAGTCATCTTTACCTTTACAATGTCTTTAACAATTAGGTTCTCTCCTGATGAAATTTCTTCTTGTCTTTTTTTTTTTTAGGGAGGTGTTCTATCATTCTGCATGCTAGTAATAACATTATTGCTTTGTACTGAAGACCTTTTTTCTGTAGAAGCTTGCCAAAATGATTAGTTTAGGAGAATTGTTTTGAGACATATTTTAAAAAGTTTCAGCTATGTCAAAAAAAAAAGCTTTCCCCTGAGAACAAGTGAATATTTTTTTCTGTAAATACCAATCTTAGTTATGCTCACACAATGAAGAGTGAAGATCGTGAAGATGAGGTGTAACTACAAGTATTCATTCAGATTTGGAGATAAAGGTTTGAGGTGCTAAGCCAGATAGTAGTCAGAAGCAAAGAGCAAAGTTGCCTTTGCCAAAGAAATCTCTTACTTTAAATCCAAATGAGACAATATCATATTTCAAGAAATAATCCATAATTCCAGAAATTATTTAAATATTGCTGGGTGCTAAGTTTCAAGCAGACCAAGAGAATATGCAACTGAGGTCCCAATGAAGCCAGTAGTAAAGACCATAGTAACAAACCCTGGCCAGTTTTTTTGGTGCATCAGAAAATCCTTCTTTCCAAAGTTAACTAGCCTCCTTTAGATTTTAACCTTGTCCGTACTGGTTACAAATAGTTGCTTGCTTTCCTTGTACAAATTCTAGACTAAGAGATTTGACCCTTTTCTCTTTTCTGTCTGTTGGTCTCTTATTCTCTCATCCAAGAAATGAAAAACCTCTTGATGTGCAGTTGGCAGTCTGGTAGATGATATAGCAGGGATACTGTGAGTAGCAAACCACTGCCTCAGAGGTGGCATGTGAATAATTGCTGTTGAGCTGCTGGAGTTGCCAATCTGGCACGCAGGATGGTGCCTGCTGAAGAGTGCAGCAGTGCTAGGAAAAGTCATCATTCCCTTCCGCGTCCTTTCTGTGTGCAGGGCTGGGACATTCCAGTACCCGTTAGGCTTTTTGTTCACTATCACTATCACTCATAAGCAGCTGTCACTTATCGTATTTTCCATCCTTTCAAGCATCAGATGTGGTACTACTGAATAGCTGCAGTGCATTGATTCTGGAGCGCTGGTTACGCTGGGTTGCTGAGTGACTATTAGCTGTGGCAGGTCGACAGACTTCTTCCCAGTAGTACTCCTAAGGGGGTCCTCAGTAAAAAGGCAGAATGATTTTTGAAGTTTCTTTTTCTATCTGTCTGCCAAGAGCTTCCAAAAATAACCCCTATTGCTCCTGCTATTAGAGCTGAGACTGGAGCTACGCACTTAGGGAGCATTCGCTGAGCTCAGCGTGGATCCTGGCGTTTCAAAGCCAGTGCTATTCCATGCGTAATTCAAGCAGAAAAGTACTTACACCCCTTGCCCTGCAGTGGGCCAGGCCAACTATCCTGATGAATTTACAGGCTTTAACGTTTCACAGCCACTTAACATTAAGCATGACTCCTTCTGACCCCCAGCCCTCCCAGGCTGCAAAACCAGGCCATTCAGTGCCTTACCTAATTGGTAAGGCAAGATAATAACGAGAGTAAAAGAGACACGAAGACAGATAATGCCTAAATGAACACAGGGGAGCTTAACCAGCAGGAATAAGAATAACTAAGATCTTGTGCCTATTGTTTGCATAACGTCCTGTTTTTATAAATGCAGCTTCTTATCAACACTTCAATCACACTTATAAATGCACAGAAAAGGATGAATGCAGATGCTTGTGACACAGTAGGGATGACTGCACAACACAGGTTGAGCTGCTTCATATCTTTCCAGAGCAAGGAGAAAAAGATCTTGCACACTTCTTTTTTTTTTTTGCCAAAGGCCTCAGTATAGGACTGCAGGTTTTTTTTTCTTTTTAATTACAAAAGTAGCAATTTAGCGACACAAAGGAAATAAAACTTCATCTTTGTACATCTAAATTTATTTTAAAACTGGCTCTGCAGAACCAAGGCCTCTACAATTTTTATAAAACTAATATTCTAGCCTTTTTTTGGATTCCTTAAAAGTGCTTATCAAGATGAATGAGAACAGTGGTGTGTAATTTCAAAAATGTAATTGCTTTTCTCTCTAGCTTTCTCTAAGCGTTTTCAAGGTCACCCATAAAAGGGGACAGATAAACCTACAATCCAAGTCTTCTCCTGGTGTTCCATGCCAGTGCATATTGCTCCCTGAACAAAAGTCTTGTAACTTCTTGAACTGTTCATTTCTACTTTTCCCCCT
Organism: Corvus cornix cornix; assembly: GCF_000738735.6. Lineage (NCBI taxonomy): Eukaryota > Metazoa > Chordata > Aves > Passeriformes > Corvidae > Corvus > Corvus cornix. The sequence continues at coordinate 90,856,991 of NC_046333.1, read as the reverse complement.
TCTCAAACAGAGTATGAAACTCCTACCAGTTTACATTAAACCTCTGAGGGACTGTGAAGCAAAGTATACTTGCATGAAGAACAGCTGCAAATGAATGAACACAATTTATTTCCCTCCTATCTGCCGTGTGTATCAATTCTGGTTTGCTTCCTCAGTCTCATGTGTAAAGAATGGGCCTGTTGAAAGAGGCTGCAAAATTTGAGCTTGTGCTCTCTGTGTGGTATCTTCAGGCCTGCTTTAGGATGTGCTTGCCTGCCAGTGAGTTTGTCCTCCCTTCTGCTTGGGCCACATTTGAGCACCTCCTATTTTCATTCTCACCCCAAGATTCTTCTCTGGAGGGTGTCAGGTAGGGGCAACACTGGTGCTGCACTGTTCTTATAACCACCCACAGACAGCTGAAAGGTTTCCTGGAACAGCATCCCTTGGTCTCCTACCAAATTGGACCTAACTGCCAGATCATGAGAATGCTGACAGGATGAAGTAAGAAAGGGAATATGTAGGTGCCACGGTGGGCATTCTTTGTGTGTGTAGAAAATGTGATAGAAGCATCCTATATATACTTACATGGCTTCATGCCATGTCTTTACTGGAGGTTGTGGTTCTAGAAGCTAGATCATTTTTCAAACCAAAGGGTTTTTCACCAAAGGAAATGGTGAAACTCCTCACAGGAAGAGAACACACCACCAGTATAAATCAAGATGATCCTCTTAAATAACTGTTGTGACTGTTTCAGCACTGGTTTCCTTGGCTCAAGAGGATTTGTAATATCTTAAAAGGGACATGAAGAATAATGTGCCAATATCTCCTCGGTACCTTTATATTGCAAATTAATGCTCACTCTGTTCTGACACTTTGGTTTTCGTGATAAAGCCCTGTAGGAAACCTGAAAAATTGTCTGGGAAAGCAGACTGGATAGAAATAGAGAAGTAGAAACAAAGTTGATTTTTTTCTATTAAGTTTGCTTTGGGGATTTACTTCTTTGATTGAAAGAAAATTTTCAGTCATATTTTTGTAGCCAGAATTTATACCTGATCAACTTTCATGATCACATGAAGGGTCCAGGAGGGTGAAGAGTACTGCTATCACTGAACATTACATCTCAGGTGGTAAAAGAAGACTCAGTACCCCATATTTTGTCAGCTCAGGTACCCTAGGCTATGCCCTTGACTGTGTAGAATATTATGTGCTGTTACCAGTTCTTGTATTGGTCACCCTTCTCCTACTTATCTTTTGATTCTGGATTTGCATGTGAGTTGTTATTTTCAGTGTCCTCGTGTCCAACAGAATAATGCATATGCACTCTTAAATAAAAAAAAGATTTTTTATTATTTCCTTTGGGACACACATGCACACACATCAAGCCAACAAAAACTTAAACAATATTACCTGGAAAGATACCCTATATTTGGTGTGCTGTCATGTAGAGATGCACGAAACCCAGAGATATTGCAGTAGCTCCCTGTTCTCTTGCTCTTACAGCGCATTAAATGTAGTTCATGTCGCCTGGTGTATGCTTGCAGACACTGTCTAGCTCTGCAGGGCACATGCATTTTCTGTTCAGCCATCTGCATGTCCATAACAAATGCTACAGCAAAAGTCTAACTATGTTACATTCAGTCATCAATTCCAACAACAAAATAAAAAGCATATTTCATTAACACATGTATCATTTCAGGATTGTCATTGGCTATTTTTTCTATCTTGCAGTGTATTCCCAGTTCCCCTCTGTGAGTCTTAAAAGTGCTAAATATTCTGCAACCTGGGTACATGCTTCTGTTATTGTGACTAACAAAGATATTCCAATGGAACTCCATTGACAAAAATGACATGTGGAGACAGGCAACTGGTAAGGGTTCTTCTGGAGAACTACTTGTTCCTAATTTAGTATCTCACTCTGATCTACCAGAAACCTGATTCATTAATCTTTGAGACATACTGGAAAATCCCATCTATTTTAATAACCACAAGAGAATAGAAATGGTTGAGGGTCCTGTGATTATGATTGATCTATGTTAGGTAATCTATGGAAGATACTCTATTAAATTATGTTGATCGACAGTATTTGAGTTTGTAATGTTCACTTAATTTTTTTAAGGGTTCCAAAGTCTGAATTGCTGTCGATTAGCATTGTTATAAATGAATATAAATATGTTCCACAAGCCGTAGCAAATTGAACTGTGAGATTTTTGTCAGTGAAGTTATTCCTAAATCAATTATTCATAAGTAGTTCAAATGATGATCAAGTTTAATGCAGTGCCTACTCAACAGAAGCAGGACAGCTATTGAGAAAGGCTTTGAAGAGCCAGTTTGCCTTGTTCCATGGTAATCTTAAATTGCTTCCTGGCCAAATAGCTCTGATTTTCTCTTATATTTCATTGGGTTTGCTTATGTGCCTTATATTTCATTTGCTGGCATAGATTTCAGTTATGGATTTTACTGAACTTGGCAAGGGAAGCCAAAATAATTCTCTTTCATTGTGACTGTAGCCAAGGGGATCCCTAGAAACGGAAACTGTCAATAATTTTTAGTATTGATTTTCACTTCCCTGGAAAGCTATTGCTCCTTCCAAATGGAGGAGATTTAGGGATCCCTGCAAGACAAGACCTTCATGGCTTGGTTTAGGTGTGGCAGTCAGCTACCCTTCACAAAACTCTTCAGCATTCAGTCTCAGTCAAGTCTCTATGATCAGAGTTTCAGAAAGCAGCATTAAGTTGTCCCTTCTCTGTCTCATGACAAACGCTGCAATGATAAAACAGTGCCAGTGGATCTCTGTGGGTAGCTGACAAAAAGATCAGTATCGTTGCAAGAAAAGAGGAAGGCATTGTTGTAGGTATCATCCACTCTATCTCTGGCCCTGTAGATGTGAGAAGCTCATCTGTTTTTTCTAAACTCCTGTTAGTAGATGAGGGGGATTTTTTAAGAACAGTGGGGGTTTCAGGGGATCTATTCAAGGTTGAACAGAGATTGGACTGTTTGCATTTCATGTATTTCAGAACATTCAAAGCTATTTACAATGCATGGAATTTCTTTCTTGTCCAGGACTGGAGAAAATTGAAATTTCCAATTCCTTTTAATCAGCAGGGCTGAAAAGTAGCTTTTGTCTGAGATGTTTCCCATGTATGTGAACCCTAAATAAAGAAGGAATGAGAAGACACCAATATTCTATCTCTTGGATATTTGTCTTCCTCCAAAATCAGATGACATAGTGCACCTTCAAAAGCCAAATTAATCAATTTAATTATGAGTACCTTGAGGGGTTTCATTCTATTAGAAAGAGTCTGCTTACATCATGCTTTTCCAAAATAATCCTATCAGTGCATTTACTCAAACAGATGAATCTTGAGCTGTCCTCTGGGCTTCAAAAAATATGTAATAACTTGCTGTAATAATATTAACAGAGAAGTGGGGAAAGGTTTAGTTACTAACACTACACAATCCACCTCAAACCTTGTTTTTTTAAAATATTTTTTCAAATCAGAAGCGTAATTTAAGGATAAGACATTGTTAGCTATCCTGCCTTGCTTGGGGCTTTGCTGCAGAGTGACAGGTCTTTCTTCCTCTGTAGACTGAATGCTCTAATTACACCTACTGCAAGTCAGAGCTACACTACTACAGCATCAGTGCAAATGTCAGATGTCTTTTCACTTTAAACTGTCTACTCTCTAATAACAGTGTCTTATTTCCAGGAAGAGTTTTTAGGAAATTTCTTTATATTTAGATACCCTTTATTTGTCTCCTTCATCTTTATGTCTCTAATTGTGTTCAATATCATATTTCTTTTCAGAGGTCTGAGCTCAGTGCTTTGAAAGTTTATATGTTAATTGCCAAGGTCAAAAGAAAGAGAAAACATGCTCTGATTGTTTAATGACAAGTGGTGTGATTTGAAACAGAAGTTTAATGGACTACTCCGTCTCTTAATAAAAAGTACTGTTTCAGGGATATTGAACATCTGCAACTTAATTCAAACCCAGTCAGTACAATACAACAGGTTTAAAAATATTTTTAACACTCTTTCTGTACAATTCAAAAGCTTAGTAAAAGCCTTTCAAGTAAGTTGGCCCTTTTTCAGAAAAGTCATCTATAATGCCACTCTTGCATATGCTTGTAAAGATCTGCTGTTTGATACCTGTTCTGCTCTGAAAAGCCAGTGTCCAAAGCACGAGTAGATTTCCTTGCCATTTCTTTGTCAAAGATGACAACTATCTTTGGTATATATAAGAGAATTGAAAATTGGCCTGTTATCATTTCTAAGAACCTGATCCTGTCTCCACTGAAATCAACAGTGATTTACAACACCTCAAGTAGAAGCAAGATCTGTATTGCTATACAACATTTTATTACATTACATAGTATTGAGCAAACTTTAAACACTGCATAGAATCACAGTGTCTTTGGCAGAACAAGAACATTTTTGATCATAGCTGATTCTCCCCTCATTTGATTCCTGCAAAACAAATTAATGCCGTTTCTTGACTTATTTGTATCTGGTTTCCAGTAATAGCTATGTTAAACCTATTTTAAACAGTACATAGATCACCCATAAGGTATTATCTTACATGTATCAGAGATGAGCAACTAAGTGGTGCAATTGCAACTGGATGTAGCATTTGGTTTCTTTAATAGACATATCATCAATCTGTTCACACAGGAACAGTATGGTTCAGTTTGAATACATGGCATTCAAGCTCCCTTAATAAAATTTTTCCTCTGTTCAGAGCAATAAATGTGCAAGAAAAGACCTTTTCTTGTCTATGTGTAGTATAAATTTATGTTAGAGGACCATACCTTTTTCATTTTATGTTCATGGCATCTAAGTCTAATGTCCAGAAAAAAACAAAATAGTTTGTTTATTGTGCTTATCCTTATCGGAGCTATGGCACAATGCCATGCTGCTGTTCCCTGCAACTGTCCTGCTTCTTTGGATTTCAGTTTCAAGTAATAATATTTGGAAAAAAAATTAAAGGAATTTTTTAAGAAAAAGGGACCATGCTCTTGGCTTTCAGCCTAAGCAAATATAAAATATATGGAGAATTCTGATATGTAAAAACCTTGTTTGATCTGGTGTTCCTTCTCCCCTATCTAATGCAGTAGATGAGCAGTCCCAAACCTCAAACAGCTGACAAATGCCTACCATTTATGCACAGTAGATGTTACTAAGCAGACAAGATCCATCTCTCACTGTCTTCTGATGCAGGTATGGCTTTGCAAATAAGTTGTTGCAACTTTCTTTCAAGAAAGAAGTAGCAAATAGAAAGAAAGAAAGAATCTGTGCCTGATTTCAAAGTTCTTATCTGTTCCTGATGGATGTACCAGTGTACATTTCTTCAGGAAAGAGTTCTTTTGGCATTGAGAGAGAAATGCATTGACCCACTCACAGCTCCCTGCATAACAGCCTTCTCTTATAAACTATTGTGTGAAAGTGACTTTCCAGTGGTTATGACATAGCTATAAAATATTTCTATTTTCCAGGATTTAAAGAAATGCAAATGCTTTTTTTTTTCTGTATTTCTCTCTACCTGCAGCCATGTATTCCTTGTGAAATGTCTGCTTACCTGCTAATGGAATCCTCAGGCTTATTTATTTCATTTTTTTTTCTACTGAAACTGAAGCTCCTTGGACAGTTACAAGCCTGTAATAGTGGGAAAAGGGTTCCTTATACATAACTGATTCACCTTGTCATTTTTGCAAGTAGCCAATAAATAGTGTAACACCAGTAATAAGCTAAAGGCATGTCAGTCAACACAGAAAGGGGTGGGGGTGTTTTTTGAGTGGGGAAGTTGCTTTTGAACTTCCAATTTATTTTCTTATTGCTGAGGAAGAATTCTCCTTTCCTGAATGTTTCGTAAATGCAAAATATATATATTTAAATTTATTTACTTCTTTCAAACAACAATGCATTTTTTGGCAAGTGAAAACCAGTTTATCTTTTTATCCTGAAGAAAATCTGCTTGGAGACAGCTTGACATATGCTTGTTGTAAGATGTTTCTTGCACATCATAGAAGCTGCATTCATTTGGTAGTCAAAGTAAAACAATGTTTCTGATTCAATTTGCAACTTCTCTAGAAAAAACATGAATAAATCCCCAATACTAAATGAGGAGTTCCACATTACAATAGTCTTGGCAGCAGCTCAGAATTCATGGTAGCAAAGTTCTTTTTGGCAAAATTAAATTGGGAAGAGATCAAGAGCTTTCCATTTTGAAAACAATTGTATATTTACAAAAAATTGTTATGTTTTTTCAGGTTTTTGTTAATCAATTCCACTGGTTGGCAATTTCTTGAAAGATTATTGTTCATTATCATTCTTAATTGGTCTTGCATAACTTTAAATAGACAACAGGAAGCCTAGTATTTAAAGAGAGGCAAGCTTCTCAGTGGTCAGTATCTTTAATTCTCTGAAACACAGGCAGGAGACATTTTACCTTCCTCTAATTTTTAATTTCCTAGAAAATATCAGTGATCAAAAATAAGTGGCTTGCAGCCATTTGCAGTCAAGAATTGAAAATTTAATTCTTACATTTTCATTTTTAGAAGTGGGAAATGCCATTATAATTCAGCTTAGAGTGGGCTTCCATTGACTGTCACATTCTTCCCAGCAACACTTGTCTTGAGCTGGGATAAGGCCCAAACACAAAACTAAACTCAGGGTTGATCTCACAAATCACTCTTATCTGAACAAGGAAATATTAAGTTCTGGACTTCTGGTCTGAGTCCTTTGTAATCTTTAAAATCAGAGGCAAGGAAAGTCATGACTTTCCATTTGGTATTGTGATTGTCAAAGCAGATAAGACTCATGCCAGCTGTTCATGGCTCAATTACAGTATTTGACTAGAAAGAATTTTCTCAGGAAGAAAAAAATATGAAAATTTTCTTCAGCACTTGTGGATGTCAAAGTTTAATGGTATTTAAATGCAGATTTTAAATCATATGTACTGGTGCTTAAACTGAAGCCATAAACACATGCATTAATGTTAAGAGTCAGGCCCAGAGTTGAATTAAAGAGTTAGGATATATACTGGAAGCTTAGCAGGGGGTTGGGATAATTGGTATTTTGTGGGGTTTATGTTTGGGTTTTTTTAAGAAACAAAACTGCTGTGTGCATATATTTATTATTCTCATATCTAATTGTAGACAATATTTAGGCCACAACTTCATAGCAGCAAATAAAGAAGACCTCTAAATGCTGGTATTGTTTTGATAGCAAATCCTAGGATGCTAATGTATTTTATAGGTATGAAATATTTCCTTGAGAAAACACCATGCAGCCCACCAGAGACTTTATATGTGAGTGAAAACTGTGGGAGCCACTGGAAGAGCGTGCCTTTACATTTTAAGTGGACAAACAGTTTCAGAGAAGAAAGCAGCTGGCAGAGAGATCCATGATCAGCTAACCTAAGCAGCAGCTCCACTGTGCCATTCTGGCATTTTAATTGTACTGTTATGTAATTTTTAAACAGCTGCATCATTATGCAAATATTTGGTAAAATGCACAGCCTTAGGTACCTTAGCAAACCACCAGGGCTTGTCTGCTGCTGGAACTGTTACCCTTAGTCTATCTGTCCTATAATGATTAAACATAATGTAAGAAATTTAGTGGTTCAGGCCAAATAATTGCTACAGAAGGTCCTCCCAAGGGCACCCTCTCTCTGTCTATTTCTGTGTACTGGACACGATTTTCTCATGATTAAAATTCAGGTGCAGAGTTCTTAATCAGGCACAAATAAACAAGAATTATGCTTGTGCTGGGCTGACAGCGTGGGAGAGCTGGTGGCTTTGCTGAGGACATGCCACTACCACATGCTTCCCCTGGAGTTTGATCACGGTGGTCACCAAAAGTCTATGCGTGTGTTGGCACAGCCAGAAGGAGCCTTTCCTTCACTTGGAGAATCACAGAATGTCCTGAGTTGGAAGGGACCCACAAGGATCATCCAACTCCTGGCCCTGCACAGGACCACCCCAAGAATCACACCATGTGCCTGAGAGTGTTGTCCAAATGCTTTTTGAAGGCTTGGGGCATGTGGAGATTAAGTTGTCTCCTGCGGATGCTGCAAATTGAAAGTACAGTGTGAGACTGCTGGCCTAGCTGTAATCGCAGCACAAGTGGGCACGATGATGGCATGTGCAGCATCAGAACATGAAAATTTAGACACATCTGCAGTACAGAACCAAAAGGAAACTTGGGACACCATTGTCCTAAGCAGTCTCAAACACATAATTACACAAACCCAAGATTTTGAGGGAGAAAGACCAAGGTAGTTCTTCCAAACACCTTCTGACACTTTTCAACAGCTACTTGAAAATGTGTGTGTGTGCCTGTGCATGTGTGTGTGTGTTGGGAAGGAGCAGCACACACAGGACACACTTAGCTGGAGAGTTGATTTAGAAAGTTCTACTGGAGGTTTCCCTGTTCAAACAATTCCTTGAAAAGAGCTTTGCTTCTGAGCCTTCTTCACAAAGAGACCACCAGGCAATGTGGACCAACCCATGCAAGGGAACTGTGAAAGCGCAGAAATGACCTGGGTGAGGCACTGCAGAATGAAATGTCCCTTACAGCCTGTAGCGAGAAAGCCATTGCAAAGTTCCTCCTCCCCACCCACCCTTTAACTTAATCTAGGTGAATTGTCAAAAAAAAGTAGCTGGAGGAATTCAGAGAGGGAGCATATGTATCGAACATGATTAGATTATATTTCTGTTTTTTAAAAATTCTTTTATTTATCCTATTTCCCTCTGGATGTTTATGGACACATTTGTATGCATTTATATAGATCTTTGTGTAAATTTTATAAATAAGACATTACTATTATAGAGCCTTTTATTAAGACAGCTGGATGAGGAAGTTTTTGTATGTTAATGGGAGAGGCATTTTTGTAAGAAAAACATTTTTCACAATCTGAAAACTAAGCAATAAATGACATATTGGCAAGAGGTATACCATAGTCTACAGCAATATAAATGCTGTGAGTGAACGTTCTGTTTAGAAAAGGAGGCTGTATTTAAGAAAGGCAAGTACTAGCTGTCTAATATTTATGTTTGCCTTTCCAGCAAGTGATGTTGAAGTTGCATTCAGGACAGTGGGATCTCATCAGAGAAAGTGCCAGATTGCTCCAGGTAGATCCTAAGTAAGTGTTATAATCAAAATGAGTCACTGGAAAGTCTGTCAGGTGATGAGAGCGAATTCAGTGACGTTACCTGCAGAAGGAACGAGGCTGGAAAAGCAGAGCAGAGCCTGGAGAAGGATCTCAGAGGAGGGTGAGACATCGGCAGGTGGCAGCATCGCCACAGCCCTGGCAGCCTCGGCTGGGTGACAGCCCCCATCACTCCCGCTGCAAGTTTTACATATGGAAAGTTCTTTGACCTTTCATGAATTTATTGTCACCCTGGTTGAGTGGCACTAGGTGCAAATAGTCCGCCCCTCCTTCAGTGTTTGCCTGTGACTGGCTCTGGTAATTAGAGATTTCCAACTCTCCGAGCTGCTCGGCTCATTTGTTCCACTCATTGTTTTTGCTACGTGACACAACCTAAATTCTCCAGCTTGTATTTACATGAGCCGGTTCTCAGCCTCACGCAGAGAGGAACCGGGCTACAGTCCACTAGAGCTGGGAGAGGATGGGATTGTGCGAGGGAGCGTGGGGAGAGGCAATGAGGTTTGGGCTTGTTCATAGCTGTCTGTAATGAGTGTTGAGTTTGGTGTTCAGAGCCAGCATTCAAGTACCATTGTTAAAACTGGCATCACTGTGCAGAATTTCAAGAGCAGGCTTTTAGAGGGATTCCTAAAATAATCTGAGCATTTTGTTTGCGCTGGCACTTCTGGCTGATAAATGCATGCATAAATGTCAGCGTTTGTTAGTGGATGTATTATATCTGCATACTTACAATGAGTAAGACACTGTAATCAGCCACCTACTTCTGATGTCAAATAGCAGCTTTCAAGGAGCTTTTTCTTTTTTTTTTTTTTGTCTTTCTCTACCTCCCACTTTCCCCCACCTCACACATATGAAATACACTTTCCAGAGAAGGGTCCTTCTTTTCAGGTTTTATCAGACCTAGGAATCAAAGGTCAAGCTCCAAATAATGACCCTCCCCCCCAATTTCAACTGCTCATTTCACAGTGAAGTTAGTTTATGTTCAACTACAATCCAATTAGACTTTCACCCCTGACACGCTGGTGAAGTGATAGTATTATTTTTTTTTCTTTTGATTGTTTTTAATCTAACTGCTACTGTAGACACAGAATTATTCAGCCTTGATTAAACATTTTCAAGCTGTCTCAACAAGCCAATCATGTGCACATACATTTTCACACATGTTTCTCACAGTAAATTAGTAACAATATGGTTAATAGTTCAGAAAATGAAGTTCTGCCTTCAGAGGTGTATTGTACTGCCACAATATACACCCCAAATTGACACTACATAGTTGTGTATGCAGGTTCTGCTTAAAATGATGGTAGACTGAAGCACCAGGATTCATTAAATCGAGCAGAGTTTCTCATTAAATGTGTAGATTGACACTCAGAACTGACTGTCATTTGGGGTTTTTTTCAGCTGTTTTTCCATACCATCAATGCTTTATTTAGAGTGAAACTTTACCACCTGGTGGCTGAGAGGTAGCTGGTTTGTGGGGGGAAAAAAACAAGCAGAAAAATATTTTGCATTATTATTTTTCTGGAAAAGACAACTGGAAGTTTTCAGATTTAAGATCTTGATCTTGTCTTCTCCTTTTTTTTTTCCCTGTGTAATTTGTGCTCTGAACAATGTATGTTATCTGGTTTGCAATGTGCAGAGTATACATTTACATTTGTTTTCTAAAGGGAACTCAGTTACTTCTCATCTATTTTCTATAATAATCTCCTCTGCAGAGGTGTTAGCAAGTATATTTCATTTTAACTGTGCCCTATAAATCCTTCATGGAAAATTCCAATTAATATGGCTATGCAGCAAGCTGGGCCAAAAAATTAACTCATCTATTCTTGCTCAGCAATGTGACTTGATGAATACAGGAATGGAACAGACTCAATACGAAAATATTCTTTCTCCTTAAGGAGCTGGAGTCACTGGGTGCCACTGTTTTGCATCTTAACATAAAAATCTTTAAGATTGCACCTTCTGGTATTAACAGATAACACCAGAGTGCTCTACCCCATGGCAATTTGCTGAGATGCAAGATATCAGTGCCCTGAGACTCTCAAAAGATTTTTTTCTTTCCATAAACATGGAACTTCAATCACTGAAGAGCAGAACTTGAAGAACACTCTCACCATAAATCAGCCTTCAGGGAGAATGCTGACTTCAGGAAATTATCAATGTTGGACATTAATGAGCTGGAGGACTTGGAAGGGATATCCTTCTAAAATGGAGAGAAGTCTCCAGGATGCAAAGACCATTTGTTAAGAACATTAAAAAATATGAACTCAGTGGAACACTGAATGAGCACATAACCTTGTAAGGAAAAGTCCTCAGGGGAGGGGGAAGTAAGGCCATGAAGTCTCCCATGTTATATCCTGATGGCCTCCTGGGTGCATCCAGAAGAGGTTTGTACTATGTTTGGTTTTTGTTACATATCCATACTTCTGACTGGAAGTGCTTGATTTCACAATACCACAGACCAGCTGAGGTTGGATGCCATCCAGTCCAACCCATCAGCTCAGTTAGGGTCATGTCCAGACTGCTTTTGATTATCTCTAAGAATGGAGACTCTGTAACCTCTCTGGGCAGCCTGTGCCGGTGGTCGGTCACCCTCAGAGGAAGAGCCTCCTGTGTTTCTGTTTGTACCTGTTGCCTCTGGTCCTGTCATTGAGCTTCACTGAAGAGCCTGGATGCCTCCTCCTTGCACCTGTGCATCAGGTATTTATGTACATTGGTGAGATTCCTCTGAGCTTCTCTTCCCCAAGCTGAACAGTTCCAGCTCTTTCAGCCTCTCCTCATAGGAGAGACATTCTAGTCCCTGCAACATCTTCATGACCCTTTTCTGGACTCTTCCCAGTAGCTGCATCTCTCTTGCACTGGGGACAGATCTGAACCCACCACTTTAGATGTTATTTTCCCAGAAATAACAACAGCTTCCTCAGCCTGCTGGTATCACTCAATCACCATCAGCAGACAATTTGCATCACCAGATTGACAGAGGTGGGCACGGAGCAGCACAAGTGAGATACTGCTCCTGGTTCACAGGAAGAATGAGGAGGGCTCTTTTTCCTACCCTTGTGCAGCTAATGGCCCCGAGCAGTGCAAGGGCTACCAATGCAATCTGCTCCTATTCAGAGGTGCTCAGATTCCATCTGGATAGTGAGAGAGAGTATTCACACACGTTCTCTACGTGAAAACTACTTCCACACATAATTCCATACTACACATATGTGGGCTAGAACACTTATTTAGTGTTTAATAGAACATCACAGTTTTCTGAATTTTTACATAACGCTCTAAACATTCTGAGAAAATTGCACAAATTGCACAAAATATCCCCAGCCAAGTTCCCAAGTACAGATGCCAAAGTCATGTGTGCTTCTAATGGTGAAAAAGTGTGTTGAAATTGTGGTCAAGTAATTTTTTTCTGGCATTACTCATTACAGTTTTTAAATTGGAATATTTGCAAAGTCTTTCAACTCCATAATAAGGTAAAAAAAAAAAAAAGCCTTTTTTCCCCAAATGTTTCACATAAAAAATAATAAACCAAGTTAAAAAGGAATAAGTGAGAAATATAGGAAGCCAATTTCCACAAGAAAATGGCCTTATTCTAGTAGAAATTTTGTTCAGTTTCCCAATTCAGATTTGTCAGATTTCATAAGCTAAGCTTAACTGTGTGTCAAGAAGTCCTACTAATGTTTAAAACAGTTCCATTGATACTGGACATGCTTTCTCCTACCATGATTTGTATCTGCACAAACCTTGATATAAATGCTACTTATGTGTTTTTGTATCTTTAGGTCAACAAAAATAATAACATGCTAAAAACATTATGCTCCATGAACATAATGTGATGAACAGAGAAAACAACATTTATGGATTATCTTCTGAAAATATAGTTACTGAGAGAGGACCTTTTTTGGATCAATACAGTATTATTACGAAAAAACAGCAAAAGGATTTCTTAACACTACAACACTTAAATAAGTATCTGACATTATTACCTCAGGAACAGATATCAGTGTGTTGCTTTAGATGCCTGAGTTTCTTCTACATCACTCAGAGCTGTTTTGAATGCCTTGACTGAGCTTTAGAAAAAATTGAAGTGAACCAAAAGGTGACTTGGTCTGAATGGGTTCAAGCTCAAAGCTTTCATCATATAGGAATGCAGCATAACCAACGGGGCTCATGAGACTGGCTGAAAAGGAATGATTCTCCATTTTGTTGCTGAAACTGGGAAGTAAGAGTAGTCATGAATGAAAAATCCTTTCATTGAGAGAAAGTGCGTGAAGAGAGTGCATGGCTTTGTAGCATGGGGCCTGAGAAGTGTATTGGCAGAGGGGTGCTGCTGGGATCATTGTGCTGAGTACCCAGGGCTCATCTTTTTTTCTGCCCAGGACTGGGTGCATCATAGTTCTCACCATTCCTTATTGGCTAGTTCAGATTCTTCCTTGCTCAGTTACTGGAATTTTTGAATTAATTTTTAAGCAGTTAATATAATATTTTTTCCATATATACAGGATATATAAGCCACTCTTCTAATTTTGAGTAGAGGAATGGTCCAATTTTGATTTACTTTGTTGTACTTTTTGCAAAAATACATTTTAAATGGCTGTGCAGCTCCTTTTGTCTCCCCACAGGAAAAGAAATTTAAAAGAAAATATTTACTGGAAACTTGGAAAGCACTGATATTTAAAAAAGAAAATCTAATCTAGTTCATTCTAGGTATAGTCTGTGCTGTGGAAACAAATCTCAGGAGGAGTATGAATAGCAGAAATATCACATTTCTACATTGACTGAAAAATTCAGGTATATCTTTCTAAAATGCTTTCAGATATGTTTATGGGAACCTGTTACAGCATTTTAGTGGAGCAACTAATTAGAGCTAGCTAGAAAATGATCATCATGTCTTCATGTCTGAAAATGACATCTGTAAGATAAATTTGCAAGTATATTACCACACACAGTTATGTTCATCTATGTAAATATTTTCCTATCTGCCAATAGTTAGCCCACACTGGATAATGTTTTGGAAATCAGCCTGTGTCATTAGCATACCAGGGAAGATAAGGTACTCCAGGCATTTCTAACAATAAGAAGCACTTGTTATACGAACTCTTAGTACATACCTGTGCACATACTGATCATATGTTGTTTATTTTTGAAGATTCTGTTCTGGATCAGCTTAATGGGAAAAAAAAAAGACCTAAACCATTTTATTTCAAAAATGATTTTATTATTCTGTTATCCTGCTTCCTTTTTAAAAGTTGGTTGACTGTGTGCTTTGTGTTTGTTGCTCTTTAGATTACTCAAAGGATGACACTAGATAGTCATTGTAAAAAGTCAACACCCTTCAGCGTTTACTTAACGTTTTACTAACAGTTCTCTGTTTATGTAATTTTGCTGTAAACATAGAATGCAGTAGAGTACTTTGAAAAAGGTGACGGGTCATTGGTCTGTGGAGCTGAAGCAAGGGTCACTTTCTAACTTCTTCCTACCAGAAGTGAAAACACTCTGACCAAAAGGACACTCCATCTCAAGAAATTCTGGCAAACATTGTACTTCACAGCCCAGAAGCATACAGACCTTGCAGGTCACAGAGATCTTTGTTCCTCTATGTATATCTGAATGTGTGACACTGATTTACCTGGATTATCTTAGTTGTCAGTATGTTTCTTCACTAAGTCCATGTCTGTTTGCTCCTGCTCTGGAGCCAGTGCCACCTGTGAAGATACTGGTTTCATGTCCTGTAGATGAAGCCGACCCCAGAGGAGGAGATTGTATTGTGCCGGCTGGTGGTTTATTTCACAACTACGTAAGAGCACCTTGTCTTCAAAACTAGCATGGCTGGTTTATTTTATCCTGAGGAGTTACATCTGCACAGAGGCCTGGTGAAATGCATTTGGTGACTTATGCTATTATCACGCTTTCCTTAAGAGTTATTTGGCTAGACAGCATGCACAAAGAAACCAATTTACAGCCTGTCGATATTGCCATATTTGTAAAGTAGCCTGGAAGTCTGACTGGCTTTCTAGGCCTTAGTACATCAGCACATCAGCAATTTGCCTCAGGATCTGGCTCCTTAAAGATTATGGTGATGACTACAGCTTTTAAGTAAATGATCCCACACTTACATTTCTAGATGCAAGCTCCAATTTTGTGATAAATCAAAGCACTTCATGCTCTGCTTCCTGGAGGTCACAGCAAAGCTAAAGCGGATTTGCTTCGTTTATGGTTACTGAGATATGTATTTTGTGAATCTCTTTATTTTCCCCTTCTGCCCCAGTGTAGCAGCACAATCAGTGGATGCATTACTTGTAGGCAGTGCCTGCATGTTATGCCAAGGGGGATTCCAGCTTACCGTAATTACATTTTTATAAATACTGTTATAAGTACTGTTCTAAGTTGCCTCTTTTTATAGATGGAAATATGAAGTTCCTTTGTAATTTCCACATGCTTTCTTGAGCTTTGAGAGAAAAAGAGAAGGGATGGCATGGCATGAGTGGTATTTAAACTCATTTTCCATTCATGACTCTTCTGTCCTCCCTATTGCCCAGAAAAACTCGAGTCTAACCGCATGCTTCAAAACAGAAGAATACTGTCTGAGAGGGCAGGACTATACTTATGTTTGCATTTTAATTAAAAAGGGGGAAAAAGACTTAGAAAAACTCCCCCAATCTTTCCTTTAACAGGGCAAGAACATGTTTCCTCAACAGATACAGGCTATATGTGAAATGCATAAATACCTATTTCTTATTACTGAAGAATTTATACAAGGTACCTGAATGATTCTCTCCAAGGCTTTTTTTTTTCTTTCAAGGTTGAAATTCTATATGGCTTCTCAGAGGGAAAATTAATCTACAGTTTTCTATAGAGTACCGTGGGATAAAATAAACAGTGCTTTAATATCTCTTCTAAAGGACATACTATAAAAATAAAAGTGACACATTTTTTACTTGTTTTGAGTGCACAATTTTTCACACCACAAGTAACTATGTAATTTATTGGAAATTACACATTTACTTTATTCATTAGTACTTGTAAAAAATAATTGAATTACTTCTAGCCTATTCTAGTTTTATGGAAAATGAAGAATGACTTGATTCAAACATTATTAACTAAATTAAGTAATTCTTTATGAGGCATTTATTTCTAGACTGCCAGGACTTTCAGCTGCAAATAAGCCCCTTACACCAGGGTAGAGATTATTTCAGTGAAAGGACAGAGCTTCCCATTCTCACTTTATAACATTCATCTCATTAGATCCTGCAAGATCTTTAACTCACAATAACAGACAGAGAACAAAAATTAAAGGGAAAGGCAGACATATGGAAATAGATGGAGAAGAAGAGAGCTTTCCTTTATCTGTAAGAAATGTATGAGGGCAAAACTAGGAAACAGTAAGGTAAAAAGAAGTGCTTGTCAATTAGAGTAAGTTAAATATATTCTCCTAGTTTGGTTACAGCTCGCTCTGCTGCTTTTCTGTGCTTTTACTACTTGCAGATGTGCTGTAGCATGAAGGCTACTGGAAAGTATGGCAGTGTACCACAAAGCAGCAGGCTACAATCTTTGCCAAAAGGATGGACTGTGATCACACAGTCAACAATGACCAGTTTTATGGTAAAAAATAGGAAAAATCAGTCTACAATGGGGAAAGAGCTGCTCTGTAGGTTCTGTAATTCATGTGAGCTGGGTAAAATTCACCCTATTATGATCACAGATCTGGATGAAGCAGCTTCAGACCAGAAGCCATTTTCTCTGAGATCTTGTGGAAGCTCCACAAAGGAGAAAATGGCAAAGAATATCTCCAGATATAAACAAGAAAAGGAGGAAGAAGTAGGAAATATAAGGCAGTTACAGAAACTTCCATTCTTAGAAAAAATACATGCACCTAATAATGAAAGAATCTGTTAACATCTAAGTGATAACAGAAAGGAATAAACCCCCAACAGGGAGTTGTGAGGGGCAAATTACATCAAAACAATTACATGGCAGGCAAAGGAAGATGCTGACAGTATATACATCTTTTGCTAATGCATTTTGCACTGTGGTCTTAAAATTAAGCTTGACAAAAATGGTTTAGGTCAAATTGTTACTAGTTTATTAACAGTTCATTTTCAAAATGGAGGAAGGCAGTGAATGAGACTTGACAGAGATCTGTCCTCATTTGAGTTTTTCACTAGAGAATTGGGCAAAAGACTTGAAAAGATGCTTAAGGAACCGGTTAGATGGGCTGAGGCATGAAATGCATAGGTGGACATAATTCGAATAGAAAAAGAGTTTCTGAAAATTTGAAAAGATAAAGATACTGAATCAGCAGAGCACTATATTTAGATAAGAATAAATAGTTCCAAGAACAAATGCAAGCTGACTACGCAGGAGGGCTGTGGGGTTGCAATGGGCCCCAGAATGAGTCAGTCTTGCCAATGGTGTCACAAAAAGACAACCGCCACCATGGGCTTTTAAGAATATACCCTGAAAGACATGTGACCTACAGCACCAAGCATGAGAGTTCAAGACGCATACGGACAATATTCTCAGGCAGCTGGTGTGACTCTTGGGGTGGTTCTGTGCAGGGCCAGGAATTGGATTTGGTGATCCTTGTGGTTCCCTTCCAACTCTGTGACTCTGTGATTATACCCTGCTCAGTGTTGGAATGGCCGAAGCTGACACACCATGTCCAGTTTGTTAATACCATGCTTTTCACAAGAGGAAAATCAAATTAGCAGAAGGATGAAAAAGATCAGAAGATCTGTTAGAACAGGTTGACTGAAAAAATGCTATTCAGCTTAATGCTATTTAGCTACGAGAAAGAGAGACATAACTACATTTTTTTATATCGGTGACGGGAATAAACTTTTTTCCTTTTCAACAAAAATGTACTTGTTCTCCATTAAAACAAACAAACAGACAAATAAATCCTTCTCTGAAAGTAACAAGTACATGGTTCTGACAGGGAGTTTTGTGGGATCTCCAGCACAGGAGTTTCCAAAAATAGTTGGAATATGTCTCTGTTATGAATGAAGAAAGTAGAGGTGGTCCTCAGCTGATAGATGGATGGGATGATCCTGTAAGTTCCTTCTTTCCTGTGGCCTGTGACTTGCTTAGGAACAGATGACCAAGGAAATTGGTGTCTTGTAGATTTTATCATGGCAATCATGATTTCTGAAAGCAGAGAACTACTAACAGAGAAGAAAAAAAGCCCTGAGGCCTAATTAGAGTTTTTGTGAGACCTTTCATACCACACTCATGAAAAGAATCCATGGGAATGTAAAGAAACTACACAATCAGTCTCAGTCCCACCCTTAATATCGTACACCACTGCAATGCAATATGTAAGTATAGCATTTTGATAAAACACCTTTTTTTAAATTAAGAGTCTTCATCTGTTCACAATTTCAAAATAGGAGCTTTTTCAAAATCAGCCACAATGTACTGAAAAAGTATGAAAAGAAGGAGAAAAATAGCCACAACATATATTGATATTGTTAATCATGTGTGATATACAGCAGGCTGAAGAGCAGAAAAGAGAAATTTTCCACTGTTCCTCACTGTGGAGACTAAAATACATAAGGAATCTGCTTATTTTGTTTTATGGTCTTAATGTACCTGTGTAATGGTCTGCATGCATATGAAAAAATTTCTTTAAAAATGCATTACAAAAATATATTGCAAAAGTCAAAACTTTGCAGTAAGACCCAACTCATCTCTCTTGGTTAAGTGAACTTGCTTAAGACATATCTTCAGGTAATACTTTGACCAATAAAAATCTCTTAGGTGGTCAAACAAGATTAACAGCCTGAGATTTCATGCTATTCAGAGCTGAGAGGCCTTACTCAATTTCTGTCTCATGTACAATCTCTGCTGCTACACAATTGTTTTTGCAGAGTAAACAGCATAGCTTGGGTTCCAGTCCAGAAGGAACTGAATTTTAAATACAGCTGTTCCTAGCTGAAGATTCCTGGAGGTAATCTCATGGATTCATGGATATTTCTCCTCTGTGTAGTTTTTCTTGGTCTAATGTCAATCTGACCTGAGGAGAGGTCCAACTGAAAAGACTGTTCTGGGTGGTTTTTTGTCAATTCTTATAGTTCTAAGGGGTAATGAGTTGACCCCAGCATCTTCAAATATTTTGGGGTCAACATGTCCACAGCATGATGGGGTTTTTTTGGTTAGTACAAGGCTCGTATTTCTGTACCTGAAGGTATTCCATGGTCCAGAACATGGCTAGACTTTATAACCAGTCTCAATGTACATGTAAATTTTATATTGCTGACACAAATTTAGTGATTAGAGTATTTTCTAAGAGAGGGCCATGTTCATCAAATACGTGCTTTCTATAGATAAGAAATGATTGTTAGTCAAGGTAAAAGATGTTGTAGCACATAATTAAAATAAAATACTGGAAGATTCAGAAATGATTGTGGGTAGGAAATGACATGTAGGGATGACAATATTTCTTTAGCTTACCAGTGGAGGAAGAGGAAATAGGGATTTTTTATTAGTAACTGTTGACCCAGAGATTATTTGCACTTTAGCAGGATTTTTTTTTAGCTTTGAGCAAATTTTTCATATTGGTAGAGAATAAGGAGAAAACACTCTAAAATTATTAGAGTAGTATGCTATCTGTCTTCTGATATATTTGCAAGGAACAGATAGCTAAACAGATTTTACCAGAAAGGTTGCCCTTAGCCTCATCTGCCCTAAAGGGTTGAATCCATAATCTGTGCTCTTCTGGTCACAATATATACTTGCATTGTCTAAATAATTTTGCTTAAAATTATTTTCTTCCTTATGACATTGGATTTTTTTTGAGAATGATTATGCTCACCATCCGTGATTTCAGCATCACTGGGTTAGTGTCTGAGCATCAGACTTTCATGTCTGTACACTTACTGAAACCACAGAAATTCAGACACTATCTTCTCCTTACAGGAGACATTAAGACAGATGAAGTTGTAAAATGATTGTGGCATCATAAATTTAGAACAGACACTGTGTATTTTTGTACACCACCCACCTGTGTCCTCTCAGGAGATTTCCACAACAGCTTCCCACTACTGCATGGAATGGTTGCAACCCTGCAGTTGAGGGCTGCACAGGTGAAGTGGTGGAATCCTGCCTACTTTGTGCTTGTTCAACAACCTTTTGATGTGCTGTATGAAAGCGTAAGATGGTGAACACAGGGGGGGTTTCTCAGTCAAGGTGCAACAGATGCCATGGGAAACCAGAACACTCTGTCTCATGTTGAGACCAAGCGTGCAAGCAACCAAAACAATTCTGCCTGCACATGCTCTTCCTTATAGGTTTTCCAAGGCCAAAATTATGAACATTACATAATAATTGTATTGGTAACATTTTAATGACATCACAGAATTTCTTTTTCAGTATAAAGGGTAACTTTATGATGAGCTTAGCAAAGGAGGCAAAAATATTAAATGACTGCTAATAATTATGACTGCTATTCTGTGTAAATACAGCATTGACAGCATTATATATATTCTGTTTGCCAAAGATTGTATTAAATGATAACTAGCACAGAATTTCCAAACTTCATCAAGCTTTCATCTTTCTTAATATGATAGAAATCCTAAAAGATCTTGTCCCAGCTTTTCAAGTCCATGTTAAATGCTGTAAGTTTTTATAAATTAGAGCTGTACAGTCACCCTAAACCCCCACAATTTCTGTCTCAGGCATTAAATTTTCACTGATAATACTCTTTCCATAAATCTTGGCATTGCTGTTAAATTATTCATATGGTACTATATGAAAACACATGACAATTTTTTTAAAATGTATTCGTCAAGCATCTTTCAATCAGCTGAGATGCCACTCTGCCAGTTATTTTTTGGAATCTTGCCATCTCAATGTTCTGAATAAATTTTAGTTTATTCAATAAGTTTTACTCTTGTTTCCAAGTGTTTATTTTATGATTTCTACAGCTTCACTTGTATTACCCTTCTATTTTATTTTTTCTTGTCTCTCTTTCCCTTTCTATCTGTCATGTGTTCTATTTTGCCATTCTTGCAATCTGTTTTAGTGTTGAAAAAGATATTCCTTATTATCTGATCTTCCCTGGATGTACTTAACTTTGTGACATTCTTCTTCTCTGAGTGACCTTTGTAATATAAACTTTCATTGCTGCCTCCTGAAAGTGTATTCTGACAGTAAAGTCTGGCACACCTTTAATTCTTAAATACAGAATCCACACTTCTTGACATTCCCATATCCCCCTCCCACGCTTACATTTCAGCAATATGACAATTGGATTGGGTTACTAAGTTGCACTTTACCTTTCCATTTTCCTTTTATGAATTGTCATACATTATTTCTTTGGTGTTGATCCAGAATGTGAAGAAATAGACAGTGAGTTTTCAACTGAGAAAGTAATTCAAGAACAATGAAGCAAACAAAACCCAAATTCAATAATAATAATAAGTATCTTTGTTAATATGGGGTTAAACTGCAAATATCTTTTGGTTATTTCTAGCACAGAAGTCTTTAGAGTGTATTATCAGGGTTAGTCACAAAAATCAGAAATAATTTAAAGCACAAAAATGATATGGGGTAGTTTCAATTTCTAAAAAAATCATGAATATGGAGAGGAGCAATTAAAGTAACCCAAAATATCTTAACTGTCTGCTTACCTCATCACTTTGAGAAAAGTAGAGAAACTTCAGCAAACTCTATCAGAATGCAGTACTAGTGTACACCCAAATAGTGATCACAGCCTAGAGTTAGTCTTTGTCTTAATACACCCCTCCAGGACTTAGGAGCTTGTTTTATTTTCAGCTCATACTTGTAGGATTTATTATAACACCCTGTGACTGTTTTGCAGCCTTGAAAGTTCAGGGAGGTCTCTTTATTGAAGTCACTGAATTTCAAACTAGGAAAAATATGTTGGTAAAAGGAAACCCACATAAAAATCAAGACGGTTTAAAGAAACTTCTAAGTACTTTTCACTTTATTTAATGATTTTTTTTTTTAAAGAGTAGAACCTTCAGATTGGTTTTTCAGACTATTTCAGAGGTGTGAAAAATTGGTCTGAAAATACACAATTATGATCCTTGCATCAGAGTTTGTTGTGTGTCTGCTAAACAGGAAGTGAGCATGACTGAGGCACAGGTTTATCTATATTATAAAAAGAAAGTGAATGGGGAAAGAAAAGGAAAATGAAAACAAAAATAACTAATATTATTTCATTATCCTGGTCAGAGCCTTGTGTAAATCCTAATGAACATTTCCGTAATTTTCTTTGAAACACCACAAAAATTACAAGAATGACAACAAAATAATGTTAAGATTAGTTTTCAGAAAACAGTTTTTGTGTCCAATGCATCATGTTTGCAATGTCCTGGACTTATAAAAGGACACAGAACTGAGCCAATGAGCATTAAGCATCTTGATAATTTCTCTAGGTTGGCATGAAAAATCCTAAAATACCCAGAATATCAAGTCAGAATAGAAATACTGATAATGTGTGTGTGTGTGTGTGTGTGTGTGTGTGTATCTTCTATCCCTGTCCACATCAAATTCAGCTGGTGTTTTCCCATGGACATCAGCTGACCACAAAGTAATTTATTCCTGGATACACTTCCAACAGGTTGTAAAGGAGGAACTGAAGCTCTCTACAAATTTGTTCACTCCCTGACTCCCCATTTCAATCACATTATTATTTATTTGTGACCTATCATCAAGCTTAAATTTATAGCACTTATTTACTCAAGTGTTATTTACCTGAATTATCTACTGAACTTGTCATAGAAAGAGTTATCTTTTTAAAATAAATCCATGATTGAATTGATTTAATAATTAGTTTCAATAACAGTTTTCTAATCCCTGAGAAAACACATAAAAATATTTAATAAGAAGTTTATGAAATTTTTAGGTAATGGAGAAAAAAAATGAAAAGTCTATTTTAACTAAAAAAAAAACCCCAAAACAAAAACCCTGACCCGAAGCATTCACTTCCAAGAAAGGACATTTTAAAGGAAAAAGCATATTTTTAGTCAAAACACTGCAGTCTGTTATACTGAAATGATATTAATTGCATGCTCCATGTTTTTTCTCTACTAGGATTCTTAGCAAGCTAGACATCAAAACAAACAAAAATTTTCAGTAATAAATAGTGTAAAAATGTCATCTCCTTATACTGAGATGTATGTAATGTATGTTTCTTCATAATGGGGTTGATTAGGTGGTTTATGATAATTTAAATATTTGTATTAATAACTTCCTTTAAATCAAGGTGCTTGAGATAAATATCTCAAATATAGTTTTTATTTTTATAATCTAATTACCATTAAAAATTGCAAAAACTATGCCAAATTATAAAAATATAATCCAGGTTAAGTTACTAGTCTCTAAATCTAAACAAACTCCTTTTTAATAGAAAAGAGTAATTCCTTCCAATTCAGAAACTACTCAGGAAAAAATGCTATAACAGGATAGCAAAGGAAATTACTTTAGGCAAATGTAATGGCTCTTTCTGGCCTTGAAGTTTAAAAATCTATTAAAAACTGCTCCTAATCCCAATCATAACCCAACTCTTTTGCAAGTTTGTAGCAAAACATGGCTTTACAGCCTCCCCAGAAGTTAACAAATACTCTCTTGGCATTCAAGGAAAGTGTATAAGAGCAGGAAAGTACACCCTGACTTTAGTTTTATAATCTCAGAAGATAAAAACATGAAATTACCGTACTAGGTCAGGCTAAATGGTCATGTAACTCAGGATTGCAACTTCATGGGTGGCTACTATAGGCCATTTAAGTTCTCTTTATAAACTTTGACCTTCTGTTCTCTTCATAGATTACATATCAAGCCTGGAAAAACCCCCAAACAAACAGTTTCTTGTTTTGTTATTAAATTTTTTCTTCTTTTTTTCCCATGCTTTTAAAAAGTTATTTCCATTTTTTATGTGCCTTAATGTGTGGGTTTTTTTTCTGTAATTTGTCTCAATTTTTGCTTTCTAAAAACTTTTTCATTTGGCTATGAACAAGGAGGATAATTCCCTTTTTTAGAATTACTATTGCTTTCTTTTACCTTTTCTGTTCAGCTGTACAGTTTCCTACAGAAGCATGTGAGAAATATTTTTTGGTGGTAGGAGTGATTCACTGTTAATTTGAATGGCTTATACATGCTCTTTAAAATTTTTTCTATCATCTGTAGGCATTTTGTAATTTTTTTTCCTGTTTCTTTTAATTTATTTTTAATTAGCTGCCTTTGTTATGGAAGGGGGAATTTTTTTCTGCTGGTTGTTGCTACAGCAGAAGTCCTCCCAGGTAAATGTACACCAAAGAATGTAACACTCTGCTAAGCTAATATTGTCATTTTTAAGTACCCCTAGAAAACACAGCTCAAGAAATCCCTGATTTAACTATCACCACAAAGGTTCTAGCAGCATTGTGGTTTGCAGGTTACCACTAAACTTTGTGTGATACATTAATAAGCAAACCTCATTACCCAATAGCTTTGATTCTTGTTTGGACTCAGCATAAGTCATAAACAGCCAGCAAAAATGTTCAAACCCTAGAATCTTTACCTATTTGCTGAAATCCTTTACTTCGAGATTATTCTATTTAGATGTCAGAATAAAGGCCAAGGAACTTTATCATGGACAATGGTAAAAGTTACTGCTTAAAGCAGAAAGAAGTGGTTAGGCCTTGCCTCTTATCCTTTGCTCCAAAGGACATTCTCCATAAGCCCTACAGAAAAGATTTTTGTGATTCGTCCAGAATTCCCTGAGGAACTATGACCTGAGCTACAATGCAATCTGAATACCAGAAATTCCCCCAAAATAAAAACTGTTTCACTCAACCCCGTGTTAATATAGGATGATTCATAATATAGATGAAAAAACATGGTTGTAGATACAAAAATGCTGCTAGCAAGGATTTTTTTGCTATTTTCTAAGTCCATGAGAGACTTTTCTCTCTCACAGAAAAGGTAGCAGAGTATGTAAACAACCAAGCCACCTGCAACCTTGAAAAGTCTTGTTTATGGTACAGTAGAAAAATATTCTGACAATGGATGCTTTAGGATTTTAGCCAATCACCCCAAGGGGTGGCTGATCCTTTGTCCAATTAAACTATGAAGAAAAAAGTCTATAAAAGAGTTTGTAAAATAATCAAATAAATCAATCTTTCTGCACAATTCCTGCCTGCTGGATCTTCTCTCCTCCTTCTCCCTACGGCTGCGGGACACGGTGATATTCCCTAGGGCCCAGGCCTGCGGTAATATACGGTCTTTCCTATTTTGTCCCTTTCAATATACCCTCAACACCATTTTCAATCAAAGCTTGGAAATTTTGCAGTTTCTTAGTGGTTTTGTGTCAAGATGCATGGAAGAACATGACTCTGCTACATTGTGACTTAGAATGAGGTAGGAGTTAATTGTTTCTGTGAGTTCAGCTTTCAGATCCCTTTTTCTCATCTGAAGGAAGGAAATCAGAGTGACCAACTTAGTGATGATTGATGTAAAACATGACTGAGAACCCCTGATAGCTGAGAGCTTCTTGTGCAGTGCAGGGCTGGAGCTGCTAAGGCTCCTGGTACGTTGCCTTCCAACTTCTCAGTCCAGGGAATTTTGTTCTGTTTCAACGCATTGCCGATTAACTGTTGTGGAAAATTTAATAGCAATGGCTTATGCAAATCGTGTGCTCTACAAGTAAAACAAATAAAAATGAGGAAATGTACACATTGTACCTTTGAAAGGTTGGGAGCAGTGGCGCAGAAGACTTGGGTTACAATAACATCTGAAATGAGCCCGGGAGTGGGAACATAGCAAGGCCTGTTTCAAAGGAGAGCCAGTTCACTAAACACCAGAGTGATTTAATGCACCATCAATTATTTCCTGCTTGTCACTTAAACAGGCTCCACATATGCATGGCAGGTCATGAGTGCAAAGAGGAGGTAGAAAGCATGATTTATTGGCTGGGGCAAACACCTGCGAATTAAGCAGCTCAGAAATTAGCCACAAGTAGCATATTAGTGCAGCTAATCAGGCACGGTTCAGTATTTCAGTTTCTTGATTTGCCCATAAATAAGGCTGTATGTGGCTGCCCTGGGGCGTTCTGGTGATTAACAGCCCTGACCTACAGTAAAGTGTGCAATCTAAACAATTTAGTGAGATCTGCAGGTGTACATCGTAAGGTTGTTGCCTATAAGGCTGCTACATTCAGTACATAGAAAGCTCCTGGTATCTGGATGTCTTGTTCATACATTTAATCGCACCATTTAATGATCAATTTTCTTTTCATTCATTTACCAGGGCCTGTTAACATTAACGAGTTTTAAACTACGAGGCACTGATGTGCAACTGTGAAACCCAGTTGTCTTCTTTGTCTTATTCAGATGCCAGAGAAATAAGATCACCACTCTTTGCTGCACATTTTCATATCTCACCCCACAGTTGTTGACTTCCATCACAGCTGAAATGACAAGTTGCTGCTTCATTATTTCAAGACCTGTGCTTTGCTGGCCTACCTGCTGATTGCTGATGTAAAGGTGCCATGTGGAGGAGCCCGAACGCAGACAATGGCAAACTGCTGTTCTGGGTTTGCAAAATGCTGAGACAGAAATGCCTGGTCACTACATACTGACATGCTAGGCACATGTGCTGGAGGAGGTTTGGAGTTCTCTTGAAACACTAAATGTGGACTCACATAAAGCTCAGCAGTAGCCATATCAGCTTTAACTGTAAGAAGAATTAACACTTATGGGAAAGAAAAGAAAGATACCCTCCCAAAAAGCAAGATACTTGATAAAGCATCCTCGTTACCCAAAGTACTCACAGAGGCCTGCTAATTCCTCACCTCCAAAGAACGCACGGGGACAGGGACAAGGATGAAGGTGAAGAACTGGTGGGAAAGTTATGTCATGAAGCCTCACTTGTGAAGGAATGACATTACAAATCTAGAGCTGTCCACGTTTTTGTATAAAAAAGTGCTGGAACATTTTAGGAAGGAAGCATGGAATCATAAAAGATACATGGTTGAGGAAATGCAAGGTGACCATTGCTATTTACATTTTTCTCCTGCTGTACGAAAAACATGGTAGGATTTCTTGGCAGCAATTTTTTTTTCCACAAATGATTTACTATTTTAACACTGAGAACCTTGAATTATTTGAGAAAAAAAGTATTAAACATACAAAGTAAGCACACTGATAGAGTTCACAACTATGCTTCATAAGGGAAAACTTTACTCACAAGGGATACATAATTTCCTGTTTCATATTAAGCATTAAATTTAATAATGCTTTTTTTTACAATTTCAGTTTATTTTTCCATCACACCATGCTGTACTGTTGATTGCTGCGATTCATGACTCAATATGATATTGACCTGACCTGGAATGACTTGGCTTAGGTTTATAGATTGAAGACACCAAGGCCCAGTTCTGGCCAGTTGCTGTTCATAACCCTGTTCGTGGAATGCCCTGGTGGGTTCCTCTAGACAAGCATAGACAGCATGTCCCAGTCTTCTCACTTGAAGGCCACCCTGTGCCTTGCATGGGGTAGACAGAAGCACCTGTCAAGGTTGGTTCTTCTTGATCTGGAGGGCTTTTTTCTTGTTGGGACTCAGTTACAAAATCTTAAATTTCTTTCTGAACTCATGTAACTTCATATTGGAACAGAGATAGCTACATGACTGCTTTCCATCACTCCCCATTTCTGTTCAGTAAGTGATGCTGAGAGTGTGCACCATGTGCAGAAGAGGGTGGGATGAATGTGGTTTTGAATGTAAGTTGTTGGAAGACTGGGACAGACAACAGAGCAAGATGTCTCATCCCTGTACCTGCCTACCTAAGTTTTCAACCAGGCCTGGGTGCTGACTGGGTAAGGACCATATGGCTCAATCCCAGGAAATATCAGCACTCCTGAAGTGTTGCCTGTCAAAGAAGCAGGAACTCAAGAGTGCAAGTCATTAAATCGATGGCATAGGCACACTTTGTGCATTTTTCTGGGCTTTTTTTGGTTGGTTTGTTTTTGGTTTGTTTGGGTTTAGTTTGATTCTTTTTATGTTTTGTTGTAGCAGAAATAAAATGTGACAAAATGTTTTTCCTGGCTGGCATGATAGACTGCTTTTTTTGGAATAATTTTTTAAAAAGTGCTCTTTCCTAGTGCATTTTTTCCTAGTGCATGTTGTCCTCCTCATACCAGTATATTATAAACTCCTCATGTATTTAGTAAGAGAGGTAAAAAATTGAAAACATAAGAGAAGAAAACAGAAATGTAATGGAGAACTTTACAATATTGTTATATACTACAGTGACATTTAGATGACTGAAAACAATCAAGAGTCTTTACAAGTATTGAGAACAGAATAAAGAATGTTCAAAATATAATGTACAATCTAGAATAAAGATGGCAGTACAGGAACAGAATGAGATCTACTAAAATGCTTTAGATGCATCACAGAATTTCGGGCTATGTCTTTGGCAAAGTTAAAGTAAGATTTGAAGGTGTATCTATGATTTTGAAAAGTGCATGGTATCATCACATCACCAGTGTGTCAGAGCTTGTGTTATAAAACAGCCTTTGCCTTTTGGTAAAGGAGATGCTAAATTTCAAGTACAGCAAACTCAAAATGGCTACATAAAACCAAGCAGATTTAAAAAAAGGTTAAAAAAATCAGATTTATTGCGGGAACTCTGAAATGATACCTAGATGATCCCCGAGCAGCCCTTGAGATGTCAGAGATGATAATACAGTAACAACATTTGGGAAGTATTTCTAGTTTTACACTTAGCCTTTTGGCAGGAATTTATTAAGACAGAATAAGCCTGTGACTTTTCAATTCCAAGTACAATTTGTTTCTCTAATATACCTGCAGGAGTAATGTGTGATGGAATTTTTCCTTTGCTGTGCTCAGTACTTGTGTGTGATGATGTGCTATAATAGGTTCTCACAAGCCATATCTCAACAAGATAAAACACAACACATGTACATCTGTGGCCCAGTGTCAATGCCTTAAATGTACATCAGAAATGCATTAAATCTTCTGATTGCTATTTTGTTTGTACAGCTTGTTGGTTCAGACTTTCCACTGTAATGTACCCTGTTGATTGCCTGAATTATTGGCATATCCTTGGTAGAACAAGCACACCTTGTCCCAAAATTCAACATTACAGATGTGGCTTGAATCCTTTCCTTTATTAGTAGAAACAGAAGAAATGTTCTTCAAGTTATTCCAATATACTTCCTGAAAGCACTTATTTCAGAATCAACTGGGTCTAGCAGAGCTTTGGACCAAAGATAAAGGCATGTGATATCACACCAGAAATTCATCCACACAGTTGTTTGTGTGCATCTGTGCCTGTGCCTATATATAATGACAAAACCATGTAGAAAATAAAGTATTATGGACAGCTGTGGAAAATGGTGCATCAGAAGAGGCACTTTTCGTTTTGGACACTCTTTCTGGGCCAGATTCTCAGCTGGTTTAAAGCTGTACATCTCACATCAACTTGCTTGTTCATATGTGAGACTTTCCTGTTTAGAGAAAGTAAATATTTTCGAAGTAGTCTTGAGCTAAACTGTAGTGTAAATACCACAGTGTCTGACACAAATAAAACAAGTATATAAAAAGTAATACTAATTAACACCATCCGGATTCGATCTCCTGTGTTCCCGCAACACCATTTCTGCGCAAAGACAGCCTGCTGAAAGCACAGCCCTAGGCACAAAGATACAGTGATGCATCCTGGGTGTTTCAGTTTGTGTCAAACCACCTCATAAGGTGTGCAGTGTGGGATGGTTATTGCTTTTGTAGAGGAATTCTCCTTTTTTTCCTGTTTGTCACCAACTTTAGTTGTTAAAGGTTGTGTCTCTTGTGCCTCCTTTGGTACTGGGAGGCTGATAACCACTCCATGAACTGCATACCTTGTGACCTTTGGACTGACCAGGCTGGAGACATTATTGGAGGGGTCTTTTCTCATTGACATCTCTGTGTCTTCTTTCCAAAGGAGAATCATGGCAGAGTTACACAGGGAACAACAGAGGTGTTTGCCTCAGGCAAATCTGGTGGCCTTCTATGATGTGCTTATGATGTTGGTGGTTAAGGGAAGACTGGCTGATATCTACCTGGACTCGAGCAAAGCATTTGACAGTGTCCCACACAACATTGTATCTAAACTAGAGATGTGGATTTGATGGATGAACCACTTGGAGAATAAAGAATTGGTTGCGTGGTCACACTCGCAGTTTTGCCAGGCAAAGGCTTGATGTCCGAGTGAAGACCAGTGACAAGCAGCTTTCCTTAGGGGTCAGTATTGGGAGCAGCATGGTTTAACATCTCTGTCAGTGACGTTGACAGTGGTCTTGAGGGCACCCTCAGCAATTTTGTCAATGTCACCAGTCTGTGTGGCACAGTTGACACACTGGAGGGAAGGGATGCCACCCAGAGGGGTCTTGACAGGCTTGAAAGGTGGGTCCAAACCTCATGAAGTTCAAGAAGGCCAAGTGCAAAGTCCTGTGCCTGGGCTGGAGCAATCCCAAACACAGATAAAGGCTGGGTAGAGAATGGATTGAGAACAGCCCTGGCGAGAAGGACTTGGGGGTGTTGGTGCTCAACATGACTTGGCAGTGTGTGCTTGTAGCCCAGAAAGCCAACCTTAACCTGAGCTGCACTAAAACCAGCATGGCCAGCAGGGCGAGGGAGGCAATTCTCCGCCTCTGCTCTGCTCTCATGAGACCCCACCTGGAGCACTCCATGAAGTTCTGGTGCCCCAGGACCCAAACCTGTTGGAGGAAGACCAGAGAGGGGCCAGGAAGATCATCAGAGCTGGAGCATCTCTCCTGTGAAGACAGGCTGAGAGAGTTGGGGCTGTTCAGCCTGGAAAAGAGCAGGCTCTGGAGAGACCTTACAAAAGCCTTGCAGTACCTAAAGGGGGCCTACAAGAAAGATAGAGAGGGACTTTTTATAAGGGCATGGAGTGATAGGACAAGGGGTAATGGCAGGTTTAGATTAGATATTAGGAAGAAATTCTTTATTCAGATGGTAAAGAGGCACAGGAACAGGTTGCCCAGAGAAGTTGTGGATGCCTCATCCCCCGAAGCATTCAAGGCCAGGTTGGATGGTGCTTTTAGCAACCTGCTGTAGTGGAAGGTGTACCTGTCCATGGCAGGAGGATCAGAATCAGATGGTCTTTAAGTCCCTTCCAACCCCAACAACTCTATGAAGCCACAGTGCAAGCTTTATTAAAATTTCAGTTTCTTTTTGGCTTCAAAAGTAGATTTTCACCCTTTTCCATACAAACGTATAATGTGATTTCAGTAGAATAAATTCATTTCCACAATCCATTCAACACCTGATTAATTCATATTATTGAGGCAACAGAGATATGATTAACTTATTTGTGTCTTACAGTTCATAAACTCTGTTACACATAACAGTGTGGGGCTCTGCTTATTCTTTATGCAATAGAAAAGCTTTAGGAACATCAGTAGAGACCTGTTTTTTTCATTAAATATGGTTGTAATCTAATTTAGTTGTAAAAATCAGCATATTTCTTGAAACTGAGATCCTACATCAAATAAAATGGAGCTTGACAGCAGCTTTTTCATCTTCCTAGTAGAACTGAAAAACAGCTTTGGGAAGCTTATTGTGCTGGCCCCATTTTTAGATAATGTCCTAGAAACGTTTCTACGTATTTCTAAGTGGGTGAGAGTTCTAAGAGTTCTCAATGAACTCTTCTGAGCATTCTTAACCAGTACTTCAGTACTGTGAAGAAAACCCAAAGGAAAGTATCTTTTATCCAAAAGGTGTTTTGTAAATACATCCATGCCCTCAAATTACAAAGCACTCATATCAGAAAATGTAATGACAAAATACAGTGTCAGTGCTTGGTTAACCTCACAGTAAAAAAGTTCTTCCTCATTATCAGATGGCACTTCCTATTTTCTGGTGTGAGTCCATTGCTTCTGGTCTCGTACTAGGCACCATGGAAAAGAGCCTGGCTCTGTCTTACTTGCATCCTTCCCTCAGGCATTTGCACAATTTGATGAGTTCTCCCCCATAACTTCTTCTCTTCTACAACCATGGACCCATGGCTGACTCATAGGACCAGCTGTTGACCCACAGAGTTGATAAAGTCCTCAGGTCCTTCTCCACCACTGGCAGGACTGAGGGGAACACTGGCTCCTCCATTGTGCCGCATGCTCTGTGTCACATCACCGCAACAACCAAGGATGTGTGTGCAACGAGAAATATTGCTGACCTCTCCTTTGTGCTCTGTTTTACTGAATTAGGTGATACTTCACACTATCCACATTTGCATAAATGTCTTGGCATTTCTGGTACCCTGAATGTCTTGGGAGAATAATTTGTTTGGGAAAAGAGAAAGACTTCTAAGTGAGTTAATCTGAAAACAAGTCAGCAGACAGCTGGAGAATATGATCAGTGATTCTGAATATAGAGACTACTGAATGTCATCTCCAGCATACCTGGTCTTCTGGAATGGCGACTCTCCTTTGGGAGACTGTAGAAAGACTCTGCAACCCATTACCTAGATGTAATGGAGAAATTATTTTGGTCAATTTGTGTCATTTCTGTGAAACTATTTAAGGCAAAGAATAAAAAACCCAGTGTTTTTTCAAGTCCAATATATGATGAAAAGAAACTGAAATATAGAAACACTGAAATAAGGTAAATGTGCTGATTAGAATAAAATGAATATATAATTAATGAGTCATGCACTGAAGTGGATAATAAAACATTTGCTAAAGCTAGGAATAAACTCAGGCAGGTATATAGCTACAAGTTGTACAGCAACAGAATAGCCCATATTTTTGTGGATTTAGGGAAAGTCAGTCTCAATGCAGTGAACGCCAGAGATTTTAATTAATAAGATAGAATATGTAATCAGTAGAAATTTATTATCGATAGGGCAACACCTTATCCTAAACTATTATAGCCTAATATTGGTTGTTGGAACAGTTTAATTATTCACAACAAATAATAACTGTTATCCTTTTTCCCCATTTCGGCTTGTAAAGAATTCACACACTGTATCTGACATCTAAAATATATTAATTTAACAGAACTATTTTACCTTAACACATTTCAGAGTTATTTCTGAACAAAACATTTCAAATTGTATATTTTTGTGTATAGCACTTTGTTCTTCTGAATACCAAAGCATAGTACTGTTTTCACTTATAGAGAAGAACAGAGCTAACAGAGTAATAAACAGGAAATTTTTCTCTTCTGTGAAGAAGATGTTCCTGAACAGTCACATGTTTCAGGATTGCAGTTTTGGATACTAAATTTACCTATATTCCACTTTGTCAGCTCTAGTTCTCTTTGGATCTGGCCATGAGGTGGCAATATCTCTGGGACACAGGTCTTTTTCTGTGTGATGATTTTGTGAGTCATGATTTGTGGTGAGGATTTGTGGAGACCATACCAAAACTGGGCATACATAAAAAGCTCCAGTGGCCATTGTGTTCAGCTCTGAAATGTGATCTTCACAAAATAGTGTGGTTTGTATAACCCCTACAAAATATGCCTTACTTCCCTTTTCAGTTGATTATGCCTAAATGCAACAAGATGCAGATGATTAGAGTTGTCTATTTTGCACAGTCCTTGTCAGAACTATCTGCTTTTGCCTGTAGTACTACTCAGTTACTGGCTGAAGCTGTTTATCCAGGTGACTAATTTCCTTTTAATATTCTCATTCTCTCACAACAACCAAAGAAAGCCCCCTCTTTTGTAGAGCTTCATATTTATATGTCAAGAAAAGTCCTCATGATGAAAAGTCAGTTGAAATTAAATTGAGTGTATATAGAATGTTAATAATTTAATTCCATTGCCTTCCATTATTATTCTTTAAACTGAATTATGAGACTCTATTTGCAAATCTCAAAGTGCTCTATGAATTATAAACAGTGGCTCTTAGCTGAAGTCCTATAACCAGACCCTGTATTACCACACAAGAACTTCAATTACAACTGAAAGTGGATGTGCCATTTAATGGTAATAAAACACTATAGTGACAACATAGCTATCCTTAAATCAAAGAAATTCAGGCCTATGTTGCATTCAAGAGAATTCCAAAAGTATTAGAGTACTAACCACTCCAAAGACTTTGCTTTTGATCTCTGATGATGCCTCACAGTGGCTGAAACCTTACAATTTCAGGGTACTAGCCCTAGAGATCCAAATTACATTTAAAAGTTTTTTGAAGTCATTAGATTCCTTCTGTCTCCTTGTAGTTCCTGTCAACTGATAAAGAAACCTGTATCAATTCTGATTCCAGTAGAGGCTTTTTCTGTGGGGTCTGAGGGCTTGCGCGCTAGCCGAAGGAGAGCCCGGAGGTCTAGCTGCACCCCTCTGGTTCAAGGCAGCTCACTCACAAAAATATACACAGAGGGGGTGAGCTCCTCACCCGAGGGAGCTGTATCTGAGCTGGATGAAAGGGCACATGGGCAGAGGTAAAGAACAAGGGATGGGACTCCTCGTATGGATTCCATCCAGAAGGTTCACTGGGAAGGTACCAGCAACAAGGAGCCAAAAATCTGAGGGTGTCAAGAGATTTTTATAGGGGGGGTAAGAAAGGCAGGGATAAGGGACACAGCCAATAGGATGGGGTAAAACACTCAGGGTTGACAGTGAGGAAGCCAATGGGATTAACACAAAGGAGGGACTTAGAGAAGGAACCAATGGGGGTGTCGAGGATTACAGAACTTTCTAGAACTCATACATAGTCAATGAAGGAAAATGAACATTAATAGCACTATACATAAAATAGGGAGGGGAAAACATTAACCAATCATACAAAAGTATGCAAACCACTAAACTGGGGGATTAGGGGTTCTCACCCTAACTACCGGTGAGTTGTTAAACCTTGGCTGACCACCACACATTGGTGTGGGTGGGGTCCTCACAGGTCGGGGTGACTGCAGCCCCTTGCACCGCCACAAGGGCCAAAGCATTTTTACTATTACAAGGACCATAAATGAAGGACATAACCAAGCCCAGCAAAGTAATAGGGGTGGAAACTGACGTTTGTCTGTTTCACATGTATAAATTTTCAGACTGGATCTCAAAAAGCTTGTGGGTTTGGTGTCAGCAACTTAAAAGAAAAAAGCAAGTAATACCAGGATTGTATGGTTGGTTTGCTTCTAAAATAGGTGCTCCTACAGTGAGTTTGGAAGGGTATATCAAAAAGATATGCAATAACCTTCCCTCCCGCCTTACTCCCCCCCAAGAGGGACATGGAGCTGTGCTGAGAAGGACTGCAGTTGGCCAGTCTGCAGGATCTCTGTGGGAACTTCTGCTGCAGTCCTGTATGCATTCCAAATAAAGCAATTTAGTTTAAGAGCATCTGCTTTTCCCTGTTGCAAGATACTGCTAATCAGCTAATTGACATTGTTTCGCCTCTCTAATGCCAGGGGCTCCTGAATAAAAACATTAGTGCTGCCGTGGTGGATCAGATGAAAGAGTTCATCTTATCCTGGTTTCCTTTCTTCATCTTTGGCTAGCAGCAGATGCCTAGGGAAGCAGTGATAATTCCCTCTGTGCACCCTCCTAGTTGTGAGCAGCATGTGGACTTGGTGAGCCAAAGATGGTGCTTTTATGGATTTCTTTTCTGACAACATATCCAGGAATTTCTGCTTTTTTTTTGTGTTTATTAAGTGGTACATTATCACTCCTTTAAATTCAGTATTTTGATTCACCCAGGACGCTTCTGATTCTATATCACTTTCTCATAAATCTATTTATAGACTGTTATCTTTCTTTCATATGGTATTTTCTCTTTGACGGTTCTTTGTAGAGAAACTGTGCCACAGATCCTTCTCACTCCCCCTCCCAGTGCTGTTTTACCTTTTGTGGGACCAGAATGTCACCTGAATGAACTCTTTATTTTCCCCTAAATAATGGTTAACATTTGTCCTAGGCCTTTCCATGTACCTAGACATTCCAACTTGAGAACCTTGAACAACTTAGCAATTACAGCTTGTTTTGAACACTGCAGATGATAATGCAGGTTCCTACCAGTCTGCATTATTGACCTACCTCTCCAGAATCACAATTTGTCATTGGTTTTGTTCCATAATATACAAATAGGTATTTGTGTCACACCTTAGAATTTTAATTAGTTTTAGAGCCTACCACAATAGATGTGGCAGATAACTTTGTAAAAATCCAAATGTAGTATTTCAACCAGATCACTCTCACCTTCAGTCCTACAGACATTATTAATCAACTGTAAGCACAGTGCTTCTCTATGAATACTGGGTTATTTCTTCCCCACTGAATCACATGTTTCCCCACATGTTTCCTTGAACCCATTTTTTTCTATACTTTAGTAACAGTTTCTACAGGTTTACTCAGGTTTAGTGCTATATATAATGTTCAGGAGTTCCCCAGATACATCTCTCCACTGGAGCCATTTATAAAATTTGGTATCCTGTATTTTCAGACAGTTACACTTTTTAGAAATTGGTATTATAGATCACAAATCCTGACAAAACTAACATAAGCTAAATATAGATGTGTAAATTGATGTTTGGAATCACTGCTCTTGAATTTCCAACAGTTTTATTTCATCCTATTCTATCAAGTGCACTGAATCTTGTTTACTTCTAGAAAATCCTTGCTTTTTCTTTTTCTAAAATGTAACATTCTTAATACAAAAAATCATGTATTCAACCAAATTCCCCTGTGGAAATTTTTGTCCAGGTTAGAAAGAGTAAAATAATGCTGTTTTAATAGAA
This sequence comes from Corvus cornix cornix, assembly GCF_000738735.6. Classification (NCBI taxonomy): domain Eukaryota; kingdom Metazoa; phylum Chordata; class Aves; order Passeriformes; family Corvidae; genus Corvus; species Corvus cornix. The sequence continues at coordinate 90,820,147 of NC_046333.1, read as the reverse complement.
GATCTCACAGAAATTTTATGTCACTGTATTGTAGTGAGAGAAAATTTTTAGAAAGATAATGATTACTCTATAATATTCTTTTTTTCCTCAGATTTTTTGGTATGTTCTTCTGCTGGACAATATTGGGTAAACAGGATATAAAGCTACTTAATTTCCATGAAATATTTGACTTTTCTTCAAAAATGTTGGTATATACTATTTTTGTGAAAAAATTAGAGTCTTTTCTGACAGAGAATGGGAAAAGAATGTGACATGCTTAAAACAAGGGTAAATTAGGTAGTAAACCAGAAACTGTGTGGATGTGAGGAAGAAGAATGAGTGACCTAACCTTTGATCCAAGCTCCCAGAACTGTAGTGCCACTTCAGCATGTGGAACACCTAGAAATCACGCCAGCACACTGTGCTGATGCTGCCTCACTATCTGGCCTCTTCCTTGAAAGCAGCTGGACTTACCAGGGTCATCTGCTCAGTTATGTCACAGAGACAGAACAGACGTACCAAGTAGCTGCAACAATTTTATGGCAAATATAAAAAGGCTTTCTAGAAGTTGCCTTCTATTAATGAAGATTGGGGTTAATTAAGAAGTTTGCATCTTGAGAAATGTGAAACTTGTTTCAGCTGAAGCTCAAAGGCCTCCTCAGACCACATAGTCAAACCCAACACAAAATGACTGAAGAATTGAAAAGATTTGCTTTAATCTTATTAACCCAATCTTGCAGCCCAGCTAAAGCTACTTTAAACTCCTTTTACATTCCTGAAAGAAGACAAAGTAAATAAGTATATCCATGAAAAAGAAGCCATGCTGGCTTAAGAATGAACAACAGAAGCCTGTGGATCAAGAATCCTCTCAGCTTCACTCAGTTCTTCCACTTCAGTTTGGAACAAAGAGAGTCTTTGTTAGGATGATGCATATTAATAGTCTGTGACAAGTTATAAATATATTGTGGTTGAATGAATTTTTTTTACAATAGATTCTTGTAGTGTTTCTCTATCAGAATTATATGTATGGATTTTAAACAACTTGAATACATTTTTGGGATTATATCTCTGAAAGTTGACATGATAGACAATAATGCATATTTAAGATGATACAATGTTAAGTCATTTGGCAAGTCTGTGACCCAGTAAGGGAGAAAAGAAAGTATTCTTAATAAAATAATATAAAAAACCCAACTAATTTTTTATTATGAAAGAGACTTGAGAAGTTAAAAAATGTCAATTTCACTCAATTTTCACTACCTTTTGTGGCTTGAATTTTAGGAAGGAAGAATAACTGATAGTATCCTGATTTAATATTCTGTGTTTTCAAAATATAATGTCAGTGAAAAAAGGATAGTATTGTCATATTTCCTTGACAGTTAACCCACAGTTCTATCTTTCTGTAGGGACAATAACGTTTGCTTCACAATACTCTCTTAGCTCCCCTTTGGAAGAAGCATATTAATGGCTGAAAAGAATAGAGTACAACTTTTATTAATTCCTTATAATTAACAGTGGATATTTCTAGTAAGACTTATTTGAATAATTGGAAAAAGCTGAGATTCTTAAACTACTCTAGAATCTCAGGGAATGATGGCAGTGATCAATGTTACGATGATTTCATTTGTTTCCAAGGGAAAAATATGTGCCTGCAATTTGAATTTTATGACATCGAGAAACCAGAAGACTTTGCATATGAAAACCAGTGAAAAAGCACCAAATGAAAACAACTGGTTTTGAATATCTTCCAGTGATATAATTTCCTGCAAATATGAAAAAAAGAAAAATGCAAACGTTCTTTAAATCCTAAATAGTAGAATTTAAGACTGTCCTCTGAATAGGAAAAAATAATATTTCATAATTAATAAGATTGGGACTAGCACTCCATCAGAAACCTGGTTTTGAGATCTCTCAAAACATGCCTCTGGCTGAATACTGAATGTATTAAATGTATATTAAAATGCATGTTATTTGAATAGACCCATGGTGCCATGTGATCTGGATGTCTCTGAATAAACAGCCTATTCCCACCATTATTTTTAATCAACCAATCCCTCTGTCATCAATAAATCTGATCAGCTTTTTCTTATGAGTGATAGAATTACTTAATACACTGACCAGACTTATTCACTAGAAATAATCCCACCGATTTATTTTTTAATGTGTTTGGTTTTGAGATATGCCGAATGGCTATTTTTCACTTGACGCAACACCTATTCTTTAGATATTGTATATTGTAGGTTTTTTAAATAGTGCTAATATCCAACCATAGTTCAAATATATGGCAAAAAGAGAAGTATGTAACTAGATCACCTTTTATTTTTATGGCCAAATAAGTAGAGAATTTCTGAGCACATTCTAAAAATAATTGATTTAATTTATGGTCAGTTTTTTCTTAAGGATCTGAGATAGCTACCCAAAAGAAGTATTACTTAAAAGAATCATATGTAAAATGTTAATCAGAATCTGTCAGAGGCTTTAATTTTAGTTGCAAGACTGCAAATCTATTGTGGAGCATTCTAAGGTCAATGAAGGCTAACAATGCTTTATATATAAATGTATATATTTATTATTTGGGTAGATAATGTCTATAGTCACTTCAGTACATATAAAAGTAATGATTGCCTACTTTTAAGAAGACCCAACAAAATAAAAAACCCAAGAAAGTTATTTTGTTAGTTACTTTGTTGAAAGTGGAGGGATAAGGGAATGGTGGCTTATTTTACTAATCTTTGTTTAAGCTTTTCAGCATGAAATCCAAACTGACTGCGAAGGAAGGAGCTGCTGAGAGCTAGCATAGACAGACATGCTTGAGCATGTGCCTGTCTTTTTCCAGACTCTGGGAAACCTATCCACTCTGGAATCATAGAAAAAAAATTTAAGCTTTCTTCTGGAGAAATAGATTAGACTTACTCCTTGAAAATAGAGTAAAGCACAAAACCTCATGGATAAAACCTCTGCACAGTGTGTGGTGTCATGGATTCCTCAGCCTCAAGCTATTTGGACCAAGACATTCTGCCCTTTAGAGTGAACCTGAACCACCTGACTACAATAATAGCCTTGAAACTGTTCCTACACATGGCAAAACCTTGCATGTCCACAGGGTTTAAAGAGTGAGAAAGAAGACAAGAGAAAGCAAGTTCTGTAACCTGGCACTTACGTAGGATATTTTTATGGTATCATAGAATGGCTTGGATTGGAAGGGACCTTCAAGATTTTCTGATTCCACACCACCCACCATGGACAGGGAAGCCACCCACTAGATCTGAATTTCTAGTTCTAGTCCTGCCAGGCCAGAGTGAGGTCTCCTAGCACCTTCTCTTCTCCAGGCTGAGCAACCCCAACTCTCTCAGCCTGTCCTCACTGGAGCAGTGCTCCAGCCCTGTGATAATCTTTGTGGCTCTCCAGCATTTTAAAATACCGTTTAGCCAGTTCTTGCTTCCAGGTTAGTGTTTGCACTCTATCCAATGACCATATAATAGATGAGCATTGCTATACTGAAATTTTATACTATAGGAGCTTCCAGAGAATTACAGACAGAGAGATGTGAAAATAAGTTTCATGTAAGGGAAGCATGAACGGACTTGTGAATGAAGTATGATTTTGTTCGAAAATTAAGATCCTGAATAAATGAAAAAAAACCCAAAAGTGACAGTTTAAGTGCTTATCCCATAAGTACATGAACAGCTCTTACACAGTAAGTGTTCAAGATTAACAGGGGAAGGGGCACTTTGGCATTATGCCTTGTTTTTAAAATACACCAAAAACCAGTTTGCATATCTGAGACAGAAGAGCAGTCTATTAGTTGATTAACCTGGTTTTTAACTTGGTATTTGATTAATTTTTAAAATTGTGAAAGCTCAGCTAAAGTATAACAACTGTCATTGTTCTATATCAAAACAATTTAGTAGCTCTGGCATTCTATATTTTCTGTTGGCAACTTTGCATTGATCAAAACTTGCCTTAGAAACTTGGTCACTTTTGAGGGAAGTGCACCAGTGTTTTGAAGGCTGGTGAAAAACATATTTTGGTGATTTTTTTTCTGCTATTGGCATCCTAAATGCTTTAAGAAATTGGTGATATTTTACAATGTTTTTGTTTCAGCATGGAAAATGAGGAGATTCAGGTTGTAAATTGCTTTTCAATTGTTCATTTACATGGGAAGTGCAGTCTGCAATTACTTTAACAATTTTGGATCCTTTTGCCTCTTACAAAAACATATTTATTTTCTGGTCGATTTTTTTGGAGGGTGTGTGTTTGGGGTTTGTTTTGGTTTTTCTTAAATGCTGAGGACTGTCACTTCTCCTGGATCTTAGTTATGACCTACAGGGCATGTGGTTCCTTTGACATGAAGTTTATTTTTCTAAACCCACAGCTTGATATTCTAGCACTTAATTTCAAAATGCAGCTTAAATCACAGAAACCATAATATGTCAAATGATCCTACACTTGCAGGGGAAAACAGTAAGTAATGAAAAAGCTATGATTGCTTTTCTGTCCCTCCAAATGACAGTTATCACCTCAGTGACCTGCTCCGGGCGGACCCATCTAAACATGACACACTAAGGGATAACGTCATCTAACAGGGTAGTTATAAAAATCAATACAAAACCCATTTCAAAGATGCTCTGTGTAAGAATCCTGGTGTAACGTTTATTTATTGAATAGGCCTGAGGAAAAAAACCAACAACTTTTCTGATAGATATGCTTTACCTCCCAAGCAAAGGAATTCTGTAGGTAAGCAATAATTGTATTTTTCAATCTATTATTTAGTCTTGCCAAAGCTCAGCCTAGAATCTAATATGTGGATGATTGCTATAACTCAATTATGAAACCTAAGCAGAGCTCTGATGCATCTGTAATGCAAAAGGAGCATAACAAGACAATTGACTGTACTTCTTTTAGTTGTGGAGTAGCTGTCTGTGTTTGTGCAGGGATGAACAGAAACAAGGAGGGAGACTCTGATATTGTATTTTTCACTGAAAGATTAGGAATGTTCTGTACTTATATTCACTCATGAATATCGAAGATATGGTTACATCATTGAAACAACTGCAGGCTCACAACTGACTGAAAATAGGTTTCTATTGTTTGCTCTCTTAAATGACAATAATACTTAAGCCTGGAGCAATTTTATCCAGTCATATCCCATATAAAAGGCATGCAATTTGATTTGCTAAAAAGTCAGTTAAAAAAAGCTGGTATTTATTTTCCTTATCTTTATCAAACTATTTTCAAATCTGTGTGAGCTTTATTCCTCTCAGGAAGTAAGTAATAAGTATAGTATGTATCTTCAGTTTTGGTTTCTTACAAAAAGATGCAGTATAGCTTGATAGCTTTAAAAAATACCATAGAGATCTTTTTTTCTGGATATTTATGTGAAAGCGTGTTTATATTTAGGAAAATACATGATTTAACAAATATTGGGATTTTTTTATGTCGACTTTTATTGTCAACATTTTGTTTTGTAGTATAATATAGGATCTTATTTACCATCACACTTAACATATTTCTGGTGATTCCACAGTCATAATGAGAGGTGTTTGATCACTGAACTTGTCTCACTGAAACCATATTGCAGACCTTGAAACAGAAATGTCAGGAGAGGATTAAGGAAACAATATAACAATTCCTAGGGCCTCTCAGAAAAGTGTAATGCAAATCTGGGCTTTCTGGTATACAGGGGTTACACTTCCAAAGTCAGAAAACATCCAGTCATCTGTCCGCACACCTAAAAAGTCAATAAAATTCAAGAATTAATGTCTCTGATAGTGGAATCTGAATGGGGACGCTCAGAAATGTTAGCTAAATTTTTTTCTGAAGCATAGATCTGTAAAAAAGTGATCTGACGCTCTTTTTATCCTTCCCAAAATCAAACCGTTTTGAAACAAAAAATTCGCTTTGCTGGATCAGCTCCACTTTCCATCCCTTCCTGCAGATCAGCTGCCATATTGCACACAGAACGAACACTGGTATCTGAAATAAAATTTACTGAAGCAGACTTTCCTGTGAAACACAGCCAGTATTCTCTTCCTGAGTAAACTGTACCTTAATTCCATACTGTGTTTCTTCCAAGGACATGAACTGCTTGGATAATTTGAGTGCCTTGGGCCTTTATATTCAATTCAGTCTGAGAAAGTCTTAAAAAAAAAAAATTCTTAGAAAACAGCATCCCATCCAAAGTATATCCAAGTGGAAGAAAAGATCTGCAACAGTCTGCATATATGCCACATGAGTGGTGTGCAGAAAGATGCTATTTTGATTCTTTCTAGTGTACATTATTAATTGGCACAACAGACTGTTTTGAAGGCAATTTAGGAAAAAAAAAGATAAAATTAGTAGTGTATTAGTGGTCATCTGGTACATATTCAAATTGTGTCATGGGAAAACAGAGCTCTGATAAAATTGACAGGGTAAATCTAATACTGAAACTTGCATCTCATTAACAGGTGTTAATGAGGGGAGGGAGAACACTTTTTTTCAGAACATGATTAACATCTGTCTTTTCTTTAAAAAAAATAAAATTGGGAGAACAGAGAAAATCCATTGTCAATGATCATTGACTAGGAAACAGCAGCTAAGAGTGTCCTTTGTCTTAATGGCTGCTTTGTGGAGCTCTGTTGCTTATGTTGCTCAGATACAGATGTTGATATACATTTTTTCTTCTTTAGAAGTAGTGACTGCTTGCTTTCATCTTCCAGCCCCTTGTTCAAAGCAGTATATAACTGCCAGGAAAAACTTGAGCATAAGTCAGGGTGTGGGAAGGCCTCAGGACACTGACACCATATGTGGGAAGTGATCTTTTTAGCTTGCTTGACATTGCCATGGTTGCAGTCCTAAAGGTGGTTGCCTGAAAACATCATAGAATGGGACATTTATGGAACTATTGCTTTCCTTTGTTATAGTTAAATATCCCTATTGGAACAGGGAGGGCACATCTGCTGTTAAAGATGCCTTTAATTAGTGCATAAAGTTTCTCATCAAGTAATTGAAACTAGAATTTTGGTTTCAGAAGTTCTTCATATTAATAAAACTCTTATGAAAAAAGAACTATGGCAGTGTGCTTGCTGAAATGTCTTAAACCACAAATATCCAGCTGGAAATGATGTCTGGAAAAGCTGTTTACAGGCTGTACTGAATTAGGAGGTCAAGAGAAAAGTCATTATTGTGAAAGCTCAGTTAATGAAAAATCGATCACAGACCCTTCTAAAGGTGTCTCAAAACGCCTTGAAAGAGCAGGGGTCTACAGCTGTAAAACAGCCCAGTAAGTAAGAGACCCAGACCCTGTGTGACTGTTTGCCCAGAGAGGACCAAGAAAAATCTTTGGCAGCTGTTTTTCTGATGTGTCAGTGTGTCCTTTGAGAAGAGTAAATGGCTTTATATGAATAAGCCGGGGTAATATAAGATGTTGCTTAAGTCAAGGGAAGTTGCTTTGGAGAAACCCCTCTGCACTGCTGTGAAAGAGAAGATCCTTGTCATGTGGGAACCTGGCTTGAGCAACTTATATACCTCTCTCACTATGGCTGTCAACAAAAGTCCTGACTAAAATTCCAAGATAGGCACTGATGACTGGAGGCACAGGCTGCTTCATAGATCCACATTCATCCTTCAGGACAACTCACCAGAGGTAAAGTAGTGTTATAAATGAAGTCTGTAATTCGTGCTGTTATGTATAAAAATGAACTGTAATGAAACTATACAGAGCCAGAGTTTCAAACCCCCCCACCAGCCTGGCTGAGAGGAAAATTTTACAACACTGGAGCAGTTGAAAAGGAGGCTCTTTCAGCACAGAAGTAATCAATAGGTGAGGATTCCACCCCAATTGGGGTTGGATCTTATCACCGGGACATTAATACTATGATGACTTGATTGCTATCTTCTGATATCTACATCTCAGCCGATAAGGAATTGGACATTCCGGGAACTCCATTGAGGGTTCCAGGAATTGAAGACAGACAAATTCATCACTGAAGATGGACAATTCATCAGACCCAGGAAATGCTTTGTGCAGTCCAACTTTGGGACAAGAAAACATCATGAATATGCTAAATTGTGAGAAGAATAGAATTAATTTGGACTCTGCCCAAGAACTGTATAAGAAGGAACCAGTCGAAGCAGCATCCGTGAACTTGGGAGGTCTGGTGCGATAGAGGTCAGATCTGTGTTCACCCAGCACCGATCCCGGGCTCGGGGCTGACCTTTTTCCGATCGTGGCTTTCTGTGTGACCAATCTTTCGGCTGCGGAATAAAATCTATTTCTTTATTAAATTTAATTTGGCTAAATTTCTTTACTTCAGTAGTCTAATAGTCTTGACTTTGAAGTAGATATTGTCTAATGAAGTGGTACTTCAGGTTTGAGGAAGAGCAGAGATTCGCAGGAACCAACTTGAGAATTACTTTATGACATCTAAATGTTCTTGTAGCACCTTAATAATGTCAGAGGGAAGGCATGATAGAGTCAGATTTTGAAAACTGTAGTCCTCTCTATTTACCAAGATGGCTTAATTTGTTTCCACAAAGGTTTTGAGGGGAACATCTGGGAGAAAAACTGTGAACTCTAAAAAGTGTTGACTTTTCCAGAGAACAAATTTCACCAACACTTTACTGAAGAGTCTCCATTTCTCCAGGTATGCAGTCGGATGCTGCAACTGGGAAGTTGCTATGGAGCATAAGGGTTTAAGGAGAACAATTGCAATTGCACAACCGAAACACCATGACATGTGTATGCCACCATCTCAGAAAACTGCATGTCCAAGAGATCAGATTGCAGCAATATTAAAACTGCCTTTCTGTTCTTATTAGAGTTGAGCTGAACCTTGCATCCTTGGATGTCATTCTATGACTTAGTCTCATTATTGAATTGTTGTCTTATTCTGGCATTATATTGTTGCTTTGATCAGGGTGTGAGGGGGATGCAATATTTGCTGGAGGACTCCCATTTTTTCAATAAGCTCTTTGATTTCTATAGATGAGTATTAGAGTGTTTGTATCATAAGCCACATTGCAGAAAACAGAGAATATAAAAAATTTGAGAATTCATTCCTAGTTTTCATCTTTTTGTAAAGATGGTCTGTACTAAATTCTTCCTCCTAAGCCGAGCACTTTGTTCTCTGTCCTCCCTCTTGCTTCATATTTTTTCTTTCCTCTCAGCTGCTGTCTGAACCTCCTTATGTCCATGCACACATACAATCTGTCTCTCAAGAAAGCATGATGTGGCTTTTAAGGATCCAGTTAGTTTCTTTGTATTAGTGCTAAATATTCAACCATATCATAGATCCGTCATATCCTGAAAAATGCTGAAGAAATTCTAAGCATCACACTTACAGTTAAAACTCATTCCAATTTAAGAACCACATTGTTTCACAGGACTGGCCAACTTTGTGTGACAACAGCGAAGCCATTGTAATTTCCTGGGAAATATGTCAAGACACTGGCAAAACATGTCCTACTAACAAAAGTGGAGAAATAACCACAGCATTTATGGAGAGCCCAGGATGTCCTTAACCGGCAGCCAATCAACCACTGAAATTAAAATTAGTTGTGTTGAGACATGTGAAGGTAGCCTCTATCTCAATATATCAATTGGGGAACATGCTGAGATTTTCCCAGTATGATAATGAGCATCTGGCTCATATTTGTAAACCAGTTAGAGACTCATTTATATTACAACTGTGTTTTTGCCCTTTTGCCCTTATTAGTTGTAAAGGAGGTGATATTCTACAAATAAGGTATATAGCCTCATTATATTAATCACAAAGTATTTTCCGTCTGTAGTTTTAGCTGCAGTTAAATGCCAGCATGGACCTTTGCATTTTTGAAAGGTGAAATTTGGTCCAGATCAGCCATGCTCAGGTGGGGCAGGAGGGGTGTGAGAGGGTTATGCAGTTGAATGACAGGTCAGCGTCATGTGAACTGAAGCATGCAAACTGTATGAGGCCATAGTTATCATGGGGAAGAGATTCAGCTCCCTTTGTTTTCTCTCCTTACCCAATAAATTCACGCTTGAAAAATGTCAGCCAGATTTTTTAGCTCTATAGGTATTTTAATGCCCTCGTGAATTTTTGATATAATCAGAGATACATGCAAAAATTACAGTCTTGTGTGTATTACCGGAGTAGCTGTGCTTGGTAACACAGTGTCTTCATGTTACACACCAGGATTTCAGAGTAGCCTTTTCAGAAATTAGAATCAACCAAGTCAGATCAGGTCATAAAGTTAAGTATACAGTATCTTGAGGGAAACTCAATCAAACCCAACAAAACTTTTCATAAGGCATCAAAAATCATCCTGTATTAGCATCACATGGATTATTTATGAAAATGCTGTTGCTTGTCTGACAACCTAGGTGACATTACCTCTGGAGGATGAGCATCACCATGGCAAAACAGACATGTCACCATTAGACATTAGTCTACTGTAACTAATTTATAAGGCTGTCCTGTAATTTGTTTTGATCAGGCAGCCTGAATATAGTTGAAGGGGATGAAAGGGAGGAGGGAGTGCAGGGAGGGAGGAGAGAGAAAGAAAATCCAATATTATTATTAACTAGAGAATTCGAAACTGTAAAAAATAAAGCAAGAAAATGTGTAGCATTTTTTTCATCTCCATAACCTCTGTCTTTACACACAGACATAGATCAGAACAAGTTTTCTCTCTTGGTCATGGAATTTTTCCCAAAATTTTTCTATGTTTTCTATGCTATAAATTTGTTCAAGATACTATATGATAACCATCCCCCTGCTTGCAGAGTTTTTTTTTTTTAAACAAAGTACAGATATAGTCCAAAAGTGACTTTGTGAAAATGTCACCAGAGTTAATCATATTACAGTGAATGTCATATCAAGTTTGTCTGTCAGGAATTAAAAGGGAGTGTTTCAAGCTAAGGCTTACAAGCTGAAGCAAACATGTTAAAGTGCAAGTTTTGGGCTGTGTCCCTTCTGACTTAGCAAATTCTTCAGTGCAATACTGCAATTTAAGTCATTGTTTCTAAGGCCAGCTGATAAGTAACATTAAATAAGAAAGAAAGAATCAGTAGGGTATGAATGAACATGAAACAGTGGTAATTTCTTCAACTACAATTAATAACTGCTAAAAAGAGAGGAGAAGGTGCTATAATTACATAATTACATCTCTATAATTACATAATAACATTTCTGACCATAAATGACCTTGAGAGGATCCATTGTCATTGACCCTCCTCGTGCCTGTGTTGGGATACAAAGCATTCTTTTGAGCTGAATTTTGCAAGGCTGTGGCTCCAACTTGTAACTCAGTTTTGAAGGAACATATTTTCCCTAGGAAGACTGCTGTTCTGAAAGTAAAGGTGTTCTGTCCTGAGTCAGGGCAATGAAGGAGGATATCAATCGTTCAGGGAAATTACCAGGATTTAAAAGGCCTCAGAAAAGGGGTTTAAAGATTCCTAAAGTGTTCCAAAGAAAATCATTCTGTAGTCTGAGGAGATGCTGTCGTTGACACAGAGACTGACAATTTTGGAGCCGGAAGAAATCTGTTTAGCTGTAGTAAAAGAAACCAAAGGGTTCAATCTTCTTTTTTATTTTTTTAGGCAACATCTACACCTTTACTTTTTTTTTTGGTTTTCCTTCAAATATCACAGCTGCAGAGTAACCTATATTATAGTATTATATCAGTATTATTTCAAGTAGCTGGAAGTAGAGAGTCAACAGCAAAACATAAATGAGCTTTGCTTTGTACTTGGAAGCAAGTGTGGTTAGGAATAATAGATGGAAGGAAAGGATCGCTCATTTGGAAGATTTATTCCTCTTCTTGTGAGCAGACATATCAACTTTGTTAACATTTTTGCTCTAAAAAATGCCATCAAAATTTTCTTCTCCTCTTCCCCACCCTTTACCAGACATTGTGCAAACCTAGAGGAAAAACTACTTCTGTCAGAATGTCTAATCTAAATAGAAAAAAGAATAAAGAAAAAAAATTGGGGAAAGATGGGGGGATAAACAAAGTATCAAGAACAAGACCTGGTTATACTAATTAGATTTACTTTTCCTCTTGTATTTTGACTACTCTGATAAACTCAGGAGGAAAGCAAGACAAATACATGGGCATAATTTGTCTGGTGGCAATGTGAGCTTTTCCTCTATAATCACGGGATAATGATTTCTTTTCCTATTTTTAGCTTCTAGTGTCTAGGTTTCATCCCATGGTTTCTGGCTCCAAAAACCATGTCTATCTGTGTTTCAGATCTTTAAAATCTTGGTAGGCACATCTGAAAGCAAAAGAAAGAGGCTGAAGAAGGGAGAGGATGCATTACGCCTTTCAGCAGTTACAAAATATATTTGTTCTGTTTAAATAGTATTACAAAATGCCACCAACCATTAGGAAAGCATATGTTTCCATCAAAATAGCATAATTTTGTTTACTTGGGCCAGTTTTTCTGGTAAATTGTTTATTGGTTTTGGTAGGTCCAGTTTTTTTAGTCCCAGGTGCAATATTCCTCAGTCTTCCAAGTGAACAGTTGGCATCGCTGGGAATGATGCAGTGTATTCTCCTATTTTTTTTCTCTGATTACCAAGGTATTCATATAACACAGCAGCATGGTATGTTTTCTTCCTGTCCTTTCAACTCCTTAAATTCTGATCTATTTGCAAAACAGTTTTTACTGTATATTAGTCAAATTCTTTAAAAATCCTGAACTCCAAAACCTAGAAATATATTCTCTAGAGTTACCATCTATAGATCCTTTATCATATCAATTAAATTCAATAGTATAAGAAATTAATTAATACTACCATTGAGTCTTGTGTGGGCAGCCCTTCTGGAATATCTACTATGAAAATACTAAAAAATCAAGACAGTTTTTCTTAGCTCAGTTAATGACTAAATTCAGCAGGTTTTTCTGTACATTACACACAAAGTTACATTGCTCCCAGGTAGTTATTGCCCATAATGATTCTAAAATCCAAGTTTAATATGTGCTATTCAAACAATCTGGCATTCAGATATCTTTAAATATATCAAGTTAGGACATACCCCTGGTGAATATATTTAGTCTCTAAAGGCTATTGTTGTGTGGCATCACCATTCTAAAGTGATCTTTACATTGCACAGAATGCAAATAGGAGCAGCAACAATATACCACATGTACATACATTTCTATTTTTGTAGATTTTTTGCTTTTTCTCATATACTAATTTTCATGTAACAGCTTGTAAAGTTTCAGCATAAACCAAAAAGATCCTTAGGCAGAACATTTACCTTTATGGAAACACACCTTTTGTGCAAGCTTTCTCATGCAAAATTCTAATTCTGGGCATTGTTTTCTGGCATGCATACATAGTAGCACATATAAATACACATGCATACAATAGTCTTTTTAATCTTGTACCCAAAACTTCAGAAAAGTAAAAGTATGTCTACACTATACATAGCAAAATTAAAGCACAGTAAATCAGCCTTCACAAAACCCCATGATGTTGCTCTGAGGTTGATTTCAGTCAATAGTTGAAACAGTTTGCTTAAAATTACGCTGGGTATTAGCTTGAAAAGCACATATAATATTAGAAACCTACTAATATTTTTACAGCTTATTATTTTCCTTTCCCTAATAGCAAGATGCACTATTGTGTTTTGTGCCAATTTTTACAGCAAATTTAATTAAAAATGAGAGTTGCTTTTGCTACAAAAGTTGGTTTCGTTGTGTTTAAGCCTGTAATAAAATTTCTAGTTTATTCAAAAACTGGATTGAAGGATGGGTGCTGGGGGGTCACAGCAAGGTAGAAGAAAGCAAACAATATACTCAGAAAAGCTTTTTAATTAGTTGTAATAAAATCATTTGTAGCATGCTAAAATTATCTTTTTGAGAAAGACATCATCAGACTCCTGTTTATGAGAGATCTCTTGAACCTGAGTTATCATAATGTGAGAAGTACTATAAATGTTTAATAGCCGTAGAACATGAAAAGTTTGCTTTTTTTTATGGTTCTAGTTTAATAGAAGACACTCAGAATGATTCCTTCCCCAAATAGGAGCTGCTATGTTTGTCTTTAATTTGAGGCCCTTTAATAAAATCCCCAAAATAACATTTCTTGCAAAAAAGATGTGTTATCAAAGTAATTTCACTAATAAACCAATTTGCAAGTATCAACCTAAGGAGAACTTGTGTCTAATAAAAATGCTTGTGGAGGGTTTTTTGTTTTATTTTACTTATGATAATCCAGTATGTTTAGAAGACGAATAACAACATTAATATAGATGCTGGGTTATTTGAAAGCTAAGCTTTTTGTGCTGTTCATTATCAGAGCTGACTAAATCTTTCAGAACATGAGATTCTTGTTTATTTTTCCCTATTTCAATTAGCTGCACAGTGAGATGCAGAATATCTCCTCTTATAGAAGACAGAGGTTTTTGACAAAGAAATTGCAAATAATATTTGGTTTCAATACGTGTGCTACAAGGTATCTGAGATTTGACATTCAGCTTAATGCAGAAATTCTGAAACCTCTTTGTTGTTTGCCCTGTTAGAGGAACATGAACAGGTCCTCTGTCCCAGCCATGGATACCTGAGCAGACATCTCTACTGATGGAACTTTACTACTGTTGCTTACTCACTGTGGCATGTAGGACCTCAGAGGAAATAATCTGGGCTGCACTGCTCCTCTGCACATTCCCCTCTAAGCCTCAGTTACTGCGAAAAGGCCAAAAAAGCATAAAACACATAAATATTCTTTGCAAGAAAAATTAGTATCAGTAGAATAGCTGCCATGATACGATTTCAATCACAAAATAGAGCAATTGCTTAATCTTTGGCTGGGCAAATACATCACAAAGAAAACCCCACACCTTCACATTTTGAACATCCCTCCTTTCATTCCCTATCTTGTTCACAGTGTCTGAAAAAGCACAGGAACTTGCAGTGCAGAATCTATGATTTTCCAGGGAGGTAATATATATTTCTAAAACTGCATATGCCCCACTTTCTTCAGATGAGAAATTTAGGTAAAAATATTTCCTGAACCCAAAAGAGTGTTGTTAGGTAATATCCAATAAAACATTGTCAGGAAGTCTTTTTTTTTTTTTTTTTTGAAGTGTTTGAGAAAAATGGTAACAAAATATTATTATTTATTAATCAAATAACCAATTATTTATTCATCAAAGGAAATGAACACAGAGCTCCTGTTACCTACATCACGTCTTAATTCTCTGTTTCATATCCTGGTATTTGTAATTAGGAAAATGTATATTACTGGTTTGTCTAGGAGATGAAAATGTGCCTCAAAGGAAAAATGCAACATAATTATAATATTTCACTGTAGAAAAGATGCAGGATGAAAACTTGAATTAGGTGCAAACCATGGTGGATCTCACATTGATGAGAATATGCAAAATCATATATAAAATGACTTTCAAGATAAACTTTAGTTTTTGTCAACAATCATGCATTTGTGCTCCATTTCTATCTTAAATGGATTTTGTGGTGTTAAAAAAACATTTCATCTCCGAGTGCACTTTTCCCTTTAGTGGTGACATTAATTTTGTAGATTGTTTGTATTTTCCTTATCTGGCTGTCTCTTTTCACAAAATTGGGATGAATTTAACCTCTGAGGCCTTAATATAGGAGCCGCATTTGTCTGAAATTGGTCAGTTGGTTCAAAAGTGATTATTGTATGGGGAGGGACAATTGTTTGCGAGATGTACAAAACAAGAAGGCAGTCATACAGGCTCATTTTCTAAGAAATACAATGAAAAATAAAGATTGGTTATTGAGCTAAGTTTTTGGTTTGTGTCATACCTAGACTTTCTGGTTCCTTTTTTTTTGTTTGTTTCAGATAAGAGACATGTTCAGTTTGTTTGACATAAAAAAAAATTATTATTTTTATTATTATTTTTATTAACTTGTGAGCTTTTCCTGTTTGCTATGCTACCATAAATGTAGCTGTGAAACAACTTCAAAGCACAGAAAATATTCAGGACAACACATCACCTGGTTGATTATTTTTCCTCAGCCATTGCTTGCATACCCCAGACCAGTAGTAGTACTGTTGTGATAGTACTGTCAAACTAAACTTCCTTCAATGAAACGTGGAATTTCTTATACTTCATCTGAAATAAATATGAATCTTGAAGAATACCTTTTCCCAGTGAATCTGAAATGGCCATTGGATTTGGACCAGATATGTTTAGAAATACATAGACTCAAGATACGTAGGCTTGGGAGGGACCAGTCATGACATCAAACACACTTAGGTCACCAGATTTGTTCAGTACAGTAAAAAGCAGTCAGACAATTAAGTATCTCATTCTGAAGAGTTTCCAGTTTCTTTTCTACATATGACACATGTAAGTAGAGTTGTCCACTCTGCTTTACGTTTCTCAGCCCCAGCTAATTTCTAATTCTTAAGACATGAGTGGATACCACACTTGCATTTCCTTGTCCTTTATTAAAACCATTAAGATGAGCAGAAAAAAAGCCTCCCACAGCAAGGTAAAACAGCAAATATATCCCCATTTTCCTCTATATTCATTGATCAAGGTGATCCTATACACATAATAGGCAGTCTGTTTCCTCCTTCCAAACCAATGACAATAGTGTCCCACCTGTTGTTTTAATTCTCTCCTGATGTGTAGATGAGGCACTGAGGGACAAGATTTAGTGGTGGATATGGCAGTGCTGGATTAACAGCTGGACACAATAAAGTCTTTTCCATCCTAAACCATTTTATGATTCTTTGATTGCAAATGCTGGCACTCCTAGACCAAGAGAAGTGTATAAAAAAGAATTAGGTTGCAGTTTCAAAATGAAAGCAGAGGACAAGAGAAGAGGTAAGTAGAAACTTACAAATTGACCAAGTGTGTGGAAGGATTGAAAGCTTCAGCCTGAACATATTGACCAGTTCTCAGTTCCCAGATAATTAAAATGCAATAGACAAGAAATGTTTTCTTTATCTGCTAAAGTCTGCTATGCAGGTAGCTGGTCCAATACACTGATAGAAACAAAATGTTATCTGTCTTCTACATCCCTGTTCTTTTTAGATATTGACCCAACTTGCAGGAATGAAACCTATATAGTGAAGGCTCCTACTTTTATTGAAAGCCCAGGCTCCTTCCAGAATAACTAAGGTAACTTCCTAAATTACAGAGCAGAATGTACATTGGTGTGTTTTGGAAGTCTTCCCCAAGGGTAAATCGATGGACCTAAACAAGTCTAAGGTAAGACCAATGACTTTTTGAAAAACAGTGAGATCTGTTAATGGTGAGGCAGACAGGGGATATTAGAGATTGATCTTAATAATTGTTTTATTTATAACTGAATGATAAACTTGCTAGCTATGCATATGAGGAAAGCATAGAGTTATTTTTATTAAGCGATCTAATTCTTACTACTATCTGATTCCTATTATTTAACCTATTACTTATGGGGATTAGGATCTTCACATTGCAGCAGTTTAATTTCATTGATATCTTTTAGATCATTTGGAATCTGGAGATAAAATATTCCCCAGATTTCCTTATGGTTATCACAGAATTACTGAATTGTTAGGTTTGGAAGGGACCCCTGGAGATCATTTAGTCCACTCCCCCTGTCAAGACAGGGTCATCTAGAGCAAGTGACATAGGAATGCTTTTAAGTGGGTTTGGAATTTCTCCAGAGAGGGAGACTCCACAACCTCCCTGGGCAGCCTGTTCCAGTACTCTGCTACCTTCAACATAAAAAAGTTCTTCCTCATGTTGAAATGGAACTTCTTGTGTTTTAGTTCATGGCCATTGTTCCTCATCCTGTTGCTGAAGACCACCAAAAGGAGTCTGACATCATCCTCTTGACACCCATCCTTTGAGGTATTTAAATGCATTAATGAGATCCCCTCTCAGTCTTCTCTTTTCCAGACTGAAGAGATCCAGTTCCCTCAGTCTCTCCTCATAAGAGCTGCTCCACACCCCTCACCATTTTTGTGGCCTCTCCTGGACCCTCTCCAGTAGCTTCTTGTCTTTTTTGTGCTGAGGAGCCCAGAACTGGACGCAGCACTCCAGATGTGGCCTCACCAGGGCTGAGTAGTGACCTGTGATCATCCTTGTTCTTGTAAAGGACTCCAGTAGCTCTAGGAAGCAAGATGTCAGCCCTGAGTTTGTTTAACTCTGCAGCATGTATCAGGTCCCACTGATAAGAAATTTTTAATCTGATTGGGTTTTTTTTGTTCCACATTCTTCCAGAAGTTCAGCATCAACAAGGTCCTCTGGTAAGTCCTGCATAGAAAAGGGGGTATTTTGGAGAATCCTTCCTATTCTTCTCCACAGGGAAAACAGATGGAAAACATGTGCTGAGTTTTCCCACTATAACTTTATCTCTTTGAACATTCCTTCTATATTTGGTTACTTACTGGCCCTACAGGTGCTTTGGCAATTTTCCTGTTCCTGATGTTTTTAAAATAGGGTTTATTAATTTTATGTCTTTTGGACATTTTCCCTCAAGCTCTTTCTTCTCTTCCTTTGTGCTTTTAATTTTCATCTATTTTGTTCAGTATAGCATCTTAAGTCTTCACAGAAGTCTGCCATACCACTAAAAGGATTCACATGAATTTCGGTTCTACAGGGACAGATGCTCTGAATAAATACCTTTGCTGCTACTGTGGAAAGGAAGCCGGCAAAAACTGCTGCAGGAAAAGTACAGACTGTCCTCCACTAACACTTCAGTGGTAAGAAAAAATTATGGATAAGAAACTGGTATTTGCATGGCTGTGGAGCAATGACTGATTAATCAGCAATCCTAATGTTGGGGAAAAGCTGGATGGAGGTGATCATTCGGGTATAAGAACTCTTTGTGTGTGAACCAGAACCAGCTTACTTACACTCTGAACACTGGACACCACTGTAGCTGTGACACATTCATGGTGTGGAGGGTAAGAAGACATTAAAAATCAAAAGGATGGATCCAACACAGTCTCACATTTAATCAATGCTTTAGTCAACCTTTTGGCTTTAAATGTCTCATTCATTATTTTGAAATTTTAGCATTGGAGTGGTCCAGGGGCTACGGCAGGAACGATCTCCTGCTTGATTTTTTCAAGGGCTTGTTGCTGACATACGTACTTAGTTGACAGAACAACAATCTGATCCCAGAAGCTATTTAAATATTGTTTGGTTGTTTCTTGTTTGCTGTTTGTTTGGTTTTTTTCCTTAATTATATGTTTCTTCCTTAATTATTTTATATTTCTGTATATGCAGTATGTTTTTTAATTCTAGTCATTGTGCAATGCCAAATTCATAATTTTGTGTCGGTTTGAAAATTATTTTTTCACTGTTTATCATAGTTAATTATGGTCAGATTTTATTATTTTAAATATAATTAATAAAATATACCATAAAGAAGAATTAACTTTTTTTTTCCTGATATGAAAACCTGATGACCAGACCTTGGGAAAACACAAGGGGGAGCACAAGGCAGGGCAGAAAAATGTTTTTTACTGGCATATATTGTTGTGAGACAATGAAATCTGAATATTGCCTATCCTGATCCCCACTGGGATGCCTGAGTCCACAGAATGATCCTAATTGAATTTTCCCTGCCTAAATGGAGTATGCCCTGTTGTGAACCTGCTTTGAGCATGATGGCAGGATGGGATGTCTCAGAGCATCACTTCTGTGAGACCCAGAACCTTCCTTCTATTACCTCTATTATCTAAACAAATAACCTTGGACAATTCAATTTACATTAATCCAACCTTGTGGTTTAAAACTCTCTCCTTTCCTTTAAAATGTCTCAATCAAGTTTCAAGTGAAATTTCTTGAACATTTATCTCTTAAAATGTGCCTGTGTATTACAAGAGAAATCTGTAATATTATTATTAAAAATATAGAGATGTTTAAAAGGGTAAATTAATGCATGGGTCATAGCAAGTTCTTTCTGCTTTCTAACACTGAGCACAGAATCCCTTTGGAACACTTGTGTTTTTATTTATGCTAAAATGAGTTGGTTAGTGAGATTAATCTTGGATTTTTACTGTTTTCTTCTTTCATTAAGCACATGAAGAACTTAATATTTCATCATCTTTCTGTATAAAATTAAAAATCTGCACTCACAGTGAGCTTCAGTCATGCTCACTGCAGTAATCACACAGGATTATTTCTTTGTGATGCTTCTTATGAAAATGCACTTGAAGTAGAGAGCAGTATGAACAATGGTTCTTCAAATTTATGGGGAAGTTTTTTGAAACTTGATGAATTTCATTACTCCAGTAGCTCATATGATATTTTCAAGTCTTGTTCTTTTTTTAATCTAGGAAGGATTTTATCTAGAAATTGGTCTAATGTAGCTTTCTCTTATTTTGAAATTTACAGATCAGTGCATGATTATTTTCACACATCCTGAGTTAATCCATAATCCTGTGTTCTTGTAATAATTCTTGTTCTTTATAGAAGTTATAAGAGCTTTATGCACAAGAATAGCCTTGTTGTCCAGTTAAGATCTTGTGTATAGTATATTTTAGCTGCTTTTCTTCTGATTTCATATTCAATGAGTAGAGAGTAGGCACTGCCAAGGGACACAAGAATCCTTCTCTTATCCAGACTGAACAGCCCCAAGTCACTCAGCCTTTGTTCATAGGAGGAAGTGTTACAGCCCTCTGACCATTTTTGTTGCTGTGCTCTGGACACACATAGTTGTTTTATACTTTTTGAGTTAGAGCAAAGAAATTGTGGCCTTATCTGTGTTGCAGACACAACAGCAGTTCAAAGATTTTCTAAAATGTGAAAAATTGAATCTGTCATTGCAGCATTTGTATTCTTACAGCACTTTTTATCACTCCTGCAAGAGGAAAGAAGTATTCTTCAGTTAAAACCAAGGGACTCATGGTTGAAAATTTCTTATTAGCTTCAAGTTTTTCTGTTCTCCCTAGGCAGTTTAGCTCTCTTTATATTTTGTCAGAGTGGCACTAGGATGCTCTTCAGCGACCCTTCTTCCCTATCCTCAAGCACTGATTCTGGATTGCATGAGGCAATCAGCACCCCAAATACATTTGTCCTGTGTTCTGGTGCAAAGATAAACCTTGAAAATCCCACTGAAATCCTTCTGGAAATAACCCAGTAGTTAGAGACAACACATGGAGTGAGAAATGTCCCAGCTGGGTGAGCTGTGGTCACCTTGCCCTCACCAGGCCTGGTGGTGTCACAGCTCAATAGCTTCATATATATCTTGCTCTAGTAGCTCTGCACAGACTTTCAGGCTGCAGTGCAGGCATTAGACAAAATTATTATCATAAAACCCTCAGCTGATTCCTTTATGCTGCACTCTAGTCTCTATAGGGAAAGTTTTATCACTTCCCTCACATTTTAATTGCATCCATTCTACAGCTGGTAGCAAGATGTCCAAACCAATGACATGACTTGACAAGCCTTTCAAAAGATTGCAGTGACTGGGTTGTATCTATTGATGTGAGAGAGAAAAAAAGAGAGAAATGAGAAGAAAAAGTAAAAAGTTTCTTCCCATGCACTTTTCTCCCCAGCAAAGCAAAAAGGTGAGGATCGTATAACCTCTCTAGCCTGCTGCCTGTTTATGCAGTAAACCTATACCAGTAGGAGATTTATTAATTTATTGTGGTCTTGTGTATAAGAATGATATGGGCAGTCTCAGAACATATTTATTAATCTAATAGAGTGATTTATTGGAAATGTCTGATAACCATATTTTGTAGTTTAGGTCTTTTTTTTTCCTTAATATTGATAGTTTTTTCCTGTTTTTCTATTTTGAAAAGACATCTCTGTAGACCCAAACTACAAAAAACCCCTTCTTTTTCTGGATGACATAATTTGGCAATCAGCAAATTAGAACAGCATGTTGCTTCTGATGAAAAAATATTAAATATGTGTCTCATAACTCTGCTGATGAGGTTTAGTTAAACACATAACCTTTATTTGAACTATCTTATTAATCATGGGGAAAAATGTAGCTATTTCACATATGGGACTATGGAAAAAGATATCATGGTCATTTACCACTGTGGAGTGCTGACTCCCCAAAAAGGTAAGATAATTTCTGCAGGGAGGGAACTAGGCTCAGGTTAAATACCCACATTGGCTTTCCCCTGGAAAGTTTATTAAAATGACTTATTTTTCTTGAAAAATTAGTAAAAATTCACCTTATTAGAGGTTGCTAAAAGCTGTTAATTATAGCTCAAATTTTGCAGGATTTTTTTCTCTTCAACATGATATCAGTTTACTATGATGGACCCCAAAGTTGTTTTCTTTTCATTTGCAGTCACTCCCTCATTTTTCTTGTACTTAAATCTGCAGCCTTCAGCTTCACAGAGACAACTAACTAGTTTCTCAGGCAGAAGGTTTTTACCCATGTTGCTATCCCGCTAACTCCTTCTTTTCTTGTCCGAAGTTTTGCAGCATCCACCAGCCACTGTTTATCTGACTTTTACCAGCTTTTTGTTCCTGAGTGTGAGAGGCTGTCTCGTTGCTAAATGCTGTGACCCTAAAGAAAGCAATGGCCCCTGAGTTTAAAAAATGACCCAATGCTACTGAAACACTCTACACAAACCCTCCCCTGAGGAACAAGCACAGTACAGTGTTACACTGAAACGTTGCCATTTCCTTCCACCAAAAAATACAGGTCCAGGATTCTTCTAACAAATGAAATCCCCAGCTCAGTCCACTCTGACATATGGGGAGATTAAATTTCATCTTCCTGATGATGTGGGAATTTGGGAAATTAACATTCAAAGCTTTTAGTTCTAAGAGGAGTGGTGTGCCTGTCAATTTCAAATGATGACATGTGTGATAAGACTGTGATCTTACTCAGTTTTTTTAGGAAACCAAAGCAAATGTATTTAGATATATACACTTAAACTAATCATCCTCTCAGGGAACCACTCGTAGGCTGCCCTCCGTGTGGACTATGTATTTGGGCTGTAGGTAAGGCATGAGACTATGCAAATATGATTAGTAGGCAGTGTTGGGTGTTACTACCACTTCCTTCATTTTGGGGTGTTTTTTTTCTGTTAAATAAGAATGCTGCTAATGCAAATTTCTCCAAAAACTTGTAGTACCTTGAACACGAAGCTCTCTAAATACAAAATACAATCATAGATTGATTGAGGTTAGAAAGGGCCCTTAAGGCTGTAGAATCCAACTGTTAGCCTAACACTGCCAAGTCCCTAAGTGCTGCATCTACATGTTTAAATACCTTCTGGGATGGTGACTCAAACACTTCACTGGGCATCCCATTCTTATGCTTGATAACACTTCCAGTGATGAAATTTTTCCTAGTATCCAATCTAAACATCCCCTGCAGCAATTTGAGGCCATTTCCTCCTGCACTGTCTCTAGTACTAGAAAGGACCAGTACAAGTACTTGAAAGATAAATCTTTTGGATATGAATCTCCCTTTTTTCATTTCCTAACTATGTTAGCAACAAATGAGGCCTGTGCACCATTGTAGACTGGAATGATAGAAGCAAAGACTTGACTATGAATCATCACGTGAATGCTTTAGCCAAGATTTGGGGTCTTCTGCAGGAATTGCAGACTCAGTTCCAATGAGCATCTGGAAAGCAAAGGTTCAATGCCTAAGTGTCTCTCATTCCAGCTGAGTGATTTAATTTACAAGGCTGTGTAGTCAACATCTTTCCTTTGGTCTCAGTGAATGTAGAAATACTGAGGTAACATGGCAGAGTACCAGTGAGGCAGAGAATACCATCTGCAGTAGTCCCCTGGGATGGAAATTCAAGTCTGTCCTCTAAAATGCAGAGAATGCACTTTGAAGTCAGGGACTCCACCATCTCTGGTGACTGTTTGCAGCATGAGTATTCAGCAGGTCTAGGACTGTGCTTTCTCTTGCTGTCTGAAGATGAAGGGTTTAGTACAATTCCCACTTATTTAAAAAAAAAAAAAAAAGATAAATAATTGTGGAAGTAGCTGCCTTTTTTTTTTTTTTTTGGTTTTCAAGACAGGAATCTTACATGATCATGCATGACTGTAACACCCTTGCATGCTACTTCTAGGACCTAGGAGGCATTACCAGTTTCTAGATAACACCTCCTTGCCTTCCCTCTCCTGCCCCCTCTTGTCCTTTCTTGCCAGCCTGAAGAAAATCAGGGACTAATGTGCTACAGCAGAATATTTAAGCTAAGACATGAATGAGTCTGACAGGTTTGAGACAGATGCTGCCTTCACAGACTGCCTGGGCAGGTGCATATCCATAAAGTACCTGAAGGCCTCCTACTGAGAACCACCCATGTGTCTGGTTGCAGGGATCAGTGATAGTCTCTGATTTGTTTTCAATGTGTTGCTACACATTAATACCAAAATCAAAATAAAATATATCACCACAAGGTGATGTTCTTCTCCTGCCTCATAAACATGATCAGGTTCCTACTCTGCCACATCCTGCATATTCACTGAGTGCCAGGCACCAAGGCTATGTGAGCAAGCAAGGCTAAACCACTGAGGGCTACTGGAGGGTTTGCAATGCATCAATGACTTCCCAGAGAGCTCTGAAACATCACTGTGAGCCCAGAGCTGGGGACTGCAATGTGCCTCTGGAGGTGGTTTGTACTCAAACCTGTTCAAGTTGTCTAAATAAAATCACGAGTGTGGGCAGAAGGTGGTGTTACCTTCAGATTTTCAAAGTTAGATCAAGCTGGGAAAGACTGGTGGTGAATAGTTTGTATCAGCATGGGCAGAGGTTCCAGTGTGCAGCAGCAATGTGCTGAAATAGCCTGTCCTCTGACTGGCTTCACCATCATTCCCCATTTGTCAAGACCTGTAGAATTTGGCTGCCGTAGCTGTTTTCACAGAGCTGCCCAAGCCCACCTCACAGCTGCCTGGAGTAATGACAGAAACTCTGTTTATCCAAAACAACACATTTCTAGCGTTTTGAACATCGAATTCCACTTTTTTTTCCCCTTTTTGCCATGTGAGGAATCAAAAAGAACAGCGATGCCTTATAGAAGACTTTAATATAAATTGAATTGTATATATTAGAAGACAGTGGGATGGGGACATTCCTTTCCTTGCAATTGAAATGATTCAGAGAAGTGAAAAAGGACATGGCGATATTTTGAGGTTTCTAAGCAGTTTGAATATATGGTGTATTAGAAGGCCATGTGCAAATAAATGCAAGGCTTTATGGCTAATTTCAGAAGCCCAAGATGGTTTTCCAAAACTCGTGAAAATGATTTAAAATCATTCATAAAAATCTCTTGCAATAAACAGCACTTCATGTGTGATGCTGAAGAGAGATATCTGAAAGTTGAAAATCACTTCCCAAGCACACCCATTGGCTCATACTTTGAGTTCCTTCCAGTCTTCTTGTGGATTTAGAAAGACAATTCAGACAAGACAAGCCTGGTATATTACTCTAGTTTATTCCAGTTTCACCCACTATGACAAGTGGAATCATAGGCTAAATTGTGGTGATGAAGTTAAAGGAGTTGTGTCTCATTTCCACTCTCTGAGATGTTCTGTCTAGTGCAGGAACTCCTTGAAAGGGAGGATTTAATTAGGGACCTTTCTGCAGGAGTCTAGGATGCATATTTCCTGTGAAGTGTAAATTCTTCAGAAAGAAAATTCCACACTTGGAGAAATATTTGTTTTATTCTTTACTCTTCTGCTTGTAGTGATCTTTTGATATCTTTTCCTCTTTGTGAATAGCATTTGGGTAATCTTTCAACATATTATGCTAAACCACTGCAGGTTACAAAGAACATGCACTAGATGACCATTGATTTTTCTGTTAGTGATCTTAAGAAGAGAGAAATTAATTAGCAAACAGTGGAATTTGTCTGCTCTACACCTCCTGCCCACTCAGCTTTGAAAATGCCTATCAGGTGAAATTGTTAATTAGTCAAAAGACAGAAAAAGCACTGAATGAATATATAGGACCATGTTTCTTTTCAGAAATATTTCCTTTTGGATACAAAATGTGGCTTATAAAAAGTTATTTCAACATTTAAAGCCTCTGTGCTAGTCAAGTGGCACAGTCTAAAAGGAAATGCAAAAAGTGTAATAATTTAGGAATTACCATAGTTCAAAACCTGAAAACAGTTGACTATTTAATGAGTTGCTCTTGAGATTTCAAAAATAAAAAAAGTAAGTCATATGTGAAACATGTATCTGTGACCATGACTTGTGTGGTAACTGGCTCTCTGAGTTGAGTTTTGTTTATATGGTAGTATGCAAGTACCTGAAGAATATACACTTCATTCTGCCTTTGAACCCAGTGAAAGCTGATGCTGTATGTCCCGAACCAGGCCTGCAAAAAAACGTTTTTGCGTGTGAAATGAAGAGACAGTCTTCCTCCAAATGCAAGGCATAGAGGCTTCCACACACCCTGTTTCAGTGAATTTCAGTAAGAGAAAGTGAGAGGGAACTGCAGTGGTATGTGTATGGGGCTTCAGCAATGAAAGAAGATGATAAAAAGAGGTAAGAATGAGAACTTCACTATCTTTGCCTCTTGCATCACAAGGACACTGAAAATGCTTTGTAGATCTGGCCACAGAGGTAAATTAGGAGAGGCAATACTTAATTGGTGAATCATGGAACAGAGTTGAACAGTTCAACATAATGAAAAGTAGATATTTTGAAGAAAGGCAATATTCTTTGAAGATGCTGAGAATATAAATATTGAAATAAATTTCTCTCTGTCTTTATGCCAATTAGGTGGCAGTTGAATCATGGCTTTAAAATACCTCTGTTGTGGGCAGAAGTAACAACAGCATACCCTGTTTTAGTCTCTCTGTGGATCCAGCCCAAATGCTACAATTCTTATTCACACTGAATAGTACCTGTTCACCAGAATGAACTAATTTGAAGCAGACTTTCCCCATGGGATAGTTATAGTAAAAATAGGAAAAAGTAAAAATACAAAGAAAATTCATTTGTGCTAGTTTAAAAAAAAAAGTAGTAAGTTTAAAACAGTGAAATAAATTAGGATTTATATTTAGTTAACAATGAGTTATCACAAACCATTCCCATATATTTCCTGATGGTTTACCATTACATAACCTGCTCTATATTTATAATGTACATCTGGCATACTGTACTTCTATTGAAATCACTTTAATTAAACCAGCCTCCAAGCTCCCATATAAAACAATGGAAGTTCTGAAATGCAGGAAAACAGCAGTATGAATTCATGAATAGCCCTTATATGTGAAGGCAGGCAATCTGCAGATTAGTGTGGTGGTTTCCTGTTGTTAACACCATAAACTTGTTGAACTCTGTTAGCTAAATTCTTCTGACTTCTGCCTAATCACTGCAGCTACTGCAGAAGAGATGAACCAGACGAGAAAAGGAAGAGATGAATAACTTTTTTAGATTGGAAATTAAAAAGAAAAGAAAAAGAGAAAAACCTATCTTTGAGGGCTTGAAAAGAACTGCAGTGCTTTGGAACTCTTTCTAAAATTACAGTATCTGTCTTCCCTCTCAAAGACAAAAATTACTTAAACCAAGTAATCAGTAATAGATAGGCAGGAGAAGCCGATGTTGAAACCATTTTTAAAAGATGCTTTATGACACAGATTTACTTTTCAGTAAACATCTTGTTTAGTCACCAGTCTCAGAGAGACTGAGAAGTTCCCAGTAGGCAGAGTTCTACTCATGAGGACCTCGATTATGAGTATTTAAAAATAAATGATACTGCAGTGTTTGGGTGCAGAGGGTTATTTCTAGCCTCCAAAAATCTTGATATCCTAACAAGCTACTTGAATCCTCAAATAATTAACAGAGATAACTTTCAAAAACTACAGGATTGATATAAGTCATTATTTTTAGACCTTGTTGTGGGCCTCTAACAATTCTTAGTATGGATAAGAATCCTTGTAAAGGCAAATTATTCTTCTGATCAAGGGTTCAATTTTCTCAGCTATTTTTAATGAATGCAAAATATGTCGACAGTCAGAAGAGCATTAACATAAAATAGCAACTATTAATATATATATATATATACCTTTATATAAAAATAGATCATTAGCATACCCTACAGTAACTTTAATAGAACAATATTCTACTACCAGCTCATATTATCATAGGATAATTCAGATTGGAAGGAACCTTCCAAGGATCCTAATCCAGCCTTGTGCTAAAAGCAGGACAGACCATGAAGTTGATAGTTCCTCCAGTCAGATATCTGGAAATAAACAACCAGAAAACAGCTGAAGCCTTCCTACCGTCCTTGGACACAGCATCGCTTAGTGGTTTTAAAATGTTGGTCAGGCTCCTTCTGATGGCAATTATTTAATTCAGCTGAAAGTGGAATTAATTAGTAAAGGTTGCATTACCTAATTAGTGAACACAATGTGTTCCTTAAGCCATCAAACAAGTCCTCAGTATGAATGCAGACTCTGTGAACTGCTTGATATGTAACAGTTCCAGACTGTAACATCTGTTTACAGTACATTCTCCGTCAAATGCTTTGCCAAATGGTGCAGTGCTAATTTTTACCTCTCTTTGCACCTTTTTATCCTGTCCTTCCCTTCTGGGAGAGTGTCCTAAACACAAGGCCATAGACATAAAAGTTTTGGTTTCTGATCTCTTAAACAGAAAGGGCTAATTTCACCAAATAGATTATTTGCAGTGCTTAATATGACCAGTGTAAATAGCTCCATAAGCCACAGAGGAGGGAAGTTTCTCTTTTTTCCTGCTGCTTCTGTTCTTCAGGGAGAGATTGAAGTTTTAGACATTATGAAGATTATCCAAAATGACATTAGTCTAGTCACAATTGTAGCAAAATCCTCCTGTGTTATACAAATTAATTTGCTGTGAAAACCTGTATAAAGAGATTCTGAACAAATAGAGGACTACTGAAATATTACTTTGCGTTGTACAAATAAATTTTTTAATTAAGATTTAGGATGGGGAATTTCTATTTCTGCTTCTGCAGTCCTTCTCTGCAGAGGAGTGATATCTCTTTTGTTTAAAGATTCACGAGTTAGAGCATTATTCCATTGTAAATTACAGGATGTAAGAATTAACAACATTAATTCCAAAGGGAAATAATTTTAAGGTAATGATTTAATATTCACGTAAGGCAAGAGTCTGTATGGCTGTGTGAAGAGGTAAGGTACAGGGGAAGAGAAGGAAGGGAGGAATGGAACAAAAAGGAAGAGGCCAAGAGTTAGGATGCTATCCCTATATATAAGCACACAAGGCAACACAGATGGAGTAACAGACAGACAGACATCCAAATGCCTTGCCCCTGCAGTGGCCAGCTGAGCAGGGGCTGAAATAGGAGGCAAATACTGTGTTCTGCTGCCAGTCGGAGACCTAGTGAAGTGCTCCTCGTGGTGCTCGGTTCCCCAAACTTCTTTTGTGGACTCACTCCTCATGGCATGGGCATTGTACTTCCTATTGTTACGTCGTGAAGACAATGGCTGCAACTGCAGCAAAGAAATTGTGGCTATGCACAGCAAAATGTGAATTTTCTGACAGTACTTGGCTTGTGATTCACAAGTCAAGCTTATGATGGAAATTGTGAACTTCTCTAATTCCCAGGGAAAAAATCGACACATCAATATCCAACAGGATTCTATCATGGTCATTTTAATTTGCTTTGAAATTCAAGTTCTAACATTGGCTACTGCTCTAATTTTAATGTTCAAAAGGCACTCAAGAGCAGGATGAAAGATGTTGATGTGTGAGTCAAAATGGTACACACAGCCCTCAGTGCTGCTTGGTCATCCTGCCAGGTATTCATCAGCCAAAACAAAGAGATGCCTTCATATCCTTTGTATACACAAACTTTGAAACTGCATCAGAGAAGACGTGACCGTGTTACTAAAGTGAATTCATGACTCCTTATGGGCTTCTAATCAATGGAGCTAATCAGTTATATGTCCTGGAATGGGAGAAAAGGGTCCACTCGAGAGAATGGCAGCCATAACATCAGGAGTCCCGGAAGTCACCACTGATACACTGAAACAACAAGAGAATGCAGAAGATGAAAAACAAAGTCCAGGTCTGCAAAAATAAGCGGCTCTGCCATCTGCAGTAAAGAATATTAGGGGAGTTCTTTAGATGAACAAACAGTATAGCCTATCTGCAGACAGTACAGTGCACTTCAGAGTCCAGGGGAAGCAGGCATTAGAATAACAGCTGGATGAATGGAGACTGGGACAGAAGCTGTCAGTGGCCAGTTATTAGCCACTAACAGAGAAAAGCAAAAAAGACACACTTGCAGTGTGCTGCAGCCTTTCAAACAGTGCACCACTAATCCTGCTGTTTTCTCCAGGTGTTAGTCTTTCTGTTTTCACAGGGAAAAGAAATCAAGAAAAACATGGAAAGGATCATATGTAAGTTATGGCCATATAGGGAACTGGAAGCTCCCTCATGGACGTATCAGTTGACTTAAAATAACTGGAGATTAGGTGTCCAAATTCCTTAAGATCTTTCAATGTTTTAGTTACTCCGTTAATCAGGCTAGGAGAGGATAGGATGTACTGTCTTCCATGCAAAGAACCATAGGAGAGCTTTCTGTGATTGACACAACTCTTAGATGTTAGATACTGAGAAAGGTTTCTTTGGTTCATTGTTGATTTGATGAAAATTGGAGCTTTAGAGGAAAGAAAGGAATGTAAAGTCCCACGTTGTGTTTTGACATTTGTAAAATAAATTTCCTTGATTTTTGAGGTGATTCTTCATTTCAATATTTCCTGAATTTAGTGCATAAAAAAGAACATAAGTAATATTGCAGACAGAGATGTGCTAAAAAGATATGACATTTTTTATGGATTGATTGTCTCATGAGGTTTTCGAGGTCTGAAAGACAGGTAAAACATAATGAACTATGTGGATCTCCTAGCTGTTGTCTTGCCTCTATCCACATGCACAGAATGGGACAAAATATCTCAGATATTTTAATCTAAGATTTACCTTTGACTCTAGAAAAAAGAAATATATATATTTTCCAGGGAAGTAAGATTTCACAGTAGAAACTAACTAATTGCCTAATTTTAAGTTGTCAAAAAAGTACCAAACTGTGAATAGCATCCCAGGCATGTTTTGCTGTGTGATTTGATTTCCACTAAAATTGTCAATCAGTAGCAGTGACAATAAAGATTTATATTTTATTTTGCATGAAGACTTTGCTAGAGAAGGTACCGTATTTCCTAGAACTATATTTGGATTAGCTCTTCTGTGATCATGATGAACTGCATGAAATTCATTAAATACTTTAGCATGTGAGGAAGTGTTACAGCAGTCAGGAGATGCTGCATGAAAATCAAGCAAAAGGCATCAGTTGAACACAGCTGTGAATGGAAGCAAATGTATTTAAGGCAACTCTTTTATTGCAATGTGTTCCTCCTTATTTTAATTAATTTTATTGTTTTACCAAGTACCTTTTGCTACATGGAGTGATTGTTAAAAACTTGAAAATGTTGCAATCATCATTGTATATCCTAAGACTATGCTATTGAAAAGCCCCACAGCCAATTATATCTTTTGCAAAAAGTACATTTGATATTACATTGTTTGGTTATTTCTGCATTACAAACTCACCCACATTCCCAAATATGTTAAAAATTGAAACTGAGGTTGGCCACAAATTACCTAATTGAGTAATTAATTCATTGAGCTTTTAGGATATGTTCACAGTTTTTCTTCTGTCTTTGTTTTAACATTTTGAGTCACTAAAGCTCCATGTTGAAAAGGTCTAATACCTGTGGTTTACAGTCATCTGTTACTCATTCATTAGAGGGGCTTCTCTGAACCACTCCTTATCCTGCCCAAAAGTGAGGTTTGAGAAACAACCCACATATAAAACAATTGCAGTCAACAAAACAACCAACCCCATTGTTCTCTGCAGGGATTTGCTCCAAAAAGTACAACTGGAATTATTTAGAAAACTGAATTACTGCAAGATGGAGTCAGAAGCATACTGGCAATACTTTGAAAAATCATCTTGTTTGTTCTCTGCTTGCCTTTAAAAATATCTTTCCATTAAAAACATTAGTGAGAAAATATCAGTAAAAAATTGCATATAGCAACATTTCA
This sequence comes from Corvus cornix cornix, assembly GCF_000738735.6. Classification (NCBI taxonomy): domain Eukaryota; kingdom Metazoa; phylum Chordata; class Aves; order Passeriformes; family Corvidae; genus Corvus; species Corvus cornix. Next base: position 90,788,209 of record NC_046333.1, on the reverse strand, counting down.
GTGGAAGAATCAGAGTTTGTTACTTAACTTCTGTGGTCTACTGTAATCCTGCAAGGTTTTACATGGGATTTTGCATGAATGCAAGTCTTTCCATTTGGACACAGTGATGTGTAACTTCACAGCTGACGCATTTTTCCCATCTTGCTTTTATCAAAATTTTATAGACAATTTAGTGAAAATCAAACTGAGTGTGGATAACGACCAGCTCTTTAAGTCACAGGTCCTAAAGCAAGTTATGCAGCATTTCTCAGGTTACACCAACATAGTAAAAAGACAACATTCCTGATATTGTTAATGACATTTAAAAAAACTTTGTCCATGCTCTGCATGTCAGCAGGTCAGAACCTGGCTTCACACAAGATCACCATGAGCATGAAGACACAGTGTATGCTCTTGGCCATTTTTTGAAGGAGACAGCTATGTCTACAACTCCATTTCAGAGAGTCAGTATGAGATGTTGTTATCCACAAGAAATAAAAAAGGGCAAAACTTTCATTATCTTTCAAGGGACCAGAATTTTCCCCAGAATCTAGTTTCAGTTATGACACAGGTTTACACATAGTTGCCAGTAACAATTAGAGAGTCAAGACAGGTCAGTCTTTATCACATAGCAATATCTGAGAGGTTTTTTCCTTCCTAGTCTAATTCTAGTAAGCCAGAAAGATAACAGTTATCGTAAGATGAGGTTAGCAAAGTCATTTAGATTACAGTTTTCAAACTTGAGAGACCAAAATCAAGCACTAAATGCGTATTTAGCAACCAAATTAGCCACAGGGTGCTTTTAAGCCTATATCAGTGAGAGATACCAGTCAAAGCAAATGATTTAGCTGCTGAAAAGAGATGGGAATTGCTAGCTAGCCAAACAATGTATTGCATGGCTGTTTGGAAAATTAAATACTAGGGAATTAGTGCTTTTCTTTAAAGAGGTGATGATGAGAAAAAACCTCTCTAGACTGATGCTCATATCAGTTATCAACTCTCTTGATCTGAAAGGAAAGGATTGTCTGCAGTATATTTCAATAACATTACTTAAGCATGGCAGGTAAAGCAATTATAAAATTTTGGGAGTGAGCAAGTGAAAATACTCTGTTTCTGAGCACATGAAAAAAGCAACTTGCTATCATTGAATCTGTCTTTTTAAAAAGTTAGATTTCTTTTTATTCAGAAGTTATTTAATTAACACTTATGTCTATGGCACACATGAAGTAATTAATTTAATCTGTAATTTCATTGTGAATTTCACTATATGAAATTATTTTGTGTGACAACAGTCTGTGCTGGAATGACAGAAGTGTATCCCAGAAGGGGGTGCTTATTCTCTTATTTAGAGACCCTCATGTGCAGGAAACTACAACTCATAAGAAAATTAAAAGTGCACATGGATGTGCAACATGATGAGTGGAGCTGATAAATCTACAAGGATAATTCTCTTTACTTCCAAGTCTTTTTTTCTTCACTTTTGCTAGTAAAGCTTCATAACTAAAGAAAACAAATATTCACATGTTCCTTTCAGTATTGTTAATCTCATAAGAGAATTTTATGATTGCAACTACACATTAAATTAGAGACATCAAAATATATTCTGTTATTTTTTAGTGGTACAGTCTAGAGATTTTACCTTTGTGCTTAGCATCCTCTCACAGTAAATTAAGAAGATTGTAATTCCGACATTTCACTTCCTTCCCCCCAATGAAGTTCAAATAAAAAGTGATCATGCATTTAAAGTAATCTCCTCATTCAGAGTCTTCCAATATAAAAATTTGATCAAACACCATCAAATAAAAAGGTCAGTTTTCTAATACAAAAAATTTCAAACTCAGGGTGCCGTAACACCTGAGAACGGAAGACCTTAATATACTATAGCCAATGACAAATATCAGTGACAAAAATCAATAACGTACTAAAATACCTAGTTCCAAATCAAATAGGAATAGCATTTTAAGTCACAGATCTCTATATTGTAATATATCATATATATATATATACACACAATAAATAATACTGATAAAATCTAACTAGGTCTGACTTAAAAAATATGACCAGTCAAGACCCCCCAAAGATTTTTTTGAGTACAAGTGTACAATTAGCCATCTAGAGAATAAAAAAACCCAACCCTACAAAAGACATAGTGCACAGATACAGACAAGTGAGGCTGATAAAAAATAGTAAATTGATATGATTTCTGTTATTTGGAATCAATTAACTAAACAGCAAGAGCAACAACACAGAAAGTCATTTCCTGTTCCTTCAATGGTCATTACTTGGGACTGAAAGTACCAGAAAAGAGGAAGACTTTCTAAAGTCTGGGATTAGTTCAGAAAATAATGTACTCACATCATGCAGCAAATAATAACAGACCTCAGCACAACTAAACTGATATCCAGAGTAGAAAGATACAGTAAAGAATTATTAACATGGGACAAGCTGTACAAAGGAGAGTTTAGAAAAGAAAAAGAGAATGAGAGAACAATTTATATAAATGCATATGCTAGTAAACATATATATGTAAAACTAGATATACATTTAAAAATATACGTATATTTACATATCCATATAATTACACATAGACACATTAGTACGCAAGAATATAATTGGTAAACAAGAAATGGATTTTAGCTTAATGTGAAATGTAGCTTTCATTTACAAAAAGTAAGACAAGCTGGAAAGGAGAAATGCCCACTAAGAGCTAGAGGATAAAATAGCATACATTTTTAACTCTTGGGTAGAAAGACATCATCAGAAAGATTTGTGAATTCCTTGGTTTATCATGGAGCAGAGGAAATGTGTAAGGCAAACACTGAATTTATAAGTTAGCAAATCATACCTTTTGATCTACAGAATGTGGCAACAAATAGTTTCAAAGGTGAAGTATCCCAAATCAGATCTCTTCTAACACTATAAACTGACAGCATAAACTCCACTTGCAGCAGAAAGGTTTTGAAGGTCATTGATTTCTGGTCTTCTAATGAGTTTCAGAGAGAAGTTGAGAGAACACTGCAGTGTCCATGGTAGTAGAGGGGAAGGAGGTCAGCTATGGGGACTGAAAAGAGTCATTAGATTAACCCAGAAGCTGAAGGGATACAGAAGGAATAGGTCAGAGAATTACACTGGTTTTAAATAAAATTAAAATTTGGTCCTGAAATGTATTGGGATTTATTTCAGGAATCCAAACTATCCCTTTTAGGGTTGTTGCATTCAGTTTTGAGAAACTGCAAGGCCATATGTGGTATGGAAAATAGGAAAAAGAGACATGGCACATAACTTAAAAATAGGGGGGGAGAAACGTAGAGAGTTATGAACTATTCAACTTAAAAACCCCATCCTGGAATAACAGATGAAACTGTTTACCTGCAAGAAACCAAGGAGATGAGTAGCAGTCAACATGGGTTACTTAACTACAAATCAGGTCAAGCACATGTAATTTTATTCTATGACAAAGAGTCATAATATAGAAAGAGTAGAGGAAGAAAATATCATATATATCTTAACTTTAGACTTAGTAAAATCTTAGCTGTGATACTGTATCTCATGATATGTTTATAAGAAAACAGTCTCTTATTAAGTGTACTTTAGGATAGTGTAAAACCAATAGGAAAATCTTTGATAATTAGTATTTTTTACTGGGAAGCACTGACTATGATTCTGCATATAACTGTCAGGATTTGGCACTATTTTTTTGTTAATGACCTGAATAATGGAAAGGGAGTAGCAATTAAATCTATAGGTGATGCTGAGATGGAAAGCACCGCATTATACTGATGGATGGGATTTCATTTCAAAAGGATCTTGACAGATTGAAAGCATGGTCTGAAGAAAAACAAAATGCAGTTCAAGAGGCACAAGTAAAACAGTGCAGATAGACAGGCTTAATCAGCCAAACAAATTCAGGATCTAGAAAAACTGGTTGAGCAACAGGCCAATAGACAGGGATTTAAAGGTATTAGTGGATCACAAGTGGAACACAAGTCAATAATGTCATGCTGTTGAGAAAAAGATAAGCACTATCCTGGGAAGATTAAAAGGAGCACAGCGAACAAACATACGGTATAGCTTTCTGCTCTGCTCAGTATTTATAAGCGTTCAGGAGGAGTCCTGTGTGGGGCATTTTGACAGAAGTGTGGGAGACTCTGCAGGAGAAAAAAGAGAACAGCCAGAGATCTGAAAAGCAGATCCTGTGCAGACAGGCTGAGAATTCTGCTCTTTAATGTATGTCATGCACGGAAAAGAACAGGGAGAGTGTTTTACTCATGCTGGCCTTAAAAGACAGATGGAAGAGAAACAGAATTCTCTTTTCTCTATGGCCACAGTAAACAGGAATAAAAAGCGTTTATTTACCGAGCATTTTTAGTTAGATATAAAACCTCAGGACTTTTAGATGTTGAAATAAGTTGCCAAGACATGTGCAGGATCTTCATCACTGTTCTCCATGACAGCTGTTAGAGTCTTCATTAATTGCTTCAACAAAGGTCTGTTGGGAATGGTATGCTTAAGCTTATAGGGGGGAGGGAGGACAAAGGACTAGAAGGAACCCTTGAAAATCCAGTGTCCAAAGTTTTAGTGATTCCTTGCATGGTGTGACCTCTTCAAAAATGTAATGCAAAATATTTGGCATGAGAACAGAAGAAGGACAATGATGGAGTAGTGGGATAGGAAAGCTTGCTTCACTGGCTAATATGTCATCACACTGATAAATATGGTTTTTTAAATATCAAGTTAGAAAAAGAAAATTTTTTTTAGAAACCATCCTTACATTCACCATTGTTTGCACTGAATCTTTGTTACTGTTTCAGTTATATTTTTGCTGAAGGTAAAAACGATAATAATGATCTACTTACATGGCCTGTTCTCTGCATATCTGTCATATTAAAGTCCATGCTGTTTGTTTATCATGCAGTGATCTATAATTCTCTATTAATTTAATTATACTAAAAGATCTTAAAAGCCTTGGGCTAAGTAACATGTCAATTACAAATGAGTTTAACTTGGAATAAATATAAACTTAATACTTGTAATTTATTGCTTTAAATATAAACAAAGCCCTTACTATGACACAATCTATTATTAATTGCTCCAGTGCCCTAAGTCCAATTAAGCAAATCCATTTACATTTTCTTCAGAGGAAGTCAATGTTCGTTTCTCATAGGAAGTGCAGGGAGCCTTCCTTTCCACTTATTTTAAACCCCCTAATGTAACAAAGCACTTCTGTGTTTAATGAAGTGTATCATGTCAGGGGTGAGGGGAATGCTGGTGGCATGGTGGGTAGAGCCATGTGTGAGGGCTCATATTTACTTGAGCAAAGTAACTTTCAAGCAAATATCTGGTCATACACATTTTTTTCTTTAGGTATTAGTAATGATTGCATGTTTCCTAGTTGAAGATTCTGTATTGTCTTTCTCTAGCACTCTTTCAGTAACAAGGACAAGCTGTTTGGAGTTACACAATGTATATGTGTATATGTGTGTATGTGCATTATATATCTTCAACTGAAAGGTATCTTAAACTTTTTTATATTAGTTATACCTGCATGTATTAAAGTAGCTAAACTAATTTTTTTTTTAATGTGTGTGAAAACGTGTACATATAAAAATGTCAGCCGCTGTGCTGAGACCTGGTACTTCATGCCTGGGGTAAAATTTTATTGCCTAGTTATAAAAGAGAGGGTTTATAGTGGAAACCCTGACACAACATTAACTATGGTTATGCTATCAAAGGAGTGCAGCATTTAAGAATTTAGGAACTATTCCGTTTGCGTGTGTACAGGCAGTCGTGTCTGTCTGTGTCTAAAACTTCATATTGACTTACACATGCCATTAACATTTAAACACTTTGAGAAGGCAAATCACAAACTGGTTTTGACAGAAGTGTTTTCATATGTGTATCTGTCCTTTTTGTTGTCTATAAACAATAAAAACATTTAAAAAACTAGAAAAAAATCACTACTAGAGTGTGTATAGCTTAAAAGTGGATCAGCAATGCTTTTTTCCCCTATTTTTTCAAGCTAGGGAACTGAGCAATGCATAGTGAGATGCAAGAAGACACACACAAATAAATTGCAGAGTTGGGTCCAGAGTATAAATCTTGAGTTCCAATCCTATACTTCAAATACCTGGCCTCTTTAGTGATAATAATGAAAAACTGAAATCCCTGTGGTTTTTGTCTGTTTAGTTGCCTCAAATGGAATGGGTCAGACAGTCATTCTTGAATCCATCACTCATAAAGTTATGAGAAACATAAGGGTTGAATCTAAAACCTGCACAGGGTTTGCAAAATTTCTGATAGGACTTGCAGGTAGTTCACTGACTTTTCTGAAAATGAAAGGTTGTGTAGCAGGAGTAGAGACCATCACTGGGGTTGCCTGTAGCAAGAAAACAATAAAATATGGAAAAAGTATGTAGGGTAGGCACTATTTCAAAGGACCTCAGGGAAGCTAGGTGCTCTAACATTATTCAGTCTTGAAGTAAAACAGTGTTACTTCCTAGCAAATCACTTCTGTTTTTTCTTTTGTGTGAAAATGATACCAAGAAAAAGGCAAAAACAACTGCCACCACTTTTCCAAAAATCTTGGTTTGGATCTCATGATTTTGGAGGCTAAGAGTATAGCAGAAGCGCAAATATAAGACATTACTATTTTTTCAGTCTTAAAGTATATGGCATGCCAACATGCCAATCCACTATAGGCAACATGATTAAGTACTAAACAGACAAGGGTAGCTTTCTTTAAGATACTAAAATCAACATGAACGTTAAAGTGTTGATAGCACAGGACTTAATGGAAATGTTATAAATTGAGATTTTTCTCGCTGGGGACAGCCTCTTAGTGAATAAAGGGAAAGACATACACTAGTTCCAGTGATGTTACATAGTTATATCCATACCATTTAGGTACCTGTGCTTGAAATGTTGTCCTCACATTACTTCAAATATGGCTTTGGAGTCATAGACTCATTGAATAATTTAAGTTAAGAGGAACAACTTGAGGTCATATAGTTCAAGCCCTGCTTAGGTGTAATTTGATAAAGGTGTAGTGCAGGTGCAATTTGATAAAGGTTGCTCAGGGTCTTATCCCATCAAGTCTTGAAGACCCACAAGGACAGAGACTCCACAACTTCTCTGATCAGAATGCGTTATTATTTGAATTCCCCAACAATAAAGAATTTTCTGTATATCTAACCAGAATTTCCCAGGTTTTAACTTGTATCTGTGGCCCTGGACTCTCCTGATGCCCATCTGAGAACTTCCTGGCTCTTTTATCTGCATGCTCTGATCAATTCCATTGCAAACTGCAATAGAGTCCCCCTTTAACTTTCTTTTCTCCAGACTGAATAAAGCCAGTTCTCTCAGCCCCTCCTAAGATGTCACATGCTCCATCTGTAAAGCAATTTGGTTCCTCCACTAGATTGGCTCCAATAAGTCAGTATTTTTATTGTACTTTTCAGCTTTCTTACAGTGCCCATTAACTTTATTCCAGTTCTTATTAACTTTGCTTGATTGCCATGAGCTTTAAAACTTGCACACATCCCATCTGATCCCATGGACCTCTGTGCACACGTTGTGACTGAGTGATCAGATGTTGTCTAATAATGTCCGTTTGTACACCTATGCTTTTCAACTCCTTCAGAAATGTCCTAATGCTCCATTTTTAGTAGTTAAATAAACATAGATTGTATTTAGGCTTGTTTAATGTCTCCTTCACACAGCCAAAGCACTGTGAAGGCCTTTAGTGTAGAAGAGAATAAAACTCTCAGACTGTTATTGGAGGAGTGTTTCTTTCCGTGGCAGGCTGGCTAAGCCGTCCTTACTCCTCACCACTCCTTCCTGCCTCCAGACAAGACCCTCCATTGTGCTGGTACAACTGTTGGTGAGGCTGTTTGGTGAAATGGATTATCAGAGCTTAAAACTAGCCGGGCTATTTGGTGAAATGGATTGTAGGGGTTAAATATAGCCTTTTTTTTCCCTGCAGGTTAAAATCCAGCTCCCTTATCTATCTGGTTCCCCACAGAACAGTCCCATTTCAGAAATAAAGACAGGAATAAACATTTAGTTACAGTATTGAAGAGGAAACAGCAAACCTGATGTTTAAATGCTTTATTGTGTTGCATCCTCAGAAATAGAAACAAGAACTGACTGATATAAGGCAGTAGGAAAAACCCAAACTAAAAAAAAGGAATTACATCATCCCATTTCTTACCTTTATTTTAGCATCCTACCATTCCAGCAAACCTAAAAATCTTAGCATAATGATGCCATTTCAAGTAGTAGGATCAATTGGTTTTGTTATAGTGATTGTATATATGCAATGTATATGCCCAATAAAACCTGATTCCACCTTCATTACAATTTATGAAACTCCTATGATAAATAGAAGAGTACAATTTTTATTACTCCATTCAAGCTATGATACCTTAATGAAATAGCAGGCACAAAGAAATGTGCAAACCATAGTCTCTTCTGGTAAATGTGAGGTGCTCTTGAGCTGAGCTGGTCTGCACAACTGAGATGGACTTTAAGAGGAGCAGAGGTAAGACACAGAGCAGATTGAGCAATAAAATATTCACAGAATATATGCCACAACCACAAATAATTGAATTAAGCAATAACAAGGCAGACACAGGGCATTTCCTGGGGATTAATGACTAGCTAGGAGAGTTGATGGTCCACGGCGGTCATCAATTCCCTGGGAAATGTCCTGTACCAAGGTCATCGTTGCTATTATAGCCCCCTTTTCTTTCCTCCAGCAAAAATAAGAATCCCACATTTTACTTGTTTTCACATAGTGTCATCACTCCTTTAGATGACTGTGGAACAGATGGGTGTGAATGGCAGATCTGCTGAAGGATTTCTGTGTAATTGATGTCCAGTGCCACAACCAATCTAAACCCCTTTATCACCATTGAAATTTTAATTGGGCTTATACAATATTCCAGTTTTTGACTTATTTAACCTGCTTGAATCCCCAAATAATAATTTTATTTTGTTGTGGCCTGCAACCCTGACAAATCTGTGTCTGCATTGTAGCTAGGTGAACTGGAGGAAGATAGACATATTTTATTCCTTTAGAAGTTTTCTGGCATAAAGGATCTGCTGAGAGAACTGGCAGAGAATTTACGCATTCAGCCTGCTCTTTGGCAATAATGTGTGGATTTATAGTATAAAGTACTTGCCTGTAACAGGTCAATAATGGAGATAATTAAATCTGTCTTTGCTATTCAATAACAATTATGAATTAAAATTTGTTATGGCATATTTTTCAATACAAGGCCTATCACGACTGAATTCCTCTAAGTCATAATTTTATCCAGACATTTTTAAGATATTGTTCTGTGGCAAGTATGTAAATCTTTAAAATCTATTTTTCAGAAAGTAAAATAAAAAATAAAGCACTAAACCCAAAGGTCCAGAAGATAAAGGAGCTTAGGATTATCTGCATGCTCTTGGGTCAAATTTATTTTACAGTTACACCAATATTCCTTAACTCACTTATCTTCAGGATTTGTGAATATTAATCTATCACTTTTTCTTCAACTTAAACTAACATTTCACATTCAATTAACCTAATCTTGAAATAGAACTGTGTAGAGTAAAAATTGTTTAAATTACTGTTTATGATCCTTTATACATGTTCCTTTTAAGCACACTCTCTGTTACTGTTGGCATTTTCATAGTTTGTGGTGTGCAGCAAGTAACTCTTTCTTCATTTCAGCGTAATGTAGTTAAACTGCTTATTTTCACATGCCTGAAATTTTTTGGCTCAGCATACCCATATTAATTTAACTGGCCAATTAGTTGTTATTAAAATATTTTAAAAGAACATACAACAACATATGCACAACAAATTATTTCTTTCCACAATTTTATTAACATTTTTGTAGGTAGTTTCCAGTTTCTCACCTCCTTTTCCCACCAAGAGAGACTTTCCAAGTTTAGGAATACAGACTGCATGTTAGATTCAGGGCTCCACTGAGTTTCCTTACATTCCTTTAAGCTGTGTTAAGAACATGGAAAAAACGGCTGAACTAATGATATCTTAGATCTCTTTCTTGTCTCGCTCTAACATTAGGAGTTGATGCCGCACTTACAACATGAAAGAGTCAGATCATTCATGTCAACAGGCTGGTGCTCCAGGAATTTTCAGAAGGGGGTGAAAGACTATTATCAGATTTAATTGCTCAAGTAGGTGCAAGTTAGCAATCAACATATTATAAGGAATGCAATGTCATGTATTAAATTTCCTTTTTTTGTGGTCAGCTTTAACCATGTACCACATGTTTTTCACTGATATGATTCTGGAAAGATCAACATTGAGCTGGTCTTTAACACTGAGGGTTTAGCTGTCAGTTCAGCATTGGCAAGGGGAATGTCCAATATTTTTCTTATAAGCCATTTGTGGCAAAAATAGCAGTTTTGTTTTGTGTTTGTAGCTCTTTTAGTTCTTAATCTGTGATACGGACTCTCAGAAAAAAATATCACCAGAAAATAATTTTAAAATGAAAAGTGCTAAATAATTTAGCCAGACCTTCACAATTTTCCCTGGCCATTTCAGCTCTGAAGTAATGCCAATAAAAGGAGTCCCTTAAATGCACAACCCTACCAGGTGTATCATTGTTTCCCATTATACTTGCACCTCCTCTTGGAACTGGTCAAAGCTTGGCGCAGTGGTAGTCAGAGAGAAAAGCAGTAATAGATGAAGGCTGCACATTCTTATATCTGTGTGTGCACATGTTTGTGTGTATTAGTACGTGAGAGTTATTTACCTTGCTAAGTCTTTGTCTAATGGTAATATCATATTTAAGGCATGAAATTCACTAAAATTTAGAACAATATATTTTTTAAAGATGGAAGAAAAGACCATCAGACACAAGCAACAAAATATCAGAATGATCCTCAACTATTTCTCCCCATAAGTTAAAAAAAATATATAAAGCAAAAAAACCAAAAAACCCCTGAAAACACAATTTTAACTAAGGATGCAGTCATAAAATGCTATCAAAAGTAAATCTATTTTGAGGGAAACGGACCTACAGTACAGCAGCTGAGAATCTGGCCTAAAGTTTGCACATAAAATAAAAGTAACAGAAAAATACCATTGTTTACTTCAGAGGTTTAAACACTTCAGTTTATTTCCATAGATCAGGTACGGTCAACTTTTAACCACTGGAAATCAAGAATGTATAATGCTGTTGTGCTTATTAAGTATTTTATAATATTTCCTTTTTGTAAATACTATAACTATGGAGGCCCACATTTTATTTCTGGAAAGATTGCATATATCATTTTAGGATATCTTATTTTACCTTTGTGGAACAGTTGACTTACTGCCAACAAACTCAAGGCCAGGATCCTGCAAAAATTAAAATTTGCCAATGTAAGAACAGTTACAATAATTGCCACTATTACTGTACTTTACCTTTAAAAAGGATGGTGACCATAGACTGAAACAACAAGCCATGTTGCTTCAGCACTGGCCACTGAATGAGATTAAGTATTGATTCCAAAAGTATAGTCCTCTGCTCCCCTGCTGCTATGACAGATAGCTAAAGATCATATTTCTAGATGCCCTTTTATGTCTCCAGGCTCTTCCGCTGCAGTCGAGAAAAGAAACTCAAAACTGCTCTATAGCATGAGCCAGAGACAGCAAAAGGTATACAATTGCTTTCCTACCAGAGTTGTTAATGTCCAGGGAATTTCTGTGATGAAAAATGGAGAGGAGGCAGTATACACAATTATATGCAAGATGTAAGAATGTTAGTCAGGTATTCCTTCATCAGGTATACCATGGACCAGAAAGTTGAGTGTGGAAGCATGGAATATTATGGATTAAGTGGGTGCTGTGTGCTACTGGAAATGGGATGTGACTGTTTGCATGATGGCCAAGCACTTTCCCTCCTAAAACAGCTTCTTACTAGTTTTGGCCCACACCAACAAGCACAGAGGAGAGCTGTTTGGGAATCTCTCCTGAGTTGTTGCTCCCTTCTTCTCCCTGGATTCCTGAGTGGGATCAGCATCAGTTCCTTCAACAGGAACACTTCTCCCCACCTAGAAACACTGATACATAAGGAGACAATGTGGGCTGTCTACTCCCACCATAGGCTTCACGGTCCACGCACATATTCGGGTCCTAGTGGCAGTAGATTTGACTTGACCGGCCAGATGAGTACAAAAAGGCTTAAAATACCATCCATACGCAAAGCACTTTAAGTGATGGAGTGCAAACACTGCAAACAAAGAATGGAGAGCTGTTTCTAAACAGGTGAATACACTTGTTTGTTAATCATTCAATTACTTCCGGCAATGCCGTAAGGTATTTTTATACTGTTCTTGTGTTAAAGAAAACTTTCAGTCTGATAAAACACCACACCTGTGCAAACATGAGGTATGATGCCATAAGCTTTACTTACAATTACAGTTGTTTTTCTTGAATTGCATGAAGTATAATCCACAATAAGACACTTCATTGTTTGCAATTACAGATGTATCTCTAAAAAGGCTGATTGCTTAATTACACCTCTTATTATGACTATTCTGGCAAATTTCTAAAAGGAATCTCTAACAAAGAACCAGATGACTGTTTCCTCTGTGTTTTTCAGTTAGGGTTTGACTGTTCAATCTTTAGATTTATTGAAGTCAAACAGTTCAGCTTCTATTTTCTATTTTGTGTAATTTTACTTCAGGCAAATTTCTCTTATGTAGTATTTAATCCAAATAAATAATATTATTCCAAACCGTCTTGCTTCCTATTGCAGAAAGTTGTTAAACAATTGTCTTTGAAAACTCCAGTCGTTAACTGTGACATATTTCAACGTTAATATGTTATTGTTAGCAGTTGTAGCAAATTGCCTTTCTTACTCATACATCCTTGAGCTAAATCTTAAAGAGATTTTTTTTGTTGTTTTAAATAACCCTTCTGTTAATTTTACTCCTTACACACAGGTAGTTTCCAATTAGATGGCTGGAAATTTCAATTCACCAGCTTTAGGGATACCTAAATTTGATTTTTTTATCAGAATCCAGATGAAAATGTCATAGTATACATGTAAAGAAAATTTAGAAAACAAGAATTAATAGCTCTACTTTTCTGTTATTTTTCAATCAGATAATTTTCCATGAATAAAAGTAGAAATTATTTTTGAGGGTTTCAAAATTATTTTCTTTATTTCATAGGGATTTTTATTAGGTGGATTATTTTATTAGAACTAGTCCCAATCCCTGAATTTGATCAGACATCTGAGTCTTTTCAGAATTAAGGCTAGAGTAGAAATATATTTTATTAGTTCTGGAGAAAAGACTGCTTTGATGAGAGTATTCATGAGTGCTTCCACTGAATGAATGCCTAAAAAAGGACAAGTAGTCTACTCAAAACTTCTTAGTCAACTAATAATGTTCACTCTTTTCCTTCTAGACCTTTACTTTCAAGTATTTGTGAAATATTCACATAATATTAATTAAAGTGCTTGTTGCTATTGACTTGGTCCTATTCAGAACCATAGGTATGCAGACGTCATAGTGTAATGAATAAGTTGTCTTGAAGTAGACACTATGTATCTTAAATCTGTGTCTTGGCAAGGAGTCCCACTTTGGTTTTTCTAAAACTAGAGTCTTCAGATGGTTAAGTTTGTCTGGACAAGCTCCTGACCAACATGATCTAATCTTGAAGATAGCCCTGTTTGGGGCAGAAGAGTAGCTGGGGTCTCTCCCAACACAAATTACTCCATAATTACAAGATGAAATTTCATGAACATGAGAAAGACTGCAGGTACCAGAGCCCAAACAAGCTATGGCAGGAGGGAAAATGTGGCTTCCTGTTACTGAACAATAGCTTTACTACACACAAAGCTGTTTAGGAATGGCATAAAGTGGAAACCAACCAAAATGAAGAAGAAAACAATAACTTCTGTTACTGCAAATCCACTGATGGACTGGAAAATCCAGGGCACACACCTTCCTCCTAACCCATTGACCCTTGGTAATAAAAATATACATTTTAATGCATTTGCTTTTTATGTACTCGACATTAGAAGTATCAAAATGGTATAACCAAGCAAACAAAACTCAAGCCAAATTAACTGCTTATAAGTTGAACCTGTGTAACCATGAAAGAATAGAACATATCACTCAGCAAAAATGGATCCAAAAATATTTTAAAAATGCTTTGTAAAATACACATAACAAAGTAACACTAACATTATTCACAGACATTCCAGGCTGTTAGGAACATCTCCAATAGCAAGTGAGTATCATAATACAGTGATACATTTTCCTATGGCAAGGCAAATAATTTCCCTGGCAGCTGAAATAAAGTGTTGACTTTTCTTGAAAATTAATTAGCACAGAAACACAAGAGAAAAAATGAAAGCCTTCTTTTTCCTACAGGTTATTCTGTAAGGAAATAAATCACATGAAGGTATGCAGTGTGCTCTCCTGTACTTTATGATTAAGTGCTTATAATATAGACAGTCTCTAAGCCTCAGCTTTTGCTAGGAAGTTCACATCAAAGGTGAGTTAAGTCTTTATTATAAATACATGGTAAAATATATAAACCAGAACTGCTTTAAGGTGGGAGATCCTCTGGTTTCAGTAGAAAGACCTTTCTTTCTTTTTATCAACTCATTTTACAAGTGATGTCCCAAATTTATGCTAAGAACATTTTCCTGAAGCTTTTCCTCTCCTCTTGGCAGAAGGCCTTAAAATTTGTGTCAAATAAATTAGAACTAATGTCGATGGCTAAAAAGAGAAGCCTGTTAAAGGGCAGTAGTAATCAAGACAAGATAATAATTTATCTGTGATTTTGTGGGTATTAGTCTAATATCCTGTCTATTCACAGCATGTCAAAGATAAGAGCAGTCACCGGTTTACTGTTTTTCTGCCCTCTCCTTCCTCCTTCCCTCTATCCCTCAAGCCTCAGCAGATAAAAGATAAAAAACACATATTAGGCCAACTGCAATAATATTCCACTAAAAGGGATACACTGTTACTATTATAAATTAATGCTTTAAAGGAAACTAGTAATAGATAATTATCTGTCCCTCAGATAATTATGCACATGAGTAATTCTGGCTTTCTGAAGAGTTTATAGGATTTACTGGAAGTCCCTGGAGGTATCAACAGTCACATGTGAACCTGCTTACAGGACGTGACTGTAGCTCCAAATGGCAGCCACAATAGTGATTCTTAAAGGAAGTTTCAGGGTGGAAAATAATCAAGAGAGATATCTCATGGGGTTTTTTGTCAATTCTTTTGCTCATATATGTATCAATTTAAATGTTAGGGTTTAAATCTCACACTTGTGCAGGCTACTACAGGTACTACTGGAAAAAAGGTATCTCAAATGTGGTGTTGAACTTCACTCTGGAAGGTTACCAGTAGTTAGAGATTGAATCCTGTTGATTTTGTCGCCTTACTACCTTTGAAGGCTCTCCTTCCTGATGGGGAACCATTTCAAAAGGTTGAATAAATCACATAATTGTCAATTCTGTAGCTTTTATAGCCACTTTCCTGTCATGTAGTGTTACAAAGCAGCTTTGAGAGCTGACTCAAAGAGCTTCCCTTGCTTGCAGAAACTTCAGGCTTACACTAGTTAGTGAAGGGAAAGTGTTTTTCAGCCTCATATTTTTTTACAATCTGCTTTTTGGCAGGAGTATTCTTCCTTAACTATGTTAAGAATTGAGGCTCAGTTCACCTCATAATTAATTAAGGCAAAGTCATTTATTTAAAACTAAATTATTTTGCTATTGTGCACAGTGGGTAACCTTTCACATATGACATATTGTATAGATATTTTATTTTATTTACAAATGTCTGTTTAAAGAAATGATTAGTTCTGTAATGTGTTCGGTAAGGCTTCTTTATAGCAAAGCCCTCCTGGGAACTCTTATGCAAATAAAATCCATCTGGAGATTGAAAGTAATGCAGGTAAAATTATGAACAATATACTTAATTTTTAGGAGGATTTAAAGGGATATAAAAGCACACTTCATTAGAAAATCCAAACTACCAGCACATGTCCTAGTCACTGCTTTTCAGAAATTGCTGCTTCATACAGCATCATCCATTCTCCCCAAACTATTGAAATTTGCGCCAGGTGAAATATACACATGATTTATGTATTTACTAGTTCTCATAGTTTAGTGACTTTTTTGTATTGGGAAGAAAAACCTGCTAACAATTAGCAAAATTTTCAGTGCTTTCAGTAGTTCATTAGATTATGTATTCTAGAAGGAGTCTATTACAGCTATTAGGAAATTATTTTCTTTAGTTTCTTTTATTTCAAAATTAAAAATGGCCCATGAGTGGATGTTATCAGGATGTGTATTATAGAAATTAATTAAAATTTCGTAGCTATTGTTTTCTGTATCTATGGAGGAACAAAATAGCATAAAAGGAGTGTCTTCGTTGTCTCTACAGTAAAAAGTATACATGTCGTGGAAATTTCAAATCACAGAGTGTCACACTATGGCTGTTGTGTAAAATCTAGGAACCAGGCTTACTTCCACGAGCCAAAAATATGACTCCTGAATCCTGTCATTTAAAATGTGTGCAATCTATAGAGTCTAGTCCTGCTTTACCACTCCCTCACAAGGTAAGCCCCAAAGGAGTACAGGGCTTTTTTTTTTTCCCCCATCGAAAGAAAAGAAAGAAGAGAGAAGGGAATGAACAAGAAAAGAAAGGAGGAAAACACCTGCTGATTATTTGTGTGTGTGTGTGTGAGGGGGAGGAATCTGCTCTTAAAGTACTCTTTTGGGATACATATTCACTTTTATATGATTCACTTCATCCATCATCAGCACCAGCAAAAATTTAAAGACAACAATTTTGAAAAGTTTGATGCATTTCTAAAGGTAAGTGCATGACAAGGGAAAAAACAGTGACTTTCTTTTGTGTTGGGGAGGACTAGCTGAGCTTCCTGGGTTTTATCTGAAGAATGAAAAACTGTAACCGAACAATTTGGACAGTTCTGACAGTATTTCTGAAACAATCTTTGTTCTTTTGTTTGCTTAGAGTTACAGGAAGAGAAACTTTTGGCATCAAGAAACATCATAAGTAATACCAACATTTTATCAGCATGAAAATACATTGTCCATCCAGTGTTTTAGTTGGAGTTTTGAAAGAAATTCACTTTTGTCTTCATGAGTTAAAAGTTTCTCCTTTTCCAATAAGACGGACCTCAATAGTTTCTTAATTTGTTTAATGTAAGAAAGAGCCATACATTTCAGGTTACAAATAATGCTCCTCAGTACAAAAGAGGTGGGGGACTGTGCCCTTTGGACTTCTGCATGAAGCTGGGATCTGTGCAGATGGTTGGAAAGGCAAAATACGTAGCAGAACTGTCAGCAATCAAAACAAGTCAGAGGGAATAAAAGATAAATCCAAGCACTGTTCAGAGAAAGAGGCACACTACTGTCGTGGTTTCTTGCAGAAAAAATGCTGTAGAAGGAAAGACAATTGTAGTCAGCTTTGTCATCAGGAAATGGGGCTGAACTCATGAGATTCTGGCTTAAAAAGCTCTTAAATTCAATTGGATCTCTCAAATCTTGGGGTATTTGAAAGAATCATGGTATACAAAATTACATCCTTCTGTAAGGAGGCAAAATTTCTTTCTCATTGGGACTGAATTCAGTGGGAAGTCCAAGAGGAAGAATTTTCTTGAAATTTGTCTTCAAAAAGCCATTTTCAATTAAAGATAGTATTGATCCCTAAAATTCTTGAACTCAAAGGTGAACCAATCTAAAGAAGAATATAATTATATTAAGGTTTTGTGTGAGGCCTTTCTACATGTGCTTCACATCACATGTCTCTTCTGAGACCATGGAATATCACACAAGATTTCCCTTCTATGAAGTACGTGCCAGGTGGTAATATCAGGCTTTCTTGCTTTCTTTTTAATTGCAACTGAGTGGTGTGTTGGCATGTATGTCACTGCCCACCCTTAACCTTTATATATAATATACTCTGAACTTTGATTAATCATTTTAACATTCTTCCACATCAAACTACTACTTGTTTGGTTTGGTTTCTTTGTTGTTTTTTTTGTTTCATTGCTGCCTGCAATACGTATCAGAGACTGCAGATGTTCTGACAGTTCCTAGGAAGCTGAGCCCGGTGTCATGTTTGTTTTCTGGTTTTTAATGCATTTTCTGTTACATTTCTCTGGGTTATGGATGTTTCTGTAAGTTTATGTGCATGTGTGTGCGTATATATATATGTGTGTGTGTGTCTGCGAGTGTACATATGTGTGTGCATGTCTAACATTTCTCTGTTACATATATGTATAGGTATTACATCTTGAGAATATGTATGCTTTCTTCTTTTCACTTAATCTTACCACAGCCTTTTATGTTGAATGGGTTAAGAGTCTGTGGGGAAAGAGAGAAAATAAGCAAAAAAAAGATATACACGTTTTTCAGTGGTTTTTACTGCACACAACACATTTTGGAAGGTCCTAAATAGAAATGGGTTTGCTACATGTAAGGTGAACTGGCAGGGACCTGCTAATGGACTTCACAGTGCCTGCTATAGCATGTGGAACTTTTACCTGGATTTCAGGCCTGCCTTGATTTCTGCTAAAGCCCAGTGCAGTCTCTCCTAAGCTGCCCATTTTCTAAGTTTAGCGAACAGTCTTGTGCAAAATGTACTGCAGTCCTTCATTCTGACATTATGGAGGTCTATCCTGACTGGAGGCCAGGAAGCAGCCTTTATCTCAAACAAATACTTTCATTTGCATTGTAACACTACAAAGGATCTGTGGGAAGAAATTCTCATGGCGGGGGAGGAAGAAGGCAAAACCTGCCAATTTTACCTGCTTACCTGGTGGCTACTAGAACCAAAATAATCAATTTTGATATTAATTATAAACAGGAAGTTGGTTGGTTATTTACCTAATTGGATGTGTAACTGCCTGTAGATTTAGTAGCAGAAGTCAATCTTATATTACTAGTGACTAAAATGTATTTCTGTTTCTCTTGAGAACATATTCCAGAGCAGAAAAGTGACCAGCAGAATTGAAACTGGCTTATAACCCTTTCTGACATTTCACAGAGAGTCCAGGGAACAACTGGATATGGTGAATAAATTGTAGTTCCTTCAGAAAAAGTAGTTTCTTCTGTCCAGTTAAAAAGTATGTTTGCTTAGCAGTGAGAGAAACTTGCACTGCCTATGCTGTGTGCAGGCTGTCAATAAATAAAGAAGTTCAATTTCCAGGGCTGTCAATAAATATATTATGTATGAGGTTTTTCATTATGTTCAGATGCAACTTGAGGTATTGTCTCTGCCTTCTTGGAACTAAAGCTATTTTTCTCAACTAGAATAGGATTCCCTTAACACATATTTGCAAATACATTGTTAATAAGCCAACGAATTGCATTTAAAGACAGCAAACAGGTTATTTTTATTTTCTCTTGATTCCTTCTGGGTGCTTTGAGTGAACTGAAAGGTGATCTTAAACTTGTTTTTATGCTGACTTCATATACTGAGAAATGCAACGTTTATAGATAAACGCTCTCACTTTTAATGAAAATTATTAGCTATTAACATTTTGCTTGGAGGCATAAGCCATAGCCCAAACTCCATTCAAATCCATTAAATATGCTTGAGACCCAGCTGTCAATAGGCACCATGAAGTAAATTTAATTTTCAGAGTCAATACAGAGCACAGCTGCATTAAGCATAGGATAATTCTGGCATATTATTAATTTGAATGGCCATGTAAGGCATTGTCTAGACAAGATATAAGCCCAAGTTTTCATAGGCAATCTGTACATAAAAAGAAGTATGTCAAGGTTGTAAAGAATACTAATAACACAGATCTGGCCTATTAACCAATATTGATTACTCTTACTGTGACACAGTCCAGTAACTTTAGAGGTGAAATAGTAAGATGTTCAGCACTGCTGCTCCTTTTTGAAAAGCAACCCTAAGAATGGAGTTTTTCAGATGAGGCTTGAATGCCTGCGATCTCAAATGTTTACTAGCATGATGCATGATTTCTAGTAATCTATTTCTGTAGATTAGGCCATTTTAAAAATAGGAGATTCATCAGAAACAGCAATTAGTCTTGTTGGTAATATGAAGCATTTCTATTTCAAATGCTGTCAATATTTGATTTTTTCATAATGATTGTGGCTATGCTCTGCATAAATAATGTCTGTTTTAGAAGGTTAAGAAAATTTATACTTGATACTTATAGTATTTATATAGTTGTACAGAATCTGTGAAACATTTCCAAGAAAAAGAAATAAAAAAGGAAAAATAATCTTTTGAAAACTGCAGAATTCTGCAGCAAAATTTTTCCAAATTATTTCTGTTGTCCCATATGAACTCTGAAAGGACTGAGTATTTTGGTGCTTGACCTGTTCTGTGGGCAAACAGACTGGAAGTTCTAAATTGCTATTGATGTGAATCTTCTTCACTTTCAGATAATAACAATATTTGGTCTGCATTTTGTGGATTCATTCGCACACTGAGCCTGGAGGCTTGGATTCATTACTGCCAGCCCTGTCTCTCTCCACATTAACAAGTAACAGAGCAATTGGGGGGGATCTGCAGAGCACAGTAGTTGGTACTGAGGACTGATATCCTCATTGTATGTATTTCTAGTGTGTTTTAATTTGGACTAGGTATGGTGTGGTCCCCATGGGCTGAATGCTCTGTTGCAACTGTAATCCTGTATAAGTGCACTCCCATGGGTGCATCTGAAGAGTTTTGTATCACCCAGGTTGTCTGTTCCCATGTGAACTAAAGCACAGAAATGGGGAGAACTCTGAGAGAAATTTCAGAAGCTGAACTAAACCATTAAGTGGAGAAAGCCTTTGGGTACTTATTTGAGGTGACTAAAGAACACAGAATAATTCATAGGTTAAATTAGATTAGAAGAGACATCAAGAGGTCCTCTAGTCAAACCTTCTAAGCTGGAAACCCAGACCTATGGCAGTGGAGAGGAATAACCTTCACAGTGCAAGTTAACACATGCTATGATCTGAAACACTGCTAATGTGTTTTTCTCTCCTTAACAACTGATGGAAGACAGGAATAACACAGTTCAGCAACTGAAGTTAACTGGGATAAATGCTCGGCATTTAATGCAAAAAAAAATACCTATACTTATCAAATTCTATCACAACAGAATAATTTACTCTTCCTCAGGCTAATGAGACATTATATTTTTGAAGTATAAGTATGACTAGCATTCCTAGTTTTACCTTAGTTAATGCAATACCAGAGAGTATTTATAAAATTATGATTTTATGACTGTTTATACTTCTAAGCATCATAATTATACATATAAGTATGGTGTTTATTTAGGATAAAATGTACTGCAAAAGATTTATTATAAAAGTAGTAAATTATTTCCTTGCACTTGTTTAAAATTTGTGTTTGAAAGAAAGCAAGTATTCCCTTATTTCTTTATTGTATAACATTTAGTTAGTATTTTCTGGAATTAGGCTGATTATTAAATTACATGCTAATCATTTATTAAATTCTTAGTCTTCTATTCTTGCAAGCAACATTTTATTGAATTTTTATTCTTCCCTCATTGCTAAACGAAAGTATTCAGAATTCATGAGACTGAAGTAAAAAAAAAATGAAAAAAAAATTCAACATGTAAACCTTTATTTGCTTGTTGTTTTTTTTCTTTTAATTGCTGGATGAGGGTCTCAGGAAAACATCTGACTCCAGGAACATAAAATTTGAAAGGGACAATAAATACTTCTATATTTGGGACAAAATCATTAGAACTGGCATGACCTAAAAATTTTGTTCTTCTACAGACAATTTTCCTTAAGGAATCTCATTGCTGGTTGGTGCTCCTTGGGGCATGAAATAAATTCTTGGTCCCACTGAAGCTCACTCAATCAAATGCACTGTCCCAGTCACCTCTTTTACACCTGTTTTTATCATATAGAATTTCACCTCTTTTACACCTGTTTTTATCATATAGAATAACCAGTTAACAGAATATTTATTGTCTTTGTTTCCTGATTCACAATTGCCTTTTGGCTACTGAGTCTGTAGTTAAATAATATATTTTATCAGAAAAAATCTAGTTTCTGTTTTGATTCCTGTATGTATATATTTTCCCCTCTATGTTTTTTCCTTAGAACATCTAGATCAAGTTAAGTATGATTGCTTTTTTTTTTCCTAAATAAGTTCAAACTGTATGCTGGATATCACAAAGTAATCAGTATTTTCTGATTTTCAGATTGCTATCTTAGCATATTACAAATATTTTATGACAAAAAGTTTTTACTTACTTATTCTGACTTCTATATTAATAACCACCCGTTTCTAGCCTGACTGGTTATTGAAAATTCTGCTCCTCAGGTTGTTTCATTTATTTTTTTCACCTCTGTCTCACCTCATAATCTTGCACGAGTAGTTCATGGTAATTATAACTTTCCTACAATCCATTACAGCAAAAAGGATGAAATTACAATTTCCAAAAACCTCTCCTTTACAATTTTCCAGATGCAGTTTCATAACTGAGTACGGTTGTTGACTTCCACATGCAGTTTATTTCTGCTAAGTGTTTCAAGTTTTCATTTGTTTTGATATATGCCTGCGTCATCATGGTTTCCTATGGACTTCACTAATTACAGATTAACAGCTTCACTTATTTCCAGCTTTGTGAGGAACAAATCCATGTAGAATTCAACAGGAATATTCAGAATCTAATATCTGTACTTTTCTGCAGAGCCCTTCTCAAAAGAAGAGGAAATCTTCTGCACTTTAGGAACTTCCCTCTTTCTTTTCAGTGGTGTGGCCTGAAACCTTAGATCTTAATACATGTGAATATTGCAGGAGTGATTTTGATGCAGACCTGGACATTTTGGCTAATGACAGGTACAGTTACCAAGTAATTTTCTTACACACATGAACACACTTGTTAAAACGAAAGTGGAGGGTTTGTACCATTCTTACATAGTGTTAGGAAGTGTCACTGGTCAATAATCAGAGAATTAGAAGTCCCCTTGAGCAGAGAAAGAATCAGAAACAGAAGGTGACAAATATTCGTTAAATAACTCAGTATCAGCACCTGTCATTATGTAGAGTACTTCTGGAAATATTGAACTTCATAAATCAGTTTACAGCTGGGCTCATCAAAAACATGCAAATGGATACAAATGCAAAAGTTATCTTAGTTGAAACATACTGAAACCCTTGAGGTGAGTATCTCCTTGCATATTTTTCCATCTACCAAATGGTCTGGAATTCTGACTGGAACTGGCATTACCACTGAACATAGATCAATTAGCCAACAAAATTTGCCACATACCAATAGCATGTCACATTCCAGTATTGAGAAATGTCATTTTTCAGTAAGTCAAACTTGTGGGTCTTGCAAAGCAGGCTCTATGTTTTCATCAGAGTAGAAATATTTTCTGAGTGATTTATACAAAGACAGATGAAATGTTAAGGAAGCTTAAAAAGATGGCTTCTAAGAAAAGAAACATTCTACTACCATTTTGGAAAGACCAATTTGAAGTGTCTTCTTACTGAAAAAGACAAACAACAAAATAATCTCAGAATTGAGTAGGATCAGTTAATATATTTTTATCAATGTGTTATCTCATGCATGCTCTCTGTGCACAGAGATTTGGTGTTATGATGGTTTGGTATCTTGTAATGGACATACATTGCTCACATTTGAGATGGAGAAGCAGCAAAAATCTGTAGGCTGACCTTTAAAAAAACCTGACCAGTCCCAATATAGTGTTTCTGTATTTCTGTATCTGGGGAGAGCTCAGCTGTGCCCTGGACACGAATTTAATCCTTCTCCTTCCATGCTTCGGTTTCTTCTGTCAGTAAAAATCCTAGATGCATAAACCAGCAGGAACAACAGCATACCTCAGGCCCCTCTCTCAGGAGCAGAGTAGGAGCAGAGTGCACCCTGTAGAGTGTTGCCAACCCTTTACACCTATTGCTTCTTCTTTGCAATGGAGCCCCCAGAGTCCTTGCAAAATGTTAATTTTCCTTTCATGACAGTAAGGCACAAAGCACAGGAGGATGATGCGAAGAAAAAACAACAAAGAATAAGACACTAGCAATTAGTTCAGGTATTTTTCACTCCCACTAAATATTTCAGAAGGTGACCCATGCTGAGAAATTGTCAGCACTTCACTGCTGCAATTATGGCTCCAGTGGAAATCTTAGTGAAGCTAATGAGTGCTTTCATGTACAGACGGCCTGTTGGATTAGTATCATTACTCACTGTACAACCTGGGAGAGTGGCTGCAGCCAAGACAGGTGCCCTACCAGGCTATGTACTACACCAGCACGTCAAAAGGAACAGGTATAACCCCCACCACAGGTTTCCTACAGTCCGGCTGTAGGCAAAGGACAGGAGAAAGGAAGCACCTTGGCTCCTTTTAGCTCTACACGAGAGCTCAGACACAGTGAAATAATCAGCTGAAGGTCATAATGAAAGTTTGTGGCAGAGCAAAAAAGTGTATGAAATTTCCCAGGTGAAATCCAGTAATTTCAGCTCCACACTGTTGTTTACTCCCAGTCATTCGCATGAGCCAACACAGACCATTTTTTGAGCAATGCTGTACAGGGATTGGGGCTGCCCAGCTGCTATTCCTTCTCACAGCATATCTCTTTCACCATAGTTTTCTTTAATAGATTGTAAGTTACTGACTATATGCAGGTAGCAATAATGAATGATATAATTAGCTAGATAATTCTATTTTTCTTCAGTAAGAGCTTAATAGTTTGTATAAGAAAGCACTAGATTCCTTTCAACTCTTGTTGTTCTTTGCATATGCTGAAACCACAAAGGACATTGATTATTTTAACTATGCTCAATTTGCCTTTGAAACCAACATTCTAAAAAGCAAAAGCGCTTAAACAAACATGAAAGTAATCTAATACTGACATAAACATGAAAGATAATAAGATTATTATGAATTGATCTAAATATTACTTAAAATAATTAGAAATTATTTTCTCATGGTATACCATTTAAGTTAAGCAGCTTCTTAGTGTTACTTAGAAAAACAAGCAGAGCATTACTTCCCAGAATTTTAGTTGGCTTTGTTTATGACATTCAGTAAAACAATGGGCAAATATGCGTATCTCTTTATTGCTGTATATTTTGCATACAGTTTGTAACCAAATCTAGTTTTGTACCAGCTAATTTTGTACGGGCAGGATTGTTGCCATTTTAATACTATATCATTTTATTACTTTCAACCATGAACCGATTGAATATTTTTTTTCTTTCTTGGCACCACTTCTACTAGTTAACTTTATGAAAAGCAGTAACATGAAGGAAACAAGTCATGCTAATAACTCTTACAGCCACCAAACAAAAATAGCATGCATAGAAAAAGTTAAATTTCAGTGCCATTTGTCAAATTAGCTGTGGGGGGCAATCTCCAAATTAACCCAGTTTGGCATTGCTTTCACTACCTCAGTCCCAAATGATTTATTGGATGTTTGGGTCTTGTAAGAAACATAGCATTTGTTTTTCTTCCTAAGGATTATCCAAGTTATCCGAATAGAAATTTTTGAAAAAAGGAATAAAAGCTGAGAGCACCAGGTTTTCTCTCAAGATGTAAAGATCTACTGGCCTTTAAATAGTCTGGCAACTGTTTTCTTTTGTAATATAAGAAGTACTTTTCCCAATTAAAAGGAAACAAAAAGTATCATTTGGATAAACTATTTTCCATTAATTGGTTAAATATTTTAAACACTTAAGTGAATTTAAAAATAAATCCAAACAGGAAAGATAGCTGGGTAGTTTGGTAGAAATATGAGGACTTCCATTGTGTTTCCTGTTGAGCTCTTCAGTCTGGATTTATAAAGTTTTCCTTTGCATGACAAATTTAAGACAAAAGATGAATGACCTTTTTGTTTTTAAAGATTGCAACTTCTACATATTTATCAAGGTGTGTTATTAGATGTAAATATAGTTTCTCTATAGCTATATTTGGAAGTCAGTTAGGAAAGGCTTGGAGAAAGATCTCAAGAATTGCTAATGAAGCACAAAACACAGAAACAGTAACAGCTTAGAAGAGAAAGTTTTTGGACTTGAGTGTGAAAAGAAAGGACCCTGACACATGGCAGCTGCCGGTGGGAGAAAGAATAATTGCTTCCTGGTGCACCCTTTCCTTCAACTTGTCATTTGGCTCATGATGTTGGGACCCCTCTCAACGGGCATTTGACTTTCCTGGAGCCAGCAAAAGCAAAGTAGGCTCTTAGGCCTACTGAAACCTAAGAATGACCAAGATGACTTCCAAGGCAGCATCATCACAAAGGGAGCTCCATGAAAATGGCCCTTAAAGCAATTAACTTCCAAGGTCAGGCATGGAATAATTGTGGCAAGGAAAACAGAGGAGAAGACAGGGCCAGGAGTGTACACTGGAAATGAAAGAAAAAAATAACACTATGTTCCCTTGGGTGAGTACAGAAAAAACATCTATTTTTTAGGAGACTCAAATACAAGATTAAGATTCCCATTCTCCTGTTGTCCTCCTTCCATGCTATGTCATCACCACCTTCCTTTATGTTGTAGGTATCTGCATTTCTTATATGTCTGCTTCTACCAGAGAAATGCTCCAGACCCCAGAATTTCATAGAAAGGGCTGTCACGGTCTTGCTAGACCTGAGCTGCAATGCTAGTCTTAAACTCAAGACATCACAGGCTTAAAAAGCAAGATGTACTCATCTCACAAGGTCAAAGCTTGGTGGTCAGGAGGAGAGTTTCTGTCTCAGACTGTGGAGATGAGCTTTTTACTGCCTAGAAGCTCTCACCTTTTGAGTGAATCCCAGTTGGCTCTGAAGACAAATCTCCCACAAAGATGCCTTAATCCATGAGCTAGTGAATAGGTACCTCTTAATCTCTCCCTCTGGAAGTGCTCTACTTCCAGTACCTAATTAACATTCATCTCTGCAGGGACTGTGACTGCATTCTCCCACGTTCCAGGGGAGTACCCTGACCACTGGACTGTATGATTTATTTGTAATTTTCCCCTCTTTCTTCTAGCCCAGTGAATATTTCATTATTTTTACACACAGGCATACAGACAAACACAGAGAATCATACACTCACACATCTATAGAATAGTATCTATAAGTATAGTCTTTGCAACCCATGCCTTTTTTCTACAAATGGAGAACTGCAAAAAATATTACAGATGCCCTGTGTCAAGTGTACCATGTTCATTAAAAAAAAAAAAAAACCAAACAAATACAAACACCAAAAAAAAACCCAACAAAACCAACACAAAACCTCTAAAATGGAGAAATGAAAAATTTTTATGTTAGGAAGTAAATTTCTTACCTATTAACATTACTACCTCACAAGTGGCTGAAACACATCTTTATCCTATTGCAATGACTCCCAGTATGTGTATATTGAAGCTGTGCAAAAATTCTAAACCACAAGTAACTCCCTGGGTTTCAGTTTTCGTTATAAGCTCAACACTCAGTTCAGGTTCACTGAAAGGACATTACAAGCCTGGAAAGTCCACAAATGATGTAATGCAGACCTCTCATGTGGCCTACTGTGTTGCACAACACAGCATGTTGACAGATAGCGCTTGCTCCTTATTTAGGGGGTACTATCATTGCAGCACTCCAAAGATCCAGAGCTGTTTCATGTATACATCACTAAAAGAAATAAAAATGCAGGGAAAGATATGGAGGCAACAAAGTTATTGTTTTAAAGTGCTTGAAAATAGGTCAGAGTTGCTTATGTGGCAAACTCCAGAAAGAGCAAGTTGGGCAAGGTGAGATTTATAGTACACTGTGAGATCTTAATTCTGCTCCTGTGTGCATCCAGCCTGTGCTCTGAAAGAAGCAGTCTCATGAAAAATACCCTGCCACAACATAATTAAGGTCCACAGCATAATACAGATTTACAAAGGATCAAATAAAATTTGTTGAGACATTTTCTGCGTTCTTCCTTCTGAGATGGAGCCTAGGGCCTTATGAACCTTCTTAGCTAAATTTTTCTACATAAAAGTTTGGGTTTTTTTTTAAAAAAAAAAAAAAGTAAAAAATCAGCAGTTTATTTTAACAGTAACTTCTATGGAACATAGAGCTAATCACTTCATTAATTTTGGACATTAGGAAATTAATTTCAACTACTTAAACTAAACATAGAATCACTGTGAACAAACACATAAGGGTTGCAACCTCAAGGCAATCTTGGCCTACATCGGCTTTTAGAAAAATGGGTAATCTAGTTGCTGTCAGAATACACCAGTTGTTCTACTAGCATACAACCAGAGTTTTCCTGAGAAATCTAAACTTAAAAACCAAAATAGTAACATAGTAACTTGCAAGAGGTTGTAACTCAGCTCTTCATAGGTGGACTATTGTGAAAAGAGAAAATATACTTCTTCAGCCTATAGACTGAGTCACTTGTGGTTTTTTTTTTTGTTTTTGAGGTTTTATTTGAGGGGGAGAATATTGTTTCACCTCAGACAAACTATTCAGTTATTTGTCACTAATTCTATAAATTTCACTTAGTCTTTCTCAGAAATTTTATTCCCTTCATGGAAAAGTCCTCAGCCACACAGGAATTATCCACCAAATAAGATAAGCACTGAGATAGTGAGAAAGGGAGTTCCTTCACAATTACCGTGAAGGGACACTGTGCAGCCCTCTAATGACTATATTTTGCTAGTCCAGCTTGTACCCCCATTGCACAGGAAAGGGAATACATACTGCATCGTTGGGGTGTCAGATTCCTCAGTTCCACCTCAGTTCCACCTCAGTTCCACCCTGTAGCAACTACTTAAGAGCTTTCCTGAATTGGACACACCAACGTACACACAAGGGATTCTCCCCCTTCCGCAGACTCTTAATCCAGCTCCTTTCTTTAGTCAGAGAACAGAAGAGTAGATTTGTCACTAAAGGAGGTACAGTTTGCCTTCAATCATCTCAGAAGAGAGCTACCTTTGAAGCTTCTGTTTCTTTATGCCCCTGGCAGAAAATAGTGGATAAATTTAATCTAAGAAATGAATTCCTGCTTATAACTGTTATTTGATAAATCTTATTATTCTGACTATTCAACAGAAACCACTCCTGCATGGTAGTTATTACTCTCACACAGTTCTAATCCATACCATGTAGCTTTTGTACACAGATTAGTATTTTAATATATATAAAAAAAACATTGTTTGTATAATCTAATTAGGTATTTTGCAAATAAATACATTCTGCCAGAATTACACTATCTGAACAGTAATGTAAAGGTTTGAATACTTAAAGAATGAAAGAGTTGCTTACCATAATTCTCTGTTGCATTAAATTAAACATCCAGCTGACATCTTTATGTGTATCGCATTTTCTTTCTGTAAAATATTTTGTGAAGATGCTTGAGATAACATTAGAAGATGGGTGCTTATAATTCAAAAAATGTCCTGCTAATGCTGAAAATATTGACATTTCTTCCTGAGGTTCTGACAGAAAATACAATACACTGTCTTATGTCAATTGAATAATTAGAGATTATAGTAATTCCTGCAAGGCTTTCATATGTGGCACATTCTGCGAAAATTTCAAAAGATGAGATTTGCATAAAGGTGGGTGTCAGGAAAAAC
Organism: Corvus cornix cornix; assembly: GCF_000738735.6. Lineage (NCBI taxonomy): Eukaryota > Metazoa > Chordata > Aves > Passeriformes > Corvidae > Corvus > Corvus cornix. The sequence continues at coordinate 90,758,666 of NC_046333.1, read as the reverse complement.
CAGGTGCCTCTTCTCCTATAACAATGACATACTAAAGAGAAAAAATTAAAACTCCTCTGGGGAAAAGTGTTGGCAATGCTCAGGCAAACGTTGGGGAAAGCCCGAATTGTAAGTGGAGAAAGGACTTGTCAGTATGCTCCACACCATGTAGGGGAAATGGTAGATGCAGACAATAGCAGAGCATTTAGCATCTTTGGATTCAAATATAGTAATGAAAGAAAATGATAACCACTCACACTGATTTACAAGATCACTTCCACAATTCTTAAGCAAAAATACCACCTTTGAAACATCAGTGACTTAACACCACTTCTCCTCTCATTTTTCCTTTTAATATTGTGTGTATATTTTATGTGCATTTTATATACATTTGTCAGGAGAATATTAATGTTCTGCTTTATGATTACCACCACCTTTCTAATCATTGCTTTTTATTATTCTTGTTCAGTACAGCTTAGCCACCGAGCATGAGCAGTGAAATGGGGGGAAAAAGAAAAGCAAATACTGTATTATATCATCATCTGGGGAGCGTGATTGTTTCTGCTGTGTTAATTTACACTAAAATCTATGACCCAGTGAGTCTGATTGATTGCCAAGGGCAGAAATCCAGCCCCTGGCCTAGTTTATTTTGTGAACTGTAGCCTCAGATATCGCTGCAAGCCACAATGATATTGATTTGATATACACTAGATGGGTCTTTATGCTCTTTGGGAAATTTATTGTTCAGAGTCAGAACTCAGACAGATGGGGAGAAGCTGCTCTTTAAATTGAAGAGGGTTATCATGGTTTGACTCCTGGGTCACTCAGGTTACCAAGTGGCCTGAGTGTGGCTGGGTCGGAGCAGGCTCGAGGGATTAGTGCTCATCAGTTTTGAATGTCAAATCTCCTCAGTGGACTTGAGTTATTGCTAATAGGAACTTGCTTGGGCCTATAACATTTGGATGGCCTATAACTTAAACATCATAACCCTTTCTTCATGTCATGGTCCTTTAAATTATGGCTGAGCACACCACCTTTGCTCTGGACGTTTAGCAGGAGATGGCTGTGTGTTATAAAGAAACTTGCCTCCAAGGTGAACTGCACCATTATAACCCTGGTCTGCAGGAGTACTGTACCCCCACACTCCAGTGTCACAGCCATGTCCCCTGCCTTCTGCTGCTCACTCACTGTCACCACCCTGGCTTTGCACAGGAGATACAGAATAGTTAAAGATAGAGCATAGCTCTACTTTTCCCTGAATTTGGTATTTTTCTTTCATGAGGGAAGAAGAGGAGGAGGTGTGGGGAAACTTCAGGCTGTGGGACAAAAAAACCCTCTCATGGTGGAAAATTAATATATTCTTTGGGTATTGAATGAATGAGGAAAATAAATGTGCTTCTAACTTGGGATAAAGATTTAAGAGATTCTTCTACAGAAAACAAGGCCAGGTCTGCTATGATTAGCCTAAGCCTGAACAGCATTTTCACTTAAGCACTGCTAATTGTTAACCACTATTTCATGCTACAGTAAATGCTAAAGAGACCAGGAAAAATAGTATCTATGAATTTAAAGGAACACATTATTCTATAAATATTAATACAAATGTTTTAATTACCAAAGAAGAATCTCACTTTATTTTAGTGGGTACCTCTAACAGAGTTATAAACTGTACACAGCCCTCATTTTCACACTCAGTGTTTGATCTGTTTCCTTTGAGATCAAGAAAATTATTTTCAGTCTCATTCAGAGAGGAAGGGAATTAGCCTGAAGGAAGTCCCACATGTCCAAGAGATGGGATAGGGCTCCATGTTGCCATTACAGTGAGAAAGGTAAATCTGTTCCCACTTTTACAAGTAGCTTCTGGCTTCATATGTACAAAAACTAGGAGTTCTCCTCTATTTCTCTTCAACTAGTATATGATTCACACAGGAATGGGAGAAAGAGTTTGTTTTTCTTAAGTAGCTGTTGCTTTTTCTTGATCTGATTTGGTGCAACAGGGAATTAATACTTTTAAAGAAAAAACATTTTCCTTCAAATTAAAACTGCAACACTTATATCCAGTAAAATAAAAGGGGAAAAAATAAAATTAAAAGCCTTCTGGAAACACACATTTATGCTATCCCATTTTGCATACCTATCCAAAACAAAGACGTCTCATGACATTAATGGTAAATGGCTTACCCTAGCCTTTTGGACTCTATTCTTGGCAATACACTGCAGCTCTAGCTGTGTATTACAGATATACTATTACCATTTAAATATAATTCTGCCTGGCTTGTATTCTGTTCTGAATTTCCTGGGATTTTATTCTTCATTTGAAATGAATACTAATTGAGAGAAAGTTACACATTTATATAGCTCCTGAAGAGTAACACCCACTTCACCTATCTCTCTATTGTAAATTAATATGTAGCAGATGGTGAGCTGAGATAGTTTGACAGCCTACTTACAGCACCATCACTTTAACCTCTATCTGAAAAAAAAATCCCATTAGCTTTTCTGCTGTTGGGCTCTTAACCCCCCAAAGTATCCTTAGTTATCATATCATGGGATTTTCTGCAATGCCAAGGAAGAAAATAATTAAAGATACCCTCTTCCATTTAAATGCTTGTTCTAATTTTACTGGGCATATCTTTTCCTCTTAACTTCTCCAATAATTTCAATTTAAATCTTCATTTAGAATGAGATTTTTCTTCCAAGGGGATTTTTTTTTATCTTCAGGGACAACTTAGTGCACTGCAGAAGCAAACACAGAAGCCCTTCCATATATTATGATTAATGTGGTGTAAGGAGCTCCCCTTGCTAGAAATGCAGAATCAAAGGAAGCAAAGTCCATAAGTAGAATTTAAATTCAATACACATTGGAATCTTATGGTTCAATTCAAAGTGGCTCTAAAGGAAATAATTAGACACTCACCAAGGCTTTCAGTAAGAAACAACTTTCCCTAAGAAGGGCCTGCTCAAAGTCTTCATTCAAAGTACTCAGTCACTTTTTTTTCCCCTCCACTCTTTCCAATAGAGAAAGGAGAAGGACTTTTTTTAAGATTTGGGAATCCACGTTAAGAGCTTTACATATAAATCTCCTTTAAAATAAGTGGTCTAATTGAATATTTTCTTCTGATGGGCTGATAGAAGCACTTTATTTGTTGCAGAATATAAATGTATAGATCGTTGTCAGAGATTTGCAAAAGCATTCATAGTGTGTATTTAGGACTCTTCCACGTGGACTGAAACAAGATCTTGTTCAGTCCCACAGCATCATTCACATCCTGTTTGGGGGATTTGATGTCTAAGAGGAAATGCTCAGTGACTCTGAAACTGTAACTGGCCTGAAAGTCTCACACGTGCAAGATAACAGGAATGTCCCATAATTTGCAGGCTTGATAGCACATGATTGACTTAGACCACTACATTCACCAAAGCATCCAAAATGTTGTATTAACTCTTGCACATTTTACAGTAAAATAGACCAAAACTTTATTTGTATTAGAGTTTAGTTTCTGTCCAAATCTCCTCTTACATGAGAGTGTGAATGGAAATTTTCAGTTTCATCATTCATCCCCACAGCTCTTCTTGACTCTGGCAATTTTAATATACACACATGCACCCAAAATCAGGCCCAAATAGATTTGGTCTCTCCTTTTCCTCTCTCACAAATATTTACAAAAACAAAATGCTGACTGCTTATTTATACTAAAATAAAGACTCTGTCTATTTCACACATATGGAGAAGGAATTAACATTAAAAATATCAGAAACCCTTTCTGTTTAGATGTCTCCTTTTCTTTCCATTGTGAGTGAATGTAGAACATCTCTGCTCTTATGTCTGATGCATGAAGATCAGGGATGTTCCAAGCTGTTGCCACACCAGTGGCATCACCTGTGATGCAATCAGAAAAATGTCCTCCTGAATTTTTCAGGTCTCATGCAGTATGAAGCACTTTTTTCTCTAGATAGATACTCAGTCAAGGAAGGGCTAGAGAAATTATAAACTGTACTCATGGACACCAAAAGCAGCTCCAAGCCTTATAAACTACCTGGGGAGATTGCAACTGCCATTCCCAACCAAGCATTGCAAAGGCACAGATGAGAGCAGCTGGCCGGGGGAACTGGAGCAGCACGGAGTAGTCACGAGCCTCAGATTGGGAAGGATGAATTTCACCTCACCAGTCCCTTTACACAACCAATGCATAGACCCCCAATTACTTTGGTGTCATACGAGTGCAGGAGATTGAATTTCACCCAGAGAATTAGAAATACAAATAAACATTTTATTAAATAATTAGAGCCCATAATTGTGGATTACCTTTCATTTGTACTAGAGGAAGGCCTGGTATGGCTAGACCCCAGAATCTTGTTTGGTGTCTATGTCACATCTGATTTCTAACTGCCATTTCAGAATTATTTATTTTCTTTCATTCTATTTCTTTTTCTATTAAAATTGCTTCCAGATATCAGAGAAATAATTAATTTCCCCTCATTCTATATTGAGATAGAAGGCTGAAATAGCAGGTCAAAAACAACTTTAATTTTCTTTCTAATAAGAAAATACTCCACTTATTTAATTGTTAACTTTTAATACTTTCTCTTTGCAAGTCTGAGAGGTAACCAAAACATTTTTAGCTGTTTCCCCAATTTTATATACTATGGAGAATGTCAGTAATGTCCCTTAACACTCGTCCAAGTAACATAATAAAGTCCCCCTATTTCAGAATAGCAATGTCAGCAGGAGGCTTAAATATGACTTTGAAATGCTTTCAGTCTCTTGTTTAAATAGGTCATGATTTTTAATAACACTTAGAGTACTTGTGGCTGATTAAAACTTTATTCCCTATTTGAAAAGCCTAATTTGTATCTCGATTCAAATTTTTAGATGAAACCCTGCTAAAAGATTTTGAGCTGCTGTCTTTTACACAGGGCTGGCACTGTGATTTCCCAGGAACTAAGGAAGAGCAGGGACTCAGTCACTCTTGTAGAGAGTGGAAAGATCCTACCATTTCTGGGGAAAACTGCTCCCAGTCAAACTTCTCCAGAATTTCCTGTCTGGATGGCAAGACAGTGAGTTGTCTGTTGCTGCAAATGGCACAGGCTTGTGAATTCCAAGCTGAGCAAAGCACTTTGACAGAGCAAAGTCTACTGTGAGGGTTGTGCCCAGGACCAACATGTTTTTTAAGCACTTGGGGATGGTCTTGAAGGCAAGAATCAGAGCAAAGAAGTCAACTAATCCTCCCAGACCTTGTGCTAAGCTTTTAAATGGAAAAACAGAGGCTTTAACATTTTTTATGAATTCGATTATTTTTCTATTTTCAATTTATACAGCAAAGAATGGCTAGAACAATGCCACCTGTAGCACTACTGATAACACTTCAAATCCCCACCTAAGTTTGAAAATGTAGTATTTGTGATTAACCATGGTGGTTATTTAGAGGTGCATTAATTGGAGTTACCTGTCAAGAATGGCAGTGGTTTCACCATTGCTAAAAGTGTGAATGAAGGCATTAGCCAAGCACATGGAAAATTCAGAAATAATACTAACAAAGTGAGATGAATTTGTACAGTCTTCTGTGTAACATAAGCCATGCCTGAATCACCCTTTTTCCCTCTTCTTTTTTTCTTTTTGAAAAGTAATGAATGAAATAAAAAGCAAGTCACCAAACAATATTTTAAAATTGCATACATTAAAAGAGATATATATACTTTCACTAACTGAAAATGTATTTCCTTTTTCACCCTGAATTTACTAAGGTTTAACTTCTAACGATTAGATCTTATTATAGTTTTGTCTGATAGATCAAAGAGCACTGTGTTATCAAATTTCTGTCCATCTTGTTGCAGCATCATACTGGCAACTCTTGTTCAGCTGATTATCTCCCATTGACCTTGCCTTCACCCCAAGAGTCCTTTTTATCATCACTACTTTATGCAGTACAGTCCCCCAATCATAAATATGTCCTTCATTCTTTGTGAATACATGTAGGTTTTTACAACTTGCCACATTAAAATGACCTCATGTTGCCAAGCAAGCCAGATAGCTCTGCAGCAGTGACTTGTCTTCTTTATTATCTCCTGTACCTGCTGCTTTCCTGCCACCTGCAAACTTTTATGGGTTGCTATTTAAAGTTGTCTTCTACATCATTGATAAAAATAGAATAAAGTGTAAAACTAGTTTTTTCAGACCCCATTTAGAAGCACAGGCTAATGATAATTTTTGCTTAGAAGCACTTTCTGAGACTTACTGTTTGCCAGTTTTTAATCAATTTAATATATTACATGTTGATTTTGCACTGCTCTCATTTCTTAATCAAAGCGTTGTGTTGTAATAAATGGAATGCCTCACAGAAACCTCAGTACCCTATATCAACTTGATTATCTTCAGCAACCAAATTTCTAATCTTATTAAAAATATATTAAGTTACCTTGATAAGATCTATTTCTGATACACCCATATTGACTGAGACTAGGGTTTTTACTCTCTTTTGATTCTTTGTACATTAAGTCTCCTATCAGCCATCCCATCATCTTTTTCCAGTGTTATTATGACAGCAGGCCTACAGTTACTGACATCATCCAATTTTCCCTTTTTAAATATCAGTACCTCACTGGCCTTCTTCTAGCCTTCAGAAAAACCTCAGTATTTTAAGAATTACTGAAAAGCAATGATAACAATACAGAAAAATTAATGCTTTCAAATTATTTGAAGCAAATATTTAAGGCTACTGATCTCAAAATGCCCAACTTTAGAGACCTTTTAACATTTCCTTGCTTTAATACGGGGATGGAATATATGTCCTGATCATGACATGATTAATACTTCACCCTGTTTCTCCTCACAACACAGTGCATTGCTGTATTATTATTTATACTCCTCCCATTACCATCTGATAAAGGTTCTGTTCCTTCACTAGGATTCCCTTTATTCCTAAACTAATATCAGACAAGGTCTTCTGTCTATACCTGAGGTCTTTTGGTCAATGATCTTTTTTTTTTTAATTTTTTTCTTTGCTTCTCTCTCAGTTTTGGGCAGTTATTAGTTTATATTCATTGCCTTCCTCTTCTCCTCCCCTTTACTTTCATCTTGTTTCTATATTACTTTTTAGTTCCCCTTCTTTATAGCTGCCTTCCCTTCCTCACTAAACCAGGCTCTTTTCTAAATCCACATAGCCTTTTCTCTCAGGTATGGAAGTGGTTTTTGGACACCCAGTAACATGTTGTTAAACAGTTCCAAACTGCCATTTACGTTTCTCTCTTTGATTCCTTTCTCTGGCCTGATATGTCTTTTAATTATTTTCAGGTTTGTGAAATGGTCCTTTAAAAGCACCAAGTGTATATATACTGCATTTTGGATGCCCTCCTGACTAGCCTAGCCAGCCTGTCTCCGGGAACACTGGCTTCCCCTTCTACTGAGATGGAAGCCATCCAACCTCTGCAGCATGATCTCACAGATGGTGAAGCAGGTTTCTTAAAAAGAAAATCTTTTCTGTGTACAACTTAATTGATTAGCTATTAAAGGTATTACTGTAAATTTGTTGCTGTCTGGATTTTTTGCTTTTCATTTCCTTTCTCTTTTGTTACAGGATATGTAGTGTCTTACAGAAATGTTCTAATCTTTCAGCACTTGCTTTAGCACCATTAGGAGTTGTCAAAGTGGAAGGTGTCCTGTCTATAACAGTGATGACATCACTTACTCTTATTAATCTTAGAGTCACGTTTCATCTCTTGGCTCTCCCAAGACAGAAAAAAATCTATTTGTATGCAACATGTCCCATGCATGGTAGCGGTGCAGGTGGCTGCAGCTACTCTTTGTTCTGAGGAGAACTCAGACAACCAGCTGTGGTGGCTAGCAACCCAAGTTTAGCATGTAACTTTCAGCCATGGTGAGAACCCATGATTCCCTTGTTTTTCCTTTTGCATGTTTTCCCCTGATTGGTTAATACTTTGTCGCCTTGTTTTATGTATGAAATTATGTATGTTCATTTTCCTTCTTTAATATGTATTCGTTCGAGAGAGTTCCTTGTTCCTCGATGCCCCATTGGATCCTTCCCTGAGTCCCTCCTACGTGTTGTTCCCATCGATTCCCTTCCTGTCAATCCCACCTGCTTGTCTCTATCCCATTGGCTGAGATCCCTTTCTCTGCCTATTCTGTACCCAGTATGAGATCCCTGGACCCTCCCACCAAGTGGACTCTTTGTCCCTGTCTTTTCACGGGAATAAACCTGCGTGGAGAACATACGGAGAGTCCCCTCTCGTTACTTCTTTGCCTTCGCCTGTGTGCCTGCTGAACAGCGACAGGAAGATACAGCCCCTTTTGGGGTGAGGAGCCCTACCCCATTTTCATTGTATGTTGGGCACTGAGTGCTGCCTTCCAGAGGGGTTTCAGCGTTGACCTCTGGGCTTCTTTGTGTTGGCACACGAGGGGTAAAACCCCCTTCTGCCAGCTCCCAGTGGCTGAAAACCCCTCCAATGCATAATGCAATCCTTTAAAGAAAGAACCCCTAACAAGGACCATTCCATGCATCATGTCTGAACTGTATGAATATAATTCGTCAGATGGGTTCTCAGAGGTTTTTCTGTCATTTCCATACTGAAAAGATAACTGTATAACTTTAGCCATGCTGAGTTTACTCTGGGACTCTGTTAGTGAGACCTGTCTCTGGGTTAAAATTCTTCAGTATTGGAAGGAAAATCCACAAGAAGGTGTCTAGGGGTACTGCAGGAGTCTGAAGCTCCTACCCTAGTGTTTAGCCAGCACAGCCAGTGGAGATCAAGGAGGCAATTCAGCTCACCCTAAAGTATCTCTCTTTCCTTAGTAATGAATAGTTAGTATGGTGTATTAAAAAATTAAACCCTAAAATATCTGAAGATATGAGGCATTTTTGAAACTCACTGAAAAATGCTGGGGAAGACTTGGAACAGTTTTACTATTATCTTGTGGCTAAGCCCCCAGCACAAAGAATTTCCCAGTTCTCTCACAAACTTGCTCAACCTAATGCTTGATTTGACAAAACTTCAGTGTAGGTCTATGGTTAACACGACATCATCAAAAAAAATCCTTGATATTTTAGTGCTGAAAGTGCACTCATCAAAGTGGCTACAACCATGAAGTGAGAAATGACATTTCAGACAACTTTAATAATGCATTGCTCTTGACCTACATTGCTTATCAGTTACTTGGTAGCAAGACAAAATATTAGTGTGTTAGGGGATCTTTTGATTAGAAAACAAAATGAACTAAGATAATGTTAATGGAGTCAGCACCGGGTTTCCAGAGTGTCAGCATTGTTTCACATCTAAGAACTTATGCAATTATTCTAAGAACTTATTTCACTTTGGGAGGGAGCACCAAGACAGGTATGGAACAGCTGCTGTCTGGAGAATCACTCAAGGTATCTAATGATTCAACTGTTCCAATAAACTGTAAATAATGTAATTTCTGACTCTTTTGAAATGAGACAGTCAAAGCTTGTACAGTATGTAGCTGTTGCGTTGCATTTGATTTAGGCAAAAGAATGATGGACGGAAAATGTGTGAGGCCAGGTGCAAAGTTATAATCGCACTAGACATTAAAGAGCCATTTCAGTGCTCTCCTACTTCCTTTAATTTTTATGCCTGAGGAATATATCCATAACAGCCTTATCTTTCTGAGCTTAACACCAGCCTGGAGACTGCACTCCCTGCTGAAAGCAAAGAGATTTATTTCTCTGATTCCTAACTTAATGTTTATTCCTTCGTTCTCTGTACCTCTTAGGTCTTCTTTAACTTGATCATTTTAGATGCCTAGGCTTCTGCAGCATCAGTCAGACTTCTCTACCTACTGCAGTTTATTTGCATCTTTTGTCACAAAAATTAGAGACTTGCAACAAAAAGTGCTTCAAATATGGCAAAAGCTACTTTTGCCCCTTATAAAAATTGGAAAACTTACCAGGCCAGATCAAGTTACTTATTCACTAATAGATAGTGAGAACTTTGGACCACTCTTTACATGTTTCCACATGAATCAGCATTTCAAAAGTTTTATGTTGATTTACTTTCTCACTCTAAACAAAGCTTAAGAATTTGGAAATCGCAGTTATTTTAAATGAAAACAATGCAGACTGAAACATAATTTCATCAGGCTCTGTTATACCTCACATGCTTTCACCAACTTCTGTTCGTTATGTCATAAAGAACACAAATCTTTTGCAGTAGAGGCTGCTTTCTAACTTTAAAAGTAGGCATAGTTTTTAATACAGCTTTGCCAGGGTTCCTGATCCTGGACCCTAGATCCAGACAACATTTCTTCTGTGCACGTACAGTGGTCATTGGTGTTAGTGCACAGTGAGTTGTATATGATGAAAATCACTACATTTATCTTGCTATTTCCACTTTCAATCACTTTAGACTCAGCCTGGTTTTTGCATAATATCATTAAAACCTAAGTCCCATTTAAAAAAAAGGAACACATAAATCTATGTCTTATTGACAGCCAGCATGATTTAGCTTGCTCAGTGTCAGATTCGAAGCTGCATTTGGGCACTTATGTGCCAAGCTGGCCTTTCAGAAGTAGCTAAATACTGAACCTCTCTAATCAAACTGTCAAAAAACTATACAAGAGTCCTTTCTAGTCCCATCCAGTAATGGGTCTAGCTTATTGATTGCCTAATGTGCACAGCAGTCATACAGGTATTTCAAAAGTTGAAAACACATGTCTGAGCAAAGGGAAAAACAAGAAAAAAAATTTGGAAGGAAGACATCTCCAGGTGTCTGCATTCCTCTCCAGGAATACAGAACATCCACAGAAGTGGGCTGTGAAGAGAGAGTGGGGGTGACTTCAAGAAAACATGGCACTAAGTGGAAGGATTAATCTTCTTCAAACTTTCTTTGCCTCTGTTCTTACCAATGTAAACTCTCCTGGCCTGTCATTTGCAGGAGGATTAAATGGATATTCTTGTTTTGAATCACGCTACTGAAAGATGTTTGACCTCCTTCTGTGTAAAAGTTGATGGATCATTTTTAATAAATGTGTTTCCAACTGGGCTACACAAAGAGGGTGCAAGGGAATGAAACCTGGGGGTAAGCAGAGAGGGTACTACACCATATGGAAAGTTTGTATAAAACTTATGATGTTAACATGACTTCTTTCACCTAAGGAGAACCTATAAACTTACCTATTTTCTCAGCCTACAAATTCCTTAGTATTTCCCTGGGGATGGCTGAATGGTTCAATTCAAAGGATTTTTTTAATTCTTGTAACTCTAATCTTCATCATTATTTCTAATTCCTCAGTACGAAACTAGAAATATTGATGATCTAATACATTTTACAGAGCAGCACACAACTTTCTTTATGGCACTTACATCATTATGTAATATATTATAAAGCAACTTGCATGTTGTAAAACTCATTAAAAAGATATATTTTTTCTCTCAGCTTGAGTTCACGATGGCCAAAATTGAGGTGGAAAGCTATTAAAGTTCCACAAATCCTAGCAGTACACGTTCCTTTCAAATGTTCTTTTCTGCCCTCTTGCTTGGTGTTTTCTGTCACATTTTCAGTATTTCTGATGTGGGTCTATTGAGAGGTAATTTCTCAGCACGGCAGCTGAAGTAAGACTCCTATGGGATTAGTAACCCAACCTTATAAATTGTTACCTGGTTTCTGTCATTTACGCTGATTTGGTCAGGACAGTTGCTAAGTGAATGAAAGTGGCGTAAGCCAAAGTGAAAGAAGAATGATACTGAAATATAATATAAAAATATAAATTAAACTTTTGTCATAAATGACAAAATGATAGATTTTAACACTTGTCAGTGTTTTATCGACCGTGAGTTACTAGGCACTTTGTCTGAGAAAGCCCCAGAAAAAGATAGTATGTTGCACATTTTTAAAATCAACTTAGTGTTTTTAGGCTCTTACTGTTTTCAGCACTTCTCAGGCTCCTCTGTCTGCTACTCTCTTGTATGCTGTGTATGCACATCTCGTGCTGACTTTGTGGGATTTTTTGGCTGCAAAAGTAGACAATTAGCAGGGCACATGCTTAGTGCTCTAGTGGTTGGGAAAATTAGGGACTGTCATTACACTGAAATACCAGCAGGAATACAGTTCAGTTCTGTTCCTGTTGAAACTGGTTGATTTCAGAAGAGCTGTGTTTCAGATGCAGACTGTAATTTGCTCTGCTGAAAATGGCCACCCGGCCAACAGCATCCTACTTCACTTGTAATTTAGGAACTAGCACAGCCTGTCAAACCTAGCAGCATGGAGGCATATCCTGCTTTTGCAAGGGTAGAGCAGAAGTTGCTTAGCTGAGAGTAGCAGCCCACTGTTTTCTGTGGTGGTCAGGCCAAATTGTAATACCAACTTGCTCATACCAGCAACACCAAAACATTATTGTTGTGTCTTTAATTTTAATTGGAGATAACCAAAAGTTAAAAGACAAACTGTGTTGCACACTTAGTTTATATGCTTTTTCATTCATTTTTTAATCAGGTTACTGAAGAGATCTTGTCTTCACCTCAGTATGTAAACACCCTATCAGTCACTACCTGAATACCCCAAGTTCCTACAACCTTTGGATAGGAAGTAAAACTGAGGTGAGTCTTTTCACTTGCCCAAGCCTTTGCTGTTGAAATTAATTTCTTACTGTCAGTCAGGAAAAAACAATTCCAGGTATTCAGAGAAGAGCAAAAGCTCCAGTATAAGGCATGCCTTTACATAGGATTCCCCTTGGTGGATGGGGAGATAAATGATGAAACATATTGCAGCACATTTAGAAAAGGAGTGTTGTTTCTACTTTCTGGGAAATATCGCTGCTGATTAAAAGCAATGCAGCTGCTCGGAGAACTAAATAGATCCAATAAACTATAGGCCATAGCCTCTCAGTGCTAATTAAGGTGTTAATTAAGAAATGTTATCTTGAGGAGGTGTAATTGGGGGAAGGAAGCCTTCATACATTTTTGTGTACCAGTAAACCAAGGATAAGAGGTGGTAGTATTTTCAGCCCTGAATTTTTTAATGAGAAGATAGATGGTGTTTATTGCTTTAACTAAAACCTGGGTACACAGAGCCATTTAGTTAAAAAACCTGCCTCCACCTATGGTTACATGAAGTCCAGTCTTTGTGACTGTAAGGAAAAGACAGGGTACTTTTATGACATTTTCTCCCTGCTTGGTTTGTATCAGTCAAAATGAATTTTGGGAGTGTGGTGGATCTCCCCTACAGCTGTCTCAGAAGGAAAGGTGTTTTGGTGGTTCTCAGTCTCCCTACATCATTATGAAGCAAAAAGCCCCCCCACCACTGGAGACAAGTGAGTATGAGGGAGACATCTTATCTGTTTCCTTTCATGTTCTGTTAAACCTGATAGATGGGAAACCTGCGCATTTGAAGACATGGGAGCAATGATTTGTTCTGAGCTTTCAAAAGTAATACTAATTTTGTTAATTGGCCATATAAAATTACGATTCTGGTCTGAATTGTATCCCCGTATGTAATGGATATACATATAATAAAAATGGTAGAAAGAACTACTGTTCGGGTGAGGGATGGGACATGATGAGCAAAACCAGGAAGGCCACACTAAACACTGTAATTTCACTTGCTTAAAAACTGGAAACTGGCCTACACAGTGAACTCTCCCTTTGGAGGCTTTCACTTTGCCTCTTTCATTTTTATGTCTTTTTTCCCTACAATACTCTAATCTGTGTCAGTCTCCAGAAACTTGACTGCAGCTAATTGAGTCAAACAAGATTTATGCGGTGCAACTGAGGCTACAAAATGGTTCAAACCCAATTTTTATAGAGATGTAATGGCTTTAGGATGCCTGCAAAGAGGCTGGTCAGGGGGAGTTGTGTTCAGGCCGGTGAGCCTGTCCTGCTTCCTGGCACTGGTGCCTATTGTAAGCCCCGGTGGTACCCAGCAGGGATGACCGGCTGAGTACTCTGGGTGTGTGTATGTGAGAGATGTCTCACGGACAGACAGATTACAGCCAGCTCAGCCTGAGATGGGACACTCAAGTTTCTTTTCAAATGTGCCCCATCTGTAGACACCTTTAGTTTGGATTCACCAAAAGGAGGATGGGAATTGCTTCAACTAGCCTCCTTATCCTTTGTGGGACCATTGCTCTGCTAAGAAGCCTGTTTAGGAATCGGGTGTCTCCCAGGCTGTGTTTTTCCCACACAGGCCCTGTGTCAGGCTTTTTTTTTTTTTTTTTTTTTCCCTTGACATTGGCTTGGAAACTGGCCGTTTCCATTTATTTATTTATTTATTTATTTATTTATTCATTATTATGTGAACGGCCTTCTCCTATTTATTTCGTAGTTCCTGTCAGCACGGGGTTAGCTGTGAGCCACCCTGACGCCCAGAAGTTTTTCCTCCCTGTGCGCCTGTTCCTCAAGAATCCTCCGCTGTCCTGCAGTTAATGTCGAACAAGGGTAAAAGCTCGCAGTGCTTGCTCCGGACGGCACGAAAGGCTGGGGGAAATGCCACTGAAGGGGGGGTTTTCTTTCTCCACGGGGCCGACGCGGCGCTGCTGTCCCCGCCATGGCCGCCCCCCGCCCGCTGCGCCGCGGGCGGCCTGTAGGGGGTGCAAGAGCTCCACTGAAGCCGCGCCGTCCCCTCAGGGCAGCCCCCGCCCGGTGCCGGCCTCCGTCGCCCCGCGGAGCCCGGCGAGCCCCGAGCCCGGCCCTGGCAGCGGGCACCGCATCCGCACGGGTCGGGTCGGGCCGGCGTCAGCCGCGGTGCTCAGCCCGAAGGTGTCAGTGAGACCTCAAAGGGGAGCGAGCCGGTGCTCACCCCAGCGGCTCTGCCCGAGCCGAGCCCCCCGCCCGCCGCAGGAGCACGGCGAGGGTCGCTTCGGTGGGGTGCGGGAAAGGGGGATCTGCCCCGGAAAGGAGTGGCAAACGAGTTTCTTCCCCGGGAAAAAGTAATCAAGGGTGTGTTGACCATACAGGGGGGAAAAAAAAGAAGAAAAAAAGGAAAAATATTATATGTGTGTATATATATGTACATATACATATTTAGAATAAGAAAGCACTGTTGATGAGGATTTTTTTTTTTTGTAGTTATCATTCAGCTAGTATTTTCTCTTATCTGGGCGATTTCTATCCCTCTATCTTTTTTTTTACTTTTTTTTTTTTTCCCCGTGTGTATTACCGTTTCTATTCCCGTGTTTTTCAGCCGTGGTACATTTCAGTTTGGACCCCCGTGCTGCCTTATGCCGCTGAGGAGCCCGTTCCGCTTAAGTGATTGTCACTCAAATTAGTCCCATTGTTTTGTGATATATAAGTCGCCTTCTATACTGCCTGGATTAGTCAGTTCAATGGCAGTGACAAACATGGATTGTTTGTTGTTAGAGAGGGTATTCTCACATGGGAAAACACATGTACATCCAGTCGGGGCACATGCATTTCTTACCAGAGGGAGAGGGGGAGAGTTTTAGCAAACTGGTATTTATTGCTTGTTCTTGCATGCATGTTTTGTGTGTTGGGTATCACAGCTTGACAACAGGAAATAAAGTATTGAAGAAGTGTTCAGGCACATAAAGATGTGGCTCTCAAAGGATTAACAGAGCTCCTCTGCAGTTAGAAGTATGAACTGATTATTTATAGCTCTGAATTTTGTAACACTGAAATTAGGGTTAAGCCTGAAAATAACAGGTACAAAAGGGAAGATCCAAATCTGTGCAGCCTGAGTTGGCAATGTTTAAAGGGAACTAAAGCCAACGGAAGCTGTGTGAGGCACTTGAAAAAATCATTTTGTTCCCACAGAATTGCAAAAGCATCAAGGGAGAAAATTAATTCAATACTTATATTGCATGATACAATATCAAATATTTAGGAAGAAGGCTAAGAAATATTTTGTAAGGAAGACATCCCCAATTAAATGTATTTAACAAAACTGAAAATCTAATGATGGTATATTATAGTAATTTTCTTAAATATTTTCAGTCTAAAAAAAGATTGTTTGCACTGTGCTAACTTTAATATTTGCTGTGGTCTTCTTTCTCTGAAGTAAGTGAATTTCATAATGTGTATCAATCCACTCTACTTGAAAAAAAAAAACAAAACAAAAATCCTAAGAAAAACCCAGTCAATTCCTCCTCACTGTTAGTAGTAACTTTATTCCATAACAAAATTATGAATTCAGAAAAGCTGCCAGAAATTAGTTTTTGGTAGGTAAGCAAAGCTGGAAGAGTCATCTCTGCAAATCTGAACTGCTTTCAGTTTTTCCAATATTCCTATTGAAAAATTAAGTCAAAAAAATAACCTAGTTTTTGCTACCAGAACAAGGGAGATCTTACTTTAACATTAAAAGAGGCCTCAGAAAGTTTTGCATTAAATGTTCTGTTATCTTTCTCACAGAAAATGGCATTTCACAAACCTGATCTGACCAAAACCTAGGTGAATAGTCCAAATAAATTTCCCCCTCTACTTCAATTCCTTTTTTTCATATTTTTCTTTTTCAAAAACTTCCTGTATTCTCTTCTTATAAATACTTTTCAAAAGCCCCATCCATTTTAATCTAGCATATTTTCACACACTAGGAAACAAATTTTAATGTGTTTTCTGTGGTCATTTGTATAAAAAACAGATATCAAATCAGTCAAATAAAAAAAAATGCTATATACTGTGTTTCTCTGGCTTTTCAAAACTAAGGAAAACCACTGGAAATTTTTTTTTCTTGATTGCGAATCCATTACAGATTTTTTTTTCCTTTCCTAGATAAATAAGAAATTTGGTCCATTTATAGACATGAGCATAAGGTAAGGCATGAAAAGAAGAATGGAGTGCTTGGGTCTGTCTGTTTGAATCAACAGGGCTGCTGCAGTATAAATTAGAGCTTTTGCATGCACATGTTACCTGTGACAGTTCCATGGGATGTTCTGTGTGTTAGCATATATAGCCATAGTGTCAGCTGGATCAAGAGTCTGTGTCTTTATTGGTTTTGTGTGGGAGAAATGCTGCTTTCAAATGCATGGTTTTTATTACATCCCAGAATTTTATCTGTAGTTATGTTTTTTTTTCCTGGAAGTTAGAATTAATCCCCATGTGCATAATTTCATTTTTAATTTTTCCTCAGAAGCTGCCATAAAGTACATTCTAATCTTATTTATTAAAAGCAGTTGCCTCATGATAAAACTATTTTTTTACATGGCGACACAGGCTTTTCTCTAGGAACTACTCATGTGAATGGCATTGGTTTCAGAGAATAAAATAATTCAGAATGAATCATGAAGTTATTAATGATTTACTAGATGAAAATATACCAACATAGATTTTTTTTTTTGAAACTTGCAACTTCTGTTCTAAGTTTTCTTTTGCTGTGCATTGAGCTTGTGAGCAGAGAGCATTAGGAGGACTTTTCATCTTGATTAAAGATTGACGTGCATAACTCTTCGTGCGCCGCAATGAAAATACGCCCCTTAGAGCAATGGCACTCGACCTTTAACAATCGAAGAGCCATTTAAAATCACAAGAGGCACACAAGTCAAAAATACAGAAACGCGTGTGACCATTTTATTAAAAATTATGAATGAATGCATTCATCAAAAACAGTTAAGGAAATCCTGAAGGCACTCTGCAATTTGTGTCTTAGGGCAAAGTAATTGATTGTGTAGGTTGTATGTTTTTACAAGGAGGAAAAAAGAAACTTTACATACATAAATGGAAGGAAATGGTGAAAGATATCATCCAACAAGTTTGCAGAATAGCTGAAAAGAAACAGAACTGAGCCAGCATGTCATATGATTTCTCACTCAGACCCATGATAAAAGCTCTGTATAGGCCTCTGAAGAATGAATTCCATAGGTTGAGTACCACTGCCATTAAATATTGTAGGTGCTGAGGTTGTTTTTATTTCCTTACTGTTCCTTTTGAAGTTATTCAGTGTGTGAACATCAAGTAACATTTTTAATGCTGTGATGATAGGTTCTGTTTTTTACAGTGTATTTTGCAACTAGGACAGCCTTTCCGTCGCTGAATGCAGATTTGGCTGCAGGGAAAGGCAAAACTCCCTTCTTTGATTATATTCAGTTATCTAACCTGAAAATCGCAGCTGCATATTCTGCATTGGTTCCATACGGTAAATTCCCGTTTGATTTCCAGAGAAAATCTGTGCAAAGGCTGAGTCAAGGATTGCAAGAGCAATCCACAGAGGGAAAGAAATTCTTCCTATATGTGCTGCTGCTGCAGGCTGCTACGCCAGGTTGTCAGTTCTGAAGCACAGAGTCAAATTCAGCCTTGTGCTACCTTTTTTCAGACCTTTTTGAACTCAGTGACACTATGGAGGGTAAGAAATTTGGTTTTTACTTACTAGGAAGCTGTTTAATGTGAGATGTATGGCAAAAAAGTACCAGCTATGAAATGTAAATGCTGAAAAAAGGCATTACTCTGTTTAACTCCTTGTTACTTTACAATCCTATGGACAAAAATTGGAGCTGACATTTCTCTTTGATCTGGTTTACCCATCTCGCTCTGCTGCTATCAGCAGTGTGTGACAGCAGCAGACATTAGCTAGGAAAGAGGGAATAGGGAAGAAAGAAATGTAATCCTCCCCATGGCCTTCATGGGAGAATAGTGAATTAGAGCCAGACGTTACACTTTTAGGTGGACTTAAAAAAACAATGCCCTTCTCCCAGCAATTGCATGTGCATGCCAGGATATTGGGAAACACAGTCAAATGGACTCACTTATCTGAAAAATTAATAAGTCAAGATGAAAAGACAGAAGACAAAATTGAAAAAGTTGAATACACCTGAACCCGTGCTGAAAGCGTGATGTTTCATTCTGCTTAGATTAAGTAATAGAAATCAGGGTGTGCATCTTGTCCATGAGAATGTCTTCCTTTTGAGTTTTGCCATGTTTTTGGTCTCTGTAGCAGAGAAAGGGGACCTTTTTCAGAGGAATGGAGCAACTTACCTCTAGTAGACACTATTCCATTCAGATTCTAGCAGAGGTAGCTAAACTGGATTATGGTTAAGTATTGATAAAATTGTGAGGAATTGGGAGAGGGTTGGATAGGAAGCAGCTTTCAGTGTTTTAGTACAATGTTTTCAGGGCAGCCAAAAAAATTATCAGAAAGCAGAGTTAAACTACATACACAAAAAAGCATGTTATAGAGTCTAACCAGAGAATATAAAAAAGGGTGAATGCATTCAAGAAACATTAGTCCATTCACATTAGAAACTAACTGTCCAGCCTTTCTTAACTTGGGCCAAGTGCCCACTACTGCTCTTAGTTGGAGAAAATATTTATTACCAATTGCCTGATCAATATGGTGGTTCTGATGCTCCTTTTGTGATTTTAGCATTTTCAGTATGGGTTACTCAAAATTGCTTTAATTTCTAAGACTTAAATCCATCATGCTTTCCTGTGAGAGTTTACTTGTGTTAATAGTTCAAGAAAGGAAATACAAAACACTATTTTATATTTATACTACTGAATATTTAATTTAAAAAATGTTTATGTTAGCATAGCCATGCTGCTACTCTGCTGATCATGTCACAGCTTAGGGATGGTTTCTAATGCAGAACACTGTATCCCAAATACTGTAATTTGTTTATCTAATTCTGATCTATTTTTTCTCCTAGTCCCCATTTTAATTTTCTTTACATTTTAAGAACATTCCAGACTATAAGAAGAACTAAAATAATACTTGTCATTTTAAATTAAAAATACTTTTCTCTATTTTGCCATATTTCTAGCATGTTAGGCAGTCTGGTTTACTAAAGTCAAACCCTATATTTGTTTGGTTGGTGAATCAAGAAGGAAAAAGACACAGCAAGCTTCTTGCCCTTATGAAGGTTGTAGCCGTTTCTTCCAGTGATCTTTGTAATCAAGGGCATGGAGAAGATTGAGGTACTGAATAGCATTCTTGCCTCACTCCTTTACTGATAAAATTAGGCTTCAGAAATCCCAGGTCCCTGAGGACACCGGGGAGTCTGGACAAAGAAAACGTTACCCTTCGTGAAGGATCAACTTAAGTACGCTAAATAAAGTGGAAATAAACAAACCTGTGGGACCCAATAGGATGCATCCACAAATGCTGAGGTAGCTGTCTGATGTCATCATGAGGCTGCTCTTTTTTATCTTTGAAAGGCTGTAGGCCTTTGGGGAGTTTCCTGACAACTGAAAGAAAGCAACTGTCATCCTTATTTTCAGGAATGGCAAGAAGGAGGTTCTAGAGACCTACAAACCAATCAGCCTTGCTGATTGTGTGCAGCATGATGCAGAAATAATTCTGGAAAGTATTTCTGGACGTAAGGAGGACAAGATGTGATTGGGGGTAATCATCCTGGCTTTAGGAAGGGGAAATCATGTTTGAAGAATGCGATAGCCTTCTGTAATCAGATGACTGACTTGGCAGACAGAAGTGGCTGTGAAGCTTTCTGTGTTGCCATCTCTGACTTCTTCATTGACAACATGATACATAATAGTGAGATAAAAGGACAGTAGATAAAAGGTGGATGGGTTGGGGTCACATGCATGAAGGCCAGCTGGAGTGTCATTACTAGTTCTTTAATCCAGAGGTTGGTAATAAGGCCAGTACTGTTCAACATAGTCACTAATAACCGGGATGATGGGATGGAGTGCACCCTCAGCAGATTTGCACATGAGAAGTGATTGATACACCAGGTGGCTGCACTGCCATTAAGTGGGATCTTGAGAGGTTGCTGAAGTGGGCCAGTGGGAATCTCCAGACATGAATGAAAGAAAATAAATGCCAAGCCCTACCCCTGGAGAGGAATGAAACTCCAGGCATCCCCATGAACAGGCTGGGGTCTGACTGACTGGAAAGTAGCTTTGCAGAAGAGGCCACAGGGCTCCTGGTGGACACCGAGTGGAATGTAAGCCAGAAATTTGCCCTTGTGGCAAAGGCAGCCAGCAGTAGCCATCCTGCATTACAGCTCCACCAGCAGGTTAATGTGGTGATTCTTCTCCTCAGCTGTGCTGAGAGTACATTTGGAGTTGTGTATCCAGGTTTAGGATGTCCAGTGAAAGGGAGACTTGGACATGCAGGAGCAAGGCCAATGAAGGGTTGCAAAGATGTTGAAGAGATTGTAGCCTCTGACATATGAGAGGCTGAGAGAGATGGGATCACTTAGGCTAGAGAAGGGAAGGTTCAGGTGCAAATCTTACTAAGGTGTGATTGAAAGGAGCAAAGAAAATGAGAGTTAGACTCTTCTCAGTGGTATCCACTAAAAGTTGAGAGGTGATAGGCACAAACTGAAAACCAGAAAATTCTACTTAAATGTAATAAGAAAAAAAAGTCACTATAATGGTGATTATTCACTCTACCAGACTGCCACTGAGGTGGTGACACTTACATGTCAAGGAGCACAGTGTATAGCTGCAGTATGGGGAGTCTCCTCCTGAGAAGCAACTGATCCAGACACTGGAGTGTTTGAATGGCAAAACTGAGGCAAAACCCCAAGAATATGCTCCTTGACTATCTTAACAGGGAAGTAGTGAACAAAGCTATATCCATGCAATCAGTTCTAATATCCACATCTTAAAGGGTGCCCAGAATTGGAGGAAAACCCACGGCGATTATTTGAGGCCCAGGAAGAGACATTTTACTACAAGAACATTAAAGATCATTCTGCTTATTGTATTAAGAATGTCAGAGGTGGTTTGATCTCACTGTAAAAGTAATGTCAGGAGAGATAGTGTAGGATACTAAAGGCTCTTTAATCTAGTAGAGAGAGGCATAATTAGAACCAATGGCTGGAGGCTGAGGCAAGGCAAAGTCATCTGAAAAATCAAGCGCACAATTTCACAGTAGGTCTGAGAAGTCCTTGAAACAGATTATTGGAGTAAAGTGGTGGCTTTTCCTTCTCATCCGTCTTCAGGACTGGATCTCTTTCTGGAAGATGTGTTTCTCCAAGCTATTGTGCTACAGTGAAAACAAGATGAAAGACAGGCTTGTCATTAGTCAGGAGGTCAGTTTTGCCCAATAATGGATGCCCTACTGGGGAATGAATCTCTCTATCCCATTACTGACTGTGTGAAATTCCTTAAGATTAACTGGATGGTTACAGCAAAATGAATTCATTTGGCCTTAAAATCTATGGTTTACATTAGAGGAGTGAAAGAAGTCTTCACTTCTAAACTTTACTGCCCTGCCCAAACAACTATAAGGCAACATCGCAGCCACCAGCTCTATGGCCTGATATAGTTGTCTTCAAACAGCAAGGGTTGTGTGTGTTAAATGTATTCTAAATATTGTATAAACTGAGTTTAGAAATGCAGAACTCAAGGAGCACTTTCAAGGCACTTCAGAATAGGGTATAATGCTTTCATAAAGATGATAGAACTATTATGCTCGCTCTAAAAATGAATCCATTTTAATGCAAGGCGTCAACAGGTTAATATTTTATAGCATAAATACTGGCAGAGACTCCCTGCATTCTTCTCTACTTACATTTTCATGAGCTCAGTAAACTGAAACAATAATCTTAATAATAATGAAAAACAAGACTAAATGACAAGTTGCAGAGGCTATTGTCAATTTTACAAATCCAACAATAGCCTGCAGGGTTCCAGGTTTGTTTCTAGCTGCTCAGGAAGCTTGTGTGATTTGCTCACACATTTTTTCTTATACCCCAGAGCTGTGCATCTGCTGGAGTCAGGGATCTAATATTCTCTTTGAACTTCCTTAGCATCCTAGTGCATGCTGTGATCTATAATTAGTGCATGCACACACACATACACACACACCAGCTACATTAACTCCTAAATGGCAGAAGCTTTGCTGTGTCCATCACCTGGTTTAGGTGCTGCACAAGAAGAATACAACTGTTGCTGTAACCTTGAGGGTGAAAGCCTGCTCTTATGACTTGTATCCTTAGGGGGTTACAAAAATAGAAAACACAACTTTTTGGTTTTTAGGTGTGATACTATGATGCAATTCTCCAGATGTGAATTACCTAGGATCAAGGAGGCAATCATAAATTGCACAGAAACCTAAGCCGTTTCAGGGTTCAATTATTGATAAAAGATGTGATTGCTAATGCCCCTGGAAGACCAAGATGCTTTGTTTGTCTGCAGGGCATCGTGAGTAGGACATGCCAATATTATGACTTCTGGAGAGAGATCTTTAGAAACAGAAGATAGATTGCTAGTGTGTTGTTGTTTGTTTTGTTGTTAAAAACCCAACCAACCCAAAACCCATCAAACTACCAACCCAAATATAAAAAAAAAAAGCAAAACACACACACCTCCAACCAACTAAACATAAAACCACTTGGAATAAGTCGGATAAGAATGCAGGTAACTCTGACAAGTTGTGCCATTTGTGAGCATTCTTTCTGGACACATTTAAATCAATTCTACCCACCTATCTAAAACAACTGAATAAAATTCTATGACAGCCTCCATTTGCATAGGAAACTGAAGTCTCAGAAGGCTGCCAGGTGCTCCACTGTGAGCATTTAATAGGTTTCTTGGGGAAGAGCAACACTTGTTGGGTAATTGTTTGCAATTAGGAGTGCTCTCGTTTCTGCTAATGATGGTGATTCACACAAACCTGCATTTGTTTTGCAGTAATGAGCAAGACATTAAACACCTCATATCCTTGAGATTGCTAGTTTCAATGGCAATAAATAAAATAAAGATAAACAATAATGGGAGGAGAGGAGCAGATGTATGGAGGGGCACTGATCAAAGGTTCATCATGGAGTGTAAGTAGAAATGTGGAGGGATCATTTAGATTTTAACATTTCAGTTACATGCACCTAAAGAATCATGTTCAGTCCCATTTAGCAACATAGCTACGGACCTGTATGCCAATATTGTTGGGAATATCCCAACAGCTATGTTTGAAGCTTTTTTTGAGAGACTGAAGAAGAATCTCTGTTACAGACCTTTGAGATGTTAAACTGTAGTAATAAGAGAGCTAAGACCCCAGGTTAGCAGAAGGCTACATTCCCAACAAGGAATTCACTGGTAAAACTGCATTAGTATCTTTAAAGTTTAAAATAATCTCAAGGCAAGGTGTTCCTGACACTGGTTTTATTATTTCAACACGCCACTGAAGTGTGCCAGGCTGTCACTAAAGTACTATATGTGTTTTTGTGAAAATTACAATAGTTTGCACCAATTTGCTACTCTGTCAACTCTTGAAAAGTCAAAGACCTGGAAACTTCCTGATGTAGAAGGCACACACTATTACTTCCCAGATCATTAGATAACCGTTATTCAAGCTGAGTTTGCTGTTGCTTTTACCCTTTATTCTCTGACACAATTAGCAGGGCTTTGCATATATATAAATATAAACAAAAGGAGAAACAGAACATAATTCCAAAAGTTCAGGCCTCTCTGGTTAGCAGATGGCCTGAAGTTTAGTGAGACTTGTGTTGGAGTGTGGGGTATATAGTCAGCATGTGTGTTTAGCTTTCCAGGGTGAACAAAAGTGATTGCATTAAGCACACTGTAACCATATTGCTCCAAGAGACAAGTATCATGGAATTACACTTTGATTTAAAACCATGACTGAATGTCGAGGTGTCCCAGCAATATCAGAGGATACCAATGGATTTCTGGAACATACGTGAAGTCCTTCACTTACTTCCCTGCTCCATCCCACCTCTGAGAGTCCAGATTCTATCTGACTGTCCTGCAGGCCAAGGTCCTAAGGTCAGACAGAGAGGACCTGAGGGTGATGTATTTGGTGGGTTTCCTCTAGACTGGGATGTAATCTAACTCATGTTAGATTAAGCACGTTTTAAGGATGTGGTGAAATGCAGTCAATGTGTTCTAGAATCACAAGATTCTTAACGGTACTTACCAGCTGCGACTTTTACAAAATTAATATATTAATCTAGTCTCATTATGTATGTCCAGGTTAAGGTTCTGCCCTCTGCAACTAGCTTCAGCTAATATTTAGAACAAAAATATGGCAATTAATTATAGTTATTTACTTAGAACAAAAATATGGCCATTCATTATAATTATTTATTTATTTATGCTTATATGGTACTACTGAAAGGTCCTAGATATGATCACAGCTGGTTTCTCTATAGATTGCAATTAAACCGTGTTCTGATCTGCAGTCCTAAACAAAAGGAAAAATAAATAGGTTTTAAACATTGGGTTATAAAAAAGATTTATCATGTTATAACTGGTGCCCTGGTATCCACTGGGCCTGGTCATATTTTGATATTCTGTGGTAGT
Source organism: Corvus cornix cornix (assembly GCF_000738735.6). Lineage (NCBI taxonomy): Eukaryota > Metazoa > Chordata > Aves > Passeriformes > Corvidae > Corvus > Corvus cornix. The sequence continues at coordinate 90,733,545 of NC_046333.1, read as the reverse complement.
AGTTAAAATTAAATATGACTGTCATTGTTTTCTAAAAGGGCATGTGGGCACGAGAGACCAAATACCTCTTTGAGCATCTAAGATTCAGAAACATGTCATCTACTCTTCATGATGACCACACTTCTGCTCCTTTCTTAAAATAGAAAGAAAAAAAGAAGTTCTTGCCATGTTCTCCTTTCAGCAATAGGGAAGAAAAATCTGGATGGAAACAAAAATCCTTTGTTTGAGATTATAAACCATTATTAAAGCTGCTGAACATGGGTTAGATTGATGTTGTGAGAGTACCAGTTAAGCAACACCCATGATAAATTATCAGCTGCATAATATACTAATTGAAATGGAACAGTTTTTATTCTCAAGTTTTTCTGCTATTGTGCAAACAATGCAAATAAAGAGTCAGAATACACAAATGAGAGGAAAGATACTTTAATCTGAAGTCCTTTAAATCACTTTGTGACCTAGAACATATGTGTATCAAATCTTAACCTTTCTAGAATCATTAAACAAAGACGTGCACTCTTACTTGCATATGCTTAAGATACAGAGTGATCAAAATTTTAAGATGAAGCATTCTTTTAGGAAGACTTGCAGTTTGGTTAATGTGTGACAATATTAGGTAGAAGAGAATGCCTCATGAGGTTCACACTGAGTGCAGCATGATATATAACATGGAGCCGAGCTATACACCATGGAAGCTGTGCACACAGCTTTTCTACGGCCCACAACAAGAAACCAAGATGTGAGTACACAAATATATAAAACTGCCAGAAAGTTGGTGGATTATTTGTTTTAGGGGGTGTGGTGTTGATTTGTGAGTTTGGTGGGGTTTTGTTCTATTTTTTTTTTCTTAATTTATCTTCACTAAGAAAGCTACCTAACAGCAAAGGAAGGAATATGGGTTTTGTCTAGTGCTGTTCAAACTAAGTGCAGGAGTGTAGGGAACTCTAAACTCACTGCCTGAAGATTACTTCTATTCCACTGCTCCTCAGCAATTCCAACTGATTCAGGTGAGTTTTGATGAATACTTGCAGTATGAATATATAGACCTGCTTACCACATCATCTTCCATTTGCCTCTGAAATGTGGATTAAGAGTGCTTGATTTGGGTGCTTGCAGATGCTGGAATGAACATAAACCATTAAATAATCCTTCCAACCTCTATTCTGAAACAAGGCAAATAAATATATTGCAATAGATATTAACATGTCCTTTCTCTCCCTCTCTCACATGCAAGTTGTTTCAGTTTCCTTAGAAAAGCAAATGTGAAGCTATTTTCAACCAGTAAGTGTATGTGTGTTAGCCCCGCACATTTATCTCTATTGATGTTTGTTCTGCAGTTCTTTACGGATGCATGGTGTGGATATATTTAGGTTTAGGTTTTTAGCTCCTTACACAGTTAGAGCATATCATAAAGCCTAAACTAGATCAGTGAAAGAGACCAAAGGAGTTTCCAGCTTTATTTGATTCAGAGAACCAACTGAAAATTTCCTTTGCAAGTACAGTACACTGGGCCTTCAGCTATAGTGAACTACTGGAAAGCGATAGTTTATCATTCACGGCAGTGAAAAAGGAGGTCATAAAAGGATCACCTCTCCAATGACATAAACATGAGACTTTTCTCACAAGCTGTCAAACTTCAATTGTTGGTGAGATCTGTTGTGTCAGTGTTTCATAATAATTGCTTTTAAGTCTTGTTAAGGGTCTAAAACAAATTACCTGAGTGACATGCTTTTGGCACCAGTGAGGGAACAGCAAGGGGAATACATATTGCATAACAGACTTGCCTATTGAGATTTTCTTTCCGTTTATTGCAGCAATTTTACTATTACTTTCCATTATTTGAAATACTGTAACAAAAGTTGCAAGTTGTCTCATGTTCACAAGGAAACATTTGTTCCCCAGATAATAGTCTAGCTGGCCAACATAAACTCATTCATAAGAACAGACTTCTTTTTAAGGAGGAGTGTTTTAAAACAAACTGAAAAATGTTAATCCTTTCAGTTATGAAGGCTGTTCTTTAGATTTAAAAAGTATATTGACTGTCTTTGCATTGTAAGTCAGCTATTATCTCTTCTACGAAATATACAGTAAATGGATGGCAGATTATATATATATAATGAAAATCAACAACATACCCATCCAAGCCTACAGAAATACACTTGTCTGCAAAAACATATAAAACTAAATACAGTTTTATGTTTTATATGTATTTTCTTGTTAATAGCTGTAGAGAAAAGTAAAATGGACTTTCTGCTTGCAAAATGCTGATCCTGTTTGATTATGTATAATGAGCTTTATATGAGAGTGTGGAAAGGGGTTCTAGCCTTGGTTTGTTTTTTTTAATTTTTATTTTATTTTATTTTATTTTATTTATTTTTATTTTTATATTTAAAAACCCCACTGAAAGAAGAATGGGTCAGCCTGTCTCCTTTTTACTCTCATAAGCATATTTCATACAGAAGGTCAGATAGGTGAGCACTGTACCTTGCCAAACTTATTATGTCAGCAATGAGTCAATTTAAGTGTAAAATAATTCAGAGGCAGACAAGAGGGACAAATACTTGATTACTTCCTTTTGACTGCCACTTCTTCAGGCTTTTATTTAAAAAACAACCAGCCAAACCACTTCACTTCTTGCAGGACCCTGGTCTATTTTTCAGGCACAAACTGGTTTTTGGATTTGATAAACAGGACACATCAACTAACAATTTAAACTCCAAAGCCATAGTAATAGGTATGCGGCTTTTTCCCAGAGGCTTGAAGTTAAAATGCTACAAGCGCTGCAGAATGGCAGCTAAACACATGTCCCTTGGGCTCCGCAAGGCTTCATTCTGCACAATGATGGAAATGTGAAAAACAAGTTGAATGCAGATTTGGCTGTTTCCACCAAGCTGTGAAAGCCTAGAGGATTTTGTCGTTTATGTCAGGGGATCAAACTTTCATTGCTCAGTTTAAAGCAAAAAGTTACTGTGCTAAACTTCACTTTTTTACTTTGTCCAGGGCTAAAGAAATAGAACTCTTAATTAGGAGCTTGCAGTCATGCCTTAAAATGGGCATATTACATTGCATAGCAATGTAGCATACCTAGCTTTTTTTTTGCTTTTCTTTTTTTTTTGACAGTTTTTCATTGTGCTACCATGCTGCTCTTTATTAGAGTTATGTTGTTGGTGGCTGATCTTTTAAGCACCACCCCAATACATGGATTTGATGCAGTCTCCCTCTCAGTTGTTCTTATATTGCAGTGTCCTTTGCTGTTACTTGCTCTTTTCAGTTTTTGAGGACTGACAAGTTAACATGCTGGCCCTGTGCCTCCACCAAGGCACAGTCAGGGACTGGGATGTGGTGGAGGTGCTCTCTGACCTGCACAGCACAAGCTCTTCTGAGCATGCTGAGCTCACTGAGGGGTTTTTGAATGGCGCTGCTTAGGAAGAGGGGATCTTGCAGGGAAGCAGTAGTTTCCATGCAATAGGAATTATTTTTCACTAACAGCTATTATTTTAGGGATTTGTGTTGTCACATACTTGATGATTAGCAAGGATGAAATTACCTTAGATTTGCATTTGGTGGGTGCTGGTAATGGTACAGGACTAAGGACTGCTGCCCTGGCTGAGGCTTGCACTTGCAGCTTGCTTCTGCCTTTGTAGCTTACTGTAAACAGCATAAAAGCTGTAGTGTGTAGGGACTGATTAGTATTCTAAAATAGTTTAAGAGCCCTCTGATGGGCCTCCTTTACATGTATTGTGTAAGTCATGAGTACCAGTGCCAGAGGAGACATAAATTAAGCCATGTATGTTACTGTGTAGTTGGCAACTGCAGTTATATGGGACTTTCTCTGGTAGTATATTTGTAATATATTGAGTCAGCAGCAAAGATGCAACAATAGCCTTTTCCAGTAAGCAAAGAACCCAATTTCATTATGTATTTGCGCTGAACAGGAACAAATGTAGATCACAATGGGGTCTTCATTCCAATGAGGGTTCTGAGCATTATTGGAAAATAATGCTAATAATGCTAAAAAGTGGTTGACATCATTATGGTGGATACACGTATTTGGATTTTTACAACTCCTCCCATAGTCCTTGGCATCAGACCACCATTCTGCAAAAAAAAAAAAAGTCATTCCACTTCATTTTTAAAATAAGACAAGCCTTCACCTCTTGCTGAGAAAATACTGTCCTACAAAACTATGCACCATTTATCACATATGGCTTGTCAGCCCAAACCAAGCGCTTCTCTTAACAGCCAACAAACTGACAGTGAAAAATATTGTCCTGTCATATTCTGTCCTCCACATATATACTAGAAACAACCCTATTTCAGATCCATTGTTCAGTGATGATCTGGACAGCCCAAACTACTCTTCCCACCCTCCAAATATATAGTGGCTGTAAAACCACACAATTGCTCCCTGATTTACCTCCTAATATAGACCAAATACCACACTATGACAACATTATGGTACATTACCAGTTTCATATCTAATTACTGTATTTGTGTGGAAAATTAGGCTCTCAGTCTAGGAAATTTGGGTCTAAGTAGTTGAAGAGCTAGGTTTAAAGAGTATGGATTTTTATTATTATTATTAAGATGATGATGATGATGATGATGTATTATTACTTTCAACTTAGATAGGTCAAAACTTTGGGGTCAAAGTATGTCTTGAATTTTACTTCAGAATTTCTTAAGTTCTTAAAAGTAATTAAAATCTAAAAGTTTTACTCATGTAGTGACATATCTTTGAGAGTACAGATGAAAGTGCTTTGCAGTTTTTTAGTAACTAATGTCTGTAAATCTGTTAAAAAAATAAAATAGAGTAAAATATTTTTTCATAAACTTCTGTGATGCAGGAGGTAGTCTCTAAATTTTGAATTTATTTTTTCTGTTTAGTAGAAGACACATGTTCTGTGAAAAGTCCATTTGGGCCTTTTTACACAGATGATTTGCCAGTGAAGGCCGGTGAATTCACCCAGCCTCAGGCTGGACAGGAAGAATGGCCATTGCCTTTCTCATCCTTATTCCTCTGAGTAAATTTTCGAGTAGGTATATGTGTTGTTCATAGACTTCATCAATCCCATCCCAATCTTCCAGCACGGAGCCATGATGGAGAATAGCTATTTGACACAAAATGCTTATGGTGTCGTGGTATTGTCCTGTCACTTATTGCCCAGCATTGTGTCTGGCTCAAAGATAATTGGTCCATCCTCTGACTGCTGAGAATTTGGGGTTGGTTCTTACTCCAGAGCAAGCAAGCTGACTAGAATAGTAGGCTGATCATATATTTGTGGCACCTCTACTAGTGTATTTCCTTCTGAATCTTAGACCTGCAATCAGTGTATTTTTGCCCTATGTTTGTGAGGGACAGCCTTTCCTACAATAATCTGAAGGAATGCTCAGATAGGCCACTGAATATCAGTTAAGTCCTATTGACTTCAGTGACACAGGATATGACCGTCACCTCCTGTGATTTATACCATGCTGTAAGCTAAAATATCTTTTGCAGAATGACGATCAGTGCACTTTTCTGACAGCTAATTATGTGACTCTCACAATTTGGAAGTACTAAACAAGATTTCTGTTGTAAACAACATCATAAATCTAGAATAATTCAAGTTTTACTGTAATGCATTGTATGGACCTTTAGATCATCTGCTGAGGTTCCCCTGCATCTTTCCTTCTGTCTGCACTGGTGGAGTAGTACTGGCTGGATCTAGGCCTACCATGGAATGCTGTTTCTGCTCTCATAAATGCCAGGTTCTATCAATAAAATCCTAGGAAACAAAGAAATTAATTGAGTCTTTAACTTTGTCAAACCAGTTGAGTTCAGGTGATTCTCTGATAAATAAAAACGATCAAACATTATTTTGAATATTATGTTTTGGGGTTTTTTAGTTAAGGATTACAAATTAATAAAATATGCCAGTGTCAGAGCTTTTGTATTGCTTGCTTCAATCCACTGTGAAATCATGTGAACAATTAGTATTAGTCATGTTTTTCTACAACAAAAATCAGCATTTTGGAAATTGTTTTTTAACTGTAGTTTTATCTCACAGTGTGACCATGGAAAACCAGCACGTTGTTCATACAAGCACAGAGTTCAGTGATGATGCACTGTAGTGTTTACCAGATCAGCCAATCAGACCTTCAGTAAACTTATGAGCTAAATGAAGTCAGACACTGCAACTACAAGGCAATTTCCTTTTCTGAATTGGGATCAATATTTACTAGCTTTCTACAATGTTGCCTATGCTTGCTTGATCAGCATCTGCTTCTGAAGACCATTGATTGTGCAGAAGGCTTTTTCAAAGGCAGATAATGCTCTTTTCAAATACACTTTGTATTGATCAGCAAAAAGAAAGTTTTTTGATGGTGCAGAGTGAAAAAGCCATTTATAAAGATTAAGGACAGTGATATGTCACTGTGGGTCACAGTGAGGTTGAATTAATATGGGCTAATGCATGTTCTACTTTTGAAGACAATAGACAAAAGTATTTGAGGATTTAAGTAATAGTATGCCTCCACTTGCAAAATACCTGCTATGCTATCTCCAGGGAATGAAGCCTTTCTCCTTCAAAAATGAATTGTTTGTACCTACTCTCCAGTCTCTTCCCACCTGAATATAGATATGACAAATTAATATATTAACTTGATGGACTGTGGAATTTAATACAACGAAAAAAATATTTGATTTTAATTGTTTTAAACCAATATGAAATAAAGAGGGATGAATGCAGCCAGAATTTTAGTGACAAAATAAATAGCCTAGGGTGAGAGCTTGGGCTTTCACAAACCCCAAGATTAATCCAGAACTAATTTCAGAGACTTTCATAAGCCTTCCATTTGATTCTTCTCCCTGTAATTTCATGTTTGAAGAACATGGTGCATCTGAATTTTGTGCTAGAAATCTTAAGAGTATGTTCTGAAAGTCAGTCTATCCTGAAAGAAAAAAAGATGATGGAATATTCAGAGTTTTTGATGTAAGAACTGGCACTCAGAGAGTTTAATACAGGAGGTGAGGTTTCTTCAAGCATGTCATAAACCAGTTACACTTCTAAAATAAGCAAAATGGAAAGAGTGTGTATGGTCTGCTGGTGTCTACATCTCTTCAACAATAGCAAGGGCAGCATAACTATGAAACAAGCATTTGGTTTCCTAGCTGGAGTTCTCTGCAAATGCCAAGGTTGATTACTGGAATATGGCACATACCTCCCATTAAAGTAAACAGCAGTGGCATATATATTCAAGGATAAAACTCTGAGTCTTTTAGCAACATCAGTAAGATAGTAGGTTTTACTTACAGGAAATGTGTGTCTCCTTAGTCTCTTGCCAAATCTCTCTTTACACACATGACTTCTTTGCAAAAAACAAAAGAATAAAAGAGGGTATTCACAAAGGGACTTTCTATTGTCTTAACTAAAGGGAATTGATAATGATTAAACAGTTCACTTGCCAGATCACTAAAGCTCACACTCTCATAATTCCTGAGTTTTCTGAGTATGCATATTATAGGGTTCTTGGCTCCTTTAACATACGCTTTCTCTCCTCCTGTGGTCATGATGCATTAAAACAGGTTTTTCTCCAACAGGTGAAACTTTCTGGTGACACTTTTGAAGATGGAAAGTACAGTATGAGCTGGTACTAAATTTCCTAGTTAGTACTATAATTCCTGATAGTCCTCATAGAGTAACACCTCAAGATACATTTAAAGTAAAGAAAATATAAGCTGGAGAGTTGTTAACAGTTTGAATTTAGTTATAAGTGTCCAAAGAAATTGATTCTGATCCCAAATGCATAGTCACACTAGCACGGAAGCAGCCTGGGAAGGCTGAAGGCTGTCCAGAGTGGCCATATCTGTCTGTGACAAGAGCTTGACTGAAACAGGGAAGAGGCTACTTTTGTTTTTCTTTTTCAACTTCTCATACAGAAATCAGGACTTTTCCAAATTTGACCCTGAGGCTTCCTTTGACAGTTTACTTTTGTCTCTTAGAGTCACTGAGCTTTTTTTCATAAAATTTTCTTGCTATTCATCCACCTCAGGACACTGGAGGACGTCACCAGCTCCAAATGTTTTATCATTTGTCTTCTTGTAGCGCTATTTTACAACACATTTAATATAGAGGGTCCTGTCAAAGTGAAATCTAAACTTGGTTAATCTGGCAGTTTATCCTTTATGGTTGTTTCCTGCTGTCCAGCTGGGGAGCTCTGAAGTTTTATCTGTTTTCAGATATGGTTTTTACCCGTTTCACAATGGTGGTATGTCCTTACCAGATCACAGTTTACAGCCTCACCCCTTTCTTCAAATGTCAGCTGATACTTTAATTCTAATTATTTTTTCCTAAGACATATTTGGTTAAATTAATTATTACATGTTTGTATGCATATGTTATCCTATTTAGAATAGAATTTTGCTTCTTCCCACCCTTTAGGATATCTAGTGTCGGTTAAATAATTTTGAGTTTATGTGTGAAGAATTCCTTGAGTACACACGCATTATGCATTTAAAAGTCTGTGGTCTTCACATTTAACACCTTAGTGCCTTTCAAAGAGGTCACTACTTGTGAGACAAAAGACATCTACCACTGGTATCAATATTTGTCATATTAGTTTTCCCATGAAGGTTCTCTCTATTTTGCAGATATCATAAATGACAATATTAAGCTTTCTAACAAATTTTTTAACAATTGTATATCTCATGCCAGTGAAAAAAGTATCAGCTGTCACCATGATTAATGAGCAAACTCCAGTGGAAGAAATAACACAAATACTCTGCACACAGAGGTATTGCAATACAGACATTTTATTACCTATGTTTACAAATGAACCAAATAACCACACACTCACATAACATGTGTTTATGGTTGATCTAATTGAAGAAAATATGCCAAGAATTGCAGTTTTCCCAAAACCAATAAATGTTCCTTGAATATGTAATGCTAAACTCAGTGCCACTTAAAACTAGTCATCTCAATGAAAAAAAACAACTAAACAAATCCACAAAGAAACCATATTTGTCATCTTGAGTGAGAAAAATAATGGATTTTTTTTAAACTATAGAAAGACATCTGAAGACTGAGATGATACTGTTATTATTACTATTATTGTTATTATTATATGGCATTAATTTTCTATTAAGGGATATGGCAAAATAATATAAATTTTGTGTTTAACTTTTTTTGAACAAAAACTATTTTTGTACTTCAGAACAATATTTTTTGTCTGGTGTGAGAAAAATAAACATTGTTTATTTAATGGGGCAAAAAGCCAAAAGTGTTGTGTTTTGATTTGCAAATTGAGTGATAAATAAATAATTTTAAATATCTACATCTTAGCACAACCTGTGGTTTTATTTTTCTTAAGACATGACTGTGTGCTAATGAAGATGTATAAAAGTCGATGCTCCACAAACAGGTCCCAGAACAATGTTTCTTGGAAAGGCACATGCACCCGCTTGAAGCAGAAGCAGACTGCAGCCACATACCATGAAAAGTGGAAAGCTGGTGGAAAGGCCAGTCCTTCTGCATCACTGCCCCCCTCCTCCCAAACTAAGCTCGCTCCATTTTGTACAGAGTTTGTACACAGTTTGTACCACTGAAATTCCTGCTCTAACACCAACAGCTGGTCATCGTGACTGATGTTGTCAGGTAATTAAAATTTGCTTAGTTTATGAAGGTAGATAATGTTCACTTGCTTGGGGCCCAATCCATGTTTCTGGTGCATGATTACTTGAACCTGCCATACCTACTGCCAGCTGCCTTACAGGGTGGTGTTAGTGCCTTATTAGATGCTGGCCTGACTGCATCTGTGTATCTGAGCCAGTCTGCATAAGAACATTCACAAAACAGATAAAAACTGAACAACACTGGAGCTTTTTAGGTTGCACAACTATCCTTGCAGTACACAAGATTCAAAATTCTGCCATGTGAAGCTGGTATGTCTCAGACACTGCAAAGCCCATGACCCTGGAAGGATTAGATTCAATCTTACAGATTTGTTGTAGGCTTGGCTTCTCAAGGTCAGAAGTTTGGTCTGGGAAATTTTCTTTCAGGAACCCAGCCAAGATGCAAACTTGGCACTTGGCTCGCACTAAGAATGTCTCTGTCCATGCCATAAACATCACTGCATGCTGGAAATGGGGCCAGCTGGGTTCTTTTTGCTGACTTTCTCAAGGACAGCCTTGGTGGAGTAGCATTATTGGAACAGTGTGCCTCCAGTTGCTTAGCACCTTTCCGACCTACCATGGACGCAACTGAAAAAATACGGAGCACTTACCCAAGCCTCTTCTGTGCTCAAGGACACTGCACTTTTTGGGCATGCCTGGACTCTGAGAAAGGAGATGGGCATGGGAATGGGTCCTGGCAGTGGACATTCTATTGAAGGCAGGATATGGCAGGTTCAGGTGGCATGAATGCATGCTTCCCATGGATCCCTTGCTCATCTTTTCCTGTCCTTTCTATATCTGCCAGAAGGTATGACTGACTCTTGTATATGGGGGTAGCCCAAGGAGGCTGCAAGAGCCCTTTGAGTGTGAGGCAATGAGCCTGTGCCAGGCTGGGCATGCCCGAACAGCTCCTCATGTGAAAGTGTGAGAGTAGTTCCTCTTAAGCCATTTTCATAGGGGGCAGCTTTACAGTGTCTCAGGTGTGTGGACACAGCACAGCAAACCTGTTACACTTGTCATTTGTGTGTCTCTGCCCTTCCCTGAATTTATTTCTAACTATTTCATGTCATTTAGTCACTAGTGGTCCTGTCTTTTCTGGTGGCTCCATTCTTTCCATGTGCTATACCCATGCTTAATAGCCTTCCATTCACCCCAAGAAAAGCAGTCATGGGTTGACATTTGCTGCAATCATGCTATTCAGTTTGTGAATTTTATTCTTTCCTGTCATTTTCATACATCTTGTTTAATTTAATTGTAAGCTGTTTAAAACAGGGGCAGCTTCCCTGTGTTCATACAATGCCTCACTCAATGTGTCTGTGACCTCGGTAATTACTCAAGTGCAATTATAATAAAGAGTTATTATCAGCTACAATAATTATTCTAGGACCAGGAAAAATACAATCATATCCTTAGCACATTCCTCCCCACTTCTTGAGCAATGAATGAACCTGAACAGAGTTGTGTACTCTACGCTATGTATTGCAGCAATGTTTGTAAAGGCTTTTGAATGCTTACAATTAACTCTTCAGAAATTCTTCTCGTCCAATGAAAAATAGGAACCAAGGAATAAATCTTTAAATTTTACCTTACCTTGCGATTGTTGCCATTATTATGATTATTTCAGAGATCTTTTGAGGATGTTGGCATTTTTCACCTGAGACACTTTTCTGAAAATAATAGGGGTTTAAAACTGTTCAGCTGTTGCTAGAATAGCAGGAAAGTCCTGAGTGGTGTGGGCAGAGTGCAGGTGAATAAAGTTAAATGATACATTTAACACAGGCAAATGCTTTCTGCCCTGTATCTTAACATGACAGTACATACAAAACTCCCAGATATGTGAGGCACATAAGGACTATGAAATGTGCAACATATTTTCCCCAAATTTAGAATTTTTGCCCAGTAGTGTTGGCAAGGAACCAATATAATTCATTTACTGTCTGGGTGCTCTCCTACAGGTATTATTCTTTTTAAAAGTGGCTAATGCAGGGAAATAATTTACAAGTGCCATAGAATTCCTTTGGACTTAGCAATTTTTAGCAAAGATCCCCTCAGGCTAAGATTCAATGTACAGACTGCTATTTGTCCATAGCTCTTTTCTTCTGTGTGTTCTTCTCTAGGCTTTTTTACTTGAAAAGCAGATCTTGTTCATAAGAGCTTCATAACTAATGGTAGCAGCTGAGTCAATACTCAGAAGACACTCTGTCCTCTCATTACACATGCTGCCACACTCTCCTCTCCTCTGAGAAAGGCCCAAATCTCATCCTCCTGTATTCGCTTTTTTTGCCCTTGACTAGAATACTAAATTAAAGTGCTATCCACCTCACCACCCCTACAAACCAAAGCAAGTTCCAAAATGCATTAAGGATATCAGGTGCAGATTTATGAAGATGAGTTATGCCTTAGAATATAAATGAATGAAAGATGTGGATATCCTCCAGAAGCCATTGGAATAATTTAAGTGATGTGAAAGAATGTTTTGTGATAAAGTTATCACTCTTGCTCACTCTTCAGAGAAAATTGACAGTGTGAAAAGTCCTAATGTTACATACAATGTGAGTCTCAGCTCTGGGAAGACCATTACTGCTCTAGAAGATCTTAAATTTAAGACCTAGTTCTGTGAAAAGTCTGCTCAGTGCTCAGTAGTGCAATGAGTTCTAATCAAATGTTAGGGATTACCAGAAAGAGAACACAAGATAAACCACAAAGCATTGCATTATTTTGTAAATACACTTGTAGATGCCCTGTGTTTTGAATGCTGTGAACAGTCAGAGTCTTTCTGTCACCCTTCCTCGTTTTGAAGAAGATCAAATGCACAGAATATCTCTGCATAATGAACAGCTTAATTGAGGGGAACTCTTTAGCTCAGAGAAAAGGAGGAACTTTGTAAGGATGTATAATGGGCATCTATGAAACCATGGAGAAGGGCAATAAGGTTTGGTTATTTGCTGAGTCTTCCAAGACAAGTCCTAAGGTCTGTCAGCACAAAACAGCATGTGACCTCTTTGAAACAAATGGTGCAAATGTCCACGATACTGTCACAACCTATATCTAGTCTAGGGAACTTCAACATTAGAATGTTATTAGTGCTAAAATATTTTCAAGAATTCAAGAGGTGAACAGCTGAGTGAATGCAAGTGAAAAAGATTGTAAAGCACAAAGATACTACCTCTGCCTCAGAAGGCCCATGTTGCAAATTGTTCAAAACTGGAATGGTATTTGTGGGAAGTACCACTGTGCTGTCGCTATTCAATTGTGCCTAGGCCTCCATTTCTCATGAGAAACCAGGTTTAACTGGCACCTTTGATCTGACCTAGTACACCAGTTCTTAAAATATTTTGTTAAATTCCTATGGTAATTGTCTGAGACTTCACATGAAAATAAGAATGTGGTATGAGGATGAGAATCAAGAACTGGTATTTTTCAGAGATGTTTACAACACTTAAACATGCCTTTAAAATGACACCTTTCTCTGACTTTCTCCGTGATCCCAGTGCTTCTAATCAATAAAGATTATTTCTGACGTGTAGTTTACCAATGATATGGAAGAGCTCCTTTGTTTACTCACACACATTGATGAACGACACCATTTTTATGGTTCTGGGAAGATAGATAAAGAATTACACTTGCGAGACCAGGGATCTGTGTAATATTTTCTCAGTGTTATACACACCTGGAAGCACACAGAAGGCAGTGGTTTCCAAATTTTTTTTTTTTTTTAATATTATCTAGTACCATGGAGAAAATATCATAATTTTCAAGAGAGCACGTTCTCACAAGTATAGTGAATATTCTAATTGTCTCTTGATTAATAGGCAGGATCCATTATATGGATTTGATCTGGTCATATTTACTATTGGTTTGGTTATAGGTCCAAATAATCATAATAAAAAGATCTCATTCTTTTTGCGGCTATTATAAAGCATTCAGGAAGTCACCTATGGGCTGTCCTTCTGCCAGTTTTAAAGGGTTGTCTTCCTGCTGCTCACATTTGAGTTGTCATTGAGGCATTTCTGAACTGATGTAATAGAACAGATGCAGAAACAACCAAAGCCAAAAAGAGTCAGTGCAAAGAAAAAAAGTTGCAGCTACATTTTATTCAGATTCTTTCCTACTCTGAAGCAGAGTGGCTTTTGCAGTCAGTAACTCCCCTGTTGTAGCTGATCCAGCACAAAGCTTTCTAAAGCTGTTATGTTCCCATGGTAATGAGTTGTTACTCCACAGGAGAAGTCCCATTCCAGAGAAAAAATGAGATGCCAAGCTATAAAAATGGGTTCTGCCTTCAAGATAAGTTCAGAGTCTCTTCATATGGCAGAGCTGTTCATCCTCCATAGTTCTGCTCTTCATACAAAGAATGTGGCTTCATACTCATGTTAACTCAACTCATGGGTAGAGTTTAAAAGTGCTCTTCTGGCAGTGCAGGGAGACTCTATACCTGCCTTTGAGATCTGAAAATGTTAAAAAGCTAATTCATATGGTGAAAAGTAACATGTCCATGTTTGTCTTATTTTGCAGGAAATATGGATTATATAACTAAGGATGATTTGCCCACAGATGAAGCTTAAAAAGGGCTATTTCCAACAGCATCCACAGAAAGGTAAAAGCAAAGAATGGTACCTTTTTCAAAAAGTAGTTTTATTTGACACTGGCTACTGACAAATACTAGCTTACGGACAGACCTTGTCCTGAGGTCTGAGCCCTCAGCCAGTGAAGAAGCTCTGGTCTGAGTCCTAAACCAAGGCTTCTCCCTGTTCTTTTGCTCCTTTCACATGCCAGGCTTCTGACAGTCCCTTTCCCACTTTCTCAAGATAGGCTTGCCTCCTAACTCTGCTCCCACAGTGTGAATTGAAAGGTAGATAATTGCTCTGTAAGCACGATATGTGCTCAGGCTTCTTCCCATGTAGGAGTTGTGAGGAGCTGAAGGATGCTCAGAGGAGATAGGCTGCTGAGGGCATGAGCTTGTTTGCATCTGTGCAAACTGAAGTTTCCAAAGATCATGTTTGGGTGAGCATTTTTAGGATGAGCAGAAGATAAACCTGCAATATTCCCACCAGATTCTGGGGTTTGCTAAAAGCTCTAAAGATGTCAAGTTTAAATGAATGATTTGACAGTATGTCTATGAGTTTCTTCTTTTAATGTATGTTCCAAAGCCAAAAGAATATATTTCTGAACCCATTCTCAGAAATGTCTCCAAATTTATATATATTTTTTAATTTTATACACTGCATTACTGATTGGTTTTGCCTTTATACTTTATTTCACTCGTTTAAATGCCGTGACTTGAGAGATTGCATCTTACCCGACTGCAGTGAGAGCTGAATCAGACTTTACATTTATTTACTGGAATGTTTCTTTAAGGTCAGAGCAAGGTTGATGTGAATCTGAATTGATTGCTTATAATATCTAGGTTAGAATTATTTTTCTTCAGTGTTTTCTCACTGTCACTGTCCATGGTGTGCAACATGTCTGCATCTGAATGCATGTCAGCTGAGAAGCAGGTAGCCACTATTCCCTTGCTGAACAAATGAGGCTTCCTTACTTTGGATAAATAGGGTTGCAGAACTGTGTTATGAATTGTGGAATGCTCTTGCCCTCACAGCACAGGAAACAGATTTGCATAATCAAGCTCCAGTTCTTTTCCATCCAAAATATCCAGAGATAAAGCATATTCTATGAAGCTTTGGGTTGTCTAAGTGATAATAAAAAACCAGTATTGATTAGACTTTAAAAAGTCAGCATGTGTATTTTTCAATGATGAGACAGTATCTCTATATCATAAAGGGACAAAATTTAGTCAAGAAAAATACAACTCAATTTTTAAGATGTGTTTTTGTACATCTGTTTTGTTTCCTGGAACATTCACATAGTGTAAAGAAGAAAGGTTCCTGTTTTATGGTTATAACTAAGCTAAGTGTTCATTCTGATTTGAAATCAGTCAAAATGAGGTCTTTGCCATAGAAAAAGATGTGAAGAAGCTGTAGATAATTCAGACATCTGTCTTGGAATTCAGGCACATTCTCAGTATATGACTCTATTTGAATGAGGTCATTGGCATGTTTGGGATAGATGTATGGACTAGTTTTAATTTTTTAAAATATAATTTAAGACAAGTATATTGTAAATTGCTAAATTCTGTAAGTAAAATAAAAATTAAAATTTTTGGTGGAATAAAAGATGTCGAAATATAATAAAATAACATTGGTTTATAGATTTCTTTTGTAAATTACTTTATTTCCAAGAAAGTAAAATTTAGCAAAAATTTTCACTTGTAGTGGCACATTTTGCATTTTCATGCTCTCACATTAAATTTAAACTCAGGAATTTCTGGGACACCTTTCACTTGAACTATAACATTTTCAATTGGATGATAAACTGCAGCAGTGCCACTGATTGATTCCTACACTGATCTATACAACAACTGGTTAGAACTGGCAGAACACTGAAGATGAATGGAATGGCACCAGTCAGTGAGCTCTATTACTTTCTTATTTTTCTGGGTCTGTGACTGTACAAGGGAGGTTTGTCTCTCACAGCTCTGCAGTGGTCATTCTTTCTCCAAACTCTACTGCTCAGGCAGTAGGAGAGCTGCCACGTGCATATGACCAGCAAAGCAGAAGCAGTAGATAAAGCCTCTGTAAATGCTCTTGGAAGCTAGGCAGAGTGGTATCACAGAAGAGATGTAAAATATCCCACAAAACCCATTTTTCATCATTGCTGTTTTGTTTACAAAATGCATCTTGGTATGAAGGAGGACTTAGAAATGGTAGGAATGAAATTTGAAGGAGTTATCCTAGTCCTGTTCTTTGAATCAATATGAATTTTCAAGGGCTGGGTTGCTATTTCAGATTTCTGCTATAAAAAACTTTTATCTGCAAATCCTGATCTTTCTTTTATTAGGAGTAATTATATGAAAATACAGCATTTCAGAATTTTATAGATCTCAGTAGCTGCAGAATGTTAAGCATGTATTTGGAGAATTGGGAATTTAATGGATTTCAGCAAGAAGTGCAGGGATATAGATGTTGATGATAGTAGGTGGAGCACACAGTTGATGGTTGTTTTAAAATCTTTTCCATTTTATGTTTCTTGGAATATATCAAGAGTCCCAAAAAAGTCAAAGGGAGATCCATCACAGATTCTACTGGGTCCTTCTGGACCACCACAAGGTTTTTGTGGTCAGGCCACCTTTTTCTTTCCCAGATCTTTTGTCATTTATTAATACAGTCTTTCTCATATTTGTAACTTTCAGTGTTCTTTCCAGTTACTTATTAAAACTCCAAGCCATTAAAATAACAATAAAAATGAATCATTCACCCCAGCCCTCAGTGTGTATGCATTAGTTCAGTCCAGTTCTTTCTTTGTCTTGCAACTCCTCCATCATTCTAATTGGAGGATGAGCATTTGTGGCTGTCCTTTTTCACTTGCCAGTGTGGGATCTGGCACTCTTCATCTATTTCTTGTGTAGTTTCTGGAAGTCACCCCAGATTTTTATTCTCATAAAAAAAGGAAGGGCCTTTGGGGCTTGAAAATGTATGTATGTATATGTATATATGCGTGTAAGTGTAGGATTCTTTAAAAAAGGTGATCTAGGTTATGGCACTATCCTAAATAGTGTAAATGCTTTCTTAACAAATAGAACCCTATTCCTTGCAGAAAAATGGTAGTTATCTGGAATGAGAAAGTAGATGAAATGGAGGAGACTCATCCAAAAAATCACAGCAGACAAGTCATTTGACAATGTGAAGGGAATTCTTGTTTCCATTTGTTAGGAGAGTTATGGTGGAGAGGGACGCAGTAGGAAGAATAAAATAAGAAAAAGAAAGAAAAGACTGAAGGGAAGTGAGCTTAAAAAATATAGGAGGGCAGGACAGATTAGGGCATGGAAGGCTTCAAGCTTGGGGGCTAAAGCAAGATTTCAGTGAGACTTTCAGAGCCCTGCTTGAATAGATTATTTTGCTATAATCCCCCTAAGACAGCTGCTAGACAGCATTCCTCTACAAGGAACAACAAGGAGCAACTTGACAACAAGAAGTCATATTCCTCACTGTTTCAGACTCTGTTAGTAGAAGGGAAAAATACATGAATAACCAAGTGAACAATAGTTTTGAAGAACTGGTAGAAGAGACATAAATAATTCTTTCAGTAATCAGTATGAGATGGAAAAAGAACATCCCCATCGAGGAACACAGTGTGTATAACCTGGTGGTTATAATAACACCCAGGTAAATCTTTTACAGCCTGGGTGGATCTTCTGCCAGAGGCCCCCCCAGATGTGGTCCTTAGGTTACTAGCCATGGTATAGCTCTGCATCAAGGCTGTAGAAATGTTTGAAACTCAAGTTTGAGTAGGGATCAATGATCACCAAGAAACAGAGTTTACAGCAGACCAGCATGTTTAGGAACCACTGCTGTAACTAAGAGGCTGTTATGACAGAGAGCATCACCAATCTCCTCTGACGTCAATGCTTTGTGAGAACCAGGCTGGCTGGAAAAAAAGGTTATGGCTTTGAGCATCAGGGATTCACCTGTTTCTCAGAAAACTTTTTCTTAAATGAGCTCAAGTCACACTCTCCTTGATGCTTCCCACTGTGCACTTTCAGCAGCTTCCCAGTAAACAAGCCAGCTTCTTCTGATCACATTTTTTGCTTCTTCACTTTGCTGAATAGGAACTCTCCTGCCACTCCCTGAGACAGTGAGTATGTCTCGGCTTTTAAAAACGCTACTGGAAGCTTTCAAAGAGAGCTTCCAGAATTACAATGAGGTTCCCTGACATTTCAATTTTTTTTCAGTTTGATGCTTTCTTTCTAGAATATCTTCTTATGATGCTGCAACTCAGAAATTTCTTTTCCCTTTGCTTCTTCCACCCTCAGCTTTCACATGTGTATCAACCAGTATCACATTTTCTGTTGTACTTTAATTTAGCTAAAATGCGAAGCTCAGGTGAGGCAAACTGTTCCCACAAAGATGCATTCCTGTTTTCATTGTTGAAGCATTACTCCTGCCTTGATTTGGTTTATTTTTCTTCAGAATAAGTAGCAGTAGCACATTACCTTTACATCTATGATATTTGTTCTTTTGCCTGCTTACTCCATAAAATAAGATAGTAGCCTCAATGCACTAATGCAGATGTCTAGGAAGTATATATTTACATTTTGAAATCATGCTGTTAACTGGGTTTTTTAGTAATTTTAAGGAAAGTTAGGGTAAATACCCATCAGTTAAATCAGTAGAGTACTCTGTATTCACCTTGAATAAAAGCTTTTCTCATTCATGAACTAGAAAAGCACTCTTTAGCATTCTTACACTGCATAGTGTAATGTTCTGAAAGCAACTTATCATGAAAAACAAAATAGGTTTTTTTCTGAGCCAGACTGATGTCAAATTCTGTTAGCTTTACTTAAGAGCCATGGAATTTCCTACTTCTGGAGGTTTAGGCAAACTTTTTTGTGAAAGGTTTAATTTAGTGGAGTGTTCTAACAGACTTATTTCTTAGTAATACATAGTCTGTCTTGTACTTAATCTTGCAGAGGCAGATGCTGTGAGCTGAGGCATCCTGCATGTGACATAAGTAGTCATTAACAATCACTGTTATTCAATCTCCCCAAAGTAGTTTTCAATATCCCTACTACATTACTGTAAACAATCATCAGATATTCAGATAAGTATTAACATATATTAAGTGTTGTGCAGGTCCTATTTAAAAAAAAATCTTAGAAAAATAATTCTTAAAAATGAATTGCAGGGTTTTTTTATTTGGTTCGATAGCTGATTTCATTAAGAGGAGTTTCTAGCAAATGAAAATGCAGTTGTATTTCAAATAATTTCCTTACAAGTTTACAGGAATATATTATGATGTAGTTGGCAGAATTTGCTTAAGGAGGACAACTAGGCTGCAGGGAGACTGAATTTTCTTTCAGCACAAAGGAAGTTGGGTTTTTTTCCCTCAGATTAGGAATGACATGGGGATTCCTCTCTTGTGGAAGCAAATTTGTCCTTACTCGTCTTGTAATTCTTATTGATTGGAACTTACATTTTCT
Source organism: Corvus cornix cornix (assembly GCF_000738735.6). NCBI lineage: Eukaryota > Metazoa > Chordata > Aves > Passeriformes > Corvidae > Corvus > Corvus cornix. The sequence continues at coordinate 90,713,857 of NC_046333.1, read as the reverse complement.
GTTCAGGATTTACCTTGAATTAGGCTGAGCATGTAACACTTGAAGCCAATGTGAGAGAGAAGTAAAATAATAAGAGAGATAAAAGTAAAAGAATGGGGTTCAAGCTATAATTTGTAGATAGTGAGGTGAGAAAACATTTCAAGTTGAGGTAAAAATGTGAAGTGCAGTATTTTCAGTGGAATGCTGGCTTTACTAAGTAGCAATATTCATATTTCCTATCCCAGGAATAAGTAGCTGAAAGACAAGGGGAAAAATTACTTTTACCATATCAACTTGAAACAGAGTAGGTATGAAAATAAAGAAGACAAAAGATGATAATTAAGCTCTCTTCAAAGAAGAAAAATTGTGGAACATAATGGCTCAGTGTTAAAAATTTCTTTTCATCCTTGGAATAAACATAATCGATACTCATATCTGTAAAATAGCAGGTACTTACATTTTTCTGGAGATTGCAATGATAGTGTTGTAATTTTTTGGTGAATATTTTAAAATTAAACAATGGGCATACAACACCGCAAGACCTTGCTCCAACTCCCATATTTTCTTTAATATGCCTGCCTGAACTGTACAACTGCTATCACCAAAGCATCAGACTGCCTGATAGCCCATAAGGCTTGGTTTATTTTTATGATTTTATGATTAAAAATACCTATGCTTGTGAGTCAGAGGATCTATGTGACTTACATGTGCAATCATGTAAGGCTGTGTTTCTTCCCTGCTGAACACCTCTGTGTTGCCAACAGATCAGAGGTTTGTGTACCACTTTTTATTGTTGACTTCTGACAGTGGGAGGGATTCTGACTACTGTAGAGACTTCTGACACTTTTAGAAAAGCTGCCTCCGTCCCTGAGAGCAGTAAATCAGGACACTGCTGTAGGTGTCTGTTTCTGGTTTTAGAGTTGGATAATGGGAAATGCTCAGAACTGAAGTGGTGCTACTTGTGCTTTCTTTTCCTTTTGTGCCTTTTGATCTGTTCCCAAACTTCCTTTTGTGTCTCTGAAATACTTCTATGAAGGTCAGAAAAATGTGAAAGTTGTTCAGCTATCAGGCAGTGCCATAGTTTACCTTCCCTTGGCAAAGCTGGCCACGTGTGACAGAGCATGCTAAAGTAATGTAAAGGGAGCAAAAATGTGGAGAGTTTTTTTGTAAATACTACCCTTGACTTTCACTGTAATGGAGTCTGTGGTGTCACACATATTTTTATCAGATCTTTGTTAAATAACTGTCTATCTTATAGTTACCCAACAGTGTATACTACACTATTCAAGGACAATTTTCACGTATAAATTCCTCTTTTTGATATGGTGGTACTTTTATTCCTATGTATTGACCTAGGCTTTGTAAATATGATAGAGAAGCAATTGTTTTCTGTCCAATTAGCCCAACCTTTGCCTTGGCTGTAAAACTTTATGCAAAGTACTCCTTGCAGTCTTTGCAGTCCAATGAAACAAAGATAGACTTATAACTCTTAAAGATTTTGGCAAACTGCTAATAAGAGCTTTTTAGAAACTGTAAGACCTTCAGCTGATGGGAAAAGTATAGGAGGAAAAAAAAGACTGCAGTCTTGCACAGGCAGTAATGATGACAGCACCATTAATAACATGGATCATTAAAATTTATAAAAAGCTATTCTTAATATGGGATATAAATACATTTCTCAGGCAGAGCTATGAAATTTATAACTTTTTTATTGTCACCAGAGGACCTTCCTAGTGCTCTGCACCCCTCCACTGTCTGCCCTCCCTCATAAATCACTGTGTGGTTAATAACCTAGATTACAACTACCAGTTGCATTTACAGAATTAAATATTGACTATGTGAAAATGTTATTACATTTTTACTGATCGGAAGACTGCAGAACAGCCCTGCAGGACATGTAGCTGGACAGAAATATCAGTGTAATCTTTGTTGGAAACACAGTTATGGGATGGTTGGTAACAAGTGACAGTTTTTAGAAACAGAAAAGAGGTGGTGGAAAGTGAACTCCTTAATTTCATACCGAGCAACACATGTTACGCAGAGCAAGTTGTGTTTTAAAGGCCACTTCATTTTTGGCTGAGAAGTTTCAAGACCAAATACAATTTTAAAATGTAAGTCCTTGTGTTGGCAAAGTGGTACATCAGAAAGTCTGATAATATTTCTTCTCAGGTCTGAGATCTTGGTGAAACTCAACTGTGTTTATATCAAGGAATGGGGCTTTTGCCAGGTTGGCTGGGACACTGACTTAGGTTTTAGTACTTAATGAATTGTTTTTCATACCACTTCATGTCTTTTTTTACTGTTTTCTCATTGGATGAATTATTCCAAAGGTCTCTTCAACTTCTTCTTCTCCACAACACATGAACTAACATAGATGTCAGAAGGAAAGAGTTTCTTATTAAAAGTAATTTAGGTTTTGATCCTTATTATTTATTTAACAATTGGTTTAATCCTCCCTTAGAATCCTTTGATATAATTTTGTTATTAATGCAAGTTTTTACTAGGATTCAAGAAAAAATCACATGTCCACATAAATGGCCATTTTCCATGTCACTATCACATTCCTGAACTTCCATCTGTATGTGTTCATTTTTTTAGTTTCTTCCTCCTGTAGGAAAGTTACTCTTTATCTTGCCCAGACGTAATTTCTCTGCTGCACTGGAAGCAAATCCATGCTTTTGTGCTGCAACATATTTTAATAATAATTTCAATCCAAATCAAAGTGATTAATTATTTTTCAATAAATCCCTTTTTTGAATACTTCTTTGTTCATTTACAATCTAAACAAGTTTCAACTTGCCATTTTAACCTGAATTTCCACAAAATCAAAAAAATACTTTTATTAGGCATAGGTCTTCTTTGTCTCCTCACATTTTCTTGCCTATCTCCAAACTGCCTTTAATTTGCCAATGGATTCTCTGTTATTCTGCTCGTAGACTGACACCACCACTGGAGAAGGTGTTTCATTTCATTCACAAGTGAAAGAATTATATCCTCTTTCTTTATCACATGGATCTCCTCAAATCATCCACAGTCTCAAGAACAAGTCAAAGTTTTCACTCTGTGGTAGCCTCCAAGTTTAGCCTTATTTAAAGATTTGTAATTTGCCCTTGCTGCATATCAATGCAAATCATATGACAACATGTCTTCACAGTAATGATTGTGTGAAGATCAGATACTCCATTCCTTCTCCTTTTAAAACTCTTTCTGGATTGGAAGAAGCAGGGAGTTATTCTGGAGAGGCTTCTTTTAGATGTAATAGCAGGAGTGCCAGATTTGTGAAGTGTTTCATATTTTGCTTTGAAATCTGACCCTACTCACAAGAGTCCTGGCCATTTGTCAGATGACTTTGATTATGGTCTATTTTGGTGTCACTTTGCAAAATTTATTCCAGGTTAAGCCAGCATGGAAGTCTGTTAGTGAACATTTACTTCATAACAGATTTATATGTATTTATTAAAACTGATAATGAATTTTCAGCAATTTTTCAGTGTTCTGCATGTTATAATATCTAAGATTAAACCTTTCTCATTTTCTTCAATAGAAATAACAACAATATTTTAATAATGTTCTGCAGCACATTAATACCATTCACTTCTATACTAAGGGGCTATGTAAAATCTATTCCCATTGAAGGAATCGTTCAAATTTATTTTCCTTTGTGTATAGTTCTTGTTAGATAAATGTTCTAGCATTATACATCAGTGAAGAGCCTGATGGGAAGGGGTAGTAGCCATGCTTGAAAGGGCAACAGGGAAAGAAGTAGAAACACGAAGTGTTGTTGAGTGGTGAGGAATACAGAACTGTGCAAAAAACAAGGAATTGATATCCCTCTAGACACAGACAACAAACAGTGAATAATTCTTACCAGAGAGAAGAAACGTTTGCCCTGCCTAAGAATTCTGCTGTCGCACAGTTCTCTGGCTGTATATATCAGTATGGGAAATCTTCCAAAAGATGACCTTTGTCTCCCAAGTGGCATTTTGTATTTCGTTCCTTGAGACACTGACATCTGAAAGCTTCCTTCTGTTTGTGTGGCCAGACCACTTCAGTGTCCTTTTGGTCATGGTAGTATCACAAGACAGGGATATATTTAGAGAGCAGAAAGAAAAAAAATAGAGGTCAGGTAGAAGAGTAAGAAAAAGATATATAACGGGAAAAGATGACAGCAGAATCATAATTTTCACATAAAAGGAGATGTCTAGCATTTCAAAGCTCCAGGGCATGTCACGTAGGACCTTCTGCATGGCTCAGTCCAATCAAAGCATCTCTTAGAACAAGGAATATGCCAGCATCCCATCTTGAGCCTCAAAATCAAACTCTGCTTCTTTCTCACTAGGTGTTTTGATGAGTGACACACTGAACAGCTGCTCTTTTCCCTGCAATTAGGCTTAGCATCAGAAACTTTGACCTAATTTAAGCTGTTTCTCAGATTTCTTTGAATTACTTGAAATGTATTGTATTAGCATTTAGTCATTATGCTTCTTATTTTGATTGGATTCAGACTTGAGGTGGTGTTGACTGTGACCCCAGTGGGATCAACTGAAGTAAACTGTAGTTGACTTCTACACATTCAAGGTTATCCTTAATATAGAGGGCAACTTCTCTTCCTCTTTTTCCCTGTCTTTGCAAAACAGCCTATAGCCATCCATTATGGTCCTCTGAGCAATGTGGGTTGTTCCACCATGTTTCAGTTATCAAATATCAAATATCAAATATGATTGGGATATCAAAACTTTCTGACAGACCCAGGAGCTCCAGTTCCTCCTGTGTATTCCTCAGCCTGTGTGCATTGGTATACATACCATTTAAGATGGTTGGATTTCTGGTTCTTATCTTGGGAGGCAGCTAAGGAATATTTGTTGCTGCTCTGATTGACCTGGCTTGTTCCCCTGGCATGAGCATTATTACTTTAGACCTTATTTCCCAAGTCTTTCAGTTTAAAGCCCACCTCACCAAGTTGGCCAACTTGCTAATCTTGGTCTAGCAACATTCCTTCGCTCCACAGGTGCTGTGCACCCTGTTGAGAGATGTGAAGTTTGGACAGGTGTTGCCTGCAAGCAATTAGCAGACCATGTAGGCAACAGCAGAGCAGAGAGAGAACTGGGAGGAGCAATGAGGAGCAATTCTCTAAGTTCACTTCAGCTTCTAAATAAAGTTGATGGAACTTGGTGTCTTTACAGAGCTTTTTTGGGCTAAATGTCATTAGATTAAATTTATCTGCTATGAAAATTGGCCTACCATGAGTAATAAGGTCTGTGTTTTTAATCAGCAATAATACACAATACAGTTTAATGTGGTTTATTTCCTACCATTTATGTCCCTAGATTTGAAAGAAAAACACCTCTTTTAATTAGTCACACATTTTGTTTTCAGAAGTTCTTATACAGTTTTGGTTGAGGGAAGTCTTTAATCCTGACACAGACCTCATTTTGACAAAGTATAAGGAGCTTTGGTTGTGCTAACAGAAGTCCATCCTTTTGGATGTAAACAAGGCCAGATTGCACAGGGCTTTGAGCAGCCTGGTCTAGTGGAAAGTGTCCAGCTGACCCCTACTGACCAAAGTGATATTCCATAGCATATGTTGTCACACTCAGTATACAAAGGGAGGGGAAGAAGGAAGAAGGGGAGGACATTTGGAATGATGGCATTTGTCTTTCCAAGTCACCATGATACACGATGAAGCCCTGCTTTCCTTGAGATAGCTGAACATCTGTCTTTCCATGGGAATTATTTTTTGTTTTGCTTTGCATGTGTGTGGCTTTTCCTTCCCTATTTAATTTTATTTATCTCAACCCATGAGTTTTCTCACTTTTACTCTTCTGATTCTCTCCCTGATCCCACTTGTGAAGAAGTGAGCAAGTGGGTCTGTGGTTACTTGGTTACTGGCTGGGGTTAAACCATGACAAGTTCAAATGCACAGACATACAGAACTCTTTAAACTGCTATGAGAACATCAGAAAACTAACAATTAAATAAAGATTGGTGCTATTACAACATGGTAGAAATGTACCTCGCCTTTATGGGAACAAATGGCAACAAAACAGGTAGAGGAAGTGTCTGTCTTAAGAGTTTTGGTGTACAGTGTCCATTTTTCTTTTCCAACATGAAAATGCCTAGTTTTACAGATGTTGATTACTAGAAAGTATTTTCTCATATAAATATGGTCAGGTTACTCTTGACTCTTACTGTTTGACTTGACAATTTTCCCTCTCTTTTCCCCAACTTTTGCCAATTACCTTTTTTTTTACCATACAAGACATTTTCTGTAGTCAGCAGACCGTTTCAAAGACAGGTTTTTGACAGATGTTTTTATTGTTTTCCCCCTCCTCAGTCTTTCATATTTGTCTATTAGATATGCAAGAGTAATAGTTAAAACAAAAGCTGTCCTTACAGTACGGGGGAAGGGGGAAGCCTGTAGAAATGCTTCACACAACAATTAATAGCTTATTCACCTCCTATAATAGATGCAGAAAATGGAGTATCTATTGAACAGCTGAGGGCAGTCAACTCTCGATTCCATTTGCACAATGGCATCCTATTAAATGGGACACCAAATTAATGTTTGCATCTCTCAGTTGTTATATTCCATTCAAGATGGCACTATGAGCTCTTTGCATGATCAGTGGCATTCACTATCACCTGTGCCTTCCTTCTTTCAGAAAAGAAGGGAGCAAGCAGGGCTAGCATTCTGCTGTCAGGAGGGAAAATATCTACTTAGCAAATGAGAGGGAATGCAATAAAAGTTGATGCAAAGCATCTATGTTAAAGCAGGCTTTGTGCTGTGCTGAGTCTTTCATCTTTCATAGCTCTTGATGCTATGTCCAATTCAAAAACTATCAGAGATAAGTGCAAAACATAAAAATAACGCCAAACCTGAGCACAGGGATTTAATTTACTCCTTGGACAACTTAGATGGCTTTTAGAGCTACGTCTTTCTGTATTCAAGTGTCTGTATGTGTGTTTGCATAGACAAACATGCAACAGGAGAATTACAGAATAAAATCTGTATGTTTGTTTTGCCTTGATGCAGCCTTCAAAATGAACCAGTTAGCTACAAACTCCTTTCATTTCTACCATACAGGCTGTGAGAAATTGGGGCACTTGTCCTTCGTAAAATATGATTTAGTTCATGAAAGTGTAAAACTACTAAGACTTATTTCTTCTAGAAGAGCCCGAACACTTAAGACATCTGCATTCAGCAGTTCTACCATGCTGTTTATTCAAATGAGAATTCTTAACAAAAAGGTTACTTCATTGGGCCAGTTCAGCTTGTTTGCCCAGCAGGAGCTCCGCACTTTATTTAAGCTTTTAAACTCCATATCAGTAGCATGAGTTGATGTTTAGTGCACAATAGGGATACAGTATAGCCTAATATATGCATTTTTCCTTCGGAATTCTAATGGTTTAGTACTGAAGGAAATTTACACAAGCCTTATAGAAATTAAAGCAAGGCATTTATTTCATTCAGAGAATGCAGTGACTTCCAATGGTTGCACTGCTAAGCACTCTCAGCTTTGAAAGGGACCTTTTATTGTGCAGGAAGAAAGCTCAGATATAGCACTAAGTGAAAATTTCGGAGTCCAGATTAGCATGCCTAGCAACTCATTGCTGTGTACTGTTTTTTCCCAGTCCCCTACTAGCTGAACTCTTTCCGTACATCTTTAATTGATTGGGTTAATATAAACCCTCAGCACTACCAGTGTTTGTGTGGCCCCCATAATAAGGCTATTGTGTGCTTCTCTCTACTCTTGTGTTCCCTATTTAGGAATGTGTCGCTCTGAGCAGTTCAAAAGTGTGAGCAAATGAAAAAAGCCACAATCACTTCATTAATGATTTGTAAACAGAATATCCAGTACTGACGCCACCTGCATAGGCTTTCAGAAGAAAAAATACTGGATTTGCTGAAGCTCTGTGTAGAATCACTGTGGAATTTAATTTGGCAGAGTAAATAAATGCCCCAATTAACACTTTTACACTCAACCAAATGGTTGTATTTAGAGGAAACAGTTTCTTTCTTCAAGGAAAAATTCAAAGGAGACATGGGATAAAAATATAAAAGAACACCCCAAAAACAAACAAACAAAAAATAACCTTTAAATCTCTCCGAGCAAGTTTTACACAAGATGGCACACAGCAGTTGTTGAAGTTATAAAGGCAGACAGCAAAATGTGTTTAAAAAAGGAATGTGAAGTAAGAAAAAAGTTCACTGAAAATTTCAAAATAGCAGCAAATGTGTTTATAACTTCAGTTTGCTGCTGCTGTAGGCCTCATTAAAGTAAGCTTTTGTTTTTTCCTTTTCAAACACTACCTATTATGACAGCTAGAAACAGCTTACCAGCTGCATACTGTCATCTTGGCCTGCCAAGATATCATGTAATCATTCTCAGAGTCTGAAAATGGGTATCCACCACTGGCTTTGTGAAGATGTCAAAAAAACCTAAAATTGCTCTGCATGCATATAGTTCTAACTACACTGCATAGTTGTTGATTTAAGAAAGACTTTTAGTAAGCCCTACTGAGGTAATATTTATCTACAGTACCTTTCTAAATTAGAGGCAAGCTTCTTACATGGCAGCAGATATGCACAGTTTTAAGACCTGTCAAATACTGTGAAGTTCCTTCAAATACAAGGAAAGGAAATAAGAGTCAGGCTTCTTTCTGAAATGCCAGGCATTCAGCCACTCACTGGTGCCTGCAATGACAACCCAAACCCCCTCATCAGCCAGGGGATCACCTGGCTCTCCTATCTGATCTGCCATCCTTCTGTACTCTGCCTGTTACTAAAGAAAACATGTTGCAAAGGAACGAGACATGAAAAGGAAGCTCTGAGTATTTTATTCTGCATTTCTAAAATTGTTTGCATCATGTAAGACCATAAAATCCCATAAGTAAACAAAGGAGTGGGTCCACATTTTCACTGGAGCAGGTGAGGAGAGACTGTGATAATGGTCAGATACACAGAGCATTGCAGAGGGAGTCTTTGGAGGGGAGAGTGGCCTGTGAGGCATGGCTTGTACACCACCACTGCTTTCTTTCCTGTATCCAGAACAAAGACAGGTTTCTCACTTCAGAGAAGGATTTTGAAACACTGATTCTTTTTGGAGATGAAACAGCTGCCCATCCTGAGGTATATAACGCCCTTCCCCACTCTCCTCTTTTGCAGTGCTCTATACAAGCCATTTGTGTACAGGGTGAAACAGGTTCTGTCATCCTGAAATATAGCAGGATAAAATATTTTCTGCAAAGCTCAGCTACAGACAAAAAAAAAAGCACACAGACTGGATTGTTAGGAAAGAAAGGGAACACAGGAGAGGATGTTGCTGTATTGATTGAGGTGGACTGGGGGGAAAATGCATCTTGGATACTATAGGCAGTGCTCCTCCTGTCCCACATGAATATGAAGCAAGAAGGGATGCAAAAAAGGAAGTTTAGAATTTTAATGCCTCCACCAATTACATAGTCCCATTTAGGTCCAAAAGTATTGTAACTGCTAGATTTTGCTTAGCAGGCTGTAGCTCCCTGAGAGCTCAGTGAGGGTTTCCTAGGGCAATGCGACCCGGTCGCATCCCGCAGCCCATTTCGGACAGCCCCGCGATCTTGCTCTGGTCAGCTATCAGCAGTACAACCAGTGATGACACAGGAGGTGAGAAGGGTCTCTCATGAGGGTTGAGATGGCTTTAATCACACCTTGTCCCCACGATCTCCAGAGAAAAAGAGACCTCACGGTTTGAGCGTGGGGGGTTTTGTCAGGGGTCCAGGGGCAGTCCCTGGGCGGGGCTGGGGTACAAGAACCAATAGGGAGAGCCTAGGCTAAGGGCAGGGGGGAGCAGGAAGGGAAATGTGGCATTGCAAAAAGCAGTGGGTTAACAGGCTACCACACAAAAGGACTTGGGAGCTCCTGAAAGCTTGCAGAAAGATCAGTCATCTTCACTGTGAGATGTGATCTATTTCCCAAATGTTTGACTATCTATCATTTTAATTGTTTATAGGCCATTGACTAACTGTCCCATACAAAGATGTAAAGCAGGAGTAACGGAAATGGCACATAATTCTAGGATCCAGAGGTTATATGTGATTGCATTAAGAAAAATGTTGGCATCATATTACCATGAAGCTCTTTGTCATTATTGTTGGCTTCGCTTTCAGTTCTCATATACAGGCTTATGGTAGTATTACCATGCAACTCTGAAGCATGTTTTTGCAAAGTTTTGGGTTCTACTTGAAAGATTGAATGGTTTAAACAAGGTCCAAAGGTCTACAAAAATTGCTCAAACTACTGTACAAATTATTGAGCAAGGAGAACCCTGAGGTATTCTGAACCAGTATTCCTGGCAGGAGATGCAACAAACAAAACAAATCACAAGAGTTAGCAAAAGCGTAAGTTAAAGTACAAATAAAGGTGATATGTGTCGTTAGCACTTCAGTCTTCCTCCACAGACAGAGGTTTCTGGACAGAACCATTCTGGATGGAACAGCCAGGAATCTTGCCAGTTTTTGTGCATACTGTATGTAAGGATCAATGATGCAAAAACATGCAAAGCAGAAAAACTTGTGGTGCCTGAAAGATCTCACAAATTAGCAGGCAAGATTATTGCCTAACTATGCCAGAAGCCTGCTTCATCTCCTATTTTAAGCAAATGTTGGCAAGTATGACAGACAATTTAATCATTGCAGCTGCTTCCAGCACCATTACAAAGTAAAAAGATATTTATAATGAGCATCATTCCTACTCTGGGAATATGTGCAGAATAGGCATGGATTTAGAGGATCCTAAAGTAAGCAAGCTGACCATATGTTCACCTGGTACTGATGATGATGATATCAGAGAAGTTTATTCCATGACATGCTTTGTTTTAGTTTCTTGGTGCATTTCTTCATATTAACACCTAACCATGCAACAATCTTTTTGGTTTTCCTGATTCTCTTAATGGACACTTGACACTTTACCATGCCATAAATCGAGTCTCTCCTGATGGGAGAGAATTTGCTGAAAGTCCTTGCAAGGAGTTTAAAAGATAAAGCGAGACATCTTCTGTAGTTTCAATGCTTCTAGATAGATGTTTATTAAGTCTTATCAGAGGAACTGAGCCACTAGCGTGACCCAGGTACAGCATAGAAGGAGGAAAAGTAGGAGTGAGACCAATTATCAAGATTTACACAGCCTTTTAAAGATATTTTAAGCAATAGTTACTAAAAACGTACATTATTTTCACTTTCCTGCCAATCATTCAGTAACACGACTAGGAACTGCGGAAATTTCTATCCAGTCAATCCAAACCACTTTTACTGCAGAACATGGAGTAGTAGAAGAAGGAGAAGAAGGTCTAGAGAACAACAACAATCCTCCATTTTGATATTTTTTACTCTTATCTATTTACTATAAAGAGAAGCCTAAAACCTCTAAATTTTCACCCTGTGACAATCTTATATAGTAGTCTATCACCTAATTCACACCACTGTATTTTCTAGTTCTTGTCTGACTGTTGGTAATTTTTTCCAAAGTTTGAAGCTAAAACAGTGTTGTTCAGGGGGGTAAAAACCCTTAAAAACAGGCAGAGAAATATTCTCGGCACTCTGGGTTCCTACAGACAGTCATGAATAGGTAAGAGTGAAATTGCAGTGTGTTCCCAATTTTAACTTCTGAGGGGACCAGGACATGAGGGAATAACACAAAGCTCTCCCTTCTTACCAACTGGACACATCACATTTTTGTTCTTTGTATGTAGTGTACATTGTGGAAAAATGCATGTTTTTTTCCAGAAACAGTACTGCAACCCTAACAAAAAAAAAGCCTATTTCACAGCCCCACAACAAGAATGTTGGACAAATTATTCTAATGAACATGACTCCTGTGGAAAGGCATTCAGAGCCCTTGGATGCCCAACTAGCAGACAGCATTTACCTGTCTGAAACAGGATGAGCTACACCAGCATTTTCTAAAGCTTCCCTAGGTGTTCAAAAGACACAAGATGCCCAACCCATTTACATCCACAAATATCTGACTTTGTAACATGACCTTCCTTGCTCCTTTAAGAAGCACAAGAAATATGAACAGGACAGCTGTTTCATGCTTGGCCATATTTGCTGGATAGTGCCTTCTCTCTGTCTTAACCTTTTGAAAATGCAATTTCTGCTTGATAACCAACTCAGCATAGCCAGGAGAATTGTGATTGTTGTAGTCACTGAAGTGATATTCTCACTAAAAATAGAGGGTTACAGCATTCTGCCCTAGGATAACTATCTGTCTCTTGAGTAAATATTTGGAAATAATTTACAATGAACAACCTCTGATTGTTTGTAAAGTGTTTTTGAAACACAGTGTTTAGGTCTTTCGGGGCAGACACTCAAAAATAGATATCAGACTTGTAAGTTTGTGAATGCAAGCTAAATCTTTTTATGAATCAGTGTTATTAAATTGTATGCATAGTGCTAACTTTATATTTAAAATAACTTTGTAGTTCTCATACTTCAGCAAACAAGCGAAGAAAATTTAACGTATGGAAGGTATGATTCCAAAGTTAAATATGTAGGTTTTGGAAGAATGTCAAAGCATTTTTGACTCAAAATATTCTCTGGGCATATATTTGCACAACTTTGTTTCTTTCAATAAAACCCAAATATCTCAAGCTGGCCTCGTGATAGTTCCTGTCTTTCTAGGAGAAAACACTCAAATGCTTTGCAGAAATTAATGTGGGAGTTTTTTACTTTCTTTTTCAATTCTACCTTTTCTTTGCATTTTGCCAAAACTGTTATGTTCCCTAGAGTATGGTGAGAGATTATATTTGTGGGATTTCAAATTATAATAAAAGGAAATTGCTCAGTGACCCTTCCTTATGTGCAAGAAAATCTCATAATTTTCTGCTGAAAGGGAAACATGTGAGGGTGTGTGATGCCTTTGAGAAAAGAAGCAGCCTTTTGGCAGTGCTAACAAGCTATAGCCTACAAAATTGTTTCATGAAACTGAGCATTTGATTCATTTAAGAACTCATGCTTATCATTATTTTGAAATTTGCTAATTCCTCTTACACAATCTTTAAATACCTTAGATTAAGCCCATACTAGAATGTGACAAAATCAATTCTCTTCACTATAAACTTGGGTAACTCATTTTTTAAAGAAACCAGAAGCCTTCACTTTCTTAAGGAGTGTGGTCAAAGATTTACAATTCCACTTGGGAATGTTTTCTAATCTGCCACTGAAGGTAAGTGGAAAATTAGAGACAGATTTTTCCATTCCAGAGAGGCGCTGAATAGGGAGGAAAGACTGCAGTTCTTTGCAGTTGTGAACAGCAAAGTTCACTTATCTCCCTCCACTTCCTCATCATGAATTCATATTACTTCACGTATTTCTGTGACTTTTGTTAAAGTGTAGGAAAATATAATGATGGTCAGAGGAAGACAGCTTAATGAAAGGCATTTTTCAAAATACGTCTGCTCTCGTCTTCTTTATGACTTACTTTTTATTTTTCATATTGTAAGACTATGATTCACAGCCATATCTTGTCTGGTGGACTCCAGAAATCTCACTGAAACTGAGGAAAACAACTCTTTCAATTTTTCATGTGATTTTTTCTTAGACACATCTGGGCATCTTGAGGTTGCCTGCAAAGGAAGGTGGTGTTCAGTGGAAAACAGTTCAAACTTGTCCAAATTATTTTTTTTCTCACAGCAGTGCAACATTTCATCAATAACTAAGTGTAATATTAAAACCTGACTTTGTTCAGCCTTGTACTAAACTGTGCAAAGGACATTCATACCTTCCCTGTCTCGTTAATAAACATTATGCAAAATGGTAGCAATAATAACTGAACACAGCATATATATTTTGGTGTCTTTTATTTAGATTAAAATTGCATCATACTTGGTTGACAGCCTATAAATAGGACAGTCAAACATCAACTTGATTACTTCAGTTCCACACTGAAAAAAATTAGCAACTAGCAGTATTCAAACACAACTACAATACATTTTCTTTCAATCTAAGATGATCATGACAATGGTGGGTTACAAGATCTTCAAATAACAACCAAGCTGGATGTGGACTGCATTCCTTCAGAAGGAGCACCTTTTAATTCCTTCCATGAGCCAAAGGGGGTGCTATCAGCTGCTGCGGAAACTGCTTTGGGAGCAGGAAATAAGTAGAAGGTGTGAATGAAGTTAATTATTTAATTATATCTTGGCATATGTGTCTGCTTGCTTGTTTTAATCTGTGCAGGTAAGTGAGAATGAAAGCTTGAAGAAAAACCTGTTTTTTTCTTCTGTGTAAGCAGTTTGTAACACCACTTAATATACTACATAATAAAAAAGACTGTGAGACTCATGGTTTTAATTCAGTAGGTCTTAGGGGTTTCTTCATTCTGTAACTATATTTTCTTCCCTGAGAGCATAGATTAAATACATACTTTATATGTGTATTCTGTGTCTCAATTATCAAATGTGTTTAAGTGGTAGAAGCTCTACTGCTGCTATATGTTGATGGGACTTCCTTTCAGAAATAAGTGTAAAGCAGTAAATGTTGGTTAGTGTGTTATGTTTGCCCACCAGAAAGGAGTCATCTGACATTTCTATGGTTTTATTATTGTGTATTTACTTTCCCTAGCCACACTAGAAATCTTGTTATTCTTTAGGGCAAGAAAGTTTGAAAATAACATGTTTCAAATGTATTTTACTTTCTGATAGTGAGTGGCACTGTTATTTTGATCCCTACATGTTAAAATATTATCAGCTTTTTTTTTCTTTCCACGAGCAGATCCTTTCAAAGATGAAAACTTAAACATGATTTTTACTTCATACTTTTTATTCTGACCCTTCAAATGGGAGAAAAACCCCTCACCATGCAGTTTACAATGAGAAGAACAATCAAGAGATCTATTCTATTCATATTTTTATCTGGCTTTTGTCTTTTTTAACTGTTTTGGTGACATTTGCTTTGAAAACATAGGTCTTTGTTTTTACCCTTCTTGAAAGATTATAATTGATTCAGTTGCCGTCTATGTGCACATGATGAGTATTTGTTGTGTAGATGGAATCAGTACTGGCAGAATATTGCTGCATGCTGCATGTTGCATTATTCACTTTCATCTGCATGCAGCTCATGGCTGGCAGGCTCCTCACAGCTACCTTTAAAGTGGCTTATCCAATATAAAGCTCTGGCTTGTTTAGTAGGAAGTCTAGTAGATCAGTTGTCACACTGGAAACCTCCTGCTGAATTCAGGAGAGAATACAGGAGAGGAGGCATGCCAAGGTCTGATAGAGGATTTTTTGAGATGGCATTACTGCGCTCTAAAAAGCTCTGGTCATTTTCCTTCAAGTTATCACTTTGTCTGAAGAGCAGAACAAAGTTGAATTAAGCAGAGATAAATCCCAAAATAGAAACAACCTGTGTTTTTCCATTCATTATCTCTATTATACCCTGTGGAATCCAAAGAGCAAAATGATGTCTTGGAAAGCAGGTGATGGTAACCCTGTTTAATGGTGTATAAACACCTAAAAAAAATCCTGGCAAGTCTCTCATTTGTTCATTTGACCTTTTGTGAGAATCATCCAACTGACTTCAAAGTGATGATATCCATTGATGATATTCAATGGATATGCTTTTTTTGGGAAGATGCTGTGCAGTCTGAAAATTTCTTCTCAAAGACCATTTTGTTAACTTCAGGGTTTCTGATATGCCATTTAAAGAAGACCTGTTATGAATTTATAGGCATCAATTTTGTGGGTACAAAATAGGAACATGTGTGTGCAGCTCAGCTGCATCAGCAAGAAGTCTCAGGGCTTTCATCACCAGTGGTGCTGGGTTGGTGCTAAGCAGCCAAACTTCCTTGGTCAGCTTTGCCCTTTTGCTGACTTTGTTGTTGGGGAAAAGCAGGCTGGGGGGGTACTAAGATCTTAAGCTTCTGCACAGCATGACCTGGAGCTTGTCTAGTACTGAATCTGGAAAAGGTCATTTGGCAACAAATGCAGTAAATCATTTTTGCATTGAAATATGTTGTTAAGCATTGCTGTTTAGCCCTGATTCTGATACTTACAGCTTACTTGCATTAAACTTGCTCTCATGACCTATGCCAGCCGGGAAGATTACAGTTTTGATGGTGTTTTCTTTGTTTTGTACTGGCAAAACAACTTTAGACCACAAACATTAAAACCTAACATTGGACAGACTAAAAAAATCCTCTTTCAGCTCCTGCATATATTCTTTTCCCTACCCAACTGCATTGCGGGAATTTGTGAGACCTTAGTGTATGGGAGGTATGAATGGAGCAGCTGGCAAAAAAAAAGAAAGGGAAAAAAAAAAACAACAACAAGGGAAAAAAAGGGGGAAATAGAAACCTGATAATTCTTTAAGAAGGTTTTGGAAATGGTAGGCTGATCTAAGATAGAAAATGAAGAAGGAAATTTGTGATGACAGAGACTTTCAATGCTAACTCTGCAATGCTTATTTATTCCTTACACTGAATGTACACATAGACTGTATTTAAGTCTTTACCTGAGCCCTAAAAGTGTATTTTAATTGTCTCTTTTATACATTAGTTAGATACATTAGTTAATTCCTGAAGTTGTCCCTGGTGAATTAGCTGCCATCCAGAATTGTCCTGCCCTTCTGGTTGTCTGTATTTTGCAACAACTATTGTTACAACTTTCCCTGTGTTTCCCTTACACTAATTTCTTTCATTTTATTACATATATTTCTATTTTGATTAAAAACTAGTTTATGGGAAAAGTACATATTTAGCACCTAAAGCTATTTCATTAAGTGATTGCAACTAAGAATGTTTCAGCAGTGGGTTAGAATAACTCAATATGCTATGGCATCCTGTCAAAAATAATTCTTCACTGCAGATGAAATGCTAGCCGTGAGAAATTTTCAGCAAGATACCAAATATCTTTACTTCAACTGATAGCTTGAGCTAGCTTGCCTTATGGTACAGTACTAGTTACATTTGCAAGTTACAGTTTGTCTGAAGGATTTCAACCATTGAGAGGTTTCTATCTAGATGTCCTTTGACATGTGTTTCTTTTCCTGGTATTGTTGTTATTGCCTTCAGTCAAAAGTATGTAATGCAAATTGAGATAGGGAAGGAAGGAAATATTGTGTATAATAAGAGCAAAAAAAAAGTTTATTCACGGATTTCTCAAGGGGCACTCAAGCAAGACAGTGGCTGGGGTTTTTTTTTTTGCTTAAGGCTGAGTTTGTAGCCTAAGGTTTTTCAGCTTTGCTCCCCTTCCCTGAAAATCTAGAATATACTGAGATATGAAATTATACGTTGTCTTTTTTCGTATGATTAGGGAAATAATGTTGATATATCAAATTAGAATTCTAAAGAATGGCTTAGATAGTTAAAAACTGTTTCCACTGCTGTTTTCTTGTGTTTTCTTATACTGCAATGAACTTGCATACAGGTTAGTGTTTGCCTGTTAAAGGCCTTACCATTAAAATAACCCACAATGCCTTTTGATCTACTTGGTATTTTGGTCTGGCCATTCCTGTACATGTTAAATTTTTTAAGAAACTAGGGAAAAAAACTAGTTCGAGAAACTAGAAAATTACTAGGCCAGGACATCCTCAAGACACATATTTTGTTGCCTTTTTGTTCGCTTTTTATATTTAAAATTTAAATTATTGTATAGTGCAGAGTCCCATTAGTTAGTGTGGGACAGAAAGAGCTATTGTCTCATGATAGAAGGTGAGAAGTAGATATTTGCTTTTGTGCATTTCAAATATAGATACTATAAATACATAGGAAAAAACAAAGTTACTATAAGGATTTAACTGAACACAAACGATTGAATAATGAATAAAATAAAGAACATTTGCTAAGTGAATGCTCTCTCATCCATTTGCATTTTTGAGAGAAAAATAATGACTTAAGAGCTATATTTCAGTTTATCTGGGGGAAGTCTCATTTATTGCCTTCTAGGCAAGGGTTGACAAGAAATTTTCAATGTATTTATAGTATTGTTAGAAATTAATAATTTATGTTGGTATTATTATTAAATTGCTGTCAACCAAGGAAGACTGATAATCATTTTGCCTAAAGGAACACATCCTGACAGTATATCTATTTGATATCAAGGTGCCAATTGACTCTTAAATGAAATATTTGGACTTCTTTGACAATTCATGGACTTTTAAGGATCTATAGTATTTTGTGGAGATTTAGATTAATTTTTTGCACCCTCCCTCCCAAGAAAATATGTATCTATGCAGGCACATCACAATAATCTGGTCACAAAACTTGAAAAGTTTTGTCTGTCCGTACATCAGGTTTTTTGTCTCGGTTACATCACTGAAAATTTCAGTCAAGACATACTACAAAAATGTGCACCGAAGCTGTGTGCTAAACCTTTCAGAGTGATTTCTCTGACTTTTCTTGGATACAGTATTGAATCACTGCGGGGGTTACACACAGTAGAATAACAGGGAATAGATCAACGCTGAACTCTTTCAAAAAATTATTGTGGAAATCACACAATGTTCTAATTGAACTTACAGCACTGCAAGTACAAAAACTGTGTGAGCATTCATGAGTTTTACTCCAAATGTGGCTCAAGACTAGGAATTGTTTTGACATAGAGATGTCAGATTTTAGAATAACAGTGGCAGTTAGTTATAGTTATATGCTTTCCATGCTTGACGTTGCCTCTTGCTGTGTATAGTGTTGCTAGGATTCCTGTAGCCAGACCCAGGAAAAATTCTAGAGTTGTGAAGCAGAGGAAAAGTTTCTTGTTTTAAGCTCATAGGACTAATCTTTCTTTCTTCACCTTATTCACCAATTTAATTCTAGAGAGAGGAATTCCAAAGCAGGGTGTAGGACCTCTGTCCACTGCCACCTGTGTTCAGATACTCTCACATCGCTGGAGTGATGAGGCTGAGCTATTGCAACGTGGGTTGTGCTCTCTGATCTGACAAAACTTGACAACGGCATTGTGGAATAAGGTTTTCCTGAGCTCTATTTCTTACTGCTGACCTTCATTTCTTCATAGTTGCGTTATACTGAAAATATCAAAATGTATTCACAGAAATTAAGCCTCAAACCTTACACAGATGGAGATCTTAACAATTAAGGTTTGAGCACTGGTTTATCCACAGTGTAGTTGGCAGTTTGAAATGTGGAGCTTTCCTTAGTTGCTAGGGCAGCACACGTTTGTATGTCATTTCCAACACACTACTTCCAGTTGTACAGTAAAAGCCTGAAAATCACAACACATTGTGGTTACTGTTTGGAAGTCAGCCCCTATCCTGCAGGTGACACACGCTCAAGAATGATTCTGTGAACCCTCTATAGGAGGAGGTGAATGATGCTAAATAATTTTCTCTTCAGAATTTTGTTTACCAGCCTTACATGTTGCTCTGGAGAGAGACTTTGCACTGAGATACAACAAAGTCAAATTAGCAGGTAGTTACATCCCAAATACCAAAGTCACCATTACACACACTGCTGCTGATCTCTTGTCTAAATAATTTTGACCACTGGAGGCTAAACCTAACCTCTTCATGTGTCATGCAAAAGAAAGAGGCATTTGTCATTCTGGTGTTTCAAAGAGTGTTTCTGAAAAGCAATCCTGCTTCAGTCCCTCCTTTTTACTGCAGAAAAGCAGTGCTAGGCAGAGTTAAATGGATTAATTACCTTTTCAGTGTAAGAGAAAAAAGAAATGAGTCTTGTCTTTATCTCCTCTGATTTCAGAGGCTGACTAGAGGCTTTTCAGATGCGCATATCCCTTTAATGACTTAATCATCTAATTAGGTGACTTGCAAAGGCTATTGGCAAATGAGCAGAGGGTTATTTTCTAATTCCCATGTATCTGTTGATAGAGCAAAAGATTCTGGTATAGTCTCTGTCTTTTTCCCCCATTCAGGGTTCTGGAGATAAAGAGTTAAGATTAAAGACGAACAAGCTCTTTGAATAGGAAATGCAAACAGGCTAAGAATGTGTTATTTTTATTTTAAACATCTGCAGCTTTTTAGCAACAAAGTTGTCTTAGAGGATAGGTTTAAACCACTTAAAACAATCCCTCAATTTTGAAGTTGCCTTTTCAATGCACCCACTTGATACATGTCAAACCTAAGCCTTCAGTTGAGCTCAAGCATTTCACTGTGTGTTAAAATGGACAATTAACAAATGTTCTTTACTGAATGTGAATACTGAATCAAAATACAGGCAGAGTTCTGTGATCATAGGAAAGCAGTGCTGTCTAAAGCAAGTAGCCAGCAAATACAGTTTGAGTTTGTATATAGTGCAAGCTCCAAGCTGATGCTACCTTTGTTAGTTTGGGATGTGTGGGCTTCATTACATGTTGAGCCCAGTATCTGTGTTTACTTGTGGCATTTCAAACATATCAATTTCACCTTTACTGTAAATGCCAGCAAAACACTGTGCCCTTTGCTCTTGTTTCAAAGTTATACATTACTGTGAAAATCACACCTACTTAAGGGGCCACAGAAAGTTGTCTAAACCATGATTTAGCAATATGGATGTTAAAATAATTCAGGGATGCTTAATGTCATTGTGGGAGACTGTCACATGTAAAGCCAACTATTTTTTATATTTCTGAGGCTCCAATAATGCTGCCAGGTATGTGAAAAACTCAACAGTGAATTCTTAAGTACAACTTTTGGATATTGATGGTATTTCAACACAATACAAACCTCTGTCACAAAAAAAAAAAAAATTAAATTAATCAGAGTAAATTTAATTCAGGAATGAACTTAGCCTTGTGTCTGATAGGATGACTAGAAGTTTGTTTGGGACTGTTTGAGCTGAAGGAGTTGCCAAAATCAAGGAGATATCAGTAACTGATTATGAGTTGATACAGACAACCCATCCACAGGACATACATAATTGTATCTTAGTTGCATATTATTGAACAGGCTATGGCAAGTTTTAATGAGTTCTCACATCAAGGAACTCTCCAGCTCACCCAGCACCCATTATCTCACTTCTGTGAGCAGGTCTTTGGTCTTCACTCTGCCACACAGGGCAGGAGTTATCCATCTTAATCCTTTCCCCTAGATTTTTAATGTTGTTTCATCACTTTTGCTGGACAGTCATTATTCCTTTTTGCAGGATTTACCCACTGTATTACACAGACTTCCTCTTCTTTAAGACGTGGTGAAGTGCCATATCCGAAACAGAAACTTTATGGGTTACCGAGCCTCTACAGACACCACTGAACATTAACTTGCACTGGCATAGTCAGTTGCCCACTAACACTGTTAAACACGTGAGTTCGACTTAAAACTTGTCTATTATATTTACTCAGCTTCCTTATGTGTCCTAGTTTTAGACAGAGCATGGCCATGGTGCAGTTTTCTAACATGTCTACAATCTTGGCCTCAGTTGCCAAGAGTGGCTGTGCAGTCATCCAGCTCCATTAATCTACCACTCTGCTTTGGTGTGTATATATTTTTGGTGGATTCATCTCAAAACCACTGCATTGTGGGAAGCCAGGAGTGGAGGCCCAATTAAAGTGTAGCGATTTCTTTCTTCTCTGTTCAACCCTGTACATTTTACATGTTGGGATTTCTTTCCCTGAGTGACAAGCTACCAGAAAATAAATTTCTTCTTTTCCTTTTTGATTTTTTTTTCAGACAAAACATCTGGTTTTGGCAAATGCACTTTATGTATGTGTTAAGCCTACTTTGTCATGAATTCCTGTAAAATTTCTTTTAATGTGCTTTTTTTTCTGCTTTCTGTTCTTCTAGAGAATTGTTATTTTGTAAATTTGATATTTTATTGTTTTGACAAAAGCAGCTACTGGTTTGGAAACATCAAAATATATTGTTTTATTCCAGTTAAGAATGAACACATTAAAAAACATATCAAAAGCCATGCATGAAAGAGAAACTCCTACTTTTGACTAAATTTAGTATAACTAATTAGAATGTATAGCAGTCAGATCTATTTTTCTTTTGTTAGGTAATGTAGGTCTACAACAGAACAAATAATTTAAAAACATTTAAAAAGCTTAGTTGATCTGCACAGGCACATCTGTCGCTTCTCTTTCATTATTGACATCAGTGGCTTAATATACCATTAAAACAAACTCTATTTTTAAAAATATATAAGACCTGACTCCTGCAGTACACTGACTGATGTCCTATGAATTCCAGCTCAGGCCTCACCAGCCATATGGACTCATATTGCCTTGTTCATTAATATTGAATCCAAAAGTTCTCAGTGAAAGCTTGGAGATTTCTGCCTCTCTTGGCTCAGGAACAAGTGTATCTATGTAGACATTGTCAGTCCTAGAGGCCTGTTGTTTGGGATAAATAACAGGGGTAATACATCATTTATGCCTTAATGTCATTAGCAGTAATAAGAAGTTGTCTGATAAACTCATCTACAGAATCATCTGGAAAGTAATGCTGGTCCAGTATTTTTTATTTCAGGTATAAGGTCACCTGATACCCCATATTCTTCCTTACATCCTATCCTGATGATGCTCCCTGCTGAAGTCTGCTTGCTACAAATGTCCCTCCATACCCTCTTGTTGATCACTATTGCATTCCAATCCTGCTTTTTGAAGTAGGGTGACTCTGTGGTCACATACTCTCCACATATATAATAAAAGAACAACTCTCATCTCTGCAATTCACACACAGAGCCTGATATTGATAGGAGAAATATTTTAACATGGGTACTTATAATAGAGACCCTCAACTCTAGCATTTAAGAAACAGGTTTTGCCTACATTTTTCCCATAGGTAGATTAGTTTGAAACAGTTGCAAAGGAAAACATTGTTTTAGAACTATGTATATTTTTTAGCACCTGGAAGAAATAACTTCTTCTCAGATCTTGAATACCTGTTTGGAAGCACAGGAAATGAACATCAATTTTGACAGGCATGCAAGTGAACATGTGCTGGGAATAAAGGTATACCCAGGTAATTCTCAGGCACGCATCTTGCCTGATTGAGAAGTGATTGGGGAAAGTGTTTTTAGATATTTTGTGCAAGGCTTGAGAGTGTCAGTAATGCCGAGATTGGTAGGACAGAAGCCCATCCAATGTTCTTCAATACTCTGATTCACAAAGTTATTAAGTGACAAATCACTGCAAATGAAGAGGGTATTCCAGGGAAGTACTACTTTTTTGACATATATGCTATATCCTGGGTATTACTATATGAGGTATTACCCATGCTTCTCCCTACCTGTCCTCCATACACTGCCTTTAGAGACCCAGTACTGACTGTGATGCAACGCTGGTCTGATTAAATATGGTAATTCTTGGGGTTTTTCTGTTTTGTTGGTTGGTTGGGTTTTTTTAAACATAAACTGTAGTGAACCATCTGCATAAAATCTGTAACATAATCTGTGTGCCTGTGGGAAATGTACCTAATTTAATAAACTGTAATTGCTGCCCAGTCCCAGGGCCAAGTGTCATAAGCCCATCGCATACTTCTTGGTGACTGTAAGTTTACAACCAGACATGTCTGCAGTTATGTGAAGTAGTAGAGGCATTCATTTAGCCAATTATTGATGAGTAGAATAAAACATCAGCTCACTAATTCCATGTAGTAAACCATTGCTCTCCAAACAATTTCTGAGTCTCAGAAGATGCTTGGAAAGTGTGAAAAAGGGTGAAGTGTGCCTAAATAAAGATTTTCTTTCTGTGGGGTGCTGGAAGTGACACAGGAGAAACCTGGTCCCCTTTGTTCCCTATTGAGGATCCTCCGAGCAGGAGCACTCAGACTTGTTTGGACGATCTAATATCCGACGTGAAACAAGGAGCACATGTATTGTGCCTGTCGCCAGCGGCTCTATTAGAAACAATTGGTCCTTTTCCAAGGCTACATGGGGCGTGATGTAATTCCATTTTCTTCCTGACTGCAGGAAAGGAAAATCAAGTAATTAAATGTGAGAAATCACCAGCCAGGGGGGCCCTTTCTGCTTGGGTGGATTTCTCAACACCATTGCCCATCTGCAAAAGCCAGAAATCGACCTGGGGAAAGTCAGCATGGCTCTGGACAAAAGCATGACACTGCCCATGAATGCCCTGCGTACCAAACACAGTTTGTTGTCAGGAACTGACAAGCCAGCCATGTCCAGCTCAAGTGGCCCTACTTCCCATTGGTTTGAAAAGGCCTGCCAGTGAGGAGACTTTGGTCACAGCGTTATGCTTTGTGCTCCTGGCCCCATTGTCCCAGGACCCCAGGTCCCAGGCAGGAGGCGTCACCACCCCACCAGAAGGTGACTAGGGGTGATGGGACTGGGGGATGGAAATGAGATGGGGGTTTGAGGGGGTGGTCCTGAGGAAAACATGCCCTGCAGCCAGGAGCAGCCTTGGTCACAATGACCTTGTCTCAGTTTTGGCTTCACGGCCTTTTTACAGCTTAAAAACCTGTATTTGTACCACATCTCCCTCTTCTGCAGGCTGCAGAGCATCTTGGTTATGGCATGCATAAAATCTTAGCGCCAAGAAGCATTTATTAGGATTTTGTGGAATCCTGTAGCAGAATTCAAATGTTATGTATGTGAGTAATAAAGAGTCTTATCATATATAGCCTTAACTTTCAGAAAGCCTGCACTGCCTAGGAGTGAATGAAAACAGGCAATAAAGCTATGGAGAATTTGAGCCACAAGTTTAGTGGGAGAACTAAAGTCATTTTAGTTCACTTTGATTACTCTTTTTAATAGGTAGCTTACAAGGAGTCCATCACCTGTTTTTTATAAGTAACTATGTTTGACATTTCAATTTCATTCTTACAGCTTTTAATACATTTTTTATCTTGTACTCTTCTACAGATAATTTACTTCCCAGTGTTTCTTTGTAATAGCAATCGGAATGGAAAAAAATGTTCTCATTTATGTGTAAATTTTGTTAACAAACTCATCTGCATAAATCACATTTCTTCCCAAGGATTTTATTGTGTAGTAGCTGCTTTTTTACTTAAGTTAGAACTTTAAAACAGCTTTCAAAATCAGCTTGAATGTAAATTACAATGAAAATAAGATCAACACAACAAAACATTTTGATTTTGGCTTTAAAAAAGAGAGGAGAAAGAATCAAGACAATAAAGGGTATTACGGCCAAGGAAATAGTTTAATACTTTTGTGTTGTTTATAAAACGTATAAAAGGTTATAAAACAGGTTGCTCCATCCTTGTGTGTTTTTTAGTAATTGAAATGTGTGATCTTTTTATCTTATTTAAGCATACTTGAAGAACATAATGTGGAAAAAATTAAATCCTTATATACATTTGTTCCTTGAGTCTTTAGATATAAGATTAACACAGAACAAGATTTTTTGCCAGGTTGGTGAAGTTAGAAAAACTGTGTCTCAGGTTAGGACTTGAGTTTTGTTCCATCCCTTTCAAAAAAAGTGTGAATGTGAATCACACTGTGTGTATCTCGAAGAGTAAAGCAAATTCATTGGTATTGGGCTGGTCACAGATACAAACAGCCAGTACAAGGCACAGCTGCTTACTGATATTGCTGTTACTTGTGCAGCAGTTCACTGTTTCTGTCTGTAGACAAAGGCCATAGAAATCTAAAATCATTTTGGTAATGAATTTTTTTTTGTTGATGTTAATATTCTGTGTTTCAACAGTCTGGGATGGAAATGAGTATGCAGAATGCACGTGACACTGCAACTGGCGCTCGTTGCTTCAGGATTCAGTTAATCCTCTGCAGAGTGCTCTGAGTATTCAACAGAGAAGTTAATTTAAGATTATTTCCCCAGATCTCTTAGAATTATCAGTAAATTAGCCTATGTGCTGATTTCAAAGAGGGCAGTATCATTTGTCCAGTGCCTACTCAACAATAGTAGCAAAGATAGATAATTAGAGAAAGTCACAGTTTCAGGTAGCTCTTCTCCTGATCAATAAATAAATAATGCATCCCTGAGCGGCAAAATCATCCTTCCTGGTAAACACAGCAGAATATACCTTCTCATGTACAACTTTACCATGTCAAATATAAAACACTAGTGTATAATAACTGTGGTAAAAGCTGGAATTTCATGTTATTTTTATGTATGCATAATACTGTTCAGCTCTTTTGAATGTCAGTTTAGTAGCCAGTCTTTCTAGTCTAGAAATGCACACAAATTCATAATTGGCTTGTAAATGCTTTATTAGAACCTCTACACTCATTTCCTCCATAGCCTTCAAAAATTTAGGATAATGACTATCTGGAATGAATTCTGCTCCATGATTTAGTAGCAGCTGCATCTGTGCATGGTTAAACTTAGCTGTTAAAGGTTACATAGTGGAATTACTTTTTGAATAACATAAAACTATAAGAATTTTAGCCTGTTCTGATTCAATGTCTCCTTCAGAAAGCAGTTGTCCAAAATACCTGATCTGTAGAAAATCAAACCTATGTTTTTAAGGAAAAACTATTTCACCTTGACAAATCAGCGACGAAAAGCAAGTTGTGCAAAGCAAGGATTATAGTATTGGCCAACCTGGGAAAAAATTCCTCACTGTCAGTCCTGTCTTTAGGACTAATCATCATCAGAGGGTCACTGGGTTGAATGTGAACATCTTTTGGTTGCTGTAGGAAGTGCACAGTGGCTCTGCTGGTAATCTAGGCTTGGACATGAAAATTAAATTGTGTAACACATGGATAATTGAATGTAGTTTCTAAACACTGCAGAATTTTTTAAACTTTTATAAATGAAAATACATCTAAATGAAAAACTGAATATCTTTTTCTAAATTTTCCTTTTTTTTTTTTGCCAGCAAATATTATGCTACTCTATGATGCAAGAGAATGAAATGTTAATTATGCTTATTTTATAACAAACTTCTATGTGTTTTATAGTGGCTGAGTGCCTGGAATGGTGAGATCCTCGAGAAAATATCTAAACAAATGTAGAACAGTGTGAAAATTCTGACAGTGATGAATTGTAAGTAATACAAAACTTTGACCACTATCACATGATTCATGCTTCATTATTGCCATTGGTATTCCAAACTTCTAAGTGATTTTATTGAGTTTTCTCATAGTTATACTTTTGTATTTTTCCTTCCAAGTGCTTCGAACTGTCTGTAGCATTTTCTACTTTTCCCTAAAGTCATGTACTGTGCAAAAGTGCATGGATCATTTCCATGTCCAAAATACACTGGAGTGAGAGGAATACTGTGTAGAAGTTCTACCTTAAATCAACTGCAAGTTTAAATCCAGTTGCTTGAGATTCTAAAGAGACAAATAACAAGGCAAAAGACTGATGAAAGAGAGAATCTAGTTCCTAAAATCTGTATTAAGAATCTATTAGTAGCCAAATTTCCAGAAGTGATGAGCTGCTGCTGCCTTTTTAAAAATTCAGCCCTTCAGGGAAAAAAAAAGAAAATATGGGTTTTCTATATTTTTATTTTTAATTTTTATTTTAGATTCCACATATTTAAACAAAGCTTCCTGCAGTTACATTCTAAATTTCATGTTAGAGCTTTTGGCTTTGAATATGTGTCTTCTCCAACTATAAGAAAAATATCCTAGAAACAAGACACTACACTACTTTTTTTCCTTTTTTTGCTGCCTGTGTATGTATTGATGGAAACAACTGTTGTTTTCCCCAACAGTGAGCATAATGGAGAAGCCCATTTTTGCTGACCACAGAAAAATAAAGAGATGATATTATTTAATCAGTTTTATTTTCTAGATGCTGTCCTTTTAGAAAGTTGGAATGGAATTTATCTTTCGGGCAAAGTGAAACCTATGCTAGCTCTCTTGAAGCCATGCTTCAAAATTGCCTTCTCTAGCAATTATCTGTTATTATGTTATACACAGCAATAAGCAAAAGTGATTTAAACACTGCTCAGCTTTGCCTCATTTATAGGATCTGGTGTGTCTTCTCTGAGCACAACGAGTATCTAGTGCTGCACGGGGGTTTCAATGTCATGAGTAGTGATGAGCCTTTAGAAGAGTGTGAAAGAACAAAGTAGAAAACCAGTCATGAAGAAATGGACTTCTACTTATTTTTATAAATACTTTGTTGAGGAGCATATGTACAATAAAAAGAGAGGAGAGAATATCTCCTTTCTATATGTTTATCATTGTTGCCTGAGTCAACTTAAAATTTCCTTTTGTTCCTCAGTATGTGATCCAACTTCTAAAAGACCTCTAGCTTTTGATTTGCAATTGTCTGAGTTAAGATACGGTAAGAAAATGAAAGGCAGATGTCTCACACCTTAAGTCAGTCTCTAGAGTATTTCAGATCTGTTCAGCCTATCCAAAGTTTGACCTTCCTCAGCAAAGCTTCTTAATTTTCCCACACCTGCAGCTTTGCTGTTTTCACTTTTGGGTTGTTTTTGTGTCTCACAATAAGCGTAGCTAAAACAAGCAATGCAGTGAGCATGAATAGAGCACACAGTAGGCAATTTGGGGGCTCATTCATCACCGATCAATAGAACTGCTAGGACAGTGGATGAGATAGCAAACAATTTGATTTATTATGTCCAATGTAATAAAACATGATTTTAAAAGAAATTAAAACCACAAAACTAAAACCTTTATCTTATTTATTAACCACTGATAGAAGTAATAAATACATACTGCCATTTCTTTAAAAATATCATTCAGCTTCATCTACAAAATGTCATATATTTTCTTGAGAGACATAAAAATGATGGATTTTCAAAAGCATTTTTAAAATTTTAAGATTTTTAGCATAAAGATTCTAATGCATACAATTTGTAAAGTGAATATATGTTAAGAAAACACAGAAACAGAGATTCCACAAGTGCTGAATATGGCAGAACTATTTGGTCTCAGTTTGTTCTCACAGAACAATTTATGTCTCTTGCAATAAAAATGAAGTTATAAAGTTGCAGCATATAGCAACCTATATAATAGTATCAGAAATTAATGGATTATGAAATGTGCATGTGGAAAACTGGAATAACGACTATCAGCGACTATAAACATTTCTTTTTGGAACCAATGGTTCTTTACCTTTAATGACAAACTCTTATCTAGAACATTTTTCTCAAGACTTCAAAAATTCTAGAAAAGAGAAAGAATGTTTGACACCCCTCCTTCAAGATTTTCACTTCAAATTACACTTAATTTTAAAACAAGTTGTTGAAATATTGCAACAATGTTTCCCTAATTATCTGAGCCAAATTTATAATTATTTTCTGAGAAAACTGGGGAAGTGAAGACTCATCTTCTTCATAGGTGTTTTGGATGAGCAGTGAAACTCAGCAGTAGAAATCAGTGTATGGAAAGCCAAGGAGCTATTCACTCACAAAGAACAGACATTGTAACTAATGATATGCCTAGTTTGTTGTTTTAAACAAAGACGTATTACTTTTCATTAAAAATTATCTTTAAAAAGGAGCTGTTTTGTTCTGCTATTTCAAAAGCAGCAGAATTAAATTTTGCAGGAGAGAAGTTCTCTGAAGACAGAGACCAATGCTATGTACTAAAGCTAACAGATATTAAAAGATATAGTTGCACTATATCTGCCACATGTAATAAATGAAAATTATATTGTAGAAGATTTTATTGCATGGAGAATTCTGAATTACTTTTGAACTTCTGCAAATTATTTTCTCTTTAATTGGGAGTGGTCTCTGAGTAACTTTTGACAGTCTTTTACCTGAAACTTCCCTGACATTTTCAAAGACGTACCGAGTTGTTGTTTTTTTAATTACTAAAAATAAGTACATTTGTAATTTTCCTTATTTGTCAGTTTAAGGGTATTTCATTCTGTATTAGATATTCCATAAGAAGACCGCAATTTATCAACATCTTCCACTTGATCTCTTTTTTTACCAAGAGATTTTTTTAAACTTTAACAGAAATGGTTTATTTTTGAATGAAAAGTTCCAGATGATAACAGTTAGCACAAAATGTACATTTGACTATTAACAGCTGAGACTGATATCTGTCATGGAAATCAGTCTCCACAAAAGAAAAATTACTTTGACTGGCTTCCAGGGAAAAATTATCTTGGCAGTTGACAATACTAAAAATCTTATGCTGCCTGTGAATAGATGCTTGAGTGTGTGAGTGTGTTGTTGCTGAGGTTTGTCCTGCACCCACTCTCCTCAGTGGTGCAGTAGTGAAAGTACTTCTCTCTCCCGTGATACAGAATCAGGTGTCAGACCAGAAAAAATGCACTTTGAGGTTGTTGGTACACATGAACATACATATATATGTATATATGTAATGGATTTTTAGAATGAAACTATCTTAAGCAATCTACTTCCAACTGTGTTAGGGCATTGCAAGATCTCATGAAAATAAACTCTTGCAATGCTCACAGAGATATGTGTCCTGTGGCTGTAGCTCAGGAACTTTTGGCTCATTCCTGGTGTTCAAAGTAGTAGTGCACTTAACCTTTGAGGAAATATTGCTTTTTTGATTATTTTTGATTAGAACTCAGCTTTTTTATAGAAAATAGTGAACACAATTTGCCTAAAGAGCCTTCCTAAATGATTCAGAAAAAGATCTTACTGCTTCAAAAAGGCCTTAGAAAATAACTGGAGTTATTAAACTGCGATGATGAGCAGGAACCTTTACATGTCAATTTTTTCATGAAATAGTAAAGTAGGGGGAAATATGACTCCTTCTTTCATTGTTTTATATATATATATAATAAAAGTGGTGAAAAGAGAAATTGTAGGCTTTGTTATCTGCCATTTGTTTTTAATCCAATTTGGGGGAAAAAAATTCTGAAGTTTTTCACTGTCTGCATTCAATGGAGTCAAAACTCTCTGTAGTGAGAGCTCTGTGATCAGCATTCCCATTTAAAATTTTGCACTTGGTGAAGCAGTGTTTTCTGACAAGTTGTTTTCTGACATGATCTCTGTTATATCTAGACCAGCTCCATATGTTCTTCATTAGTACTTGCTAGACTCCTTCCACTCCTTTGACTCAAAAGACCACAGTATAACTCAGAAGAGTCCTGCTATTAGGTCAAATACTGGTTAATGGTCCTTTCTTATAGAAGTCTCATACCAATGTACTTTGATTCCCCATTACTATTTTGGATTAATGCAATGCATATGCTGAATACCCACCTGTATTCAGAAAGCTTAAGAGCTGATTGAATTGTTTCATAGGTAGGAACTGCCTTCTGCTAAAATGACATATCTTTATAAATGATGTTGTATTTATAGTGATTTATTTTATGCATACTAGATATACCTAAAGCACATATAAAATTACCAGAACTGAGGAGGCTTTAGAAATTCAGAGATAGCTATTTATAAAATAGAAGAATGGATAGGAAAATCAAGTTGAATTATATGAAACTAATTTTAGCCATTGTACAGGATATTGCTTTTTTCCCCCCTTTGATTTCATTATAAACTAAATAAAAAGTTGCATCAAGAAAATTGGCAGAGTTAATTTGAGAGCAGAATTTTAGTGCTTCTTTTTTATTTCAGAATCCCTGAATTTTATTAATAGTTGATATAGATAAGAACGTTAATGTTGGTAATAAAGACTACACAAGTAAAACTTTAATTATGTACATTTTTACAGTACATCTCTCTTACATGTAAAACCACATGATAGAGCATATATTCAGTTGGCTGATACATATGAACTGAAGATTGAATGTTATTTGAAGTTTAACACACTCCAAATATTTTTTTTTGTGTAACAGAAAAAACCCTGCACTCTGCCTACCTTATTGTTAACCAGTTTTCTACACATAGCATCTGTTTACATTAGTAATGTAATTGCTGTGATAATAAGCTCATTGATTTAGTATCTAAGGAAATGATCAGTCAGGACATCACATTTGTCTTGCTTTACTTGACAGCCTATCTTCTACACTGACTAGACAATGTCAGTTCTTCCCATTGTTTCAGAGAAATGGAGCAACACAAAACCCCAGAAAGATGTCTTCTCTTTGCCAACTATTGCCATAAAAATGTTTGCTGCAGCTAACTGGTATTGGACAAATTTAATTTTAACAGTGGCACAATGCCAGTACACTTTAGTGTAGGAAAATTGTATTTCTTTTGTTATTCAGACACTATGACAGCCTTATCTTTCACTTGACAGTTAAGCAGAAAAGGACTGTGAAATACTGAAACTGAAATAAAATAAAGATCCAAACTTTGGTTAAGTTGTCTCTCTAGGATTTTTTTTTCCTACTTCTAAGCATTTTTATGAGAAAATATGTTTAAAAAAAGACTACTTACTAGGAGTTAAAAAACAATTTACAAGACTGCAAGATATCTGTGTACTTGGGTTCAATTCCTAAAATTACAGAGGAAAAAAAATCAGTCATGAGTGTTAAAATACAGAACAATCACAGGTTTATTATTTTTTTTCTTTATCTTATTGATAGTGTTGCCTTCATATGTCCTTCTTGCTGCAACTTTGGATTTCATTAGCTTTTGAAAATCCATGGTTCATGATGAGTTCATGGGCTGAAGTTGTAGAAGTTCAAGTTGTTTTGACCATGTGTAATCAAGTTACAGAGGGCAAAAGTCTGTCACCTCTACCCCTCTGCTGCCCACAAAGCCCAGTATTCACCAGAGGGCCTGTACCCAGCAGTTCTGAATGACTTCTGCCTAGAATTTGTTGTAAACGACCAAAGAGTAAGAGAAATCTCATTCCCCTGTGGAGGTGAATCTCTGCTCATCACCTTATAGACACAACAAATGAACTCATATTATATACAACATCAAATAATATTGCTTTATGTTAATATACAAATAATACTAATATTGAAACAATACCGCTCATGTAGCAGCAGTGTATGACAGGAGAAGGGTTAATGGCTTCAAACTGAAAGAAAGTAGATTAGGATTTTAGATATTAAGAAAAAAATTTTACTGTGATGATGATGAGGCACAAGAACCAGTTGCCCAGAGAATCTGTGGCTGCCCCATCCATGCAAGTCTTTAAGGAGAGGTTGGATGGAGCTCTGAGCAACTTAGTCTAAGTGGAAGGTGTCCCTGTCCATGGCAGGAGTGTTGGAACTAGATGATTTTAAAGTCCTTTCCAACCCAGGCCATTCTATGTTTCTATGATACCATAAAAATACTGCCCTTAGTTACCAATGTGCTTCACAAAGACAGTCAATCCCTAAACATTTTAGAGAGGAAAGGAAGAAATACTCTTCCTCTTTTAAGGATAAGATTAAAAAATACATTTAAAGTATTATATAATATCGTGTGCTCTCCAGGAAGTGAACTGAAAAAGTAGATTTACTTCACTTCCCCTCAGCATCAGAAAAGATTCGGGTTTCCTTTCCTCTGCATAGCCTTTGTTTTAAATGAAAGTGGGAAGAAGACTTACATTGTGGAAGAGTCAGTAGGAACGAAGATACGCAAAACTAAGCCCTTATCATGGAGCGTTAATTGCCTATGCGGTAGTTGTACTTACAAGATGAGAGCAACCAAAGCCAGGTTGTTCTTTGTTTCCAAACCAGATGCGGGGTAGCAGAAGTGTGGCCTCACAGCTCATCTAAATTCTGAATTCCGGCAGGCTGACAGCTGCTTCTTTTCTGCTGATTAAGAAACACCAACAAACACTTTTTTTATTTTTTCCCCCTCCACAAAGACCTTCTTGGCTGCTTATATTTGTAAACTCAAAAATGGGCTCTTCCCACTGAGTGTTTTTAACTGGGATTACTAAAAAGGAGGTATTGTTAGTTTGAAGAAGAGAGGCAGGGTTTGAATGAGATGTGCTAGGAGGTACTGATGTATCACAAAAAAATGACAATTACAATTGAACATTGTACCATTTTTTTTCTATAACTTTCCTGGACAGAAGCCTTGAAAAATCTCTCCAAAATGAAGTCCTTTATTGTCAGACAAATGGAGTCTGTTCAGTTTTGGCCCCTTAGGGGTTTGCTGGCAGAGTTCAGACCTGACATATGTCCAGACTTCCTTCTGCTCCACATAAGGTAGAAAATCTGTGTTTCTGTTTTAATTTGCAGGAGAGTATTTAGGTGTCTTGGTGTTCTTCCACTTCTCAGAAAAAAAATATTCAAAAGGACATGATGCTAATGATGCCCAAAACAGTAAGTTTGAGTCTAGAGGAGGGCCATGAAGATGATCTGGGGCTGGACCACTGCTTCAGTGAAGACAGGCTGAGAGAGATGGCATTGTTCAGCCTGGAGAATAGAAGGCTCCAGGGAGACCTTAAAGCTGCCTTCCAGTACCTGAAGAGAGCCTGCAAGAAAGCTGGAGAGGGACTTTTTACAAAAGCATATAGGGGATAAGACAAGGGACAATGGCTTTAAAGTGAGAAAAGGTTTATATTAGAGATAAGGAATAAATTCTCTAGTGCAAGGGTAGTGAGACACTTGAACCGGTGGTCCAGAGAAGCTCTGGATGCCTCATCCCTGGAAATGTTCAAGGACAGATTGGATGGGGCTTTGAGTAACCTCATCTAGTGGAAGGTTCCTTGTGGCAGAGGAGTTAGAACTAGATGATATTTAAGGTCCGTTCCTACCCAAAATGTTCTATGACTCTATAAAATGTGGATGTTTCTGGGCAGTACCTCAGAGTAGACAATGTGCTGCTGTGATTCTACGTTCACTTGACATCTGGGAGAGATTTGGTAGGGTACCTTCGTATCAAGAGTTGCACATCACTTGTATTTTTGAAGATGCATTTGTTCCAATCCCAGCTGAACATTTTTTCCCCTCTAAGAATAATTTCTTTTTTAAGGAAAACAAAGATTTGACAACATGTGAAGAAGTATTTTGTGTTTGTCACCATGCAATAAGCTTTCCCAGTTCTCTTTCCTGGAGCTGGATTATCTAGTTTGAGGCATATGCCCAAGCTATAAATAAACATCTGCTATATGCTTAGACTATGTATATTGAGGGTTTTTTTCTCATATACGTGCACATGAATACACAAATATTGGTGTAATATAAAAGAAATTATAGAGATGTCCAAAATAATATATTTATTTCATCAGATTTAAAGATATTTATTTCAGTTTTAATGTTCTTCATCAGGAAAATGTGCCTACTGGCAAAGCTTATTGAGATACAAACAAGCTAGTCCTGAAATTCTGCAGCTTACACACCAACAGCCTCAGAAACTGGGACTGGAACACGAGTTCTCTTCCTACGGGTTTGTACCTAACTAAAATGGTTGTTCTTCCTATAACAGGGGAGTTCAGAAGGTTGAATCAAAATAAAAGATGTACATCTGGATGACTGATGGTAGCTTAAACAGTAGTGAAATATGGCTAATGGGTACTAACCAAAGAGGACAGAAGGCATCCAGATCCAATCCCCATCCTCTAAAAGCACCCACTCTGATTGCAAACAGGTTTTACCTAATGATTTCCACACAGGGAAATTCTGGAGTGATATAAATTTTAACTTTTTTTTTTTTTTTTTTTTTTTTTTAACCTGACCTTTCTTCTCAGAAAAAGAAAACTACTGGAAATGCATCTCTAAGAAGAGCAAACTGGGGAACACCTGTGGGAAAGCAGATCTTCACTGCAGAAAGATGAAGGTTCAGTATATGAAGAGCCTGTGTTAAAGCTGCTTGTCTGCTGCTACCTGAGCAGAAACACTGGACGAGAATAATAGGAGTGAAGATGAGAGAACAGCTTTCTCATTCCGAGATGAAAGATGTTTTCCAGTTGGAGATGCATTATGTCAGTCACACAGGGCATTAGTAATAAGTCACCTTCATTTTATACTCAGAGAATAACACCTCTCTATGGTTATGCCAAATTCTGTTTTCCTACTTTCCTCAGGGCAGGTGGGTTTTTCTGACTGTCAGCTGAGAACCACTGGTGGTTTTCATTATCACCAACCATCAGAAAAAAGATTGGAGAGTAAGTATAGTGCTGTTTTGGAAAAGTTTTATGCTTATATAAGCTTGTTGGAAAGAGCTTTGGAATTAATTCTTTCTTTTTCTTCCATTTCTTTCCCATTCACCATTTTTGTGTAGGTTTTCTTCCTCTTACTGTGTTTTACTCAGTGCTGCACTGCTCTGTGGGAAATAAATTTCTTTCAGGTAAGGCAGAAAATATTCTGGTAAGGCAAGATATTCTAGGATGTTCTATATTAAATCAGGAGGCTCTGTGGTCAGTCTTGATAGAATATTACAAAAATTTTACATGCACGCTGCAGCTCTTACTTGTAGGTGATTTTACACTTTGAGCACACTTTTTGAAAACTGTAGTCCTGGGAGATCAAATGACATGAAGATGATGGATTGTTGAGGATATCTTGAAATGAGCAGTGCCTGTTCCATTTATGAATGTACCAATCTTCAAGGTTAGAAATGAAAGCTGAAAAATCAGTAGTTAAAGCTGCTGGAAGTAAAGGAACAGTTCTGAAATGCAGTTATGTATAAGCTGCTTCATATATCACCCTTTGTTATGGTGTAAAATTTGAGTGTAGGTGTGAGCAACCACTATAAATTGCCATGGAGATTATTATTTCAGTCACTGAAGTCACACTGACTTGTCCAGGAACTGTTTGAGGTAAAATTAACAACACCTTTATATTTTATCTCCTTTGGTTAAAATCTATTAAAAATTGACATGCCACTACTTGTAAACTTCCCTTTTAAAAGAAAATCAGACTGAGTGTTACTGGAGTTTGATACTTAAAGCTTCTGACCTTATGTCTTGTATCAATCAAACACTTCTGGGCTATCTTAAATGGCATTTTCCATCCCTACCTCTCCTGGCTGTCATGGAAACGCCATGCACTCTCTTATAAAGGTACTGTAATACTGTTGGGCCCAGCACAAATCACATTAACAGTGGAGTTGGAATTAACTTAGACATAATAATGGTTATAGCTTAGGGAAATAGTCCCTCGCCTCTCTTGTAGGCAGCTCCAAGTCTGAGCACTTCCTGGGAAACAAGGTTCTGTTTCCTGGAGGAAAGCCATCCTGAGGGACACTTGAAATTCCTCACTGAGGTGATGAAAATGGCAGGCATGAAATCTCTGCATCTACTGTGAGCTGGAGAGAAGTTTCCTCTGAGATCTGTGATTTATGAATGACACTTAGCTTTTGCCATCCAATGCCTTTCTTCAAGGGTGCAAGTGCTCATGAAGAAATTAGAGAGAGAGACAAAAAGCTGCACCTCAGATATCTCATTCTCACAGCACAGAGAAGAGGCACTGGCTGGCTCCAAACTTGCCTTACACTGCCTTGCAATATTATAGCACTCTTTCCTCCTCCCCCAAATGCTATCTTGATTGTCATCAGGAACAGGAGGAGAAATGAACATCTGTACAGGGAGGCTTTATTTTATCTTCTTCTTTTTCTGGGCTCTTTTTCCTTACAGATTTTCACTTTTACTTTTGTTTGTTTCCTTTTTGGAGTTGTAAGTTCTAGGGTTTGTTCCAGGGGAAAAAAAAAAAGAGAATAAGGGATATTCTCATCCCCTCTCATAGTGAAAACTCTGCAGCTCTGTTCTTAACTGTCATTCCAGCAGGAATCCTGGAAATTTCTCTCTTTCGCCCTCTCCTCCCATTTCTATTGAATGAAATGGCAGCAACTGCTCCACCATTAGGATCAATATCCAGGCCATTATGTTGGCAAAAGAAGCAGCAAATCACATTTACGTGGATTGTCAGATTCATTATTATAAGCAGATGGCAGTCCTTGCACTACAATGCAGCTGAGAAAAGACTGACATCATTTCAAATTAAAATCTATAATGCTAATACACATCTCTAACTCTTTGTACAGGCCTAAGTGCATTAATCTTTTGAATGATTTGCCAACGTATGCACTGCTTTAGGTGTTTTCACTTGAGTGGAGCTAAAAGGAGAGCTTTGAACTGAGAATGGTTAACATTTACTCATTCAGATTGATAAAAGTTAAAATGCAATTTTCTTTACTAGTAGCTCCCTAATAGGAATTAATGGGACATTTTGAAGAGAAAATACCAAGTTCAGAAGGCCAGTTTAAGAAATGTGTTAACCACTGAAGAGAAAAATATGTTAGTAGCATCTCCCTTATATAAGCTGCTGTCTTGGGGTGACTTTATGATGTGTATCCCATATTGCTGCCCTATCCCAGAAATTAATTTTTGTACCTTTCTGTGCCTTTAAACTGAGCCTGAGAGGGGGAAGGAAAAACTGAGCAAAACTTTTTCAAAGCAGTTTGCAGTTTGTTCAAGGTTACATAAAGATAACGACTTTGTTTCCAGCTGGGGCAGGGGAGTGAGGAGGCACCCGGCTTGTGGTTTTTCCAGTCAGCTTTTGGCCAGTTTTTCAGCTTCTTTTCTCTGGAGAGAGACTGAGAGTTGAAGTTTTTTCCTTCCCTGGAATTTCGGATTTTCTCCCTTTTCTGCTGGACTGCTTCAATATCAGAGCACATCGGGAGGACTTTCCACCGAGCACAGAGGGCCTGGCCCTGG
Organism: Corvus cornix cornix; assembly: GCF_000738735.6. Classification (NCBI taxonomy): domain Eukaryota; kingdom Metazoa; phylum Chordata; class Aves; order Passeriformes; family Corvidae; genus Corvus; species Corvus cornix. Next base: position 90,675,603 of record NC_046333.1, on the reverse strand, counting down.
GCCAAGCCCCAGCTCCGAGGAGACCAAAGGGAGGACTTGAACACTCGAACACTTTCCCAGGTTTTTCTCCACAGTGAGAGATTTCATTATTTAGCATTATTTTCCTTTTCCCGTGTGTTTGTTAAATAAATAGTTTTTATCTCCTTCACTTTCCTTTGAGGAAAATTTATTTTTCCCGAACCTGGTGGGGGAGGGGTGGTTTGTGGCCTGCCTTCTCTCAGAGGATGTATTTCTAAATTTGGCCAAACTGGAACAGCTGCTTTAAAAATAATTACTCATAAAAAAAGCAGAGCATTTTCACAATGTGTTGTAAACTTGTCTAAGTATGCAAATAAATTTCATTTGTCAAATGTAGACAAAAAAATGGAAATTTTTATGATCAGCTGACCATCAAAATTTTGAAAAGAGAACATAAAATAAGTCTGTTCTTTTATTACATCTAAAGTGGAAGATGTATTAAAAAAAAGAAGTTTACATATTTCAGGGATGGTTATATCTGCAGTGTTTAAACAATATATTCTATTTCCTATAGCATGCTCTAAAGTATAAGAATTTTGTACACAATTTTTAGGATGAGGAGGCTGATTCCTGCATTCTTCCACATTTCTCCAGAAAGGATATATCTGAGAGAGAGTATCTTCTGGTGACTGAACTGTGGGCAGTGTGCTGTCAGGCTGCCTAACCATGAGAATGTAATGATTTTGCTTCTAGAGAAATGTTCCCATCATTAGGGGCTGTCCTGGACTTTTTCTGCCTGCAAGTATGATGCTGAATAATGCCACACTGGAGCCATGTCATCACACTGTCTATTCTGAGTTAAATACCTTTCCTTTTGGAAGGGCTTAATAGGTGAGTGGCATTTTGCTGATGCAGCTGATTGGATCCATAGGGCAAACACAATTCCTGTATTTTCCCTAAAGGAGATTGTTTTAAAACAACCAGATATACCATAAAGCCACGAACCTCTGGAATTCTTCCATCAAAAGTTTTATAAATATATATGTCTTTGCAGAAAGGCCTAGCTTTGCCAAAGAACTAACTGAAAAAATAGAGTTTGTTAAAATGTTTTCACTGAAGCCAGGTAGGATCTTTTGTGCCATTTATTGTTATCCAGAGATTTAATTTCAAAGGAAACAGAGACTTCAAATCTACATTTTGTGTTGCCTTCTCCCAGTATGTGCCAGTGCCATGTGCTAACATTAATTACTTCTTTAACTGTATCAGTGATGTTTAGTTTTTCTGAATTCTTTTGTTATTAGCATATTTGAAACTCGGTATCTCTGTATTTCATTCATATTTGCTCACCTCAATAACAAAAATTGACTTCTTAATATTTTTCTTGTTTTGTTCTTCTGATTCAGCGCTAAAACCTAGTTTGACTTGCCCAAACCAGTTGTTATTTGTCACAATAGAAGACAACATGTTTCACTAATATAAACAATATACAACAGCTTAATAATTTGTTTACCTAGAGATTTTTTTTTCTTTTTTTGAGTAGGGATTGATTTGTATTACAAATGACAAATTTGAATAAGAAAGTACTGGGAAAAAAAGTAGTTTTTTTATTTGGGAAGTTGCTTTAAAACATACTGCATGGAGAGCTGCACAGAAAGATTCACAAAAAGATAATGAAAAACAATTTCATTTTCCAAATTTTGTAAAGGAAATGTCATTCAAGAAAATTAAACTTGAAAGAAAGGTATATACCCAATTGCAGCTTTATGAGTCTGATCTTCCAAAAATACTTATTGTTTCATGAAAAATTTTGTGTATTTGGAGGTTCCAGTTTATATGGATGTTGAAATTAACTGATTAACATAATAACTTTAGGTCAGCTTCAACTTGTCAGTTTTAACTCTGTGGCTATCAGACAATAAATTAGTAAGAATTATGAGAAACTAAAAATTCAGCAATGTTTTGATATGTTGAACAGGGCTCATAGTAATATTTGAATGTTTTAAATCCTTTTTTTTTTGTAAAATTCTCTACCAATTATTGAAGTCCTAAATGCTATGCACATCTTTCAGGTTTCTCTTTTAGGGATTACAGATTAAAATAGGTACATCCAGGGTATTAAAATTTATGGTTCTGATTATTTAAAGTGCATGAGTTGCATCTGATATTTATTTAAGAATTTCTTTTCATAGCATAATATTTAAACTGCTTAATTAGTGGATAATAGCAAGAGATGAGAAATGTGTAATTTAAAAATTGAAAAAGCTCTTAAAAGTTTTACAGAACTTCTGGAACTTTTCCACAACACTCTTGAAATAATATACTCCAAGCCATAGATCCCATTATAACACATCTCACATATGTACTACCACCATTACTCGATGAATTGATTTCTCCTATGTGAATTGCATGGATTTGTTAAGTACAGTACACACTAGCATTCCTCATTCTGAGTTGATTAGTCAAGTTATTAACATCCAAAATACTCCTGCTGAATTAACAAATTTGAATAGAGATTTCCCTGAGATTTAGCTCCAGAGCTTATTTTAGAGCATGGCATTTCTCCCACGTGGCTCTCAGTGACAGTTTGAAAGCTGTAGTAGTTGGTTAGTAAACTGTAAATTAGTATTTTTTGAATACATGAAATAATAGACTATTTTTGATCAGTGGCTGAAGATATAAGAAGCATTTACAGGTTGTGCATGCCTCACATTCAATCTGAGCCCTAGAGTGTGCACTTCTTTCCCCACCCCCCTTTCCTTTGCCTGCATTGCAGTTTGTTTTACTGACTGAACACTTAAAGAGATATCTACTTAAGGATGTCAAAAGGTGTAGTAAATAGGAGGCAGGCCACTGGGAGAAAAAATAGGGAGGTCATTCCGCCTGACCTCTTCCTGTTTTTTCCCACTAAGAAAGCTGCTGGTCAGCTGACTTAAGATTGAGAGACAAGGCAGAAAAACAGCACAAACAGTATTAACTCAACCTGTTTGGTACCATGCTTTCTACTTGCAAAAGGTTTTCCTTCATGCTGGTCTCCTGTTACAGTCATTCCCTTCAGAAATGCCACAGTATATTGTTTCTTCTCTATTATTCACCCTGCATGCTGGTTGTGTAACTGAATGGAAATTCAATGATAAAGTCCTCACTGACTTTTATTAGTTATATAGAGATTAGTTTCAATGGTTAAGCTACGATTCTCAGTAGCTGATGCTTTTGTTGACATTGCAAAGAGGATTTTTGTCTTAAGGTGATATATAAGGCGTCTGTAATTTCTCATTGTGGCATTAACATATTGGGAGGGGAATCCCAACTTTTAACCTCACAGCTATACTGATGAGGTGCAAATTGATTTCTTGTGTGTATTCAGTCTCTGAGCTGGGCAGGAGGGTCCCAAATGTTTGGCCAGTAAACATTCAGGAGAGTGCAAGTGCATGTCATATTGAAGAGAAGCAAGTGTACTCCACTTGCAGGTATTGTGTACTTTCTCTTACCCAGTGCCTGACAGATCATGTCTACTTTGACAGCTCCTTGTTTTGCTAATCGGTAGAAATGAGAAATATCTTCTGCATTGGCATCCACTGTAACTAAGAGGCACTTCTATTCTTTGGGCAGCAACGGTTTCATCCCAACAAAGTGGAAGTCAGGCCTAAAAAAATACAATCTAAAGAGATATTTCAAAGGCATTTGTACTTTATAGGTTCTTACCACAAGTAATTTTCCTTAACCTACTGAAGCTCACTCTCAAATCTGTGCATGGTTTATTATGACTTGTAGAGAAAATAATAATATAATTTTCCCATAGAAGGAGGGAAGACAGGCTTGCGTCACACATATATCACACAAATTCATTTTAAAAAGTCCATATACGCTAAAGTGAAGAGGAAAGAGTGTAATTTAAAAAAAAAAAAAATTGTCTTTTGATAAACAAGCACACCCAAATTAGTCTTCAACTTATTTACTACTCTTGCTACTTAAGGTTTACATTAAAAATATTTTACTCTCTTATATTTTTCACTTATTTAGATACAACTAAAAGCCACAATTTTTAAATTTGAAATCTTTCTGATGAGGGAATATATGCAACTGGGAAATAAAGTTTTGCAGTTTCACAGGTTAAGCACCTAGGAGGCAAGGCTGGAGAAAATACCAGTGAATGAGTGTAAGGCCTGACAAAACCTTGGCAAGTGAATGATTTTGAGCGAGATACTCGCTCCTGTGTTGTAATTACTCACTTTCTTTGGTGGAAGTTACTCAGGCTATGTTAATTTGACTTATGTCAACATCTCTGAGAGAGAGTTCAAGTCCATGATTCTGGGTTTATAAAGACACTAAAATTCTTGGGTACAAAGTAGAAAGACTCTCAACTGAAATGGGCAAAAAATAAAAAGATGTTCACAGGGCATTTATAACCTAATTATATTTCCTGTCATGGGTATTAGTCTAAAAGGTTTGTTTTCCTGTTTGGGGTGTGGGTTTTTTTTGGTTTTTGCCTTTTTTGGTTGATTTGGTGGAATTTTTGGTGGATTTTTTGTTTTTCTTAAATAAGGGCAGATAAATTCTATACCTAATTCATAATGTTCTGTAATAGGACTTTTAATGCAAACTTTCTTGCATATAATTGTGAAAAATAATAGCAAATACGAAATGTTTGCAGTATAACTCTACCTTCATGAAGAAAATGAAACAAAATTTTAAACATTACCAAATCTACTTACACTCATTATCTGAAAATGTCACTGATGTACCATTGCCAGTCCTTAGTTTCTCGCATCAGCTATACAGCTCAATATCCCTCTTCCCCTTTTCTAAGCTTGGGGTCTTTCTATGATTTATTGTCTCATATATAATTTAAAAGAATGAATAGATGTATATTATTTTAAAATTTTTCTGAAAATCTCTGGAGAAGATTAAAAAGCCCTTACTGGTAAAACAATGGCAAGTCATAGGAATCCAATAAGCCACTTCATATTCTATTCCATTGTGTCATGTGCTAACTTAAGGGTAAACATTTCCTTTTTTCTTTTCCCGGGGCACCACACAGTTTTTGATACTCTCTGCTGGTTCTATATCCATATAGAACATATCAGTATAAGCAGCTGAAGAGGTGACTTTAAAAACCTGAGATTACAATGGCAGCAGAATTGAATGTTTTGGCCTATTCTCTGGAGGAGCAAGAAATATTTTAGTGCAGGAGTACTCAAGACCCTGCACATTAATATGTGAACAGGATGAATCCCTTGTCCTTAATAATTTTTTGTGTAGCCATTTTGAAAGCAAACTTTGCCAATTACGAAAGGTAGAAAGTATCAATTAATCTTCATTTATTAATATGTTTCATTTAAAGAGTTTGCTTATGATTTAAATACCAAACTCTTTTCATTAGGATCCTTAAACTTAGGGATTTCAGGGCATCCTGCAATGCAGGGAAAGCGCATTTCTCAAATGGCAATTAGTTTTTCACTGTTACTGATTCACTAGGTATCTTCTGTCCAGTGGGGCAGCACAAGTGGGGGCGGCCTACTGGATAAAGAGCTCCAAATGAGAATAATAGATGTGCTTTAAAGCTAGCCATCTGTACTTACTTTCAAAGGTGCTGAACTAGTGATTTTTCCCACTTCCTCCTTTTTTCATTTCTCATGATACACATTTGCAAAAGTACAGAATCTCCAGTGAATGGCAAAGTGGGATGCGGACAAAGGTTTTCCTTACTCGGAAGGGATGAGCATGGTGTAGAGTGAAAAGTTCATTGTATGATGGATGAGCCAGTGAGTATGAAGGTCACTCTGTCAATGGTACACAAGAGAGGATTATGGGTGACAACAGCTCTAAAGGACTGGCAACTAAATTGTTTACAAAATGCAATAAAAGAGAGTTGTAAGAAACTGCCTCAACTTTGTTATTGCAAAAGGATCACCAGGACAAATAAGCTGAAAGGTTTTTTGGATATCTTCAGGAACATTTTAAAAGTAGGAAGAGATTGTTGCTTTGAAGACTAAGATCCATTCCTTTTCAAATTAAATTATCACTAAGAGACAAAGAAATCCCAGCTGAAAGCAACAAACACACCAGAACCCCACCACCCCATTCTGAAAAAAAACCCCAACCAAACCACAAAATAAAATAAAGTTATATTAATTTTAGCTAACCCCCTGCCAAAAAGAAAACTAAAAAAAAAAATTTGAAGAGTTTTACAAGATGCTGCTGTGTGCTGAATGCAAATAAAGGACTTCTATTAAGGTTTAAACTGTGCAAAAATACTCTTATTCTGTTTAACAGGTTATCTTTTAAAGTCAGTCAGTTAATGTGCTAATAAAAAATGACCGTAGGCACAGCTCCTGAAGTGACCCTCAAATGCCCCAGTATTTGCATACTTTATTTTCTGCCAGATTAAAAATAATAGAAAATAACCTGAGGTAGTTATAAAATGTTAATCTCATTAACATTATAAACCCTAGTATTTAATTACCACTTTCTGCCATTTCTAACTTGTTTTTCTTTCAAATAAACACAGTTTTGGGATGTCTGAATGTTAAATTGGCTAAGATTGGAATACGAAAAGTGTAACATTTAATACCATAAAATTTCATTATGATTCAATCTTGTTCTAGAAATGCTTCCTTTGAAGTCCCTTATTTTGAAAAACTATATGTCTTAAAAACTTGAGCAATCAATATATCAAATTTCTGTACAAATGTTTTCCTAAACAAAAGAACACAGTTTTAAATAAAAAAATCATCCTCAAGATATACACCATGTTTTCTCCAGCTAAACAGAAGCATATAGGAAAGATTTCCAGCACCCACCAACGTGAGAATATGCCAGAAGCGATGGTTTCCATCCATATCAAAGCAGTGTACTGGATAGTGTTTTTACATTGACTTAAAGCTGTGATAACAGGCCTTTTCAGATGTGCCATTTCTTAAATAAGGCAGCCTTCATTTAACCAAGTGTTCAGTATTGCCAAATCTATAAAGCTAAATTGCTTTTTTATAAGGTAGAACCTTACCTGTTGGATAAAGTATGTGCAGTGAGGCTTATAAATGCTCATAAAGGGAAAGTATGGACGGTAAAAGTATCCATTACCTTTTGGAAAAAGGACGATTATTTCAAAGAAAATGCCAGCAGTGGGAGACATATAATAATAATTTAGGAGGAAAAATAAAACTGACTTTTTCCCAGTACCACTGTTAATAATACAACTACTTCTTTTATATTAATTAAAAAGTGTTTCTTGCTTGCTATATATTTTTAGTTAGCAGCCAAGTATTTTGCACTTTATAGCAAATACTGGACTTCAACCAAATTGGGAGCAAGTGTGCTGTGGAAAGCTATTGGGGGAAAGTTTATAACATAATATCTATTAATGAAGGACAAATTCATTTAATAGATCTCCTTGTAAAACAACATCTGTTGGTAAATTGGCTAGTGGAATTGCTGTGGGTGAAATTCACTTTTGTGTACTGAAATGGCACAGTTAGACTTTTGAGTTGAGTTAGATTTTTTACCTACCAGTAAGATACAGATAAATGGCTCAAGTACTTTTTTCTAAGACGGTACTACGCCTTCCTACTCTGGTGCAAGGACATAAAAAGATCTGAGGAAAAGAAAAAGCCAAATTTTCACATTCCAAAGCTCACCTTTGTATCAGCATTTGGAACTACTTTGTAACAGATAAATCTGCTTGCTTTGGTCTGAGGGGGACACCTGTGTCATTTACTTTTTCTCCAAATGAACTTGATAGTATTTATTCTACATCAGTGTCCCTGAAGGGCTTTATTATGTAAGCCTCCTCAGATACTGACCTTTGCTAAATACACCTGACTATGAAAGTGGGATTGTCTGTCCTACTGATGGACAGTCTCCAGTAACTGCACTTCGGTAAGTACAGAAGATAGTATTACATGACTATTTTATGATGCTTAACATCTGAAGCACAATTAGTTGTCCATCTAGGATGGGGAGTGATGAGAAGATATTCAGGGATCCAAACAACAATTAAGAGCTCTCATTTCTAACGTAATCTTCAAAAATTCCAGATTGGCTCAGATTCTCTATCCCTTTTTGGGATTTGTTAGGATACAAAGATCCATTGTGATGAACTAATCTGACTATGCAAAACAAAATAGGACTGGTCAAAAAATAATTTCTCTGTGAATGAGAACATATCAATTTTAGGGAGAAAAAGTCCAGTCCAAATTTTCCTATCATGAAGAAATTCCCTTGATCATTTGAGATTTGTTAATTTTTTCCTGAACAGCTCTGTTGGGTTTGGATGGCCAGGTTTGTAACTGCGGGCTACTAAGGGGGAAAACACGAGTGGCTTCTGTGAGAAGCTTCTCACATGTCTGACAGAGCATAATTCATGCCAATGTCACAAGCTTGAGCATGGAAACATCTTTTGTCTCCTCTCCTTTTTTCCAAAGGCTAGCAAATTGGCCTCATGTCATGTTCTTAAGCTGCTCACTAAGAATGATTTCCCTCTTGAACTTCCTTCCTTCCTTCCTTCCTTCCTTCCTTCCTTCCTTCCTTCCTTCCTTCCTTCCTTCCTTCCTTCCTTCCTTCCTTCCTTCCTTCCTTCCTTCCTTCCCTACCCTACCCTACCCTACCCTACCCTACCCATCTTCCCTTCCTTCCCTCATTCCAACTCCTCATCATGGTGATGTCAAAATTTGGTGTAGATCAATTTATTAATGATATCTTTTTTTCCTCTGACTGAGAAACTGTAGAGAAAGTAATCAACCTACAGAGGATGATATCAGAATACTTTCTTAAACTGATAAGACTAAATTGCTTAGGAAAAGTACTACTGGATTGCTTTGGGCTTTTGCAGAAAGTGTTACAGAAATTAAAGCATCCTCCTCAGTGAGCTGTCCCTTGTATAGGAAGTATAAGATGAATTAGGCTGGATTCAATGAGCCATACTACAACTCTTCTTGGTAAACTTAGACAGTGTTTTGCAACTGGAATAGACATACCCTAGCATATTTATGAGTACCGCTATGCAGAGACTTAAGTGTGGCTTCAGAGGTCTCAGTGTACCTCCAAGGACAGTGACATCTTAAAATTCAGTGATCTAGATTGTGTCTAAAGCAAAATTGTTAGTGAGGAAAAGCAAAGCTTTAATTAGTTTGCTGGAACTTCAGAAACAGAGTGGACATGTGATTCCTTGTTTCAACCAAATGTTTCCATTAAAGGGTATTATAAGTTCACCAGTCATATAACCAAATTGAGGGTTTGCATCACAAATTTGGGTAGATTACACCAATTTTAAGAAAATACTTCCAATTAAAAAAAAATATAAAGCTTTTAAGCACAGTATTGCTTAAATTGAAGGATAAACTGAAAACAAAAGAAAATCTGGCATTTCAAATGGAATTTAATGTACAAATATTTTGGTTTGAAAACTGAAAATCATTCATTATTTTGAATAAAATAAAAACTCCTTGGGACATTCAACAGTGCTAATGATAATTGAGTACTCAATTGGAAAAGCCTTCAGTATAGGTTCATGTAGTACAAATGTCAGGGGAGATTATAGCTCTCTCAACTATGACGGAAATCCCCAGTCTGTTAAAGGTAGGAAGTTAGAGGGAATAAACCAGCACCAAATATCTTCATTGTATATGACGGTTAAAGTTCCTGTTACCACACTCAGAGTCTTCATTTTACCTCATCTCTTGTTTCAGAAGATCATTATGTTATTTTTCTTAGTGAAACAAATGGTTTTGCAATGTTCTTTGTGTTAGTGGCTGTTCCTGCATTGTTTGTCTTTGCAGCACTCAAGGGGCTCAGATATTAAAGCTCCACATTCCCTCAAGCAGCAGGGATGCCCTGCCAGGGAGGAAGGGGTGGGGTGGGGTGGAGTGGGCTGTGTAACCCCTCTTCCCTCACAGTCCCTGTTGATGCTCTGTTGGGCAATGCAGGGGGAAGACTAGCACCAGAGCGGAGATCCAGGAAACAGCAGTGAGCCACAAGCTGGCTTCAGCGGGTAGTTCCCCCTGTTACCTCAACCAGAACTTTACAATTTCCTATTGAGGAGTCTTTTCAGGGTGTATTGACAAGAGTGGCAGACAGGGTAATGAAAGACAAATTCCATAACGCAAAAGGCAGAGGCGCTGACAATGAGATCAGAGAGCTGACCCCTGACCCAAGTCAGCATTTTCTTTTCTCTCCTTTTCCTTCCCTCTTTCTTTCTCAGTTTACTGTTTCAGGTTTGCTTATTATATGGAACAGTCTCAATTGTGACCCTGAGCCCATTATTGCTTTGGCTTTTCCCCTTCCCTCAAACAATTGTTTGGAAAATGGCCCCAACAATGTGGAAAAGATGCTGATCAGTATAGAAAAGAGAGGTTAATGAGAAAAGTTTGGAGATGCTTGCAGATTTTATCAAAAAGAATAAAAGGAAGAGTAGCGTTTTCGGTGCTGGTGATAACTACAAGATTAGTGCAAACCTTCTCTGTGCATTTATGTAAGCTTGAATGTGGTGTCTGTGTGATGAAGTCCTTCTGACAGCCACTTTCAAGAGGAGGATAGGACAAGCAGTGTCATTTCTTTTCCTGTAATGATTTAAGACTTCAAGACATAACACCAAGATATGAAAGATGTCTGTGTTGTCATTTTTCAAGTACTTTCCCCCTTTTTTAGCCTTTTCCTACAGAAACACACTCATTAGTTAAAGGAATTAATGTTATTGATTTAGCTTATGGAAAGGGGAATATATACTGCTTTACCCTAGGGGTGACAAGACTGGCATTCTACAGAGTACTAAACGTCTCTCTTCTGAGGTACACAGCTTCTTTGGTCCTATATTCTTCTAGGATATACTGTCTCACCACCAGTTGCGTCATGACATTTTTCTACTTTAAACATCTAGAAAGATCTCCACTTTAAAGTCTGAATAATGGCTAGTAGAAATAGCCCAGTTATGCAAATCATAAAGATGCTTTTGAAAACTTATCATTTATTTGTCACCTCCAGAAGGTTTCCTTACTTTTGGGGGCCTCTTCAACACTGTGTGAGATATGTCTGCTGTACTGCATCAGTCTCACTGATATTCAGCTAGTTTCCTCTTCTCTCAATAATAAACTTCTTCCAATTTCATGAGTGCACTGAGAACCACATCATCAAAAATTCCAAAGAATTGTTTGTGCTTGTGGAACAGAAGGACTATCTTAGAAATAATAATAATAATGAAAAAAAATTACACTATTAGATATATGAGTATTTATTCCTCAAGAATGTAGTGTTTTAACATCCACAAACTACAAGGTACTTGAAGCCAAACAGGTAGGGATGGAGAACAAAAAACTTCCGATGCTAAGAACCTTCAAGTTGTCTCTTTCAAAAAGTCATCAAGTTGCGAGAGTTTGGATGCTAAGTCAAGGTTGTGCTGACGAGAAATAAATGTTTTATTTGACAAATAGAACTGGAAAAAGATTGCCTACTGTCTTTATTAAAAATATCCTCTGCTATTATTGGTCTGAGCCTTGAAGAATGCAGTTGCAAGACATGCTGCGTTAGCTGCAGTGCTGTTCAGAGCGACAATTTAAATGGAGACAAGCAAGAGAAGTCTCCCAAAATCTTAGGTGCTATGAAACTGTAAATGAAAATATAGGCTCCTCTCAGGAAAAGGTATAAGAAAAATAGAAATAAAAATTTCTGAAGTTTATTGACATGTTTTATAAGCATAAAGGTAGCAGTGTTTTAACTAAACCACTCCAAACTTGCTAATAGTTAATAAAATACTTACGGGAAGATTTTGTTCTTTGTAAAAATTTATTACACTACATTATTATAGACTAAATAGAAGGAGCTTGAAGAGCCATCTAAATCTGACCTTTCTCTGTCTCTTCCCCTAGCTCATTGTGCTATCAGCAATAACTTGGATATGGAAAATATTCTTTCTTAAAGCAACATATCCCCTCGGGAGTAATTTTGCTCTCTGACCGATAGACATTTTTCTTTCTCTTACAGGACATTTATCAGGTTCAAGCATGTTTTGCCTCTTTTGCAAAGGACCACAAATCAAATCAAATATCACAAAGTATCTAGGGATTACCTATGCCTCATGCTCAACCTTATTATAGGTACTATCTCTTACACCAACATATCCCATGTGAAAGTAGCCCTATTAGTATTCTCCACTAATGCTTTAAAGCAGGCCATTGGATAAGGGAATAAAGATAGAACCTTTAAATTATTAATAATAAAAAAAGTCTCCTATATCATATCAATTCAAGGAAAAAAAAGCAATTTGCTACGGTGGAATAGGCATTAATTGAAAGGTTGACCTTCATTCAGCACAGCTTAGACAAGATCAGCAGGGTGGAGGCACTGGCGGACTGCAGATCTCCAGAGGGTTTCCAGCTTCTTGTTGTGATGCTTTGGATGAGGCTTTGCATTCTGCCTCACTCAGGGACTTGTTAAACTGCTGAAATTTGTGAAGTGAGGAAAAGAGCACTATTTGTACACAGGCTTCTGGCATGTTTCAAAATATGGGGCCGGCAGGGTCATACCTTTCAGCATCAACCTATGAGCTTGCCTGCCTCACATTCCCAAAGCATCATTCAGAATGGGGAGCCACGTGTGAGTAGTAGGATTCTTCTACTTAAGACACTATGGCACCTAATTTGGATTTTCTATTGATTTGGTTTCATCAAATTAAGCAGATAAGCCTATTGGCCAGTGTTTATTGCAGATGCTGGCAATCACCAGTGGACTATGAAACCAGATAAAATTGTACTTTCCTAAACATATTTTTCCTGGGAGACTAGATGTTCTAAATCCTGCTTCTGAAAGTGGAATAGTTTTTTTCCAAAGAAGAAAAGAAATACCTGTGTGATTTTATCATTCTCTAAGTAAGCTGAAAATAGTAGTAAAAGGAAAGTTTTGTTGACAGTCTTCAGAAATGGTGAAGCACATGCTCCAAATCTGGAGCATATTTCTGTGTGTCATCTCTGAAGTCAAAAAGCTTTTCAATTTGCATTTTTAAATTAACCAGTGGTGGCTTCCCCTCAATGAAGTCTTCTAACATCAGAGTCACATTTAAAGAGTAATTTTTAGATTCTGCACCTCTCGAGAAAAGAGATTCTCCAGCTAATGTCAACCAAGGAAATAGCAGAGCTCCAGCTGATTGACCGAACCTCTCCTGCTGCTATGCCATATTACAAGAAGACTAAATATAGGGTTCCTCAATATTACTTTGCTGTTTGAAGCAGATTGTGGCTAGCAAAATTGGAGCAAGGAAGAATGAGAATATATTCAGCGTGGCAGACAGTGTTCAAATAGCCCATGAAAAGAAAACCTGTTCCTTTGCACATACAGGCTTCAGTTACTTGCCTCATTTTTCCCAGGTCATACATTTCTGGGGACAAAAACCCCAAACCAAACCAACAAAAACATCAACAGACTGTCATAGGTTAGCAAGCATAGTCCCGGAAGGGACGTCCTTGCTAAGGGGTGCTTACAGTTTCCTCTGGGAACTGATAGAACCTATCAGTGGCCAGTTTGAATATGGACAATTCTCTAAGCCACTTAAAGTTGTGATCACCTCTGTGATCCACATTTAAGAATAGGCAAACTCCCCCTCCAAGCTCTCTCTCGTTTCCGGCGCTGGCACAGGTGGCTGCGGGCCCCGTGCGGGGGCCAGCGGGCCCGGCCAGGCCCTGCTTGGGCCAGGCCGGGCCGGGCCACGGCCATCCTGGAGTCGATGGACCTGTTCCAGCCATGGAACCCCCCCCACTGCCTTGCCGTGGGCAGCCGGAGCGGCTCGGCTCTCCCCCCTCTCCACTGCGATAAGAAACATTCAACATTCCAGCTGCAAAGCTGCAAGGCCGAGGTGAGAGTAACCCTTTTATTGCTGTGAAGAGCTGAAAACCTGAGGGAAGAGAGAGAGGAGATGCTTAAAGCTGAAATCCTGTTGTGAAGCTATGATATATCAGAGTATCCTGTTGTAATTCCATGAAGATATGGGGGGGTGGAGTGTTCAACTCATAAGCAAAAGCACCTGTGCTGAGATAGGCAGATGCCAACGCAGCTGTAATTTCATGAGAAGTTTGGACAGGGAGAGATGAACCAGATGAGGACTTTTGCTCCAAATGGGAAAGGAGAAAACCTCAGTCCCTAGAGATGCTCCCAGAGATAGTCCTAAAGATGAAGATGATGAAGACCCTTTGCTCCCAGGGAAGGAGAAGGGCCTCTGTTTTTGTTTCTGAACGGCTCAACCTTAAAATTGTACCCCAAAAAACTTCAAGAGTGGACCCTCGAAAGCAGTTGCGGGAAAAGCTGCAAGTCAGGGGAAAGGACTCACACGCAGGCAGAGAGACTCCTCTTCCTAAATGGACTGAACAATATTTGGAAGTGGGCGGCTGTCTCGTTGTGATAATGTTTTCATAGCATGAGCAAGAAGAGACTTCTCTTTCTAAATGGACTGAACAAGGTTATTATGGAAGTGGTAAACAGACTGAACATCTTAAGGGTTGTCTTTTCACATTGTCAGTGGGAGAAGGGAGGAAGGTGGGGGGAGGAGGAGAGTTCTGAAGGTGGTATAATTTTTTTTTCTTCTTTTAGGTCTGTTAATAAACTTCTTTATATTCTTTCAAGTTTGGTGCCTGCTTTGCATTTCTCCTAATTCTTATCTCACAGCAGATAAACAGTAATGAGTATTTTGGACCAAACCACTACACAGACAAAACAAAAAAACCCAAACAAACAAACTACCCCCCCCCCAAAAAAAAACAAACCAAAACCACTCCTGTCTGCAAAACAATCACAAACCCACACAGATCAAACTTTAATTTAGCTATGCATGGAAATGAGAAAACAGCTACCTTGTGGATTGTTTGGGGATAGATTTACTACCCCGAACAGAATTCTGGAAACCAAGATGATAGCATTTACTAAATGTCAGACAATCCCCACAGCATACAAAGTTGAAATAGAGGATTCATGAAAATATTCTTCACATTGCTGTCAAGATCACAGAATTAGGTGATCTGTTCATTTCTTTGATGTCCTGTCATAGCTAGTTTGTGGTATGACATCATAATACAAGTGGGAAAGGAAATAAGTTAATTTTCAAAGTTGAAGGAAAACTAAGGAATTAAAACTATGGGAAATGGAACAGTTCAGGCTCCTGTGCTATTTCTGGAACTACAATAGTGAGCAGTAGATACTTTTTGAAACACTTTGTTTCCATTGTTCTGACTTTCTAGAAAATAAGTGCTTTTTAAAGTCAAAAACCCCCTATGGCTTACTTCTCTCATTTGCTGGGAAAGTTGAAGTGAGTGAAAAGGGTAGATAAAGCACTGTATGGCTTAAATATCACTGTATTCAGCAAAAGTCAGAGGACCCTTAGAAATGTAATTTACAAAAAAAATTTAGTTATATTTTGAGTGTTCTTTTGTAGTACAGAATTAGACACAGATGAGCTCAGACATGCAACAATATAGCAGAGCAGAAAAATATAAGTTAAACTGGAGCTGCTGTGATCAACCTCAAAATGAAGATAGTCCACTGTGGGAACAGCAGTCAGATATGATGCCTCTTTTTGTGTGTGTGTGTATACCTCTGTGTGTGTGTGTGTGTGTACTCTTCAGGTAGAATGGGGAGTGTAATTTTTGATAATTCATTAAATGTCTGGAATAGCCATGCTTACTCTTTGAGGTATTAAGTAGTATAAAAGTAAGGCAGAAACCTCCTTCTCCTTTTGCCAACTCTATTCTTTTCCTGTTACAAGGTATTTTTCTAACAATGCTCTTTATGAGTTTTTCATCTAATGCTCTATAGGGGAGACAGATTATCATCCCTGCATTCCTCCAGAAATGGTTCTACAAATGGGAGAACCAGAGTCATTGATCCTTCTACTATATATATTGTGAAAAGGCACAAAAATTGTCTGTATAGCACTGAACACAGAGAAGGATAAAGTAGGATCAGTTGACGCTTGTTCCTTATGCTTTCTCCCGTGTTGCAGCTTACAGGAAATATATCATCACTGGAGATGATTGGATCCATAGGACATATCTTTCCCAGCCCTGTAATATTCAGGGGGAAATCAAGGAAAAGCTAGCCAGAAACTGCAAGAGTTTTATTGACTTCCTAATTACTCAATATATGTATCACAATCTGGACTAGCACTTCTCCTGCATTGTTTATCCGTTTGCCCACACCCTCATCCAATGTCAAGCAAGTTGTTAAATCTCATGAGTGGTGAACATTTTTATGATAACTCTATTTCTAACTGAAAAAATAAGGAGTTGAATTCATAGTGCACACTGAAAACTTTTTTTTTTTTTAATTTTGTCTTATTATTTCAAAATGCTCATAACTTTCTGAAAGGCACTAGCACTCTTCCAGTCTTTTTTTTCAATAGAAACAGTGGAAAAAACTTGCTTTTTGAAAAAAATTGGTTGAGCAATTCTTGAGGTATAGTTTGTAAACCAATTTCTCCTCTCTACTTTCTAGGTAAAATTTTTTGCACATTCCTATCACAAACACTTTGTGAATAAGGAATATAATTGCCCTAATTTGCTAGTGGCGTTTAATCAGTGGATCATGGTTATTAAGTCACCTGTGACAGAAAGAAATGAAGCCAGACCTAAGTGTCTGTTTATTTTCTCAACAGTACAACAACATTTTCTCTCCTCTAAGTTCTTTGCTGTCTTTTGCCTTGGGTCACCCATCAGAATACTTGGAGTTTTTCCTAAAAAACATGCCTGCATTGTAGAGCCAATCAGGAGGCCTTTTTAACAGCTCTGTGCCATAATGTTTTGTGTAGCCTTTATGGTAATCCATATCCTATAACAGTGATAAAGTCTAATGTCAATTAAATTTTTGCCTTTGCAATAAGCATTTAGGATTAGTAAGAAGTAATAGGATAAGTGCTCTTTGATTAAAAAAAGTAAAAGAATAATTTCTTCTGCAGCAAACTGTTTCTTTCACTCCCTTTTTTTTAGTGTCTGCAAACCAGAAATGAAAGTGCATGTATTCCCCTTGCAGAATTGCAAAGATATTCTTCACAGTACTCTATACAAATAAAGCTTAAAAGAGCCTGATGATATGAATAAAGCTTGCACAGATGTGAACATAGTCACTGTTAATTTAACAGGACTATTCGTGTGCAACTCTTTCTTACATAAATAAAACTTGCACTATGAATTCTAAAGTCTTATAGCATGCTAAATGAAATGAATTAACAATTTCTTTTCAACATATCAGGACAACTAAGAGCAGACACTACCTGGGAAACCAACAGAATCCTCCTATCCATTCCAATTTGGCCTTCTGCTGCCCTGCAGGCTACCTTGTCAGCTCTGTGCTCATTCATGTACCACTGTTCAGGTACCACTGGCCAGGAGGAGATGCAGGACCCCAGCAGGCTGTACAGGTCACTGTACAGACCTTCCAGAAGCTCCATTGATGCTTCTGGGCAATTATTGAATGGAATAATAGAATCAGAAAATGGTTTGGGTTAGAAGGGACCTAAGAGATCACCTAGTTCCATTCATTATGACCAACAGAAACAGGAATGAAGACCCCACGGCTATGGATTAACCTTCCAATTTAGTGTAGGAGCTAACATTTAGGTGGGCCCAGGTAGCATGTATTTTATCTAACATTATTCATTTTAGTTTCATTCTGTGACATCCCAGCTACCTAAACCTCTGCCTTCAGCTGTGTAGTGTACCCTGCTGTCTTTTCAGTAAAACTCCACAAAACTGCCTACATTTATCCAAGGTGCCAGTTTTAGGAGGGTACTGTCTGGGTGGTCTTCTGGAGAGGTGGCTTCCTTTACAGAACATGCATTTTAAAGCCTGCAGACTCTCACAGCTCCCACTGACCCATCTGATGCCATCCTTACTCCTTTGGCTGTACAGCTCACCTATACTTGCAAATAAAATGCCCAACACCTTTTCTCTGATCTAGACTGTGGTTGGCACGTGGTCCCTTTATACAAGCAAACTCTCTTCTTACTGCAAAGAAGGCAGTCGCATATATTGTGCTTACCATCCTCGGTCAGCTGCAGAAGTCAGCTCCAAATGTGTCTGGGAGGATGCCATTTGCACTGACTGTGCAACTGTGACAGGACTCTGTCAGGCAGGCTGCAGTAAAATTGCATGGACAGTTGCTCATCCAAGCTTAGTGCCAAAGCATTTTACCATCCTCTAGTCCTCTCTCAACGAGACCATTTCCCCCATATGTATGGGGACCCAGGACTACATTTCCCTGTGGTTCGATGGTGTCATTTTCCATCTCTCATGAAAACATCATATGAGATGAGGTGGCTATTACTAGAGCTTGGTAAACCACAGGAGGCAGACATGTTCCATTTAAATTGAAGCCAGATTGAAGCCCTTATTTCATGTTGGTAAGTCATTACATAGATGGTTGTGTTCTGGCTTCAGCCTACTGGTAGCTCCCAAGCCTTGGGAGTACAGCCCAGTGTTTAAAATTAAAAAAAAGAAAAAAAAAAAAGAGATAAATGTTACAGCTTTCAGGGTTCTTTCCCTAGTGAACCACTGTTAGGCTTTTTGAGCTTTAGTGTAAGAAGGAAGATCCTAAATTACTATTTTCGATCAGCATCTCTTTTTGGCCCTAATTTTCCTTCATTCCTCTTTCACTATCTTTTGAAGTTTCAGGAGGCAAGATCTGCACTTAACCTGCGGTTCTTCCCAGCCCCACAATATGCTTTATAAATCTTTGAGTCTCTCATACTGTGTTCCCTACTGTATAGAAAAAAGTGGAAATTGACTTCTGCAGAGGCCATTACCAAGATTTATTGATCTGAAAGGATAACATTTTCTTAGTCATAACTGAAGCTAAACATGAAGAGAAGAGACTAAACATATTTGGTCCTGTGAGCTTTTTATTGCTGAGGTGCCAGGACCTTATTTCCGTTTTGGAATAATCTATTCCCTTTCTTTTTTATTTTTTTGAGCTCACAGAAAATGTCCATATTTGTTTCCATGTTGTAGTTCAAAGCCTTTCTTTTTAAATTTTAGTAAGGACACTTCTCTGCAGGCTTTCCCTGAGGTCTGAAGTGGGTTTGTTGTTCCTGAAATCTCTGCAGCAGTTCTTTTTAATATCATGCCAGCTTGGAATTAAATTGCTTTTCACCTCTGGCATCTGTGACATGAAAAATATACATTTCTGTGTTCTGAAAATAAGAGACAGTTAGTATTTTGACATTTAATGAGTCTAGACGTACCAGTTAGGCAGACCCAAATCTTTACAGTAGTGGCTTTTCAGTGTGTCTTTTTAAAACTATTTTTAATGCTTCCAAATGGTGTAATTAAATATGGTTTAGAAACGTGATTTTTGTATTTTTGTAGCTTTTTCTCAGTCATATATTTTTCAGAGAGGTTAAGAGTTGTTTGAAATGCCTTAAATAGATTTGTATGTATGGCATCCCATTTATGAAACATTTGATAGTAGTTAAAACTTAATATGTGATTTTTCCTTGAAATATCTAAACTAAACCTAAGTTCCATTGTATAGAACTAAATGTAGGTGTAAGCAATAGTGTAATAGCAAAAAGAAGCACAATATAAATGATTTTGGGGATAGTGGTAATCAATCCCTTTTTTTTTTTTTTTTATAAATAGATCGTCAAACTGTCATTTGAAACTTAAAGAAACCTTATTGATCATAACTCTAGTTTGCTCATATTTATAGCCAGCTAGATCTTGAATGCCTATCTGAGTTGTCCAAAAACTTCTTTGCCTCTTCCATAATTCATTAAGTGCTGTTTATCTATGTGCTCATCAGCCCTTGCTACCAGTTCACTAATCTAAATATCCTCTGCTTTTTCTTCTAAGACACATGGGCATAACTTTCCTCACATTTTTGGCAATCAGCAACTTGGGTGTACTTCAGAGCTCCTTTGACTTTGAAAGGTCTCTGTACAGATTCCCATGGATCTGGTAAGACTGGAAGACACCACTGTGGCCATGCCGAGCAGCACTGAAGTAATTATGTTGAGTTGCTCCACTTGCAAATTTCTTTCATTTAATTCAGCTGGTTTCACTTATAAATCCAAAGTGGCATAAAATCTTTGTTACTACAGATGAAATTATCCTGATTTTAGGAACGAACTGTTGTTTTGAATTTCAAAGTATGGGAAAAGATCTATTTTGCGAAAACTGTTTTTTAATACACACTCATTAGAGTAATGAATTAGTGGTAAGAGGATTCTATGATCCATGAAACTAACCAACTATTTGCATTGACAGGGTGAAATACTAAAGCCTTATAACACAGGCTTCCTAACAGGTGGTCTGGATATTATTTTTCCCAGCCTCAAGTGTAAAGGTCTCTTGATGGAAAGGGAATTGTTAGTGTTGCAAGGCTTCAGAAAACAAATACACCAGTTCACCTTCTTTAGCATAGTACATATTTACACCTTGAACGTTTTCCTTGTACTTCTCAATCTCTTTCATACATATATAGGCTTCCCTTCCATGAAATGATAGGTGTAATTACGCTTACTGACTTTGCTGTTCCAGGAGTGCTTCACTCTCTGCCTTGGCCTGTTCAATCACAGGCAGTAAGAACTGTTGGAAGGGAAAAACCCTGTGTTTTAGGCCAGTCCTCTTTGAAACATACCTTTAAATCCCTATATTGACATGTTCTTCTCAATCAGTGACAAAGGAGGAAAAAAGTTTAGTAGTTAAATATAAATGTAAATATTTTTTATTTGCTAATGGAGGAACTGGAGATTCTTCAAGGCATTAAAACAGTCAAAGGCATTAGACCTCCTCCTTGGAAGAAATCAGCTGCTGCCAACTGTTTTTTCTAATATCTCAAAACTTCTTTGGATCCTTCTGTGATGAAAGGACTAAGGGCTGTCACCTTTGAGAAGTGCTGCTGTAGGAGCAGTAACAGAAGTCTCCAGTGCGGAGAAAACTCAATGCAGTTGGAAGCCTCAGAACACTGGGTTTCTCTTAGCAAGATTAAGGGTTTAACCTGTAGTTCTAGCCCACAGATACCCTAGGAATTATATTTACTGAGAATACATTAGTCCTTTGAGTTAAAAAACAAAACAAAACACAACAAAAAGAAACTCCCAACACGTACAGGTGGAGATCAGATACTGGAGGTAACGCATGTATGAGAAGGCACTTTGATATTTGGAATTCTGGGGTAAATTGTGGAAATGTATCTTCATATGCAATACTTGAATCACTTGGAATACTCATGGAAGGAAAAAACCTCATTTGTGATTGCCTGTGTTTTTTGTAAAGTCATGGAAGTGTGGGAATGTAGTCAGGAAAGCCAAAGAAAATTCAGACTCTAAAAGGAACAGATTTACACTCTGATTAGATCTTCGAGTAACATTCAAGAATGACTGTCACCATTTTCACAAATCTTGTAGAAGACACGTGCTCTGTAAGAGCACAAGCCAAAAAACATCATGTTATCTTGTATGCAGCTATAATATTTCCATGTTTCAGGAACTAACAATGAGAAATGCATATTTTTTCCACATTTCCAGCATATGATTTACATAATATTAAGTTGTTAACGTTATCCTCATACACTTCTGCAGTATCACTTCTATACAATGATGATCACCTTATTTTGCAATATCTAATTTTATTTTACAGTATCTGACATTGACAGTTTTTAAAATATTCCTATTTTTGAATAAGGAAAGGTCATGCTTTATAAATTCTAGAACTTTATGATAGAAATCAATAGTGAAGGACAAGCTATCTACAAAAATTCTTTTGATTGTTTTATGTATTGATTTATGCCTTATAAGTTACACTCCACAAAATTTTAATCCCTTCCTTTCCTCTTTTTAGAAGCCAAAGAAACCCTCAATTTAAAAATAATTGCAGAATTATTTATTTACACAAGTTATTTATTTAATTTGATCAATTTTTTTTCTTAAGGCTATTGTATAAAAATGAGCTGTACCAAGCTGATGAGTTTGAGGTCAGTAAGTGACAAGTTTTGAAGACAGGATTATTAAGTTTCATTAATTCATCATTAGACTAAGTCTTTCAAAATTCCTCTTTTTCAAGAACTTAAAATGTAAACATTATATAATTTCCATCCACTGTTGTTTAAAGTTCTATATGGTACTTATAGCTGCAATTTCTTGAAATTAATTTTGTGTTATATCCAAATTTTTTAAAATGCATACATAGATTTACTTTTGATACTAAAAAGAGCTTATCTTTTAGTAAACACAAATACTACAAAGAAGTTGAATCTGAGCATATATATTTATGGTACAGATGGAAGAGGTTTTACTGCCAGTGTACTATGCTGATTATTTATTTTAAATTTTAAATGCAGATTTCTCTGGGTAAAATTATATTTTTTATATTTATTATATAATATGTCTTTATTAATGTGTACATATTCATAAGTATATATTTTATATACTTATTATATTATTATTTTAATATTTGTATTTTTCACCATACATTTTCTTTTGGGGAAGTAACGTTTTTCAGACAGTAGGTGAACACATTTAACAATCCTATATTGTAGTTTTGTATTTCCTTTGTTAAACACGTGGATTCTGAATTTCTCATTCTCCCTTATACCTCGTTTTTTCTGTTGATGGGTTAAGAGGAATTTTGCAGAAATTAAAGTAATGATGAGAAAATGATCTGAAGATGATTAAACAGGAGTAAAGTGAAGCACAGTGATGTCTTTGGAGGTAATGCCATGAAACAATGCAGGAAGCTCAAAAGAGCAGCAGCAGAACTTCCTGGGAAGCCTCAATTGTGTTCTCAAAACATCCTCCATTCTGGGTAAGCTTCCAGAGATATGTTGTTTCCTGACATTTTGGTTGTTTTGGTTTTTTTTCCTTCACAAACTTTTTGTCCTTTTCAAAAATCTCATCATAATGCTGCATGTTGTGTATTCAATATATAGAGAAATTACAATTAGCACTGAAAGAGGAGTGTGAGGAGCATAGGTTAAACAATGAAAAAGAATTTCAGCTCCTTGACCCTTGCTGAGAGAGAGAATGTAAAGCATGTTAATAATTTATACATATGTCTCTATGTATGTGAAGAGTATGTACAAATGAGGGAAAGCTGAGGGTATGACAGAAAGTGAAGTGGATCTCAAAAAAATGTAAAAGGTTTATTTCACTCTTGTAAGAAAGAACATGGAAACAGAACTGCTGTATAAATCTTTCTGCTAAAAGTTTATTTTCTTTTAAGACACTGTTGATTAAAAAGTATAGAACCAAGGTGTTTTTACTAAAAATAATAGGTTTTGACTCTGTACCTGTCATGTACTTCCATAAGAGAAGCTGGAATTTCCCTGAATGAATACTAGAACAGAATTCAGAAGACTTAGGGGAAAAATCTCTTTACAGCCACAACTGAAAGTATGTGGAGAAAAAGGAGGATGAAAATATATTTTCTTACGACAATACTTGTTTTATATAAAAGTTGACAGGCTGAGAAATTAATAGAGGCAGTTGAAACCAAGAGAAACAAATCAGAGCTAATGATAGACTTGTTGAAATTATGTCTGGTTACGTTGAGCACCTCTAAAACTAGCATATGGAGTCTTTTCAATTTAGGCCAGCTCTACTGAAACAACTTGTTTACTCCTGAGGTTCTTAAAAGTGCAGTGAAATTAAGACTACTTGCAAATTTCTGCTTTCTTCTTTTAATTTGCTTGAATAAAGTGTATCATTTCTGCCTAGGCTCATGCTAAAACAGCTTTTGTAAAATGTAATATCCTCACTAAGACATTCTTGAAAATTATCATAAGGAAAATATGTCTGTGAGGAAATTTAAATAAAAGATACAATGAGGGCTCCTAGGACTTCCTACGCAGAGTTTATAATTAATATGAGGGTTTGAAAAAAAGTGAATGCCATACATAACTGTAGAGATTTTTACCAGTAACAACTGGTAATTTCAGCTGCAGCTGTAATGCATAAGTATATTACATGTGTAGGGGTTAAAATGAATTTATTTTCTCAAAAGTAATTTTTAAGTAAAAATTGTTTTGTAATAAGCTTATTTGAGCTTCTTGTTTAAAGAATCTCATAGCTCCACAAAAAGTGTCAGAAAAGCTTCTCAGAGGGCAAAAAATCTCTGAAGGGAATATTGTCTTCTGATAGACCCTTGGATGGCAAAGCACGATATTGAAGAATGAAAAAGGAACTACTGCAATTCTTATCACTAACATAAATTCAACTGCATGCAGAAACACAGAAAATGTGAGTATGCTTAATGAAATTATATAATTGTTGTCTATGTGAGTATTGATTATATACAGAGGTACAAGGTCAATGTCCTGGAAAAAAAATTAATATCTGTGAACTGTGTCACATGCACAGTACTTGGATACTTATAGTACTACTTGCCCAGGCACTGAACTGCTTATACAAATGAATGCTCTCAGACTATGCCTCATCGGGATTAGAAGCAGAGAAGGGCCATATTAACTGTATTGTATGATGGCTTCTCAACCTTCTTTCCTGGCACTTGAGAAATAAAATGAAACCAATTGCCTTCTCCATATACTGCAACTGTGTGAGTGACAGGAATGCAATAAAGATCCATAGCTATAAAAATTGGTTAATAGGCTGCTACTATGGCTTATCGCTTGTTTGGAACATTAAAATGAAAGTTATTTAAAACTTTGGAATTTCTCTTTGAAATACACTAATTAAAAAACCTTCTGAAAGTTTGACCCTATTTCTTGATTTTATAACAGTCAAGAGTAGTTTCTGGTATGAAAGGTTATGTTAATAGTGTTGTAACATTCTGATCCATGCATATTTGTAGAGCCCATGGGCTTGATGGATGTGTTCGGAAGCCCAGAAGTGCTTGCAATAGCTGAGTACTTCTGTACCATCTTAACTTTCACTTTGTTTTGTTTATCTTTTAAAATATTGTAAATATGCATATAGATAAATATTAAAAACTGCACCCTGAGGGTTTAAAATTCAGTAAAATGTCAAGGGATTGGTTCCTCATATGGAGTTAACTGCAGCTGCCCACTTGCTTATAAAAACAACCCTTAAATTCCATTCTGGTCCAATCTTACAAAATGATCTCACATCCTTCCCCAGATGACTAGTTAAGCAGAATATGTATATACGTGCATATACTGAAAAAAACAGCGAAGTAATGTAGGCTGGATTACATCATGTCTATGGTTAACAGGAGCCAGAGGTCTAGGTTTTCTCTGCAGTTTGTGGCAAGAAGCTGCAGGCCAAAAGGTCAAAAAAAATATTTGGAATTGAACAAGCAAGGGAAAGGTGTAAGAGAAGAAATGGGCAGTCTGAAAAGGTCTTGAAAGAGCTCTCTAGAAAATGCACACTGCTGTTATACTGATCTCTCACAGTTTAGAGAAGAAACAAATTGGTAACATTGAAATCTGAGGGATTTGAGGCAAGTAGCAATAGTCAAACAAGCATGATTCAGCTCTTTCTTTTCCACAGTAACTTCATTGTCAATCACAGCACAAAACTCTTGACATTTTTTTTTCCATCATAGTGTAAAGTAATGTAGTACTGTAATTTCTGATAGTATTACAAAATTCTGATACCTGATTAATTTGTAAATGTAAACATCATTCCTCCCTCAGCAATGCATATTAGTCCGAATGCCACAAAGAGTGGGAGAGACTCAACTGTTTTGGTTCAACTGAAATAAAAATGTTGAGTAGTAGCACTAATAGTATTTGTAGTCAAGTCTGCTTCCAATAAACCTTTGTAGTGAGACTTCCTGCATTTGAGTGGAACACAGGTCTGCTGTCAGGGTTGTCATGGAGCTCCTCAAAAAAAGGACTTGGAGGTCAGGACAAACATCTCAGATATAACATGGTAAAAATCCTGTGCTGCTTATATCTCAAGTCCCAATAAAAGCTACTGGAACAATTCATTTGCAATTGAAGTCTTAGAGGATTTTCTCTATTTAAAATTTCATTTCCAGAACTACTTTTTTTAAGGGCCTTTTCTACACAGAAATGGAATGGTATTTGTAGTAACACAAAATTGCAAAATTATTATTAATTTTTATGATTTATTTAAATACGTTTTCACAATTTCACTAGAAGAAAGAGTTTCTCAACCTTGTCTTTCTGTGGAATTTTTTTTTTTTGGCTTTCTTTGGATTTTTCTCATTTCTTAGCTATGTTACTCCCCTTATACTAAATTGGTATACATAAGGGAGTTTTTATTTAATTCAGCCCTCACCAATTGGGACTTACTGTCCTTTGCAATAGTAAGGAATGTACAATTTGATACTAATTTAATAATTTGCTTAGCAAGTTTTCGCCTGTTTATCATTTCTCCATTTAATCTTATGATTCAGATATTACTTTTCAACTTAAACATACCATTTTAATTGCAAATTTAAAGCCAGTATGATGCATGTATCTTCATACACAATTTCATGTGATCTTTGATAAACAGTAAAATGATATGTGTCCACAGTTCAAGAACTAAAAATTTAATAAAAAGAAAGGGAAATGAATATTGGTTTTGCTTGGAATATGTCAATAGGGCACAGGTTTCCTGATATTTTAAAAAATTATGTAGCTCTTATTGTAGAACTGTTTAATTTATCAAACACAACTATCGTTTTCATAATTTTGTTCTTATAATCCATTAATAAACACTAAATGATGATTCTTGTTATAGAGAAAAATTCTCTCCCACAATTTCTCTATTTCTAATTAATAGGTTTGATAAACTATCTGCAGCTATATTACTCTCATAGTATTTATTTGGTATATTTATTATGAGTGTCCAAATAGATATCATCTTTCAGCAATACTCATTGGACACTTAAAAGGCTTACTTCAAACCCAAGCTTTTTATGCAGACTTGACCACTGTGGTTTTGCAATTTTGACTGTATTCTTTATTTTATTTCAGTGATCCTCAGGGAATAGACACAAAATTGTGATGACAATTAAATTGTCTTTAATGAATTTGCTCCTGCCATCTACATGTTAGCTGATTCCTTTTCCTAAGTGCTTCCAAAATGGTAGATATCCCATGAATCCAATTTCTATGAGCGGAATTTAAGGAGTTGTAGCCGCTTAATTCTCTTAATCTACTTCAATGCCAAATATTATTGTCAGTTTTCCAATCTTTCAGTCCTCATCACTTTCATGATTCACAAATTTTCAGCATCTCATTAATGTGATTACCACTGCTACACCTATACATTTTTAAATAGCTACAGATGGAGTTAAACAAACTCCTTAGGGTTTTATTATGTTTATTCTCTTCATTTTGAGCTGTGATTTCCTGGTTTATTTTTATATTTCTTTATATATCTGAACAAACTATTACACAAAAAAAATAAACTCCCCCCCTCCCCCTGCCCAAGCTCCTAGTTTGTCAGTAAACACAGAAATCAAGTTTGGAAGGTAGAGTGATGTCAGACAGAAAGGTAAAAGCAATGATGCAGACAACAAAGAGAGCAAAGAGAGTGAAATGGAAGGCTGTTGTGAATAAAAAAGGATATATTTGGAATCAAGTCTCAGCACCAAGTTTCCAGAATCCAGTTAAACTCCATTTTCTCCTTATTACTGATAATTTTGCTGTTGGGAAGGAAAAGCATCCAACTCTGATTTAAATGATATCATCTTAAGGAAAATAATTTTGAATCATGAATCAATGTGACAATATAATAAACTATCACACATATACATTCAGAAAAAAATTATTTATGTATTATTTATGTGCTTTTCAGAGACAGATGCTTTGATGGTTTGGAATAGCTTCTGTGTTGGCACAGTGTCTGTTGTTCCTTCCACCCTTGGGACACACACAAGAAAACCCTGTGTGCTACACCTGTCTAAATAGGGGTGCTCTTTTTCCATGGACGTTCAGTAGGAAGCAAAGGAAGAAGGTCACCCAGGAACAAAATCTAGGACCAGAGCTGATCACACCTCTACCATCCCCTTTTCTGATTCTGTATTTAAAACGATAAATAATCAACCCATCTAATTTTTCCTTTCCCTCTTTCTTTCTCACCCATGCTATGGATTGCTCTCAAGTACCTTGCTATGTGTGAAAAGAAAAATTATTTTATCAGGGAAAGGGAAGGGAACGGGGAGGAGTTCAATCTGCCCAGCATATGCTGGGGTTTCTCGGGCTGCCAGTACTGAAATATCCTGGAGATTTCTAAAAATTACAGATGACAATTTCTTAACTTAGAGAGTATTTCATCCTACATAGAGGAATTTTGTCTTAAGTCATCTTGACAGATAAAGAGGACCTGATCACAGGACTAAAAATTAGTGGTTTCTTGGGTGCAAATGACTACAACTTGATTTCGCTACACTATGCAAAAGGAATAAAAGACATACCAATGAGATATAAACTTGGTGCTTAAAAGGGTCAGTTTAACAAAGGAAAAAACAGTTATGAGACAAATCAACTGGGAGACAAAACTCAGTTGGAAAAGACTAAACAGTTATTGCAAACTACTTAATAATTTTAAACTAGATGCCTAAAATGCTATCAGCAAAAGTTCAGCTTAGTCAAAACTGAAAACAAGCAGCAAGATAGCCTAAACAATAAATGACACCAGCAATAAAAATGTGGCAACCCCACAAACAATAAATAAGTTATGAAAAGAAAAAAATGGCAGCAATGAATACTAATTAGATCAATTTTATCAGCAGAAGATTATTTGGAAATAAAAGGGCACAAATAGATTTATAAAATTAACCTTTCATGAGATATTTTTAAACTTGATTTGTAAAATTCAACATACTGTGTGCTGATGTGGGCAGTAATGAGTGAAGGTCTCTGAGCTCTCTTTGGTTCATGGGTGAACACCCTTCCAAGTTTTTGGCCCAACTGTATCTGCAAGATACGTATTTTCTTAATATCCTAGCCTGGTGTTCTCAAAAAAAGAAATTATGTATCATGGTGGAGTATAATAAACTGGTCATTTCCATGACTAAAACAAGCTCATGCAATTCTTTGATCTAAACCCAATGAATTTGAAATCACATAATCACAGAGTGGGTCAGGTTGGGAGGGACCACAGCGGATCATCTTGTCCAACCTCCCTGCTCTAGCAGGGTCATCCCAGAGCACGTGGCACAGGACTGCATCCAGATGGTTCTTGAATGTCTCCATTGAGGGAGACTTCACAGCCTCTCTGGGCAACTTGTTCCAATGCATGGTCATCCACAGAGTAAAGTTCTTCTTCACATTCAGGTGGAACTTCTGTGCATCAGTTTCTGCCCATTGCCTCTTGTCCTATTGCTGGACAGCACTGAGAAGAGCCTGGCTCCATCCCCTTGACACCCTGCACTTGTACACATTGATGAGGTCCCCTCTCAGTTGTCTCTTCTCGAGGCTGAGCAGGCCCAGCTCCCTCATAATAGAGATGCTCCAGGCCCCTAACCATATTTGTTGCCCTCCAGAACTGGACACAGCACTCCAGATGTGACCTCACTAGGGCTGAGTAGAGGGGCAGGATCACCTTCCTTGACATGCTGGCAATGCTCTTCCTGGTGTAGCCCAGGATACCATTGGTTTTCTTGGCCCCCAGTTTACTTGTGGGCTATTTGTTGTCTACTCACATCCCAATGATTATTTGTGGAGGAGTGGCTGATATCCCAGAGGGCTGTGCAGCCCTTCAGAGAGATCTCAAAAAGCTGGAAAGATGGGCAGAGAGGAACCATCTGAAATTCATCAAAGGCAAATGCAGGGTCCTGCACAAGTACAGGCTGGGGACTGAACTGCAGGAAAGCTGCTCCATGGAGAAAGATTTGGGAGTCCTGGTGGACAATGATACTTTAGATACAAGTGTCTAAAGGGAGGGTGACAAGAGGGTGGATCCAGGCTCTTCTCGGTGGTGCCAAGTAACAGGACGAGAGGTAATGGGCAGAAACTGATGCACAGGAAATTCCACCTAAATATGAGAAGAATTTTTTAATGTGCAGGTGCCAAGCAGTAGGACCTAATGACCCATTTTGGTCCCTTTCAGCCTTACTGATTGTGTGACTCTGTGATTCTGTGACTACTGCAACTCTGAACCTACTGCTTGCATCCACAACAATAAAGAATGCTGACAAACTGGAAAGCCTTCAGACAGGGTTGAGTCATGCCATGAAAATAAAGATTAGAAAATATTCTACATATACTCCAGCAGTCTATTTATCTTATCAATGAGAAAATTTAGGAGATGGCCTGAGATGAGCCTAGACTCATCCACATGAAAGTCAAAACACAATAGTAGGTTGATATTCATTCCAGTGCAGAAGGACTAAGATCCATTTCTTGGCAGTAAAAGAAGAGATAATCAGACTTAAGATTAGGTAGGAACTGTTACTACTGCAGTAATTTATCAGTTTTGCTATAGATTTGAGGGGAATTTTTTCTAAAAGTCTTAAAAATTCATTCAGTGTGGTTGCCCAGCTGTACTATGTAAAGTATAAGACACGGATCACAATATCTGGTTGTTCCCTTAACTTGCTCACAAACCTCTAAAAGGGAAATTACTCTGTGAAGTGTTTCATAAATCTCTAACACATTGCAGAATTTACCACTTTGAAAGGACATTCTAATCTTCCATGGCTTCACCAGAGAGTGGTGCAGATCCGGAAGACATCTGCTGGTTTGACAGAGTACTTCTATTTGTCTGGAAGAGAGAAAGTGAGGGCCGGGGGGGAATGGTCCTTAAAAACTCTGTCTCAGGTCTCATTTTCTGGTGTGGTTCCTCTAGAATGTAGCTGGAGTGCTTCAGATATATTATTGCTTATTTTGAATGAAGAGTGATACTACAGAAAAACAGGGAGGCATAATACCTGTGGCACATGGTGATGCTTATTTCTGTCACGAGTGGATCTAGGTCCTGAGAAATATAGTTATACAGTCACCCCCTCTTCAGAGCTGCCTGCCATACTCAGGTGGCTAGGATCTCAGAGCAGGGCAATAAGTCCACCACAAACTTATCTGTGAAGAAAGAGCCTGGGGGAGACAAAAACATCCCCAGCTTATGAGCTACTTGAGTGCTGTAAGTTGAAAGGGGAAACACAACAGGAAGCATTTATATCCAGAATGACAGTGGCAGCAGGCTGAAAAGGAAAAGCATCCTTTCTCTGAGGTGTCTGAAGAGCGGAAGTTTGCAAGCTGGATCTGAAGGAGCTGTGGAAATCAAACATCTAGGTTGAATGAAGTCACTATAGCACAGACTCTTTCTGAACATCTTTTGTGTAAGGGTTCAGAAAGGCAGTATGAGAAGCAAGTCAAATCTAAGGTAAATTACTGACATCAGTGCAAGAAGCTGACAGGGAAAAATGAAAGAGGAATGGAAGTTCAATAGAGCATCCACTGAAAGCATCTCTTGAATGTTTTTGGTGTTGAATTTTTTCTTTTAATGTCCCGAAGACAGTGTTAGAGAAAGTGCTATGAGAAGGGAACTTTGACTATATAGAAAGGGTTTTCTTTATCTTTTGTTTTAATGTCAGCTACAGAACCCTTCCCTCTATATATATTTTATCAAACCATGTTTTCAGATACAGATAACCAATGTAGACAATACTTTTATGATAAACATTTTAATATGGGAACACTCATTGATTTCTAATTTAAAATTATCATAGAAAGCTATAATTATTTTGAAACTGGGGAGCAATAGTCAAATATTTTAAATTGTTTCAGTTTCTGATTGGTATATTTTCTTGAAAATATGTAAATAAAAGTCACAGAATCAAGACATTCCTTTTTATATTTCATGTATAAAAATGCTTCTAAAATATTAGAACATAGCACTGGATACATAAGGGCTTGAAAATAACTATCAAAGTATCTTTCCCTTTCAGCTATCTGATTAAGTTGAATCAAGCATTGTATAGGGTACTGGAAAAGCACAATCAATTTACAGAGCCAGAGACAGCTTCACTCTAGATGTGAGGAGACATACAGCAGCACATAATGTGATTGGGATCATACGTGTGAGATGGGGCAGAATCAGTGGAGCCTTAGTCAGTCATTCCCTACAATCCTCTCCTGATTTGAAGAGTATTAACATCATTTTCGTCTGTCTTAGGCATTCTGTGGCCTTTTTGAATCATAGAAGTCTATTATAAAGTCATATCAGGTCAGAGTAGTAGGTCTTTACAGTTACTTTTCAGTTCCCTGTGGAGAGATTCAACTTGTGGTGCTGGGCAACAGGGAGGCTTTCAAAGGGCAGCGAGTTTCACTTCTGGGAGAGACCACATCGAGCAGAGCTTCATTGCATTGCCCCCTTTCTGCCTGGCTGTCCTCTCCCAGTCTTCCTGGATGATTTCCACTGCCTTTAGGTTTATTAAATATACATTGAGCATGGGGAGGACTGTAGCTGTGACTGAGTCTTCACAACACAGAGAAGTAAACAGGCGTGAAGATTTCTGCTAATTTAATGAAATGCAGAATGGTTTTCAAGGACTTCAGCTTCAAGGAAAGAATATGGCACTGATTGTCCCACCATTTCAGCACATCTTTTTTCACCCAAAGCAAGTTGCACACGACTTGTTTTCTGAACAGTGAGACCTCTGTCTTTCCTGCCTGAGGCCTAGCAAGAGGAAATGCTAAGCTAACTGGAACCTGGCTATTTGTATTGAATTAGTACAGTCATTAGGACTTTAACTATTTTTATTTGGTGACAGTTTGCTACTGATACCACCTTTGGGACAAGCACCTCCCTCTTTTATGTTGCTTTTCTTATCACTGACAGGAGAAAATGACTGATTGGTTTTGGCCCTTGCTTGAAACTCCTTTTTGTGACTTTCTTGAGTGCATATCCTGTAGCAAATAGATACTGCTAGTATGCACCAGTCTTCATTTACCAGCCTGAACAAGTGCTGACAGATGAGGGAGCTGAGAGTCTGCCCTACTGTTGAAGCTGGAAGATATAGTTACATGTGAATTTGCTGGCTTTTTAGACCTGAATAACTGCAATTGTATATAAGGGTCACCTCTGGGCTCAGTTATCATTCTGAAGAAAAAATGGAACTTAAAAAAAAAAAAAGGTAATGTACTTTTTGCCTTCTGCTAAGTGATGCCCAAGGAATGCATGGCCTTGGAAAGTCAGGTTTTCACAAAGTGGCACAGAAAAAAATTAGACTAATGCTGTTATGATGGCAAGCAGAGATGTTAGGCATAATTATTATCCAAATTAAACCACTGGTATTTTTTCCAGTAGCAGTGGCTCACAAGTCAGTCTCTCACTCCCTCCCTGTCTGTCTGCCTGCCTGTCTGTTCTCAAGATTTTTGCACCATATTATCCAATTATATGTGTCACTGTCAACTATTCCATTAGGAGTTTTTTTCTCCATTGTCTTCAGTAGTACTAATCATGCAGGAGTCTGAAAAATATAAGGCAATCATAATTCAATTTATAAACCCACAACTGCTGGCTCTTGAGAATTCTGTGATAGTGGTTTGCTATAGCAATATAAATAATCAGAGAGGGCAAACACAAAACTGCTCTGCACTCCATAGTTGTATTTTCAGGTATATGATGTTTTAGAAATTTTTGTTTTGGGTTAAAATTCTTTTTCTTTTCCCTATACCAATTTAAAATCAAAATTTCAAAGCCTTAGTAAGCAACTTGTAATTTAAAAGAAACTTTTTAACCAAACTATCTCCTTGCTGACCGTAAGGTTCTTATCAGCATGAACTTGAAGAGTAGTAGAAAAAAATACTTGGTATTTGCTCTGACTCCCCTTAGCTTCACAAGAAGCAGCAGACTCTAGGTGTTCATTGAATGGTGACCACCTGCATCTCCTAAAGTCTCTTACACTCAACTTTTCTTTCTCTTCTTATGTTGCAAATACAGTTAATTATTAGTTCAGCACATTATTCCTTCGAGTGGAATGGATTCGCATTCTACTACGGGTGCTCTATCAGAGGTCCTTTGTTGCAGCATTTTATGAAAGCTTTTTCAAATTCTTTAGAAATGTTGTTTCTGAGTCCATTCTGTTCAGCACAGGAAATAGTCATATGCATCTAATTATCTAGGCAGGCTGGTATCTATTGTATCAGCATACACAGAAAAGTGGTTTATTTTAGAATTTTAAAGGTTTATACCCAAGTTCTTCTACTGCACATAGTTTATCTATTCAAATCTGCTTTGCCTGCTGCTTTGATATAGTCACAGAGAATGGTCTTATTAGCATTATGTTAAGAACACTTAGCAGGAAGAAAACAAGCTGCTGCTTGTCTCATTCTTGTTTATTATTGACATTCATAGTCAGACAGGAGCATTTTTCTCAAGAAAATTATTATTGGTTTGTTTTAATGATGAATGTAAATCTTTTCAATCCTATAAAATTCTAATGTGACTCAAGAACTTATAAAAAGATCACAGGAAGGAAAGTTGAAAGGTAGAGGATTTACAGATGTATTCTTTAAAACTGTTTTGCTTTTATTTCTTGTTAATACCTATCTAGCACAACACCTAATTAACATTCTGGATAAAACACAGCATTATTAAGGCTTCAGTACACTCATAGACACCTTTCAATTAAGGTGCTTGAGTTCACACAAAACACTCTTTCCAATCCTCAGAAAAAGCTTTCAAGAAAACCAGTTGAGTCTTCACAAGTTTATGTTAAATAAAAAGAGAGAGACTTTTCAAAGCTTGTTTAGGCCCTTAAAAAAGAAAGAGGAAAAAGAAAAAAAAAAACCCCCAGAAATATAGAGAAACAGTTTTCAGGCCTTTAGCAAAAAGAAGAAAGAACTCTGGAAATGTACAATTTTTTTAAGTCTCAGGCTGATCTCAAAAATTTGCCAGCTTTTTTGGAAATAGTGCTTTTCAGAGGCTACGTATTTTCACTGGGGTTTCCTCACTCTACATAGCATTGTGCTGAACTTGAACCACTTGATATTTTTATGGAGGAGCAAAGTAGATCTGGCTTAAGACTGGAAAAAATCAGTGCCTGTCAGGCCAGTGGAACAAACTGGTATTTTGGAATCTATTCTTTGATCCCCAAAGTTTATGTACCCGGTTTTATTGTTATCGACTAGTTGACATACTTGTGCTTCTGTGCCAGACCGAAATTTTGTTATGAATTAATTGAAAAATGGATTTCAGTAAGACATAAGAGAAATTAAATTGGAATCCTACTGCAAAAAAACCAAAAACCAGGTACTTCATTTTCTGTCTTATGTAGCTTTTGTCCAAGCTAAACTTTCTTTCCCCACATTCTGTTTTTTTTTCTTTTACTTAGGTAAACTGTCTTTCTTTCAAAGGACTACTTATGGTTTCAAAAAAAAAAAAATGGAAGTAATCTAGAGTTCACTTACAGATCAAGCACCATAAGCTGGTGTTTTTAAGTATCCTGAAAGTTTATTAATGCTTTCCAACTCATTTCCTACTTCCCTGCCAAAAGCAGTCTTTAGTGGACTGTAAAATTTTTTAAATAATAGACATCTGATCCAAGTTTCTTATGATTTTTCTTTTCAAGAGATCACATACCTTCAGAAATCTGGTAAATTTTTATTGCAATATAAAAATCTGGCATTTGGACTGGGTGCTAAGAGTTGTGAACTTATTAGCCTTTTAACATCTGTTAAAAAATTAATTTCCTCATTCTGAGAGATTCATCTTTGCTTCAGTACACATATTCATATGATGCTTAAGTCAGAAGAATAAGATTGCTGACCCTTCCACTCACAAATAACAGTATCTAATATCAAAATGGTCGTGACTTTTAAAAGAAAAGCATTCTTTTGAAGTACAATGCAGGACTGTAAAAAAATGTCATTTGTATGTATTTTACAGGCTTGACAGAGGCATTTGCATCTCTAAATAAAGTATCTCTTTGATCATGTATGAATTCCAAAAAAGAGGCAGACCATCTATTTGTGATCAAAGATCTCATGGATGCAAGTTTATACTCATCCAAACATGTACTTGACAGACTCTTAAACTGGGGTCTCAGCAAAAGATCCTGCCTGTAACCAAATTGCGATCTCATGGAAGACTAGCATCAGGAACAACAAATGCAGAGGGAACCTTCTGAACACAAGTCCGTCTTAAATATCTCATAGAGGCTTGGGGTCTTTGGTCTGTCACATTTATGTAGCCATAGAATTTTTTGATGCTTTTGTGTTTTGTGGTAATTTGCAGGACACCTAGGCTGTAAAACAACATTAAAGTCAATGTCAGTGTGGCACTGTTAACATATATAAACTGGCCTAGCAGAGAAGCTTAGAGCAGGGTTAGACATTTCTACAATCAACAATCTTTTCTGTGCT
Source organism: Corvus cornix cornix (assembly GCF_000738735.6). Taxonomy (NCBI): domain Eukaryota; kingdom Metazoa; phylum Chordata; class Aves; order Passeriformes; family Corvidae; genus Corvus; species Corvus cornix. The sequence continues at coordinate 90,639,438 of NC_046333.1, read as the reverse complement.
TTTGATTAAAATTTAATAAAAATGTTCAGTGAGGTGAAAACTTGTGCAGAGCAGGTGAGGAAAGATCAACATTTACTCAGCCCAAATCTAATCCGGCCACTTTTCCCTCTTCTCATATTCCCCATTCATACAGAGGGGCCAGAATGTCCCATCTATTCCTGAAAATTAACAGGCAGCATGACATAGTCTCTTACTCAGGAAGGAGGATTAAAAAAAAAATAGTTTCTATTTGTGGAATCTGAGGTATCTAAAACTCTATCTGCACCCCCATAGCAGTCACAGCTCGCCTTTTTAAGCCAGAGATTTTTCTTTGACTGCAAGGATATAAAATTCCAGTAGGGTCACAGTGAATCCTATTCAGAAACTCACCACTGTAAAACATAAGAAGCCAGAATTCAGTGATGATCAACTCAGAGCCAAAATAAACCAACAAACTCAACATTGCAAAGTCCCAGTGTGACTGTGGAGTTCAGGCTATGCAAACTGGTTAGACCAGACAAACTCTGCAACTGTCTCGGGATACTCTTTACTGATTAGAAAATGGTGCTGGTGAAATTATCACATTAACGTTTTACGGGAATAAAAAGGAAGGACAAGAAAAGAGAGAAAGAATAGGAAGCTTGTGGCAAATTTCTTCATTATGCTCTCTGAAAGCATAATGAAGAAATTGTTCCCAGAACCAGTACTGTGTCTTGATGGGCTAAAGTCTGTGTGACTGCATAAGCAATAAAGTAAAGTAGAGGTTAATTAACAAAGCATGTGGTTTAAGTACTGATCTTATGTTGTAATTTTAGATTGCATGAATTAATACAGTGTAAACCTCTTTGTTGATGCAGGCTGCTAAATATATCTGGTTGGTAAGGCACAATAAAGCTTCCCTTCTTCCTCATGAGACATTTGAAAGGCCAGGACTTCAGCAATGAAACACTGGCCTTCAAAAGCCTTCCATCATAAACGTTCAAAGCAGCCCAACACGGAAGGTCAGTCATCAATCACTGTTACGCTGTCCTTCCTGTGTAGCTCAGGCAACTTCATAGCACAAGCCATTTCATATGCATCCAAATTCACTAATGACATGGGGTTTGTGGGTTACATCATTATGGAAATACATGGCTTTATTCTACATGCGCTGTGTATCACAGAATCATTAAGGTTGCAAAAGACCCTTAAAATCATCTAGTCCCACAGTTAAACACAGCACTGCTAAGTCCAGCTCTAAACCACGTCTCTCACTGGCACACCTACATGTCTTTTAAATACCTCTGGGGATGGTGACTCAACCATTTCCCTGGGCAGCCTTTGCCAATGTTTAGCAACTCCTTTGGTGAAAATTTTTTTCCAAATATCCAATATAAATCTTCCCTAAGTAGAGTGAATCCTGGCAGAGGATGTATTTGTGACCAAAATTTATATCATCCCTTCAGCAATTTTTTTTCATTAACTTAGAATTTAGATTTTGATACCTTTTTAAGGAAAAAAAGGTTGCTTTTTATTACTTGTATCCTGTCTGGTTAAAAGAAAACAAGGAGCAATACCTGTTGAGAAAAGGTGTCTTAAAAAAATACATTGGTCTTGTTCTATCATAATGAAAGGATATTTTTGTATGTGTATGAGGACTTTTCAATCCAATAGTTGAATATATAGAACAGTTTAGATAAAATTTGTATAAATATTGGAATTTAGTGTAACTAGTGTAAACACTCAAAAATTAAACAGAAAACATAAAGCAGTGTGTGGGAAAAAAGGGGAACTCAAAGATGACCAACCCTAAAACACAAATAAAATACAGTTAATTTTAAAAAGTAAAAATACACATAAATAACTAATAAGCTTTTAAAATATCAATAACCTTATAATGAGACCAATTTCTTCCACAAAAATATAGCGACTCTTGAAATTCAGTGTAACACACAAACCTTAAATATGCTGAATACCTTCTTTATTTCAATTATTTTCCTTTTTAGCTTAGTTAAATAATTAATTGTAGTATTAAATTATAAGTGTGAGGAGTTAAATTTTAATATTCATATTACAGAAAGGTGAGCTGGATTTAAGCCTGAAGATCTTTTTGGCATTCACTTGAGTCTGTTTTAAAGGACAATTTGCCCCATAGTAGAACTTATGTGATAAAGAACAAGTGCACTGGTCCAAAATATTCTGAGTGGCTAAAGCCCCCCAACTTTTCCAGTGAAGTAAGGAAGTGCTTTTATCACAATATGCATGATTGTTAAATATTTGGCTGATCATTTTTAACTGCCCATTGATATTTTTCTTAAGGAACTTCCAGTCATATATTTAAAATGGTCTGTTGGTCTTGTCATCAACTCCTACTAAATCTTTCATGTTTTCTAATAGTCATAGAAACTGTCGAAATGGGAAGAATAAATCATTCTCACAAGGTTCTGCCATATTTCCTCATACTAGGTGAAATGAATGAAATCTAAAATTACTTTAAAAAATCTACTTGGAAGAACTAGTTAATTTCGATTTTAAATTCAAGCACATGACTTGTTAAAAAGACAAAAAGGAAAGTTTTACTGTTTACATTTTTTTCTGCTCTTTAAAGTAAAAAAAAAAGAAATAATTTTTTTGTAGTTTAAAAAAAATATTATCCTTCAGAGATAAGCTTTGTAGTCCATTATAAATTTTGATCTAAAAATAACACAATGATTAAAAACATTATCTTACATAGAAAAGAAAAAAGTTCATTATCAAAGAACTGCAGCCACTTAGACTGCACATATATTAAATTACTATTCAAGTGTTTGTAAAAGAAAGTCAAAATTAAGTGCACATAAACACACTCTTTCAGAACAATATTTTCTATTACCTTATCCAAGCAAAAATTTTTCAAGGTATCACATGAAATGTTAATTCACTTTTTCAGTCTACCCATATAACCAAAGAGTGATGAAAGCTGACTCCTTTGTCTCAGTCACTTTTTCCTCTACCAATCTGAAGCAGGTAAAATAGCGGACTATTTTGACTGTGCTCTGTCTTTTTTATTTTTGTGTGTATTCATAATAGCTTTCTTTTCTTTCCAAAATCTTCTCAAGTGGAGCGTGGTACATGTAAAAAAAAAAAAAAATTAAAAATTTATTTACTATAAAATGGTAGTTTCTCCTTATTGAATAAACACAGTCACAATCCAGCCCCTGAATTCTGGGAACTGTAGCAGAATTGGCATTTTCAGTACAAAATTTTATAATTAGAATTACCTCTAGTTGGACTTTTAATTTTCTTTTTAGTTTCTTTTTTTTTAAGTAAAATTGATACTGTGAGAGTCCTCATTGTGATCTTATGTGCATGATATGCTCTGATACCTGAGACAGCTATTCTGAGGGCACAAAACAGTGCTGAGAAACAGATTTTTCTTTCTCTTTTAGTACTAGGTACCGAGTTTTGCTACTTTTTTGAGAAATAAAATAATTTTCTCCCTACCAAATGATGATGCAATAACAATTTATTTGTATTATTGCAGAGTTCTAGGGTACTAGTACCAAATCAGGACCACAATATCCTAGGATCTGCAAATACTGAACTTAAATCAAAAAATCCCCAGAAAACAAGAGGAAAAATATTTTTTTCTTTTTTCAGTAGCTGATGGACCAGTTAAATTACTGTTTTCAAGCCGTGCTCTTGTAAGTAAAATCCAAAATATTCTAAGCACTTGGGCATAGTGAAATGGAAGGTTCTGTGGTAATAAAATGAGGAGTGACTTTAAAAATATAAACCAACATAAGAAAATGAATAGCATGGCTTTTATACTGATTGAGTTCATCCTTGAAAGTACATTTATATTTCTCATCTTTTAAGACCCAACAATGGCATAAAATCCCTATAGCAGATATATATAATGAAGTACAGAAAATGAATGATAAATAATATATTGTGTCTTGTATGTTCTCTTTTGGAAAGGATTTGCATTAAACAACATTCTCGACTTGTCATTCAAAATTAAAACTAAATCTGCCTTCCCAATATAATATTTACAAAGAGAATGCTTCTTGCCTTTTCTTCTACTGTGCACAGTAGAGTATTGTACACATATCTTTCTGGAATGAGGCAGGTAAAGTCATCCAGCTAGATCTATCATCTGCTGATTTTGTTGTTGTTATTTTCTATTGAAAATCTTCCATAATTTGTGTCATTCTTTACCAAGGAGTGATTGTTGGTACACTTTTATGTGCTGCACATGATCTGAAGAAATTAACAAAAAATAATAAATAAATATCGTTTGTATCTTATTATCTGGCAGCTCTGGAGAGCCTGCACCATCACTTAGCCACTGTTGACACTGAAAATTGAAATCAAAGCATTTGAAAAGTTAAGAATAGATAAAACACCTTTCATTTAAAGTTCATGTGTGAAATGTCTTATTTATAAAAATATGAAGAGCATTACTATTGGCCTTGCACATTTGAAAAGTCTTCATAGAAAGATTAAAATAAAACCAAATTATTTGTTTTTTGGAGTTGAAGAGTATGTAGTAAAAGAGACCACAAATCAGTCAGAGCTTTAGGCTTGATTATGCAATTAAGAAGAAACTCAAGCCATTCAGCACTGTCTCCAATCTCTCTATGATGAAATGAATCTTCAAGAATGTCTAAATTCTCAAGAGAAATTCTTTTGCTTTCACTGTTGTCCAGCATACAACAGAAAACTCTGCCTACATGATGTAGAATTTGACACAGAACATGTAATCTGATTCTAAGAACAAAAGCAAGTTTCAGCCTCAAACCCAGGAGAAACTACCTCTTCAGAGGAACATAGGTTAATGTTTTAATCTGTCTTTTCTATAGTTATCTAGGGTCACAGTGAATCTAGTTCTGTGGTGCCACTTCCTCAATTTCATATTCATGCTATCAACCAATGAAGTTCTTTCCTGATCTTACGAGCTTTTCCGCAACAAATGAAAATTTTCCAAATAGTGTTTGAATTAGATAACAAAGACTGTGATACAAGGAAAAAAAAAAAAAAGGACTGCTTTATTCCTACCCTTAGATATCACCACTGTTTGATTAAGATCTGACCACTTAGATGATCATAAACCTGAGCTGAGTAGCAGGGAAGTAACTGATCTGATATGGTCTTAATTGAGCTACTGGGGTACTGTAGGATGAAGCATAGCATTCCAGGTTCTGAATTGCTTTTACTGTTTTTTTTACTTTAATGGTTAAAAGTGTAGAACTAATTTTTAATTTTTTTTTTCACTCAGAAGCCTTATAATAGCAGTTTTGTGATGTGAATCACAAAAGAGAAAGAACAACAAAGGTTACAGGTAATTATTTCTTTTTCAGTTGACTTTGTATTTGAGATGGTTTTACCTATTTCATTTTGCAGGGCTAAGATTAAAGACCAGGGTATAATTTAGTAATTATTCTAAAATACTTTGCACTTCTGTTTGTTCCCTATAATATGTTTTTAGGTGGTTGTCAATCCCAATTTTGTCAAAAATACCATAAAACACTTTTACAAGTATTTATTTATACATGCAAAGTAGAAAGTTCACCTTAAATAAGCAATAATATAATCTCAGAAAGCAAGGAAATAATCTCAGAAAGCAAGGAAAATAACTTCTTTTATCCAACTTCATTTATATAAATGCATGTTCTCTGTTCTCTAAACTGCTTAGATACACCTAAACAGAGTCTAGGCTGGGATAACGTTGGATATATTCACCTGGATTTGTATGGCCTAATTTTGCTAATCTCAGTCAAACTAAGCCTTACCCAGAAAGGAAAGTCTGCAATAAATACTGAAAAGCACAGCTCAACACAATAAAGATAGTAAAATCATACCCTGATTTATGCTTACATTTCAATGCCTACTAAGCATGCATCTGTATTCAAGCTATTTACACGGATTGTCTTTGTGACTGGTGGTTCAAAAAAAAGTCTTCTAGGGCACAGATCTTCTACAGCAGTCATCTAAAATAAGCCAAATGAGTCATGGCCTCGAAGTCCCTCTCTTTACTGATTACCAAGAGAGTCTAGATAACCAGCTGAGATGTGAAAGTCTATACAGTAGTTGTCTACAGCTAACAGATGCATCTCACTCGTCGTGATTTTACAGTCACATAGGTGCCTCTACACCACTCTTGGGGATTGATTGATTAATTTAGTTCAATTTCAAAGTTGCATCAATTCCAGTGAATTTTAAAACAGACCAGCTAAAATCATGTGATGCCTAGTTGTCGATATGGCAGATAAATTCCATTAAACTTCAGCCTAACTTAACGGGGAATCAGATTAAGATGAGCTAATGAGTCTGATTTGTACTGAACTAATTAATTAATTGGTTCTTTAAAATCCAGTTTTCAGTGTGTCTAGTTTTATCCGGCTATAGGAAAATTTTCAGGTTATTTTAATATGAATATGAATCACTTTGATTCAGAGACTGAAAGAAATAGCAAGAAAAGAAAAAGCAGCTGCTGAGAAGGTAAGGCATCAGGCTCGCACAAAAACAGGCTTACAGAGGTGATCAGGACAAAAAAAGTAGAGGTGAAAATACTGATTTTTCTTTTTCTTTTTTTTAGCAAAGCAAAGGCATTTTTTTGGTTTCTTTTCACAAGGGGAAAATTGCTCAGTTCACCTCTATTTGGGCATCTGAAACTTTAATGTGGATGTCTGTGCCTGTGTGTAAGCAGGTCTAATGAGATGTTTGCAAGCCTAAAGTGAAACTCTATAGAAAGAGTCTTCAAGTTTGGCCTCGGTAGTTCTCATGATAGTGATTCCATTAAAGACTGAGGTTGAAAGCTTCCTAATTTCAGTTGGGGTTTCAGTTGGACACTGATTTTAAAGGGACCATAGCATCATGCTAAGCCTCTGATTTGTAATAATACATTGTGTGTCAGATTGACTCACTCTGCACTTTTGGATTATGTCAATAAGGGTGTCGGATAATGTAAACAGATCTATTGCCTTTGAAAATCAGTGGAGTCAGTTTGATTTACACCAGCTGGTAACCCAGTCAGGGATACTAACAATGGCATCCCAAGTTCAGCTATTTAAATGAAGGTCAAGGATGTAACTTCCTTGTTACTCCTTGTAACTTCCTTTTGCTTCTGCTGATCTTTTGTACACTGATGATTTCAACACTCTCAGAAACCAGATACCTATTCAAATTGGATCTCTGATTCACATCTTGAGATTTGCTTGCTAGCATGTTGATGCATTAATTAAAATGTACTCAGTTTACATCCGGATGCACTCAACTACACTGAAATAACTCATGGGAGGCAAATTCTTTTTGCAAATGAAGAGATGCTGGCTGCACAGCAACTGTGGCAAGCTTCAGCCCATCACTCATTTTGTTAATGACTCTGGATGCATGGTTATGCAGAAAGCATAAAAGGAATTCACTGCACCTTCCTATATGTTGCTGAATGGCCCGATAACCTTGTAGTATCTTGTCTTTTTTTTTTTGTTGTTGTTTAATGCTATACACAAGAATGAATGTTGCTGTCACCTAAACCAAAATAAAATTTCAAATTTAGTGATCCCAAGATTGCCACTGTATGACTATTTCTACCATATCATACAGAAAACATGTAATTTTCCCATACTTCAAGTGCCTGCTCTGTAGACCTGGAAATGCTATACACTTAAAAACCAAGCACAAATTGAAATGGCAATAATATAGCTTATAAAGTCTCTCTTTAAGTGAGCAGGAAATAAGAAAGGTGATGGCAATTATAACAGAAATTTTAAAAACCCACACAATATAACTTGAACCCTGTTTTTGGAAAGCTCTCAAGAATGTCCAACAATTTTTGCTCGTATTTCCTTCTGAGGCTATTGTTTATAGCTTGCTTTCTGCTCCCCTCCTTTGCTCATGTATTATTACTGTATCTTTATCACTTTCTATACTTCTGCACAAAGAAGAATAGACATTATATGCCACTGTATTCAGATAATAAAATCTGAATATGGACATTTTTTTAGCATTTCAAAACAAGTAACATCAAATTTCTCAGAAGGTGGAATTAAACTGGAAAGATATATTTTTCATTTTCTTAACTTAATTTCTTTTCCAGGGGAATGTTGCAGTCATTTATTTCTAGCACACTGCTAATGAGGAAGAAAAATACCGGATTTTTTTTAGATTCAGATTTATTTTAATGAATCTCTTTATTCCTATACACAATGATTTAAACTTGCTGAGAAATAGCAATTTGATTTTAAAAAAATTACCAATGTACCTAAGCTGCAGCTTAGCATAAAGGTGTGCAAGTTCCCACTCATCAGGGGGAATGGGGAAGAAGACATCGCTGTGTTACTTTTCAGAGTAAGGCCTGATACCTGCGAATAGGCTTGTGCATAAATCAGTAGGCACATGGAATTCTATTGGATTGAACTTAATTGTAGTATTTTCTACTTTAAGGTTTTTAACATCCAAAGCCCATGTATATTACCTTGTGTTCATATGCATGTATGTGCATTTCATTCACATTTCTTTTTCCTGTCATCTGTGCCTTCTAAACAATTCTACTGGAAGATATACATTACATATGAGCTGAAAGAAGGCCTTCTGGCAGTAGTAGGATTCAGACAGTAAACTCTTCATAATTTCATTTTCTAACACCCCATAGGAAATTTTTTTACCAGCAGTAATTAAGAAGTGATGATTAATACTACAAGTAATAATTTTAAATCCACCATTACTTCTCTATTTCTACTTTTTTCTGCTTCTCCAGTGAAAAGAGATCCTCTCTTTTTTCTTTTTTTTTTTAAATTTCCTCCACAGTCTTAAATATCATTTAGAACTCAAAGTATATGGAAAAAAATAGGAATTATGTTACTGAAATTTATTCTTTAGTAGGCAACATTAAAGTGAGGGAAAAACCCCAGAGCTATGTCATACTTAACTCCTTTAATATTGCATATTCATATTATTTTATATGGACAGCCAGACTTTACTATCCATTTACCCATGTGGGGTTAGCACTCGACTTCACATTATAATGGAAAAGAGTCATTCAGGAAAAAAAAGGGGGATTTTCTTGGCCAGTTAAGAGAAATTGCAGCTGGACTTCTGTGAATCTTGAACAGTAGTGCTTTGTTCATAGGAGCAAATCATTGTATAGCAAAATATATTACAATTTATAATCTAAGGTAATGCTTTGGACAAATTGCATCAGAAATGTTTGTCATCATTCTATAGCAGCAAGGTTATTCACAGGTGTAGTGGAATCCCAGCGGATGGAAAAATCACAGAAATTCTTCAGATACTTTGAATTATAGTGTCATGATATGTCTTGCTATGACTCAATCAGCTAATTGTCCCTCTTGTGCCTGAACAAGAGCAGGCATATAAGGACAAATAATAAATGAGGGTAGCAAAATAAGATGAAATACAAATCAAGAAAAAATTCATACCTTAGATTAAGGTTTTATTAAAGCAGTTAAACAGTGGTTTAAACGTTAACTAAAATAACTAAAGTGTTCCCTGATAAATAAGACCTGTAATAATACATATAGATATACATAGAGATATGTAGACATTTTAAGTTCGCTCTTACGAAATTGGTAGCAATCTCGTGCTGAAATTAGGACATGCTTCTAGTTATGGCATACAGTTAGGTACCGTTTGGTATCCACTTTATTTTTTTTTATGGACCCAAATATACACCTCCCAGCATTTTTGGCCTAATGATGAGATATTTCTCCTGGTATCCTGCTATTTCCTCCTTCATGGCAGAGAAAATGAAAGAGGTACTAAAAAAATACATATATCAAAGGCCATGAATGATGATGATGATGATTATTATTATTATATAATAGTAGTGCTGCCCACAAAACCACATGAATCCGAATGAAACAACTGTCATTGTGTTAGGCTGTGAAACAAGAATAATTCTGCCCTGCAGTTTTGTTCTAGTTTATTTTTCATCCAAAATCAAAGACAGCTGTAATCAACAGTTCTGGATACATTAAGGTCCATTAACATTTCTGGATACATCACTTTTCATTAACAGGAAGATAAAAAAGTTTTAAAATGTTAGGAAGAATATTGCTAAGCTATTGGTGTCTGCTGACCATGCTTTTAAAAATGCTTCAAATTTTTCTAACCAGTGACTTGACCTTAGATCATCTACAGAATATCAAACTGATAGTATTCCAATTTCTGGGATATGTGCCACAGAAAAAAGCTATGACAAACCAAGAACTTCCATCTTTAGTCCCCTGACTTTTGTACAGGAGATGCCTTAGGTTTTAACTTTCATATTTTTCAAATTCTGTACTGCTTAGTGTGTAACTGAAGTTTCTTGTAGCCTGTTAACTTCTGCTCTCTCAGGCTGGGTAGACATAACAAAGCCTCTCCGGGCCTGCTCTCCAAGGACACCCAGACCATCCTGGGCCCAAAAAGTATAATCCAAAAGCCTCTAAAGGGAGGGGCAAGCTTGGGGAAACTACACCATTAACTGAGGCTTTAACTGGAGAATTAACCCTGCTATGCAAATTAACCAAACCTATAAAATTGTAAAGAACTTGTGACCTGGGGTCCATCTTGGGGTCCATCTTGGCAGTAGCCTCTGGCCCCCAGCAGGTACCTTTGAAGGCCTTTCAAACAAATACCTACCTTTATTCCTTTACTCCTTTCTAGTCACTGTTTCTATGAGGCCTCTTAAGGCATCAAGAAAGCATATGTTGGATATGTGAGAAGATCGAGGTCTTCAACACCATTTTTATTGGTGTCTGTAGATTTATTCCATTAATGAGGAACATGTGTTTAGCTGGACTTTGGGACTATTGAATCAGCTGCCAAATGGTGCTGAAGACATTACTGTTGATTTTTAGTTTTCATTTTGGAGGAAAAAGAAAGTTTATTGGTTGTATCTGACAGAATAGTCATGTTATGAAACACTGGCTGTCCATTTTTCTCTGAGAAAGTGAGACAGAGTAACCATGTACAGCAGGAATCTCAATTTAAATGCATACTATGTGAGAAAGCCTAAACATAGATGGGCTCTTCAACTCCCACTTGTGAGGTTATCTAACTGCCAACAGCACATATTAAATGTCATGTGCATGTGGTGTGACTGCGATATGAAGAGTGTTAATCCTGATTTCAAATAACACTCTGATAAAATGTGCTGATTGCTCCTACTTCCACCATACCCACTACAACTTACCTGCAGATTTTTTGCTTGGGTTTTCTAGAAATTATGTGTAATAGATCACATTTTTCCTTTAGATTTTCACTAAATTATTTGATTGATTAATACAATAATAAGGGTTTCAGTTAGCTGGAACAATTTTTTCAAGAAGGAAAGTTCATTTCCCTGGTCCTTGAAATTTCTTCCAATTAGTACTTGAACAAGAAATAAGTATTTTTTCCATTTCTTTAGCACTTTTTTGTATGAACAAATCCTTTGATTGGCAAGAAAATATAAGCCTTATTTGGCTACTGTTAAAGACAAAGGAATTTTTACTGATGCCTATGAAACACCTTAGTCTCTGAGATCTGAGTTATCAGCTCATCTGCCTGTTTTCTACCTAAGGATAGTTTTAATCTTTCTTTGTTCCACTCATGTTACCAGTGTTGTTAACTCAGCCGTTCTAGCTGCCAAAGACTTGGTCCTGCTGGCCATAATATTTCTGATATAGGCCAGGATGCCTTTGGCCTTCTTGGCCACCTGGGCACAGGCTGGCTCATGTTCAGCTGACTGTCAACCAGCACCCTCAGGTCCTTTTCTGATGAGCCTTTTTCCAGCCTGTGGAGATGCACAGGGTTGTAGTGACCCAAGGGCAGGGCTTGGCAGTTGATATTATTGAACTTCATACAATCGGCCTCGGCCCATCGATCCAGCCTGTCCAGATTCCTCTGCACAGTCTTCCAACCCTCCAGCTGATCAACTGTCCCACCAAACTCACTGTCATCTGCAAACTGACTGAGGGTACACTCGATACTCCCATGGAAAAGGCCACGGTGAAGCACTGCTACTTATGGCAACAACCACACCAGAGCAGTTATTGGAACTACAGTCACACCAGAGTAGTCAATAAGCCCTGGAGAAAGCTCAGGTCATGGAGGGCTTATTCCTAGAAGGAACCATGGTCCATGAAAGGGATCCCATGCAGGAGCAGTCTGTGACTAAAGGGCTATACTCCACAGAAAGGATCCACAGTGGAGCAGTTCTTGAAGAGCTGCAGCCTGTGGGAAGGGCCCATGATGGAGAAGTCTCTGAAGGACTGTATCCCCTGGGAGAGACCCCACACCAGCAGAGGAACAGTGAGAGAAGGAGCAGTAAAGACTGACCACAGCACCCATTCTGCATCTACTCTGCACTTCTTGGGGCAGGAAAGGAGGGAGGCTGAAGAGTTAGGAAGGAAGATGTGTCTGAGCAGAGAGGGAATGGAGTGAAGATGGTTATAGTTTTGTACCTATTTCTCACTATCTCACTTACTCAATTACTAATTGGCAGTAAGTGAAATTATTTTTCCCCAAGCTGAGTCTGTTTTCCTGTGATGATAATTCATGAGTGATCTTTCTGCCCTTAACATGTGAGTTTTCCATCATACTTCCTCATCCTGTCCTGCTAAGGGCAGGGTTTGAGAGAGTCACTTGATGGGCCCCTGCCAGCCAGCCAAGGTCAACCCACCACAATACCACACTGTAAACTGGAATTGTAGAAATGACATTACCTTTCATCACCATCTAAAAAGCAAATATTGATCCATTAATAGGAAGAAGAAATGGATTCAGTAAAAAATTATGAAGACAACTTAAGAAAGAAAGTTTGAAGAAGAAAGAAAGGATGTAAAGAAGACAGAATGAGAAGGGAACACCTAAGAAAGGCATCAGAAATTCTGCATGCTGACAAAACATGTACATATGTTAACAAAATATTTCATGAACAACCTTGCTTCCACCAAGCAATAATAATTTGACATAGGAATTGATTAGAGCATCCTCATACTGCTTTTCACAGCAAAAGCTTTTTCATCTTAAAACAAAGGTATTCTGCTAGTCTTCCTGGAGTCTAGAGTACAGTTCCGCAGAATACCACAAAGCTTTCTCCCTGTCTGTGCCCATGTCCTGAAAGCTGTCTGACAGGAGTATACTTTACACACCACACAGAACAACATAATGTCTAAGTAAGGATGGCTATTCTCTTCCTCAAAGGAGGGAAACCCTTGGAACAAAAAGCATTGCTTTGAGTCAGGCTGGTACACACAGATGCTGGTGCTGACGCTGTCAGTGGCTAGCAGTTAGGCAAGATAAACATTTCAGCTCTTCACTGTCATTTCAAATCATTCAGAAGTTGCTATAGACTGTCTGCATGATCTTAAGGTCCAAAGCAAAATAAAGTAGTTGTTCTAGTGTCAACCCTATGAATCAGCATCAACTTATACCACAGTCAAAAATTGTTAATTTTCTTGTTAATCTTCTGGTTACCAAACTCTGACCTATATATTTTGATTTATTTCAATTATGCTATTTTAATTATCCAAATATCAATTTAATTTTCTCCTACTTAAGTCAGTTTTGACTACCTAGATTAATGATTCACTATGAGTTGATGTCCAATAATGTCCAAACTGAAAGAAATGTGACTACTGAAAATATGTCTCATCCCTGACTCTGTCTTGGATGGGTTTTGTGTCTTCCTTTCTTTGCAGATGCAATTAACATGGAAATTTGCAACATATAATGTGAAAAGACCAGAAGTGGAGAAGTAGATCTTTTTCCAGCTCGGCTGTATGAGATGATAAAGAGGGTAGTCGCAATGAGTGATAACCTGAATCCCTCTTCTGAATCTCCAGTTGCTACTGTGCATTCATTTTCAGCTGGTACAAAATCATTTTGTTGGAAAAATAATTTTCTTCCTCACTTATTCACTATAAATCCCGGGAATAATTTTGTCTCACTGAAACCACTTTTATAGCACAGTAATGCCACTAATTTTGATGGATTTTCTGCATAGGTAGAACTGAGAGGCAAGGCATGTGCTGTGCCACATTAAAAGCTTCTAGGTGGGGAAAGTCAACAGAGGATGTCTCTAGTGTCATTTAGTTTCATGGTGACTAACACTGCATTCAACGTACCAGCTCCACAAACGGCCACATTTACAATTTATAACAAAGTGAATTTAGTCTGTGGTGCTTTACAAATATAAATTATATTTGTTTGACCCCTGTTTAGAGGAAATAAGAGGTAAGATATAATCCATACAATAGCCACTTAGAATCAAGGTCTAGAAAGAAAGTGAAGAGAAGGGAAAACGGAGAATATTCCTGGAATGTATTAGAACATCTATGTGAGATGCTCACAGATATTTTGCTTATGTGTAAAGGAGCTGTCTTTACAAATAAAAGAAAATACATAGTTTGTAACCCATTTTGTCTGAGAAATGTTTCCGTGGACAACCTTTATGCAAACCTGGAGCAAAGATGTCAAAAGAACAGAAACCAGAAAATATTACTGATATTGAAGATTGCTCATTTAGAGGAAACAATATAAATATCTTAAAACCTTTTATTTTTCTTACATATTTTCTCTTTCTTAGCAAAAAACTAGATAAACTTGAGTGTGGCTACTGCTGCTGATCTTAATCTTTGTTTGCCTTGATTTCACAAGCATCTATTATTCTAAAACACCACCATATGAAAATGGTTGTGTAGGACAAGCCTGATGCCTTGTTTGGCATGTCTGCATGCGAAATTACTTCAGTTTAACTAAATTACTATAAAATATGAGTTAAATTTTCAGGTTTGGGTGCAGAAAACCTGTACTTTCCATTATGGGGAAATGCAGCAAACTGCAGCACTCAAGGTTATGTTCTTTGGTATAACAAGAGACAGAGGTTAGCTGTACATTTAAAGTGGGAATGACAGAGAGTTCAGGGGCCTCTAAGCAAGCCCTGTCCAGTACTTCTGAGTTGCATGTATATGATGTTCTTCTTTTCTGTGGCTGGTGCCCCATGTCAGACATTCCTCTGGCAGACTCAACGTCTTGCACCCAAAGGGAGCTGGGTTGCGAGGCAGGCAGTTTGACAGACAGGGAGCCAGAAACAAGGCAGTGTACTATTTATATTGCTGTCTGGCTTATCTGTTTATATGCTAAAGTGTATGAGCTGTTCAGCCTTGAGCTGGAACCCCAGCTGAGTGTAGCTCTGGTGGTACAGTCTAATCAAAAACCACAATATTTTAGGAACGCATAGTTTTAGTTAGGACTCCCTCATTTATATGGAAACACACCTATGATAACTAGTGAAAGCTGCTGATGGTACAAATGTTTCTTTGGTCCTAACAACACTGCAGTTACTGCCTTCTTTAAAGGCATGATCAGCAGTGCCAGGCAGGTAGGCACTGTTCCAAAGTGAGAATTTATGGGAGACCAAATGTAACTCTGAGCGCACAGCCTGTCCTGCTGTAAAGGTGTCTGTGTAAAGACAGTGCTCTTGCTTTGTAGGGGGTGCCACTTGACTTGCCCAAGGTTGTGATTTTTCCCTGCAGCCTAGGATTTGTGAAAGGAAAATATCTTGCCGTGTGTGGGAGAAAGCAGGAGAGAGAGCGAGAGCAAGTTAGTGAGCGAACACTGAGCCCTTACAGGTGATCCATTACCCTGCAGCCATTACAATTTGTCATATATGCTTCACCTAGCATCAGCTGCAAGATGAAATGTTTTCAGCTCAGTTTATCAGTCTACCTGGATGTGTCAGGTCAACTTCCTTTTAACCCACTGTTCTGGTTCATGGGCTTTTAGAAAATATGGCACAGCTGATCAGAGCTAGCAGTTGTCTTTCTTTTTTTTTTTTTTTTATGTTGCTCACAATGTGAAGCAGGGATTTCTGTACACAGATGCCACTAAAAATTTGACTTCCAGATTACTCCAGTACAGTTCAAAAATCCTGGAAGAAGCCTTCACTTCTGTTCCAAATGATAATTAAGAAAGCATATTATAAGAAGAATTTCCTTTGTAAATATATTTTCACACACACATGTACATAAGCATGTAGACATGCAAACACACCTACCTACACATCTGCATTCTAAGAATCTAACCACATTGAAATAAACCCACTTTAAATTATTGTGGTTGGGTACCAGACTATAAAAATATACATTTTTTTTGTATAAAAATATATACAATATATTATATTATTTATATATTTTATATATAATTATAATATATTTATATATTATATTTGTACGTATTTATATTTATATAGTATATATTTTATAATATATTATTTATTCTTATATATTGATATTATGATGGTTTTCAGTTATATTTATCTTTTATATTTATTTATATTTTAT
Source organism: Corvus cornix cornix (assembly GCF_000738735.6). Classification (NCBI taxonomy): domain Eukaryota; kingdom Metazoa; phylum Chordata; class Aves; order Passeriformes; family Corvidae; genus Corvus; species Corvus cornix. The sequence continues at coordinate 90,623,167 of NC_046333.1, read as the reverse complement.
ATTTATCTTTCCCTGCAAGTGTCTACAATTGCAGGGAGGAATCATGGTATACACTATAACACCACTCAAACTAGAAAATTCTATTTGCAAAATTTTTAACCTAGACTGATACATAAAGCAGATAGAACCTGAAGAGCTTAATTTCTGTTTTTACTGTCAGACATAACTGGCTGAATTTCTACGTACATGGCATAATTTTAGAATGGAAATTATTGGAATGATAGCTAAAGTTACATAGTCTGACACTTCACACAAATTACATTGCACTTCTACACAGAGTGTCCTAAGATACTGCTGCTGGTGTCCTGGTCATTGCTCAGTCCCATCTTACTCCCAGAACTCATTAATACTGACTACATAGAGATTGAAGGATATTTGTCTATATTTTTTCATGGTGACCACTATCCAGTGTGCAACCAAAGTGGGGTATTGCTAACAAGTGCAATTACCATGTAGTTTTGGAAACCTTGCCATTCTTCTGTACACTTGACTCTCTACGTGGTCTGTTAAAATTATAAATGTATAAAAATATCACACAGCTGTCTTTTTTTTTCTAATTTATCTTCTGCCTTGAAGGGAATGTAGTATTATTGGAGACACACTGAACACATTCTTGTTATTATTTTTATTATTGTCTAAATTAATGGGTGTGTAATATCCAATAATAAACAGTATCTTATGTTATTTGTGATCCTTCATAGTTACTCTACTATTATAGGTAATTGTAGTAGTACTGTAGCAGTAGTAGTAATATTATATTTCCCTACAGGTTGCTAAACATATATACTCTATTTTTTGAAATCTGCAAGCATATAAATGACAGTTTTTCAGTTTTTGGTGTTACAACCCCTCTCCAAATTTCCTGTCCATGAAAACACAGTAAACAAATAGAGTTTTGCCATGGAACAAACCACATGCAGCACAGAAGAAAGACTGGAATTTCACTGGTACTGTTCCTTTTTGCTCAGGCATGCTGCTTGATAAAGATGACTGTTGCCTTGAGTACAATGCAGTTTGATAAAAACTACCCTGTTAGTTAAAAAAAAAAAAGAGTATTCTTTTCAACTTCATTTTTAAATTGCAATTTCTGTGAAGTTACTTCCAATCTTTGTCTTATGTGCTGCAATATAACAAATTCTCACCTCTTTTTTGCCTCAGCCTCAAGTGCTTAGACGGGTATTTTTGAAACTTTCTGTCTGGGATATCTGTTTTTCCTGTGCACATTATCTTACTAAGCTAATGGTGACATGGTTTTTGATGAGACAAAATCTGTAATTATAGAAGTCCAGAAAAGGTGACCTGTTTGCCACAGGGGCCATAAAGATCCACTTGTCTGTCATCTCCAGCATTTTTAGAGGCATGCTAGAAGTTAGGCCTCTTCCAAACACACAACCCAGTATCTCTCTAAGAGCAGTATGGGGAGAAGCTGGATGTGAACCATACTCACTTGAATAGTGGGATGTGAGGGAAAGAAGCTATCCCTAGGCACATGTCAAAAGATGATCTAGTAGAAAGGACATCTAAATGACCTAAGGAGCTTAAGCACTATACAAAAACCCTTGATGTGAGTTGTCATGCCTGAAGGACTAAACTTATTGATAGGAGAGGGGAAATCCAACCTGGTAAGACTGATTGATATTCACCAAATTGCTCTGCCTCTGTTTACAACTGCTAAGGCTAGGCTGGGAATCGTAAATAAGGGAAGAAATTTATTTAAACTATGGCATGAGCTATCAACACTATGTTCACTGAAACAGAGTATTAACTGAAATGATGCAGCTTGAAAACAATGAAAATAAGGAAATTATGCTACAAAATCATTTTATTAGATAATTTCACCATTGGAGGAAACAAAACAAATCTGACTGAACCTGAAGAGTAGGAGAACATTTAACTCTAACATGAAGTCTTCCTCATAGTTATAAACACAAGGAATTAAACATCAAGAGAACATTAAGTGTTTAGTTTAAACGTGCATATTCATGATGTCTTGGGAAGACTTTTTTATTGACAAGTGATTTACTTTTCATTTGTCTATTCAACAAACACTGTATTGAATTCTAATAAGCTAAGGAATTCCTGTAATTAAATAAAATTATTAAGATGATGTCTTAAATTTATTCAGGAATGACTGCTTTGCTATTAGACTTAAGCATATCAGCGAACATACTAACAAAATCATCTAAGGATAAAATTATTTTTATCACTCAAAACAGCAAACCATGTAAAGCAGCTGTGTTAGTTATATGAGGAAATGTCACCACATTACTGTATTAATGTAAATTGTTCATCTTTGTTAATCTCGATTAACAGGAAACCATCAGCATAAAAATCTTCACAGCATTTTTTTTCATCAAGTCATACTTTTGTAAGTGTCATCCTAGAGTGGGAAGGCACATAAGATTCTGCCTCTTTCCAGGGAAAAAAATTGCAAATTACCAAAGGAGAGGAAAGAGCTAATACCTTGAATTGTCTGAAACAGACCTTTCTAGGCTTTTCAATGTCTTCTGCTTTCAACATTTTGAATTATTCATCGTTTTTCTGTTTGACCTGTCTTGTTTCAAAGGAAAAGGCCAACAGAAGTGAAAAAGAAAAACAACTGGAAATATATAACCACTTTCTTTCAAGTAACAAAAGCATGTCTATAAATCTACTTGTGTACTGTGTAGAATAATTTCAGAATAAAAATATCTGCATCTGATCACAACTGTAAAATCTGAGAGAATTTCAGTTTTAAGAACTGTAATAAGGTGAGTTTGATTTGCAACATAAATAATATTTGTCTATATCAACTTTCTTTCCCTTGTAGTTTATAATTAATATCTTAAAATGATCCTCTGAGAATTTTTGGCTTAATTGCTCTCTAGCAAATGGTTTATATAGTTTGAATTGACAGGTGGTTATAAGCTAATAAAACATTCCCTAGACCACAGCTTTAAAATCTCCATGCAAAATGAAGTAAACTGGCTTTATTTTGCATTTTGACAGTGTTTAATCCTTAGTGGGCAACCTCTCACACCGATCAACCAGCCAACCAAAACTTTCCTAATACCATACAACCTGGAAGAAAACACTCAAGTCTTTCAAGACTTCAATGAATTTTGTTCGATTCTTCACTTTACTATGGCCTTTTTCCTGCATGGAAAGCAACACCAGGAAATCCTATTTAATTTCTTTATGCAAAGAATTTTGCATAGCAGGACAATGTGCAGAAAGATTTAATTGGATCAAGTAATCAATTTGAAAAGTTCTGACAGCATGACCAGATATTTTACTTAAGCACTAATACCCCTAATTGACAACAGATTCTTATAACAGTGCATCAGTTAAAGCTGTGCCATCATTCACTGAGTTATAAATTTTATGAGCACATAATGCCAGTTATATAAATTTTATTTTTCCTGATCTTAAATATTCTATTAGACAAAAGCCTAGTCACCATGCAAAGTTGTATAGTTTCTTGATAGATGACTAGGTTAGAGAAGGTTAAGTAGACAAGAGTGTAAAGTAAATAAAAGGCTGAATCGGGAGCATTCCCTTTACACACAGACATTCTTGATACTTGTTTACTTTAGCATTAATTACTTTGTTAGAAGTTTAGGTCAAAACTGAAATTTGGAGTCTTAGTTCAAGTGGATGAGAAGGCTACTTTTATGTTGGGAGAATTCTTTTCACTTTGACGAGAAGAATAAGAAAAAGGCTGGAAATTGACATTATATCTCATCAGAGCGCAGCTGCTATTAGAGGAGAAGAGGTGTGAAAACAGACATGTCAAACATGTCTGAACAGACATCAAATACAGTAAAAATCAGTATCTTGGACATTATGTCAGCCCTTTGTCATGTCACTTCTGGTTTTCCTGCAGAAGTTTGGTTTTCAAGCTCTATCTCTTACTACCTTTACTAAAAAGGTCACTAATATTATAATCCCTATGAAACATAGAGCATGCTGTGGTTGCAGTTTGTTTCATCCTGAAGGTCTATGATAGCTTACCCCAAGTTTAATTTGGTTCTTTAAGAACACAAAAAGATAAAAGAAGCACTTTAATTGAACTCAAAGGAAAAAGAATAAACAAAACTGAAACAGGTGCCCTACAGTTACAAATTTATTTGCACTCTCTGTTTTCCTCTTTCATATTTTTTTTTTACAGATGATTACATGGCTAGTACCTATATAAACTTATGTAATCCTTGTTAATCTCCACAAAGAGTCTACTTAAAGTTTTAATTTTATGTCTAGAGACAAAGTTAAGTTTATTAAAAGTCTAAACCTGGATGATCCAAACTACTTTTAAAATATTTTTTTGCAGTGTTTTTAGATAGCTGTGTATTGATACACCACTGTTGAAATATTATTTTGGGTAAGTGGAAAGTTGGTATGGCAGAGGCATTTCACAAGCAATTGATTATATATTTTTTATAAAAAACTATTAATATTTTTCTGTTTATATGTTTGTACAAAGGAAATGTCATGTCAAAGAAACAGCAATGAAAAAATAATTTAAAAAATATTTGCTAATTTTAATTCTGATTTATAGCATAAATATATGACATAACAGCCTATCTCAATTTATGTTTTTATGGACATAACATTATGCATTACATAAATAATTTAATGACTATGTAATAATTCAACTTTAATTAGCATAGCACTTCTCTTTATGCACATGCAGCTGTGTCACTGAGAACTGTTTCTTTTATAGCCTTGAAAGAAGAAATTCCTCACCATCACAGTTTTCTTTGGTAATAACATTAATGTTACAATATGTTACATGTGGAGAGCTAATTTCCCAAAGAGACTCTAACTCAGTAATCAAAAAGCAAGAAATTAAGGTTAAATGCAGAATGAAATTCTAAGCATTCTGCTGGCACTCAGGTATAAAATCATAGAATCATAGAAAGTCCTGAGTTGGAAGCGACCCACAAAGATCATTGCAGTCCAATTCCTGCCTCTGCACAGGACCACTCCAAGAGTCACACCCTGTGCCTGAGAGCATTGTCCCAACACTTCTTGAACGCCGTCAGGCTTGGTGCTGTGATGACTTCCCTGGGGAGCCCATTTTAGTGCCCAACCACCTTCTGGGTGAAGAACCTACACGTATTATCTCCTGTTATCCAACCTACACCTCCCCTGACACAACTTCAGGCCATTCTTTCGGGCCACTGATCACCAGAGAAGAAATCAGTGCCTGCCTCTCCTCTTTCCCTGGTGAGGAAGATGTTGAACACTTGGTGAAGAATTTCTTTCCAAATATTGTACATAACAGGATGAGAGAACGGAGTACTCACTTCAGAGCAAAATAAATATATATAGTCTCCCCAAAAATCCAGATATGATCTCTGGAATAATGGATCACATCAACTGATAATTTGTTTTGAATAAAACCCTGTTGTTTTACAAACCTGGCTTTGAAACCATGTCATGAAAAGTGCTTTAAATAAGGATTAACAGAACAAGAAGTGGTAGCTGAAGAATGCTAGTAGCCAGCTAACAATAAGAAACAGTAATGCACACAAACCTCTATAACTGGGGAAAGGGAAGTCAGGCTTCGTGGTGTGATTAGGACATCAGCAGTGTATGACAGTCTCCAAAATACCCTGCTATAGGTATATCAAGTGAAGAAATATGGGAAAGAAAAAAGTGCTGAGACTCTTATCAGTTGATCAAGTTTGAGAATAAATTGGTATAGTAAATACATGATAGGATAATTTCTACTACTGGAATGTTAATATAAAATAGGAATAGCTTGTACAAGAAAGGCAGGTAATGAAAAAAGGAGGGGAATTGCTTTGAAGATGAAGGATGCATTTGCTTGCCAAGATAGAAAATAACAGAAGCTTGTTGAAAATCTCTGAGTAGAAAGGAAGGGGAAGACAACAATGGAGCTATCTGATTAAAATCTACTAGAGTCCAAAATGTAAAGTTGTTCAGGATTTGTGAAGAAATACAAAAATTATTCAGTACACAGAATTGGCTTTCAAAAGGAATAGGGGAATTAGGGAAATAATACAGAAAAGTAGAGCTAATTCCGGCAAACATGGAGGTAGGTATTGGATAAGAACATGAAGGTGAAAGGCCATCTTAATGTGAATAAAAATAAACCAGTGGTATTCAAGATCTGGTAGGGTTAAGAAGCAAAATGACACGGAAAAAATATTAAAAAGTCAGGCTCTCAGGAAGACATGTACTCAGAGGGTTGACAAGTATTGCAGGTGAATGTAAGAAAAAGTGATATAAATCATAAGTGGCCTTTTCTTATGAACACAAAAAACAACTAAAGCAAAGATAGGCAGTTGGGAAACTTCTCTGAATTGGGAGCTTTTTATAGATCTCAGATGAGTGGAGAAATTGTGCAGGAAGCAAAAACTATGTTAGCTTACTAACAATAAGTTGAAAAGCACAGAGCAAACACATAGGGACAAACTCTTAAATGTCTAGACTCTATATGAGGTGCAACTTACAAGAAATGGCACTGATAGTGCAGAAAAAAAGTATATTTGTAAGAAAAGGAAAACTTAGAATATCATTGGTCAGCTTCTTCATGGAGAAGGAAAGGTGTTGGCAAATGATGCCTAGAAGGCCAAATATTTTATTGGCTTATGGATCTTCATAAAACATTAAAATTATAAGCCACCATTTGCTATTAGCAAAATTGATGCAAAAAAAACCCCCAGAAGTTTCCAATCTAGAACAAAGGAATAAGAAGTGGGAGTACTGTCTTGGGGTGACTTTATGATGTGTATCCCATATCACTGCCCTGTACCCAGAAATTAACTTTGTGCCTTTCTATGCCTTTAAACTGAGCCTGAGAAGAGGAAAAAAGTGAGCAAAACTTTCAAAGCAGTTTGCAGTTTGTTTCAAGGACACACACACTCCTCTGCGTTCTGCTGCGGCGAGAGAGAGGAGCAGGCGGAAGCACTGCTTGCTTTCCAGCCAGCTTTTGGCCTTCTTTTTCTCCGGAGGGAGACAGAGAGTTGAACTTTTGTTTTCCTGGGACTTCATTTCTTCCCTTCTTCTTTTTTGGACTGTTTCAACATCAGAATATATCGGGACTTTTTCCACTGAGGTGGACATCCTGGAGGAGGGCCCACCCCGTCCCAGCTCTGAGGAGGAGGAGAGAGGCTACCCATGGAAGGACTCTGAAATTTTCCCAGGTTTTCTCTCTACAGAGAGATGTTTTAATATTTAGCATTATTATCTTCTTCCAGTGTGTTTGCTAAATAAATAGTTTTTATCTCTTTCACTTTCTTTCTAGGAAAAAAATTCTTTCTTTTTTTTCCCGAGCCTGGTGGGGGAGGGATGGTTGTAACCTGCCTTCTCTCAGAGGACATATTTCCAAATTTGTCCAAACCGGCACAAGTACTTAAATAGCTCAGATGTTTTCAACTCATTTGATTCCGATATTGTTCAAATGAAATGACAACAATTAAACAGATATTTTCAAGACTGAAAAATGTGAGAGTGATTCATTTATTAAAAAAAAAAAAAAAGAAGGCAAACAAGAGGCACATGTCAGTTATATATAATCCTTGTCAAAAACCCAAAAACAAACAAACAAACAAAACACCCAAAAAATCAAAAAGCAGAAAAGCAACTAATGAAACCATCTCTAACCATCTGAAAGACCAGACAGAGATAAACAGCAGCCAACACAGACACGTAAAGAATAGAGAACTATAATTGTATGTATATAAATATATAAATATAAATATAAATATATTTTTATATATTTTATATATATATATATATATTTGGGTTTTTAATGAAAGGATGACAAATTTGTAGGTCAGGAATTTGTTGTGCTTTTTGACCTTTCTGAGTGCCATTAAAAATAGATTATGATATAGACCTATATTGTTAATCCACCTTTTTTTTTTTTTTTTGTAAGTATGGTGCTAAATGAATTACTCTTTTAGTCACATACATTTTTTAATGACATTTACCTAAAATCCATTTGAACTTTTAAATTTCCTTAAAAGGAACTTTTTCATTGCTTTGAAGAAAATAATAGTGTAGTTGACAGAATGATTGGTACTTGAGAGACAGAGATTGAGAATGATTGTGCAACTACTTTTCTTTGTTTTCATTTTAAAGACAAATGGGAATCAAATGCCAGCATGAGGTAGTTATAAACATAGTGAAATTGTTCTACTAATCTTGCAATATGCTGTCAAGATAATAATAGCTCTAAGCATTCCCATTGATTTCTGAAGGAATTACTGACTTATTATCTAAAGAAACTACTTATAGCTGGTTAAAAATGAAATGTGGGTTTGAAATATCCACTATTTCAATAAATGCTGTGAAAATTACCCTTTTATTCAAAAAGAAAGCAAGGAAAATGAAAAGTAGCATGTTATGGATGTGTCATCTTGAGTTACACAGTTGTAAGGTGGATGGAAGGGTCCCCACATACCTTTTCATGATTGCTTGGAATTGTCCATTCAGAGACTTCTATTTCACAGATCTATCTGAGACTTCAAAATTTATGTTTTGTCCACATTGGACCGAGCTGTTGCATGCCATCCCAAGACAGAACTGTAATAAAACAGTACTCCTTGGAGCAAAACCAACAATATTTCTTGGATTCAATTTCTCTCCTTCTTTCTCTACCATTAGAGAACACTGGAAGACAGAAATCATCCCATTAGAAAGTACTAAATCAAAAAACTCTAATTAAACAAAGTATTTTGAGAAAACTACCTTTAGCAAGAACTCTATCTTTCATGCTCTACAGTGCAAATCCAGTGAGTAAGGTAGGAATGAGGATCAAACCTTAAATCTGGATAGTAAATGTGTGATTTCTTTGATGCATATTTTTAGGTTGAGGAGGTCTTTTTCTGCTCAAGGAAGGAATACATCTCTGAAGAAAATTTGCAAACAAATTTATTACTTTGAAATTGATGTTAGAACTCTTTTGTTATGCTTCATGTTATGTGGTAGTATAACTGTTCATTCAAAATCTCAGGATACTAATTTTACTTACACAATGCAACACTTAAGTAGTAGCTGCTTTAACAGGCAGTGTCCTTTTGTAATAAGAACGGTAATCTTATTACAATGTTTGAATACTTTATACATTAATTTTCAGAAGACTTGCTTATGTTTTAGGTACCATGCTCAGTCCACATCAGTTTAAGTAGTTTACTGAAAAATATTATAATGCTTCCTATTATAAGTATAATCTGACAAATTATTTCCAGTGTCATGCTTGCTGCGTTCTTGATGCAATGTAGCCCAGTTTACATAGGATGTTTAGAGCACTTGGTAAATTTTCCTGCTTTCTGCTTTTACCCCAATTCTGCTTTGGAAAATTTCATTCCTTAACCTTGATAGGTTAAAACTCTCTGTTCTGAGGATTGGGAGCCTCAACCCTCTCAAACTATCGCCAGCTACTCATCCACCTATGTTCAGCAAGAAAATACAAATATAATTATCTGCACACAAGTTAAAATTTACATGCCTGTGTCAAGCAGAACCTTTGAACCATAAATCCCAGTTTCTGGAGGCATGCAGCTCAGGACCATGTGTAATTGCGGAGCTCTGGGCAGTGTGTAACATTCCTCTCATCATTGTTTCCAGATCACTTTGTTATGTGGCATCTATGAGACACACATAGCACGCTGTGGGGAAAACAGAGAGATGGCCATGTGTGGAAAGGTCACACCACAGGTATTACTGGTAATGCAGCACCATGTGGATGCACAGCATGGGGCAGCACTGGTGATCTTAGGCTGAATGCATCAGCTAAGGGCACTCTGTGACAGGCCTGCAGCACCAAACCCTGCTGCAGGAACCCCAAGCTCATAGCAGCAGGTGGGTGCAGAAAGGCATCTACACATGGGTGTACACAAGGCAGGTGTTGCAAGCAGGACTTTTGACCTCAGTATAGGGGGTACATTAAGTCTGTGCTTTTTATTATTTGTTTTTACCCTCTGCCTACTCCTCATGCAGCCTTCAAATCTGCAGTCTTAGGTGCCTGCCTTGTACCATTTCTTGTGGATGGAAAATAGGCTTCTACTTTGAGTACTGAATTTCATGAATCGGACATGGAACAGGTAGGTGCCCTTTGTGTTCTTCGTCCAAAATGAGTTTTGGCATGGTGGTAATTTATTCCAGTCTTTATATTGTACACAAAGGTATCTAGTTGTGCTTATACACTTTTATATTTTACAGTGATTTGAAATACCTTGGTGTGGCGGAGCAAGTGGCTCCAGCCACTCTGTCTCCTGAGGAGAACTCAGACAACCCACTGTGGCGGTCTGCAACCCAAGTTTAGCATGTAACTTTCAGTCACGGTGAGAACCCATGATTCCTCTGTTCTGCTGTTTGCATCTTTCCCCCTGATTGGTTAATGTTTTCCCCTCCCTGTTTTATGCATGAGGTTATGTATATTCATATCCCTTGTTTAATATATATCAGTTCTAGAAAGTTCTTTGTTCCTTGACACCCCATTGGACCTAAGTCCCTCCTATGTGTTGTCCCCATTGGTTCCCTTGCTGTCAACCCCACCTACTTGCCTTTACCCCATTGGCTGAGATCCCCTTCCCCGCCTATTCCGTACTTAGTATAAAAATCCCTGGACCCTGTCAAAAATTTGGCTCTTCGTTCTTGCCCTTTCACCAGAGTAAACCTGCATGGAACACATATGGAGAGTCCCCTCTCTTTTTTCTTTGCCTTGGCCTTTGTGCCTTTATTTCAGCAATAGGAGGAAAGCTCCTTTGGGTGAGGACCTCTACCCTTTCTTTTTGTGTGCTTCAGTGGGGATTGCTGCCTTCCAGAGGGATTGTAGCTTTGACTTCCGGGATTCCTTTTGTCGGCACGCGAGGGGTAAACCCCCTTCAGCTTCCTCTCAGCTGCAAAACCCCTCACCTTGGATCTGAATACCTGAAGTAGATCAGGAAGCACTTGTTAAGAGCTTGAAAAGACTTAGTTTTCTGCTTTCTGTCAATCAGAAAACAACCCTTATAAATGATTTCTGATATATCTGAAGAGTATATAATGTAAATGTTTACCATGACATTTTCTACACCATGAGAAAGGTAGCACCACATTGACCTTCATACTTACTAGAATGAATGCTCTATTTTGAGAATTAGCACAACAGAAATATTTTTATTTCTTGATCATCTGTGTACTCCTGGAGATCGTTTTGAAAAAAAAAATAGATGGATAGCAAATTAGAGCAACTATATCATGTGTCAGTATTGGTTCTTCATATCCTGCACAGTTGTATGTTACTGTCCTTTGTGTGTTATGGTTTCAGTCCAATTTTCACCAGTGATGTTCATTATTTAAATGAGACAAATAGGCTATTGTCAGGGACTGTGATCCTGGTGACATTATTATTCTGACCTAGTGTAAGTATCATGACCTCTTTTGGAACTCTGGCAGTAAATGAAAGGGTTCAGGCAGTCCAGGTGAAAACAAGACTTGTCCATAAATCAAACCTTCAGACATTAGGATAAGTTTTATTAAAGAACAAATGGATTTCTTGACATTATGACTTGTATACAAGAGTCAGTAAATATAAATGTAGCCATTTATTTAAAAATATAAACTAGATTAAGTTGTGAGACTAATGAAAAATATTTCTGTATCTTTTATTTTCAATTTTTTATGTTGACTATGGAACTTCTAAAATACCAGAGGTGGATGATATACACAAAAACCCACTTATTCTGAAAGACAGCAGGAACCTAAGTTGATGAACATAGCTGCTGTTAGAGATCAGTGCCGTAATTAACTCTATAGCCATTTTTATTTAACATAAGGTTTCATGCCATTATTTCATGCTTCAGAAAGGTTCCACTATATCTGGATATGTAAGATAATATGAATTCTTAGGAAAGCTTTAAGAAAACTTAGTGGTTTTTCTTCAGAGGTTTTGATCTGAAATCAGATAGTTCAACAGTTGAAAAAATATATTGCAGAACCTAAGATGTTCTTTTACGTATACTTGTAGCTTTTTTCATCCTCACTGTACAGGTTTAAACTTTACACATCCATAAAATAAAGAATTCTAAACATATCATAAAGTGTTACATATCAGAAAACATTGCCCAAAGACATTTTTTTCAAAATAGTTTCATATTAAAATATATGAGAAATGAAAAACGTACAGTTCATGTACAAGATACTCTTCTGTTTAAAAAAAGAAAGAAATACCTCAAAAGTGCTGAGAGTCACATTTGCATAGTCAAGTGTAATATATTTATTTATAAATATTACAAGAAAAGTATATGCATCTAGGAATTAAATCTGATCTAGAGAAATTAATTTCCTTGGTCAGTAAAATATTTTTTTTTCTGGTTTTATGCAGTGGAAAAATTAAGTGCAATCTGAGTCCACATGGTGTATTAAATATTGAAAAATCCCTTTCTAAATTTTCACCCTTGCTGTAATGGTTATGTTTCCTGCCAGTGGGACACAGCATTAGCATTTTGATAAGTATAGGTCAGTTCTCTTTTCTTATGTTTTACAGTGACTGTCCTTTCTATTTTGTTTGTATAGTATTGATTTGATGATGAAAAATCAGTGTTTATATTGAAAGGTGTCTTTAAAGGAATAACTGCTCCAGGCCTGAGTAAAGCGATAAGCTAAAATTAGAGATCAGGTGATAAGTGGTGTAAGACAAAAAAATACCAAAATAAAGGGGTTACACATGAACAAACTTAGTAGTACCTGGCATAAAAAGCAACATCCTCCATAATGTTGTTTATCCCAACCTCTTTTTATCACAGCTCTGAACTGTAAACTGCCATTGATTTGTGTGTTAAAATTTCAGTTGGTTACTGAAGTTTGCACAGCAAGCACCCTGTTGACACTTTGCCACAGTCAGCTTAAAATAATAAACATAATATCCAAAATAACAGGAACGAATCCCAAACCCTGAATTCTAGAACCATTTATGCATACATGACAAAAATGTGAGTTGAACTTCATCCTTTCTCATTCTCCACTTTACACACTTGAACTTAGCACTGGTAAGGCATCCGGGAGTCACAAATATCAGGATTTTGTTTATTTTAATTTGAAAAGACCTTTTACTCATTTCCTCCTCATTTTTGTTGAAGTCTGTACTCCAAAATAACTAAAGGCACTCAGAAATTCTCCACAGTTCAGATCTATGAGACCGAAGTCCCTCAGTGCCTTGCTCCCACTCTGCTATCACCAAAAAATCTGTGAGTTGTCCATGCTGACTGTGGGGGTACTGCTCTCCCTGGCTCATCCTGGAATGGTGCTTGGACAGTTTGTGAGAGAAAGCTATCTGACCTGTGTCAAAACCATAGCAAGAAACATGCCGAGAATTGAATGCCTGGGCTACATCAGGATATCCCTCAAGCCCACACCTTTGCTCAGCTGGATTGTTAATGTGAATGTAGCTGTCAATGTGTAAATACATTACCCCCTTTTTTCCTTTCAGTTTAACTTCCAAAAAAGCAAGATAATTTTTTCCGAAGTCTTATACTATTCAGCATTGTTTCTTTACTTTTTATGTACCGTTTGCCTCATAGGTGACTATCTCCCAGCATGTAGCCACCAGCTTACATTTCAAGTGACTTGCCATAGTACAGTTGTTTCAGGATTGAGCTCTATAGAACCAAAGGAAAATCAAGTTTTCTCCTTCTTCACTATTATGATAGCTTGTGGCAACTTGTTGCTCAAGCTATCGTGACTCATATTTCAGTCTTGTCTGTCCAGAAATGCTAAGTCAGAGCAATGCTGAGCTGTTTTGCTTGGTTTTCTAACTTTTGCTAGCCAAAGCAATATGAAGAGCTTCATTGCCTTTCCTGGAGAGTATAAACCTGCATTGAAAAGTTTTAAGGAAAAAATAGTGACCTTCACCACTCTAGTGTGATCCAAAGACATAGGTTGTATTGCTGGACCATAAGAAAAAAAGCCCACTTCATTAAAATCTATGTTTCTACATCTATGTATGAAGCTGTAATTTGCCTCATGAATTCAATATGAATCTTGTTTATGTCAAGCATCTCCGATCAACTAGAAATTATATTACAGTACTGGAAATATGAAGAGTCTGTATTCTGACAAATGCAATCTCTTGTCATTATCATCCGTGCACTGTAAATCACCTGAGCAACGTTCACAGCACTTGTCACTCTATGTTTAGTAACAAGAATTTTCCTTTCTATAAAAGGCAAGTGCTTCAGCCACACTGCCCAAGTCACAGAAGGCAAAGGTAAGGATTGGGAGAATGAGAACCACCCACTGCAGGAAAAGATCAGGTTCGAGTCCATTAAGGAACCTGAAGATGTACAAGTCATAGAATCATCGGATGGCTTGGATTGGAAGGAACGTTAAAGGTGATCCAACCCCCCTGCCATGTTTTTCACTGGGTCAGTTTGATCAAAGCCCCATCCAATTTGGTCTTGAACACTTGCTGTAACAGGGCATCCACAACTTCTCTGGATCTGATGAAATGCATCCATGGGTACTGAGGCAACAGGCTAACAGTAGCTAAGCCACTATCCATCATATTTGAGGCATTGTGGCAGTCCAGTGAGGTTCCTACTGACTGGAAAGAGGAGGAAATGTAACCCCCATTTTTAAAAATGGAAAAAAAACAAGACCTGGGGAACTATAGGCCAGTCAGTCACACTTCTGTGTTCAGCAAGATCATAGAGCAGGTGCTCCTGGAAACTATCCTAAGGCACATGGGAAATAAGGAGGTGATTTTTGAAAGCCACTCTGACTTCAGTAAGGGCATACTGTGTCTGAAAAATTTGTTGGCTTTCTGTTTCAGGGTTACAGAGTTGGTGGATAAGTGAAGAGCGAATGACATTATCTATATGGACTTGTGCAAAGCACTTGACACTGTCTCTCATGACATCCTTGTCACTAAACTGGACAGACACAGATTCGACAGATGGACGACTCAGTGGAAAAGGAATAGTCTGGGTGGTTGTGCTCAAAGAGATCTGGTCAATGGTTGGATGTCTGAGTGTAGACCAGTGATGAGTGGTTTCCTCAGGGTTGATATTGGGTCTGGTGCTTTTTAACATCTTTGCTAGGGATGTGGACAGTGGCACTGAGTGTACCCTCAGCAAGTTTCCCAATGTCACCAAGCTGTGTGGTGCAGTTGACATGAAAGAGATACCAGCCAGAGGGATCTTGAACAGTTGGAGAGCTAGACCCATGTGAACCTTAGGAAGTTACACAAGTCCAAGTGCAAAGTTCTGCATCTGGGTTAGGGCAATCCCAAATGCAAGCTGGATGGGGAATGGATTGAAAGCAACCCTGAGGAGAATGATTTGGGGGTGTTGGTTCATGAGAAGATTGACATGAGCCGGAAATGTGCGCTTGCAGCCCAGAAAGCCAAACGTCATGGGCTGCATCAAAAGAAGTCCAGCCAGAAGGTTAAGGGAGGGGATTCTTCCCTTCTACTCTGCTCTGGTAAGACCCCCCTGGAGTGCTGCATCCAGCCCTGGGGCTCTCAACAGAAGAAGAGCATGGACCTGTTAGAGCGAGTCCAAATGAGGCCTCAAAGATGACCAAGGCAGAACCTCTCCTATGAAAACGGGCAGAGAAAATAGAGGTTGTTCAGCATAGAGAAGAGAAGGCTCCAGGGAGACTTTCCAGTACCTAAAGGGGGCCTATAAGGTAGCTGGAGAAGGACTTTTTGCAAGAGCATGAAGTGGTAGGACAAGGAGGAATGGCTTTAAAATGAGGTAGGTTTAGATTGGATATTGGGAAGGAATTGTTTATTGTGAGAGTGGTGAGACACTAGCACAGGTTGCCCAGAGAATCTGTGGATGTCCCATCATTGGAAGTGTTCAAGACCATGTTGGATGGAGCTTTGAGCAGTTTGGTCTAGTGGAAGGTGTCCCTGTTCACGGCAAGGTGGTTGGAACTAGATGATCTTTAAGGTCCCTTCCAACACAAACCATTCTATGAGTCTATGAATATATGTTACGTGAAGAAAAAGTTTGCATAAGACAGGAAGTTCCTGACACAGAAAAAGTTTGAAGTCTTTTAAGATGCTGAACAAAGTCAAAATGAATTAGGGGCTGATTTTAAAATCTTTGCTGATGAAAACTTACATTTTTGAAAGGAACAGAATGAAAGCCAAATGTATCCTGGAAAAATTAGAAAAGAAAAGGAAACTTCTAAAAAAAATTAAGAAACTGAAACTGATAAATGATAAAGGAAAAATTATATCTCATAAAGAGAAAAAGGCAGTGGCTTTTATTTAGGTTAGCTGACTACAACTAGAATGCAAGGGGAAATGCCTGGCCTTCATTCTAGAAATTGTTTCTGAGATTGCAAGTGCTTTTTTAGAGCTGAAGCCAGTGTGATAAAGTGCTGTTCTTTCACCAGAAAGAATGTTTGCTTACTATTTCATCATCCCCTGGAGGCACAGAGAAAGAAAATAAGCACATCAGTTGTCATTATGACAGGATAAAAATGGAGCCATCATATTTCAATAACACAATGCAATGAGCAGCCCCATCGAGTGATGAATTATGGACTCTCTCTTTCACACTCAACTATAAGTTAATATTATCTCCCCAGGATAATTAGAGTGAAGTTCAATTACTGACCCTGAATTACCGTGTGGGCCACTCCATGGGTTCTGACACAGCGTTTTACACATTTATCTTTTCACCTAATGCGCTAAATCTGCATTGCTCAGGTGATTAATCATACTGGGTCCCATCTAGCTCACACTATTCTTCTTGTATGGATTGGCTGGTCCCTGGAGTCCCCTTGAGCACAATATGAGAAGGTCTATTATGCTGTGTTTTTCTTCCAATTTGTGTTCTTCCTTGTGTTTTGAGATTGTGGTCATTTCTGATGTTTGCCCAAAAAAGCTCATTGTAAAAGTGCAACACTTTCAGATAGGGAATTATCCACCTCCTTGCCAACAAGGAGAAAGGTAACTTACTCAGTGCAGGTAAAACATACCTATAAAACTCCAGTTGAAACAGATAGGTCCCTTTATTCTCTGTGCAAAGATGAAAGAAGAGAAATTCACAATATGGGTCTGGAGGCATTGATCAATTTCCTGCAAGCTGTGTTATTTCTTTCCCTTGTGAAGAACAAATTCTACCCTTGATCTAGTTACTCAAAATAAATCCCTTCCTAATTTTTCATGTGTCTTTTTAGGGCTGTATATAAGTGACCTCAAATATCCCTCATTAAAAAAAGAAAAAAACCCCAAGTTCTTATTTATAACACAAATTGTATAAACAAACATCTAGATTCAGAACCCTTAACACAGCTTATTACAATTATTTTTTCATCAGCCTAGTGTCTTGCTAAATATACATTGGTGATTTGAGAAAGCTAGATAATTCCACCTCACTTAAAGAAAATCCTGGTTTACTCCATGAGCAGTCTCAGTGAAATGAAGGAGAAGGGATTAAAAGAGAGTCAGAGGATCTGGATAATCAGCTATCTAAAGGATAGAGATTGAGGTCATATGCTGGGAGGAATAAAAGAGAATGAGATCCCCTTTTATGTCAGCAGTCATAATACTTAAATCTCAGGTTGCAGGGCATTGGAGTAAGTTGTAATTCCCTTACCCACTGGCCAGGGAAATGGGTAGCAAGGAGAAGCAAGAGTCAGGGAACAATTTGAGAGAGTGACTACACATAACATGCAGATCAACACAATATCATGTAGCAAATTTGGGCTACAGCAAAAAGGTATACATCAAAACAGAACAGGATCAGGAATAGAAGTAGATCTCAGAAGGATATCTAATTCCCACCTCTTCCCTGGATATAACCTCCCTGCATTAGATATCAATAATATGATGCCAATGAATAATTGTGTTTGCTCTTAGCAAGCAGTTTTGTGTTAAGCTATAGCCAAATTTGTAACAGAGGTTAAAACCTTGACTCTGAAGTGTTTTTAAGCCCACACAAATTTTTTTGTTTGAATCAGGTTCAGATCAAGTTTTATAGATGCTTATGTTTTCTGAACTTTTGAGTTCTAATTCTGTCTCTCTGGGTCACAATTTCTACAAATATAATTTATGTTAAAGAAGCAATAACTGGTGCTAAACTGCTTCTACACACAAAGGAAGAAAAAGAGTCAAGCTAGTATCTGACAAATAACAATTAAGAGAAGAGCAGAAAAAACCAGGGAATATCCAGTCTTCAGGAAAAGGATGGAAAGCAGCTAGAAGCAGAATAAAACTAAGGAGTGAATGAAACACTCATTTAGCCTCTCTGCTATGTGACTTGTACTGTTTCATTGGATGACCCATTTAAATTTACTTGTTAAATCCTTAAAATACTATCCATACAAAACAGTCAGAAATCAAAGCTAACAGCATAATTAGTCATAATTTTATAACTGAACTAGTGCAGTTGTATACTGTATACACCTGCTGAAACTTGGTGAGTTTTCCAAAGAGGTGTGATGGAACATGCTGGCATGCTCTGAGTTTCACATTGATTTATTTTGCATTTATTTATCTTTCAGGGTCAAAGCAAAGTTATGGGCCCTGAGTCCATAAAACTGTAATTGAAGCAGCCATAAAGGTGGTGTGGAGGAAGGAATATGGTTTTAATATGAGCATAATAATGGGCTGGTATTGTGGCAAGCTTTTCAGAGGAAGGCAAATGCCTTCAATCCTCATCAGTAGTCATTTTTAATTACTCTTGCAGCACAACACAGTTGGAAACCTGACTCCTATAGCATGTTGGATATCTCTCATGAGATTTGCAGTACTTGTAGTAAAGTTCTGCAGTTTCCTTTCCCAGGTTATATTTATATAGTCATAAAAACTCTTTCCATTCCTATTCTCCTTCCCCTTCCCTTTCCTGAGAGGAGTTGGCATTGTGATGCAGAGGAGTCTTTAATGATTCTCAGGTGTTCTCAGGGTCTCTGAGTGTTGAGTGTCTTAAAGCCGACATTCCCCCAATCCCTGTTCTGTGCCAAGGGCAGGTCAGAAAGGCAAAAGAAACTCTATCTAACAAAATGCAAACATCAACCTCTTCCCACCTTCAGGCTGTAATACAAGACCCTGTCTTCCTAATCACCTGGAGAAGCATAAGCAGAGTAACATAACTGTTTTAATTAGACTTTTTGGATGAGACTAATCCTTTCTTCAAGTAAGACACGGAATGTTTTCCAAAAGTCCCATGAGGGTCTGTACTTTTAATCTGTCTGCATATCTCTGCCTTTCCTAAATTGTGCACTGGAAAAGACTGTGATTTTTATTTGTTTTTCCAACTATGCATAGCAGTCTAATCACATCAGTCTAGATGATTTACTTTAGCACAGCTACAACTATCATGGAAAATTTTTCAATCATGTGATATGTCATGTAGATTTCAGCAGATGAGGTTTTTGGACTTGAATATGCTTTGATGAGCTTCATTGTTGATTTTTTTTATAACATAAATATCTATACTTGAGAATGTCAACCTTCTTTTATCTCATTCTCACTGATTTGTCACTTTTTTGTCCACTCAGGCCAGCCCTCATTACTCTTTTAAACATACCACCACCTTAATAAGCAGCCCAGGATTGGGCCTTACCTGTCAACAAGCTGAACTGTTCAAGAGCTACATCATTAATTTCAACAGCCAGAAAAACATAGCAAAGAGCACCTTCCTACTGAGCCAAGCCTACAGAGCTCTGTGTTGGCTCACCTGACAACATTGTTACTATTTTAGTATTTACTATTTTAGACCATAGAAGTACTGGCTTGAGTCAGGCAACTGTAATGTGAGAAGTCACTCTGCAAACCCAGGCACAGGATGAGAGAGATTGCTAATTGGGTAAGTCTGGACACCATCTGGCACTTGTAGTCTCTACCTAAACTCTCCAGATGCAGCTCTGAGCAGCTGTAAATAAAGACTTTCAGCAGTCAAAGGTAATTTATATTAGATATTTTATTCTGTTAGTCAAAGTCAGGAGGATTTCGTGTGTCTGACAGCCTTCTGTGAGCCAGAAGAATATGGGAAGGAGGCAGAGGATGGCAGTTAAAACTATACTGCAGTTGTTTTCAAGACACTTGGATCACTATGCCAGCAGTTCAGTCACATTTTCAGCACACACTTGTGAGAGCAGCTGTTGAACTTTGTCCAGCATGTGTTAGCATCTGAAAAACATACACAGTTTGGGTTTTGTCCCCCATGAGGTTGATATCATCTATTAAGAAAGACTGAAAATTCAGGATGCAAGTTATGTCATAGTGCTACGGATAATACTAAGAAATGTAGCAATGGATCAATCCCTTTCTAATGCTGTAATTGAATCTTAATTTTCTTTTATTATTGCCATAACATATTCCCATATTTCTATATTATTCTTGGAATTTCATGGTTTTTTTACACTGTACAGTATTCTTACTCTCCATCTTTCTCTACTTACTCTTCTCTCTGGAAATCCTCTCTCTGGGTTTCCTCTCTCTCCATCCTTTCTACATTTTACCGTTCTTTTCTTTTCTCTTTCTTTTCCTCTTACCAATTTAACCTGCTTAATTTTCTTCTGCTCAGGCCTGCATGCCTACAAAAACTCTTCTATTTTCAAAAGGCAGCAATTTTTCTGCCACTTCATCTTTGAAACCAAACAAGCATAATCTGAAAAAGCCCCAGTATCCACTTAAAACTGCACTCCCCAGGAGTGAACCACAAACAAAAGTGCATCCTGGAAGGCACAGTTCCCAGACTTTCTTACTCAGCCCTCAATTGACATACCCAGTGTTTTTTCCTTCCTTTTTTTTCTGGTCTCTTTATTTTCTACCTGGTATAGGCCTATGTCCACCCAAATCCATGTCTACATTTCTGCTCTTTGTTTACTTCGGACTTCAGTAATTTCTGTCCACCTTTTGCATACATGGAGATTGTAGTCTTTCCTAAGTCTCTAAAGCACATGTTACTGTGTTGATTGTACTAAAAAAAAAGCAAACTCCTTCTCTGTCAATAAGAAGAACAGTATGTGCTATAGCTCTTTAACTGACCTCAAATTCTATCTCATAAATGGTCCCAAGGGTTTCTTTTAGTTCCATCCAGGGCCACTTGCTCAGCACATTTCCTCTCTGAATCGATAATGCAATACCTGGGCTGGATAACAAAAAGTGGAATGCTACCTTTTTCTTTTTCCTTTTTCTTCTGTCAGACTCTCAGTATAACCAGACACACTGTTTTATGAAACTCCGTGTGACAACCAAATTAGACATTTGGAACAATACCTGTCTCAAAGGAATGACAAGTGTGCAAGTACCAAGCTTGCAGTTGAATTTCTCTGTGATGAGAAAATTTCTGCCTGAAAAAAAGTCTGGTTTATTTTAGAAAAATTTTGAAAGAAGTGAAAGGAAATGTTATATGCCCAGTTCCATAAGTGATTGTGTCATTACGGTATGTAACCCCACAAGAAGATTTCCATATAGCAATATTTTGTGGGTGATAGCGGGAAGACTTGCCGTGGTCATTCAACAAAATCTGTATTGAAATGGCTTTTAAATAGATTTACTACTCTCTTTCTCTCACTTCTGCAAGTTGTCATTAAAAGACAACTTATTTATAAATTGGAAAGCTTTTCTTCTTCCTGATCAGTAATCACATAATATTCTAAATAATACTATAAAGCATTTGTTGGAGCTTAGTTCCAAAGACTGTTGCAATATCCCTCATTTGGACCAGACTGACTACACTGGCAGTAGACAGGAGAGATGTTCTCTCTCTCTAGGAGGGATTAATCCCCAGGCACAAGGCTCTTAGGATGATGGAGGCTGCTCTACAGACTGTTCTGAAATCTGATGCAGAGGGAAAGGAATGCTCTGGCCTCTGTCCTTTAGATGGTAACAACATCTTTTGGGTAGAAAAAGGAATGTATTTTCCTCAACAGCAGCTACTGCAGCTCTCAGTAGGCCTCTCTTAGATGTTGCTGCTAAAGATGTTCTAGTTGCATTTAGTCAAATTGGTGTAATAATACCGTGTTGAAAGGTGTGTCAAATTCTAATTTTTCAGTTAAGTTTTTTTCTCTTACACTGATGCCATGATGATTTTTTGCCTTTTCTTTTATACCCCTGTTATACCTTTTTTACAACTTCTGTACCCTTAGTGCTTTTTGCCTACATTCTTGGACTTGTTTGTCAAGCTGAGAGACTAAACATTTTAGAAGCTTCGTAGCTAGGGATCAGTGTGCCCACCCCAAGGTCCTCTCCAGAACACATTTTGTAAACTAAGATAGAACCATCCAGGGGAAGGCTCCTTGGGGAGGGGGCTCACTGAGCCTCTCATTGGGGAATCTTTGATAGATATGCTAATTAGTAAAACCTATAATGTTATACCAGATCTTTTGGGACAGGCATTTTTTTTTTGCGGGGTGTATCTCGATGCATATGACCTGGACATGTGCACCTAAGGATCCTTAAAATAAATACAAGGTAAAATCCCTTTTCCCCTTCTAACTGTGTGTGACTCTTGATTTTAAGATCAGGAAAAGGCATCAACACATACTCATATATTAAAAAAAGCCAAAACCCCACACCAAACCCTGTCAATTATTTGCTGTCTTTTTTCTATAATACAGCTTTGTGTGCCAGTACTTCCTACTGCACAAGAGTTAAAAGGATATTTTTTTAACATTCCTGTTTTCTCACATGTTAGCTTTATTACCAGAGGGGTATTTATATTCCTTCTTTTGATGATAGTCCGTGGCACATCTTCAGTGAAATGTAAATAGTGAAATGTCTGATTCTTTAGAATCTTCTAAAACATCCAGGACAACTTCAGAAAGTCATTGTAATAAACAACTAGTTAAGAACTAAGAATGCTTCTACACTATCCATTTCTTCCTCAAACAGTGGGTACAAGAGTTTGTCAGCTATTCAGATTTTTTTTTTTTTTTTTTTTTTTACAATTCAGCTCTGAAGCTGTCTCAGGCTGGAGTCAATACTACAGCTATTTCAGGCACACATTTTTTAAGGAATATTTATGTCACCATTGATTGTCTTGGTTCTTTATAACCAAGAATGAGCCAAAACATATTTGCTTACAATACTGTGTATTTATCGGTACCTGTAGTACAGTATGTTTTATAGGGTTGGTTAATCCAGGAGGAAGGTTAGCCTAAGTTGACAAGATGGAAAGAAGTCATGAAAAAGAGATCAGATCCTATAGGATTTCTAAATATTTGTTAATGATTGATTGATTCTATGTAGAGAACTGTTTAATGGACTTAGATGAGTTAATTTATTCTTCAGTTTTCCTGAGGCTCTTCTTGGATAGTTCAAAACCTCTGCTAGTTTACGTTAAATCATATGTTGCAGAAATTCAGGGTGTGAATCACTTGCTTAGAATTTCCTTCATTTTCTTGCAGTTGTAGAGTCTGAACTGTGAATTGATGAACATTGTGGGAAATGAGTTCTGTGTTTCCTTTGAAAAGAAATACCACAAAGCATACCATTTACCATCAATTATGATATAGCAAAGATTGTCCAAGAAATTAACCTAAACAATCAAGTCCTCCTTTGATATTATTTCAGTAGCTGACTGGCATTGTCACATTTCAGAAAATTGAATTCAGCATTATGAAACATATGTTTAAAAGTTGTACTCTTTCAATAATTATGCCATAACATCCCTATTTTATGCAAAGCTAACTAGATATTGTCATATTAAAATAGCAAATCCAATTCATTGCTTATGAAACACATGTTTAAAAAAATAAAAGGCACACTTTAATTATTTCAAGAGTGTTCAGACTGGCTCACCAGCCTACTGAATATTGTATTTGTTTAAAACTCAATCATGCAAAATGAAGACTCGATTTGAAAAATTTTAATAAAGATAACCAGACTATCATTATATCATTTGAATGCTAATCGGTGCTTTCATTCAGTGGAGGGAGCAGCGATAGTGTCAACTTTGCTGGAGGCTCTTTATTTCGCAATAAAAACATTTACATTCTAATGATTTTATTAAAGCATAGTAGCTGTCAGCATCCCCAGATGACTCCCTGGCAAACTGTATCAGTTATCAACTCATATTGCCTTTATCAAAACCACCCAGTGGTGAGTCTAGGCCTGCCACAATGAGATGTCTGTTGCTCAGAGAGCTGGTATTTAATCATTTCGTCTTCAGTATTGTTCTGCTTACAGTGCATAAATAAGTGCTTCAAATAACCCCAGAGTGCTACTGACAATGAAACAAAGTATCAGTCCTATTTATCTTCCCCACATTCTTCAGAAACCTTCTTCTCCACTTCTTTATTTTCCCCCTTTTTTTATTATTTTGTTGTTGTTGCAGGCACTTTTTATTCACTCTAACCTATCATCATTCAACAGCTCTGAATTTCTCCATGACAAGCAGTAGAACTCACAGATAGAGTCAAGCAAGGTGATATTTTTTGTGCTAGGAATTGATATAATGAGTACTGGAAACAACTGGATTAGAAGTGATAGGTGGACTCTGAAGCACTGTTGACCTTAACAGAAAAACCTAAGGGGAAGGGAAAAAAGCAACCAAGCCCCAAGGTTGCCATTTTATATCTCAAAACAGAAAGAATGTTCCTTATGTAGAGAAAGAAGGGGCAAAAAATGGTGGGGTGGTTAAGCCCAAGATTGTAAACCTCCTGGGCAGACCTTGTCAACTTTCTGTTAAGGGACGCTAAATATAAACAGATGCATGCTATACATTGTCAGATTTCTTTTCCTGACCAAGCAATGGTCTGAGGACAGCTCTCTTAGTGGTGATAAAAGTGTGTCAGTCCCCAGCACACATATATGTCTGTTTTTAAAAGAAATTCTTTCTCTGGCTTTCATTCACTTTGTTTTTCACTCAGAGAGCCAGCACAGATTATAGTGCTCTGAGGAGTCCTTTTTCAGCTGAGCCAATTAAAACCATCTCGATCTCATTGGTAAAATGACTCTTAATTTGGTGGTAGTGAAGATCTTTCCTTGGATTTTATTTGAATAACTGCTTGGAATAATTTTTAAAACCTTCAGTAGAGTTTAGCTGTAAATGTTTCTTTTGTTTTGGTTTTAGCCCAACTTGCTCTGACAGATGGCAGAGCGACAGTGTACTAGGTGGGGGCTTTCAAGTTCAGTGTCCTAACATTTGACTTTCTGCTTAAACTGCTGAACATCAGTTCTGATCCTCTGGGATATTTTTCTTGCAGAAATGTCATCACATCCTTTTGGTTTGTGGCAGCTGTCCATCTACCCAGTCATATTATTATCCATTCTCCACTAAAGTGTTTAGTATCAACATCAAAATGCACCATGCAAATCAATAACATATTGTTGTAATTACATTTCTCGGGCTGGAAAATCAAATACTGTTTTCAGTGTTTGGCTGAAATGGCATAAATATGCAAAATCTATTGCTCAGCTGGTCTACTGGTAGCAGATCTATTTTAAATCTAGATCCTGATTTTGTTTCTGACTCTGCTTCTGATTTGCTCTGCAGCCTTTGGCAAACCACATTGCCTCCATCTGTAAAAGCAGATGATAACTGATCAAAGGCACCATCTCTGACTGGTGTGTGTAATTGCAGCCTAAAATGAGGACAGATTTTGAAAAGACACTTAGACACAGCAAGGCAAAGAGTCAGCAGTGCTAATGCCTGAATGAGGGATGGATATGACATCTAGACTTGCTCATGAGTGTGTTTGGGTACACTATTCAGGCTGGGTATATTTTATGCTTGAAGGAAGTGTGATTTTGGCCTCCACTCCTGTTCCTTCCAACCTCACTCAATTTCCATATTCTCTTATGAGGATTTAAGATCTGAAGAGGATTTTCGAACTTTGAAATGTTCTGCTTCTGCTCCAGATGTTTTGCTGTTTTAATACTGTTGAGAAGTACCTTATTTTTGTAATTTAAAAAAGCACCATCCAGGTCAACAAACATCTACCTGCATTGAATGAAGAGAGCAAAACAATTGCCTCCTTTTAAATGTACTTCACATTTTTCCCATCTGATCTTAGTACAAGACTCAGGGCTTCCATTTGACCCTGTCCTGCTCACTTTATAGTGAAGCGCTGTTGACCTGACCTCTTTGATATACCAGTGTTGACAAACATGCAGTCTGACAAACAAGGTCCTGATCAGAGTCTTTCACACACAGCAGCAGTACTTCAAACACCCTTCAAGCTGCTGTTCAGATGATGATGTTGTCAGAACACATTTAATTTTTTTATAAGGTGGAGAGTGTACCAACAGTTTAGAAATAAATCCTCAAAAAATAGAATTGAGATTTTATCAAAATGCATTTATTATTGTTTTGCCTAGTGCAGCTTTGAAACGTTATTTCAGCTGTAGCTTTACAAAGTAGCACATTTATCAGTATTGAACATAAGTGGTTTTATAATGTTGGATGAAAGATATTGAGGAGTTGACTGAGGATGCACTACCAAGCTAAACAGCATTTTTATACAAATGTCATTGCTTTTATTAATTATCTTTTTGCATAAAAATTCCCATTTCTTATTTTCAGTGCATACATGCATTTCTTTTGACAGAAGCAAAGGCCATCTATAAACCAGCTATTTTTTAGTTTCATGGGCCGAAAAAGCTGCTGATTTCAGTTATTTAAAAGACAGGGATTAAGGAAACTGGATTGCTCTAAGGTGATCTGCAAATTAATTTTCCAATGTAGGTATTATTTGTTGAGGAATTTTAATTTTATATATTTTAAAAAATGAGATTTGTGAAATTATATTTGAAAAGAACATGCCTGGGATAAGCATTTCCTTCACCAATTTAAGTCTGCATAAAATTATCTATATAGTAACCTTTGTTTTCTAAATATTTCATTTTAACAAAAGTTGCTGCAGGTTGTGCTTCAGTGAATTTCTGATTAGAGTACTTTCAAGGCAGATGCAGCAATCTGTTATTACTCAATAAAGCTCAGACAAACAAGAATTGATATAAATTTATGTTAATTATATAGAAAACAGGCCAAGAGAATTCTGAATTTGGCAGAGTGTGCAAGTCTTCCAATAATAGCTTGGACTGTCCAACAGAATTGCATTCTTCTAAAATGGATCATGCTTCATCAGTAAGCTACAGACTTCAAAAGATATGATAGCAGCTGAGCTCTTACTGTGAAACACCATAATTGTTTCTCATTTCTTTCTCTAACTTGTATTTATGGAAGAGAAAAGGTATAGGGGGTTTCTCACCATTTTTACATTACCAAAATTCCTCCTTTTGTGCAGTGGCTGGAAGGATGGAAGAAATTCCGGAAACTGTGTTTTCCTTTTAGGGATAAAACCTGCAACACTCAAGAAAACAGTTTTCTTTGAAGAATAGCAACCTGTGGCTGACAAGACTAATTTGTCACCTCCCTTCTGCTTTCATAAGTACATCACACAGTGATCAGAGAGATCCTTAGGATGGAGAAGAGGACCTACAAAACAAAAACCCATTCCCACTCTATCTAGCACTAACTCTGAGTGAACCTGACAATTATAGGGAGTGGAATCAGGAGACAGGTGAGCAATGGGATGTGAGCTAATTCAAGGGATACCAAAAGCAGCTCTTTTAAGAGAAGTACCAAGCAGACTCCAGAACTTTATCTCCATGAAACACAAAGCCTGTTGTATTTGACATTACCCACTTCCTTTGCCAGTGTCAATTTATTGCTTGCAACACTGAAAAGTTCCACAGCTATACAAGCCAGTGCTGCATGGGGAAAATGTGGAGGAACACCATCTGTCAAGTGAACATCACAGATATCAGAGCCTTTCTGTGTGGTTTCAAAGAAGAATATATGAATGAGAGCACTGTAATTGTACAATCTAAAAAACTGTCACAGTATTAATTCTTTATGTCTTTCCTCTCTGATTTATGAAGTGACCAGAATGATGTCACTGAAGAACATGAATAAGTGGTAGTAATCTTTTGTCTCTTTTGATATTTGTTATTTTGATGTTTGCTGCTGCAGATATTATATCAACAACAACAAGAAAACCCAAAAGCTTGAGGGTTTTTTTATTATTTTTATTTTCCTTAATAGAAAAATAGTATAATTCAAAGCAATAACTCTAGTGATGTTAACACCATCATATGATCTGCTGGGATCTTTCTCTCATTTTGACTACTTTTGAACTGTCAAAAGGAGTTTTGATTTCCACTACAAATAGAAATGTTTCCTGATGTACACAAGAAACACATGTGTGAACCTAGAGAGTTTTGTTTACTTATGAAATAAATGGGTTGGTCTTAAAATTTGTGGCATTCAACCAAAAATAAATATATGTTTATTCATCCCTGAGCATTTTTAAGACTGCTTGGCACCAGAGACACTGCAAAAAAACTGCAGCACACTGAGATAGCTGTGGAAAAATCAGAAGACTCTTAGTTTCTCAAAATTTGTTCCTATACCTATACCAATTATTCATATATTAGAAATGACTTAACAAAATAAAAAAACCTGTGAGTAATTAATTTCTCTCTTTCTATAGGCAGTCACCAAAGTTGTGTCATGCTCAATAACGGGTCTTAGTAGGTTTTTCTGTATTTTAGATAAGGAGCTGTGAAAACTATGTGCAGTGTTGTTCACCTGAAAAAGCACGAAATTAGCACATGGTCTCTTGACCTCCCTGTGGAAGTTCTTCTCAGACTTTACTTGCTTTCTGAGTGTCTCTCAGTTTCTGTCATTTAAAAGCAAATCTCTCTTTTACAGAATCTGTGAAAACCACGTCAGCATGAAAACAGGTTATAGTCTCTCTGGGGGTAAGAAAGGGATTACTGGAGCCAGCATAGTGTTTGGACAGGTTTTTAGCAAAAGATGTAGATTTATTAAAGTGAAATATTTGTTGGAAATATGTCAATTTCACAGCTTTTACATAGAATACAAAAAAAAAAGGGTTTTTTTCTCTTGACGTTCAATGAGATAAAGTGAGCACAGTTTTTGCTGTTTCACTGAACCACATAGATTATTACATTTATTTTAATGTTATAAAATGTATGTACTGATATTTATCTCTGTATATTTTATATGTACATTTAGTCTATATATTTAAAATTCACATGGAACAGAAAATTTTTTAAAGGAGATATTTCAATGTTTCCAATTAGACTTTTGAGATAATTTTTATTATGCAAAAATTTTTGGAATGTCACATTTTTGTTCCATTTGGAATGAAGCCCCTCAAAATGTTGCAAATGAAGTTTTAAAATTATGTAAAATCTAAAGAAAAAAGGTTTTTACTTTTGTTCATCTAGGTAAATGTCATTTCTTCTCAGGTAAAGTCCTACCTCATTGTATTAATGCAAAGTGGTCTTGCTGAAGTGAAGTAGCTATGGAGGACAAGTAAGAATTGTCCTGTCCCCAAACCCCTTCCCTTTGCTAGATGGAATTATTTTCATTAGCTGTTTAAAAGACTGCCTTTTAGATCATAAAACCATGCCTTACACAGAGTAGACTGGAGTAGTGGCTGTGATGGGGGCGGTATTCATTACCTCTGTCTTCATTTGGCACACACAGAACAAGTAATGGCAGAGTTTGAGGCTATATTCCCTTTCCTGAGATTCTGCCCATGGCAGCACAGGAATTCCCCTGATAAGCAAAGAAGAGGATATGTCACTGAGGAATAGTGCCATGACTAAGCATTTTCTGAACCAAAATTTCCCTGGTGAGGATAACATGATGTAGACGGCACAAGAAACAATACCATGCCCAAGTGGAGTAATTATGTAAAAAGACGTAAGAAGCTCTCAGTAACATTCAGTAAATGAAGGGATAAAATAAACACTGACTTAATTAAACAATTCATTTCTAAAAACAATTTTCTGAAGAGTTACGAACAAATTTACAGATATATCCAGAAAAATAGTGGTTTAAATCACATCCATTTTTTTCTTCTCACCTTGCATTTTCAGGAGCTTTCTAACATGATCAGATATGCCTTACAAAGCCATAGCATTGAACTCTAAACACATATAACCCAAATGCTGCTGTTCTACTTGAACTAACGATGTACACGACTCTAGCAAACAAAGAATATTCATTTGCAATACATCAAAAAGCCCTGCACTTTATATAATTGCACATAAAATATATTAAGAGAAGCTATTAATGTTGCAAAGTCAAACATTCAAAATTTGAAAAAACCGGAATTAAAATTGGTCATGCAACCTTAATTTACTCTGTCAGTGGATGCATTATTATAAAGATGTTAATAATACGATCACATTCCTTTTTCTCCTTTTTTTTTTCTACAGGACCTTTGCTTCATAAAATGGATAACTTTTTCATACAAATAGCTATTTACTATACTTTTTTCTCATCATCATTCAGTGTGTGATCTGTGGGACATATATATTTATTCAAGGTTTTTCTGAAGATGCAACTATGAACACCCTTCAAGGCTTGCCTACAGTGCTGATCATTCTCTTATACTGAACAAACAAGGGAATTTATGCCCCTGCAAAAACAACTCGGTTGGAATGAGATTCATGTCAATGGTACTTCCAAAATAGATGCTGAATTTGAGAGGCCTGTTTTCTGAATTATGTTTTTTTTCCAAATAAACTTTAATTAGATAGCATTTTGTGGGGAAAAGGATTATTTTTATTTGCTGCGCTTGTAGCTGTGAATTCTCATGGTTTATGCCAGACAAGTTATTTGGCCTCTAATCCAACCAAGAGCCTGAAGAACACACAGATAGTGATCTCATGAAAAAATCTTTTCTTGACCAGGAACACAAAGAACCTCCACAGCATAGTCACAGTCTCTGAAGTCAGGATTTGAATCCTGGCAGTGTCAGCCTGTGTGATTCAATGGAGTTTTAAGTTAATCGGTTCACCCTGAAGGTAATACCCATGCATCCTCATCTGCATAGCCCTTCAGTATATTGTATTTAGCTGCGTACAAGGGGAGCTGTAGCACCTAGTTCACAGGTAGACATGTACATTTCTCTGTCTTAACCTGCAAATTGAAATCCACTCCAGTTTTCTTGCATAGTCCTGAGATTGTTCTGATTCTTTCTTCCCTTAACTTCCCTTCCTTCACTTTCGCTACATATCTTCCAACTTCTACAAGATGCTTTTCTATCCCTAAGGTAGATTTCTGAACATGATATTATATTAATCAACAAAGCTTAGGTATTAGAAAACAACATAATGACAGTTAATGTAGCTCACTTTTCCCTGGAAACGCCTAGAAATCTTTTGCTTGATGCTGGCAGCAATTCCCATTTAACCTCTTTGTCCTTAGCTAAATTTAGCCTTTTTAAAGGCTATCCACATTTTGTCTTTGTCTTTCTGAGATTTTCTGTGAACGCCTTCCAGTTTTCCATTGAGATTCTTCTGCAACCTTCCTTTGACTCATTTATTCTTCTCTCTTATTCCTAATAATTTTCAATTCATAACATTTCCCTGTTCTTTTGACTAAAAGGACTCTTCTACCCACTTGAATCAATCGGTTGTCCCCTTCTTCATGTCACCCTGTCAGTCCTCGTGTTCTAACAGTCCACCACTACTTTGGTTCAGAAGACAGTCCGAAGACAGACATAGTCAAAACTGTCCCAGACTATATTCCTCTTGTAGCGACAATTAGAAAGAAAATCCTTCTGAGTTTTGTGTCTTCTTGGGATTCAAGGATGAGCTAATGGGGAAACTGGCAGCAATATGTGTGACATAGACCGAGACTATGCTAGAAGGCTTTGCAGATGGCAAACCTGGCACAGTCTGCAGCAGCCTAAAGTTACAATTTCAGGAAAAGTCCTACCCATCCATTGGTATAGTTGAGCATGCCCAGATTACCATGGAGAAGTGTGTTTTTCACCAGGCTAAAAATAAATCTGGGAAGATTTTCAAAAGGAAACAAATGCAATGCACTATTTTCCTGCCATTGTCCTTCCTCCAAGTCTTATAGGATGTACATTTTCTTCTTTAAAACACATTCAAATTTTAGAATGGAACAGCATAATGGTTATGGACGAAATTTTGCAAAGAAATTCAACTTTACTTATCCCATTAGGGAAAGATATTTCATCCCTCATAACTCAATAAAGTTATTTACATGCAATGCTTTTTTCATAGGTGTCCAGTTATTTTTCATAATATGCCGTACTATCCACCCCACTTGTAATTACTGAACTTCAGAGTATATTCTTGGCTTACAGGTAAATGAAAGCTAATTAAAATTGCCATCACTGTTACATTCCCTGCTAAACATCTGATCCTATATCTTCTAAAATCATTTACTCTGAGGGCTTTAGCACAGGGTCTTACATGTTCAAAAATCTTCCATCCTGAGGACAATGAAAACAGGGATGTGTGCTGAACTCTGATCTCCCTCTCTGATTTAAAGCCGTAAACCCAGAGGCATTAAAAGTAAGTTAATACTTGTTGAAAAAAAATTGCAAATGTGTTTAAAAGGTAATTAGTGAATAATTCCTTTAGTTACTTTTCTCTCTTCCTTTCTCATTGAACTTGACCCTGTTGTCTATAGGAAGCATTATAAATTTTGAAAGTCTCTCATGAATTGGACATTTTAATGAACTACTCACAGCAGTCACCTGTCAGTGACCAGTTTATTGGAGAGAGTGAGTGAAAATTTATCTCTCTGCACAATATGTAACACTACTTTTCACAGGGACCTGGGCTAATTTAACTCTGCTGTTTTCTGAATTAACAAGGCTTGTCTTCAAACCTTTCGACATAGGAGCATTCTGTTCTGTTATTATTTTAGTGCTCGCCTTCCCACCCTCCCTCAGGACGTGCATTATTTAATCCATCTGGAGCCTTAGTAACCAAGTTCCCCTGCTCTCCCTGACCCCAGTGATTTATGTTCCATATTTCATGCTGTGGTTGGTCTTTTACCACTTATATTCCCCCTCCTTATCTTGGTCAATCTTTTTTTTGATTTTCCCTCTCCCTTTTCCCCTGCTCCACCCCTTCTTTTCCTTTTTTTTTTGAGGAGGGATAAATATTTGACAAGTGGACTGTTTGTCATGCAAGCCCTAACACAGTTACAGTTAGGGAGGGGAATAATTCAATCTGCCAAGAGTTAAATGCTGATAGATCATTGGATGTTGCTAGGCCAGGGGCTGTGCCACTCATAATTTTTCCCACTGATACAACTATTTTATGGAATGTGACATACATCTTTAGGTGTTAAATCATCCCTAGAATAATTTGTCTGTCAGGAATCAAAGTGAAAGG
Organism: Corvus cornix cornix; assembly: GCF_000738735.6. NCBI lineage: Eukaryota > Metazoa > Chordata > Aves > Passeriformes > Corvidae > Corvus > Corvus cornix. The sequence goes on along the minus strand of NC_046333.1, from coordinate 90,590,061 downwards.
AAATAAAATCACCAGAGCACAGAGTTGTATTGCTAAATCTCATATTCCACAGAGGCTCACATTTGCACTTTAGTGTGTGGTTGTCTCTGTGTCTTTAAATAAAAACAACACACACAGAGGGAAGAAAATCATGAAGGAAGATGGGGTGGGGAAGCATTTGCATTGTGTTGGATTCACAATCAGTCTTCCTTTGCTCTGTACCTTCCTTACTCCCTGTTCCTCATATCCTTCTTATCAGATTTCATGTTTAATGCCCAGCCTGAACTCCCCATCCTACACCCACAAATCTGACTGAACACAATAGCACTGATAAAACGGAAGCAAATTTCTTCTATTAGTGACTGACAGCAATTTGAACAAAATGAAGTTGTACCATGATATCGTTATATATACAAGGTGCAAATAACCTAGTTTGAATAATCACAGCCTCTGTCCTTTTAAATGATTTTTCTCCCCCATTTAAAGGGAGGCCTTTGATGTGATAATATTAATTCCCTCTGTGCTTGGAGGAAGGAAAAAAAAAACCTAGGAGAAACGGAAATTAAATGAGTAATGCAATGTCAGTCAATCTTTTAAACCAGGGCCTTATTAACAGCTAATCATTTTGTCATTTTGTCGCTCAAAGTAATGAATTTGATAGGAGGAGACGGGAATGTTTTATGTTTATTTTTATTAGTTTTAAACAGAAACAGTTGTGGAAATATTATATTATCAAGACTCACAGCATTTAAGTGGTTTCTGTTCAGCATATTGCTATTTTTCTTTTCTGCCAGTATCTGATTGCCATAATTTTGAATAATCTGCTTGTCTTTCAAAAAAAAATTGAAAAGGATATTCATCTCAGGCATAGCACAGGGTTCCATCACTGGAGATGCATTAGGCTTTTGTTAGGTATTTCTTTACATCCTATTTATTCAGAAGTATCTAAGTAATTATTCGCTGGAAGGATAGTTATGCAGCTGAAAGGAACGGTCTATGTTTCTCAGCTGCCAACATCTGAAGACCAGAAAAATTACAGGGAAAAGACCATGAATAACTTTCTGTTTCTAAAAGTGTAACGTATGGTTTTGTTGTATTTTAACATTCTGTAGGCTACAGCTACACATTAAGCATGTGCTAGTAGAATGCATTAAATATTTGTTGCTGAGAATGGATTCTCTATCGATGTCCCTGTAGCATTCTCCTTTGAAATGGCAGAGGTGACCTCTGGATTGGGACTCCAGAGGACTCTCAAATTAAGTACTTCGAATATGGTGCTATTATAAGGCTTGATCTAATGTTGATGGTAGTTTTCCATCAGCAAAAACTGCACAAAGAGAATATAAGTATCCACAGCCTCCTATGAGGTTGCAAATTTTGGGTTGCCTCAATGTTGCCCTTCATATGCTTCCATTACATTTATGTATTTACTTATTTTATATTTTCTTACTATATGCTAGCTTATTTCACTTACATTTTAATGGCTGAAGAATGGACTGTGACTCTAGAGAAGTACAGAAAAAAATAGTCCCTGATCTCCAGCTCCTTTACCATGAGTTAAGTTAGCAAGCAAATCAATACCTGGTAGTCTGGTGATACATCTGCTGATTTACTTACTCATTGACTAAAAAGTAATTGAGTAGGTTAGACTACATGTGAAAACACTTCTGTAATATTAGCATAGGTTCTGTTTGATTTTTTTTTTTCAAACATGACTGTATGGAAATTCTCTCCACCAGGATGGAAGCATTTACTGGGTAGGAAGAAACACATGGCGATGGATAAAGGCAACACTCCTTGAAGCCTAAACAGGAAATGCTGTTTTACTCTGTAGTGGTTTGGTCCAAAATACTCATTACTGTTTATCTTCTGTGAGATAAGAATTAGGAGAAATGCAAAGCAGACACCATACTTGAAAGAATATAAAGAAGTTTATTAACAGACCTAAAAGAAGAAAAAAATCATACCACACCTTCAGAACACTTCTCCTCCCCCCACCTTTCTCCCTTCTCCCAGTGACAGTGTAAAAAGACAACCCTTGAGGTGTTCAGTCTCTTTACCACTTCCAAATAACTTTGTTCAGTCCATTTAGGAAGAGGAGTCTCTCTTGCCCATGCTATGAAAGCATTATCACAACAAGACAGCCTCCTAGGTTGGTTCTCTGCTCGCATGCGAGTCCCTTCCCCGACTTGCAGCTTTTCCCACAACTGTTTTCAAGGGTCCACTCTTGAAGGTTTTTGGGGTACAGTTTTAAGGTTGAGCCATTCAGAAACAAAAGTTCTCTTCACCCATCTCTGGGAGCATTTCATCTCTAAGAACAGAGGCCCTTCTCCTTCCCTGGGAGCAAAGGGTCTTCCTCATCTTCATCTCTAGGACTATCTCTGGGAGCATCTCTAGGAACTGAGGTCTTCTCCTTTCCCATTTGGAGCAAAAGTCCTCATCACTTCCATCTCTCCCTGTTCAAACTTCTCATGAAATTACAGCTGCGTCAGCATCTGCCTATCTCAGCGCAGGTGCTTTTGCTCACAAGTACAAGTTGAACGCTCCACCCCCCATATCTTCATGAAATTACAACAAGATACTCTGATATATCATAGCTTCACAACAGAATATCAGCTTTAAGCATCTCCTCTTTCTCTTCCCTCAGGTTTTCAGCTCTTCATAGCACTAATAGGGTTAATCTCACCTCGGCCTTGCAGCTGGAATTTTGCTTATCGCTGTTGGTCACATGATTCTTTGCCGGACAGCGGTGCAGCTTCAGCTGAATCTTGGCTGAACTGGAGGAGGGTGGGGGCAGCCGAGCCACTCTGGCTGCCCACAGCAGGGCTGTGGGGGGGTTCCGTGGGTGGAACAGGGCCCATCAGCTCCAGGATGGCCGTGGCCCAGCCTGCCTGGCCCGAGCAGGGCCTGGGCTGGGCCCGCTGGCCCCCGCACGGGGCCCGCAGCCACCTGTCCCAGCACCGGAAACGAGAGAGAGGCTCTGCCTCGGACTTTCCTATTCTTAAGTGTGGATCACAGAGGTGCTCACAACTTTAAGTGGCTTAAAGAATTGTCCATATTCAAACTGGCCAGCTGATAGGTTCTGTCAGGTCACAGAGGAAGCTGTAAGCACCCCTTTGCAAGAACATCACTTCTGGGACTATGCTTGCTAACCCATGACATACTCAAATAACAAAAAGGTAGCTATAAACAAACCCAACTTCCAGACAGTTCACAAAGTGAGGGAATGCACCATCTGTTGAAATTTGCAAATGGCAGGAGAAAAAGTTGTCTTACTAGCCACAACTTCAAGTTACAGAAATAAAGTAAGAACAAAGTGATTTTTGCAAAACACTGAACCCAAGGTTATGCCTGGCTCCTGCTTGAGTCCTAGAGTCATCGTTTGTTCTCTGCTCTAAGAATTCAGATATATCTATGAGTTTAATAAATGGATACATGATAACTGTGGCCATAGTAATTGTCATCATACCCAACCAACCTGTGGCAAATATGAGATGAAACCTATTCGCTAAAAAACTGTTGAAAGAAATCCACATGAAATTGTTAGGTCTCAGATTTTTGCTGGTCTAGGATTACATACAGGGTTCCTAATGGTCAACTGTCATACATAAATTTGGCTAAGCTGTGTTAATGAATCTTTGTGTTGGAGTCCCAAGCATAGCATAGTATTTGAGGAACTACACTTCCAGCTCTCTGGGTCAGCTGATATTCTTGTTGTCTTGTTTCAGAGATGTAGAAAACAGGAATATGAAATACTATCAGTGTAGGAATTTTAAATATATATTTAGTGGGTGTAAACCTTATCTTATGCCAATGACTCTGCTGTTTTTCAGTGAAAGTGTTACTCAGGAGTCTGTGCTAAATGACGATTCCTCCTTTTCATTAGCTTTACATGTCTAAGTGTCCTTTGTGCTGTGGAAGAAACGCCCTTGTGGGAACTGATTGCTGCCATTAGTCTGTTGATTCAGTTGATTGCTGCTTTAGGCTGTTCATGTAGTCTCTGCTCTCCTCAGAGAAGCTTGTCCAGAGAGTCTCATAAAGCTGTTTCTTTTCAGAAGAGAAAAACCTTCAAAGCATTACCAGAGATATTATTTCCTTTCTGGTTGTATGGAGCAAAGACATCAAAGAAATAGCTGGAGCTATAATCTACAGCATATTCAGAAAGTGCATAAATTTTGCAAATTTCTCTATAATTAGTTGGAAATTACATTTTGGTATTGAAGAGAGAAAGAGTAGTTGCAGAATCACAGAAAAATTTAGTTTGCAAAAGATCTCTGGAGGTTGCCTAAGGGTCAACATGGATCAGGTGGCTCAGGGCTGTGTCCAACCAAATTCTGTGGATGGAGGCTCCACAGTCTTGTCAGTGACTCACCAGTCCAACCCTTAAGACTGAGTCCAAATTTTCAGCAGCTGAAACCAAACAATAAGTTGCTAATGATTTTTTTTCATTAATTACATTTTTCTAAAGAACTTTTTTTAAATCAAAAAGTATTTTCTGACCCAAGTGTTTCTGGTAGATGTGGTCTACAATTTGAACATTTATACTTCAATTTTGTGGAGCAATCAGAAGAGCACACTTTTTCACTGATTTTAAATACTTCTGGTGAAAAGAACCTTCAGCTATCCTTCTGTCATAAGAGAATTGCAAAGTTACCACCTGAATATGAAAAGACATATATGAAATATCATTGTTGAAATTCAGCTTGAATTTGGGATACAGATACTTGAAGTATGAAACGTTTCTCAGCTAAGGGAGTCCACATTATTCTCTTGAATGTTTTCTTATCATATGCACATTCTCCATTTGCTATTAGAAGTCCACTCATCTCAATACACATTAAAAATTGTGTATTTGCTGCAAATATTCAATGCATTCTTATGAATAGATCCAGTTTACTACACATGCAATCTGTCTCTCTGCAAATAAGGTGTCATCATTAAAAATGCTATTACAAATAAAATATGAAATGTGATGGATCATGAAGCATAAAATTCTGCACTAATTTACAAATTTCTCTGTTCTTCACAATAAAGCCCTTTTTTTCCCAAAATATTGTGTCTCAGTACTATAATGTTCTTATTCTTGACCTAATCACTTCTTCACATTAAAAGATGGCTGAACTCATCACTACATAGAAATTTGGCTTGAAGATTTTCTAGTCAGGAGGCAAAGATTTAAAAAACTGAGGGCAGCAACTGGAACACATCTATTTGTATATTTATAACTGCAGGTTTCTATAATTAATAATAAAAGCCATGCTGTGGAAAGGAACCTGGTTGACCGAAAGTTGAATATGAGTCAGCAGTGTGTTCTGGGGTGTGTCAGGCACAGCATCACCAGCTAGTCAAGGGAGGGGATTGTCCTGCTCAGTTTTGCAGTAGTGCAGCCTCTCCTCGAGTGCTGTGTGCAGTTTTGGGCGCCATAGTATAAGAGAGATGTTCAACTATTAGAGAGTGTCCAAATGAGGGCAATGAAGATGGTGAAGGGCCGTGAGGGGAAGCTGTATGAGGAACAGCTGAGGTCACTTGGCCTGTTCAGCCTGGAGGAGACTGAGGGGAGACCTCATCACAGTCTTCAACTTTCTCATGATGGGAAGAGGAGGGGCAGGCACTGATCTCTCCTCTGTGGTGACCCAAGGGAATAGCCCTATGTTGTGTCAGGGGAGGTTTAGGTTGGGTATTAGGAAAAGGCTCTTCACCCAGAGGGTGTTTGGGCACTGGAACAGGCTCCCCAGGGGAGTTGTCACAGCGCCAGCCTGACAGAAGAAAGAAGTGTTCAAGAAGCATTTGGACACTGCTCTCAGGCACATGGTGTGACTCTTGGGGTGTCCTGTGCAGGGCCAGGAGTTGGACTTGGTGATCCTTGTGGGTCCTTCCAAGTCAGCTGATTATGTGATTCTGTGATTTGTCCAAACATGCACACACTTTCACTACAGTTCCTATACTTTTATATTTTTAAGCTATTTCTGATCTATACTTGTATATCATTTTACATCTTCTTGATTCCTTAAGATTTTCCATCTGAAAGACAGGAAGGAGTGCCTTCTACAGAATATAATTTTATTTAATAATTATACACATTTTCCATAAAATTCTTATAATTTTCTCTGTGTGTACCAGTACCAATATACCTTTCAATATTAATATTCATTTAAATATGAAGAGTGAAGTGTATGTGTAAAGAAAGTAATCTGTGAGAAATTATATACACTAATGAGAACACTAGAGGAGCAAAACTCTTCAGAACATATGCAGGGACAAAAGCTGATATAGTTGAAGGGATAGTATTGAATTTTTTTTTTTAGTATGGAAAAGCACCATCATTTTTACTAATTTATTGCAGAATTATGATCTGAATAACTTGTACTAAAGCCAGCTACAAGTAGATATATTTGGCAGACACGACTGAAAAGCACCATTGTAGAGAACTAGGGCTGTAATGCAGGATATATTATTCATCTCACCTCCTGAACCATTGTGTCAATCAAGTGTGAAATGAAACATCTCCAAAACTTCTAGGCCAAGAATTTTTAAAATAGGAGCCTAAATTTAGTTCCTTAAAGTCTACTCCTAGATACACAAATAAATGACCTGTTTTATTAAAAAAAATTTGAGCTCACAAAACCTTTAATCTCAACAAGAGTTTTTGGGTACTCTGTAGTTCTGAAAATCAGGCCATTTCTTTATATGACTGAATATTGGTTTTAGGAACTTAAATTCAGCTTTTGAAAATCTTAGTCATTGATCTAAGTTTGTTTCTCATAGAAATCAATATGAGTTTTGTCTCTGTTTTAAATGTGAGCAGGAGTATATATTTCACTAAAATATAAATCCATTCACAGCAGCATAATACATAGACAGCTTGTGCAAATTTGAAGTCAGGCTGTTGTCTTGTGGGCATGTGACTGAAATGCAGAGGCTGATAAATCATAAAGCCTATAGGGCTTTCTCCCGACAACTGGACACACTTTAAATGCCTAAAAGATAAAATATAAACTACCTTGTAATTTTTTTTTCTAATACTCTGAATAAATAATATTACATGGAAAGTCACAGAATGCCCCCAATATAATAGAGAATAATATTTCAAAATTTATATTCCCTGAATATACTTTGTTTAGTCATTCAGATCATCAATATGGATGACTTTCTGTACAGAGTTATGAGAAGGAGAATACTTTTTCCCATACTTCAAAAAATATTAACATTTTCAAGGCACAGAGTTTAATAAAGTTTGTCATGCAAAATGTCCCCAGATTGTTCCCAATAAAATCAGGCCCTAAAGATGATAATTTAGGAAAGGAAAGATCTGAGGAATCATAATGGCTGCACATTTAAGTTGTTTAAAAGCAACTCCTCAATACTGAGAAATGTATTTATTCTATAGAGTAGTATATCATGTTGTTTTTTCATTATACTGTAAAAAATTTCAGCGTGAAATGAGGATTGAGAAGTAACAACAATCTAGAGTTATTTTATATATCTCCAGATATACCTTCTGCATGCCCCTTTAACCGTGTTATTCTCTGGCAAACAGGAGGAAGAGACTCATACCTATCTTAATTAAATGCTTCTAAGACTCTCAGAGTTGCAGTACAACTTTATCCTTGCGAATTATTATTGGAAACACAGGTGCTTAAAACACTCTATTGCACCTTTGTCATGTTTAAGAGACTCAGCTTTGTAGTTCAAGCAGTTTCAGTAAGAACTGTATTTTGTGTGCCCTGAAAGGTTGATATGCTGATAGGTTATTTGGAGCTGATTGCTTCTTCTTTCAATAAAACTGTTATATCCTTCAAAACCAAAGCAAAATCCAATTACTTGAGATACTAATTTTAACAGTATTCATACTTTTTTTTTTTCTATGAACACACGCAAGTAAATAAAATTGTGTCATGTTCCAAGAGTGAAAAGACACATAGTCTACCAGTAATGTGATATGGTGTGGTACCTCTAAAATGTTTCAACTGCTGTCTGAAAACAATACATATGATTAGATATATATTTAACTGCAGAAATGTGGACTTAAGTTTATGATATTCAGAATATTTAAATTGGTTCAGGGAAAAAAAGTTGTAACTTCTGTGGTTCAAAATTTTGAATAAAATACCTACTGGTCTGCTATCAGAATTGTTTTATTGCCGCTCTGTATGATTTTGGTTTGGATGTATCTAAGTAGAAGTTGTCTCTTACTGTTGTTAATCTATTTTACTAGAGCATGTAATTGAGTAGAATTTCACCTTAGATCACTGTTCTAATGAAAAAATAATGCAGTATCTTATGCATGTAATTAAACAAGCAATAGCCACATACATCTTTATGTTCTACATTTTATGGACAAATATGATTGTATTACATAGATCATTTTCTGGAGCATCCCTGACATAAAAATAGGGCATCCTCTAACAAGTTTGTCAAGAGCTCAAAAAAGAGCCTATCTCTCACTAAAAGCAAATTTAGGATTGTTCCTCTTCTTCAGTCTATGTTAGACCAGAAGAGAAATGATTTTACAGAGTGAGGATGGGAGAGACAAACAGGCAAGAATGCAAGGCTTACTTGCTGACTACTAGGCAGCTTCTCAAACAGTCACTTCCTCACTGGCAGTAAAGGAATTCTGAAACAACCACTTGCCAATGATCAAAATGAAATTGAGCCAGATTACCCATCTTAGAAGTGGATGATATTTTGTTTTCATTTCTATATTTAGTACTGGCCCAAAGGGCTGTGTCTGTCCTTGTAAATAAAATGATTGGGTGTCTGTCCTCTGATCCCCAGGGGCATGTGACACAGCACAGCTCATGTCTGAAGTCTCATAATCTCAAAAAAACAAAGTAGCATAATTCATACTGAATCTTGGTAACATTTTCTGAATTATTCAGTTCTCTGAAGGGTGCCTAAGTGCTGTCTGGAAAGGACTCAAGTCCGACCAAGGCTTAATGTTTTAATATAACAATGGCATTTAATCTGAATTTATTGCATTCGTCAATACACACAGCTCACAACTTGCAAACAGATTCACACAGGAGAAGCCTTACAACATGGTAAATAAGTTCAGAAACTTTCTGAGGACTATAATGTATATGCTATGTATAGGGAACTGAATATAGGTGTGAATGACAATCTGCAAGTCCCTCTTTTCTGTGCAGTGCATAGGTATGCAGTGAAAAGAAAAGTGAATATCATTCTGTATGTTGAGTAGTCATGATGTATGGTTTCAAACTTGCTGTTCTCAGTCTTGCTCCACAGTGCTATGTTTTATATTAGTTGGTAGCTAACTGCTTTACAACCAGCAGCGAATACTTGCAGATCTACGTTAGATTCCAAGAATTAAACTGATTAAAACATTTCAAAAATCCATTAGATTGATTAGATGGCAGGTTGATCAGTTAGAAATGTAGCCCTGTGATTTTTTTCATTTTAAATAACTATTTTTTTATTTAAAACATTAGTACACAGAGAAAAATTGCACTGTTAAGTTGAATTCAAGTATTCTTTTATTCTTTTTTTATATTCAAGAAATATTCTTGCCATATAAAAGAGACTGTGACACACAGAGGTGACATAGGTGCTTATGGTACTACCTGTGACACAATGAATGAGGCAAGAAGCCAAGTTCTTCCAGCAAATTTGGATGTACTAATAGCCTAGCATAAGACCCCTCATTTTTTTCCTTGATATGATAGCTGTCGCAATATGGTCCATTTAAAATGTGATCTTCCAGAAACTGCTTTAATTCTGTGCATCTTTATATCCTGAACTTAGGATGAAACTTGTTTTCTGTCACAGCAAGTTGCTTGTGCCACCACCTCCTTGTAGACATTAAATCCAGCAATTCTTATTAGGCATCTTGAAGGGCCAGGAAGCTTGTGTTCACATAAACAGCAAATTCTTTCTTTATCAATCACTCCTCCAAGCTTTTTGGGACTGCTTTGGCTAGGAGATGACCCAAATGAACAACACTTGAAGATTCTACTACCTCTTCTTTCTCTGACTATGGGGATGATTTATAAACTGCTTTACAAAGAAGTAGGAGCTCCAAAGACTCCAAGACAACATGTACTAGAGCAACAAATACTAAGTCCTCTAAAAACATCAAGCCTCTAAGAGTGAACCTACCAATGCTTTTGATGGGCTTTTAGCACAGTTTGCCAGAGTAAAGAGATACGTCTTCACTGCGGTGATACAAAGAATTTAAAGAAACATGCTGTATAAGCCAGTATGAGTAACAGATAATAAGATGTTATCTGAAAAATCATCTACTCTGGGAGTGCTCTTCAGCCTCGCTTGCAAGGTGGCAATTTGTACAGCACTGTACACCACTGATCAGCTGTTCTTGTCTCACTTTATTGTTACCAGTATGTTCCAACATGTACTGCTAATGCCTACTTCTCATGACCTCACTTAAATCATGAGGGACAGGGAAAGGCCTACTCCACTTTGCTCTTTTTCAAGCAACATTGAGAGACATTTGGATGTGTATTGAAGACACATTTTACCTTAAGTGTTCCTCAGAGTGATATCTACATTAAACACCACTGGTTTCCAGCAGCTTGTTGCTTTTCTCTTCATAATTTTCATAGAATCTTAGAATATCCAGAGTTGAAAGGTGGCCACTAGGATCATCAAAGTCCAATTCTTCTGAACAGTTACCCTGGGAATATGTATAATTTGAGTAAAAGTGTCCAAATTCCTGAATAAATAACCACCACTTGGAAGAATTCCCTATGTCAAAATGAACTTTTGTGTAGCTGTTGATTTCATGCTGGATGTTTTAACCATATTTTCCTTTGGAAAGTATACATGACCTTATGGTTTAATAAACACAGTTGGAACTTTGTGAAGAGACACCTGAAAGTTAAATGCTGGGATACCTATGACCCACTGCCTCCTTCTGCCAGCCCTCACTTACACCTCTGCCAATTAAGTCCACTGTATCTCAGGTTAAAATCTATTTTGCAATTTGAATAGCATTCATCTTCACTTATTGTCACACTTGCCAACTGAAATTACCTAGTGAATTCCTAGTGGGCTTCATAGAATCTTTTATGTTCAAACGCATTTGTCTTTTTATCTCTTTTCACCTGTTCCCATATGTTTTCATTACAAAAACGAAACTAAAATACTTTTTTTTTTCAGTGCTTTATGTCTTCCTTGACTTCTCTGTAGTAGTGTTGTCAAATAAAACTGGACTACTACATTTTATAAAAATATCCTAAGAGTTCAGAGGAACAACTGTAACCCTGCTAGAGAGAACAATGTGCAGTTAAGCACCTAAGAATGCTTGAGGTACAATGCCATGAGCCATTGGCTTTGGCAGCTTAACCGAGTGAAGAAATTCTGTCTCTCTCTGTCCCCATTCCCAGATGCTCATTCCTATCCCTGGAGCTTCTGAACCTGGAATATTTGATTTTCCTTGCTTTACAGTGCAGGAACCTAGAGATAACATACTGAGATGGGAAAGGGGAGAGGAAGAATCATTTGAACAAAGAAAAGCAAAATTAATTTACAAATCTACAGAATTAGACATTATTTCTGTACACATTATACACTAAGTGCTGTACAAGATGGGATTTAAAGCATAACAAGGGTTTCTAGTCAATTATGCTACAGGCTCTGCTACAGTAATTATGTTACTCTTTCTGTGTGCGGATTGATCTAGGCTAGAGATGGGATGATGAGAGAAACACACTGGAATGAAATTTGAATAAATGACCTGGTCACTTGATTGGCCAGAGATAGCTGCTTCTTCCTTTAATTTTTCCTTTTTTATTATTTTCTGGTGGAAGGGGTCAGAACATCATGTTTCTTTGCTTTAATAAAAGTGGGGGGTGTGACATCTCTGACTTGCTGATTTGCCTTGATGATCAGCCCATGTGAGTGTGTGCACACACACACAACCTCTGCGTGTCACAGCACTTCATTAACTTCTGACTTCATTAGAGGCTGTGTTAAAAAGTATGACGTGCTACAAAGGGAGCACCTTTATTCAAATGTGTGACCTTCGTGCTGTCTGATTTATTAGTGCAATATGATATGGAGCAATATCACCTAAACAGCGCATTTATCAAACACAACTTTCCAGTAGCTTGTGATGAGCATAAAAAAAAGAATGCACATCTTTCATATAAAGCCTCTTACACCAAGGCACAAGATTTTAAATACCATTGGTAAAAGTACAGTGGATTTTGCTATGCCAGAGCAATTTCTTCTCCCTAAATATCATTGCCTATTAACTATTTTGCCCTCACACTTTCTTAGCAGTAAATTTCTACTTGAAGTATTTTGAATCTTAAATTCTGCCTTGGATATTTTTAAATTTTTTTTGCACTGATGAATATAATGAGTAGTTTCCACTCGGTGATAATGTAAAAAATACAATGTTGTATCATATGGCATTTTTCCTAAAGCTAATTAACTAAAAGTCCTTGTAAGACTAGTATGGCTTTTCATTAATGGAGAAAGTTCACATCTTTTATATACAGCATTTACAATACTTTGGCACAATTAAAACTCTTAATTATAAAAACTGAAAAAAGAAGTATTTTAAGGTCAATCAAAGTATATGGAAAAATGTAAAGTAACTTCCTAATAAATTTGAGTCAACTTAAGACTAGTAATGACTTCAGTACTTCTTTTTACCTTAAGACACTGTTCTAATAATTTTATTTTTTTTAATTATGGGATTTCTGATACATTTCATGCTTAAATGTTTGACATTTCAGAGTTTTAGTTCATGTAAATTACCAATATTCTAACAAAATATTTTCTGCTCTTCAGATGAGAGTTTCCACCTTGCAGTGGACGTATCTTAATTACTAATTGCTGTTGAGACCTTTACATGCTAAGCCACAGACCTATCAGACTTCACCCTGGCTTTTGCTATATTTATAAATAATGTTTGGCATATTTCTGACATCAGTTTCTCATTTGCAGCGTAAACTAATAACGTAAGATGGAATGGAAAGACACAGAGATAATCCTCACTGACCCTTGGGGTCACCCTCTGCTTTGCTATAAAGATGAAAAGAAATGAGCTGCAGCTCAGCCTTTTAAATTAACAGCAAAAGATATCAAATCCTTAAACCATTTAACAACTTAATTTGACTTGGTTTTGTTTTTCTTTTATTTCTTATGGGAGAAGGAAATGGGGAAGTCTGATTAGAGAGGGGTTCCAATTCTACCAGTCTTTTGAACTAACGTTTGGAAGAATGAGCTCACTTAATATTTAAATCATTTTACAATATATTCAGCCCGTTTACATATACTGCAACGTGTCAATAGAATCATTCTCTAATAAATGTGATGCATGCTACAGTTTAGCTCTAGATAGGCTGTTATTTTAGAACAGTGATAATATTAGTATTGCTAATGACTTCAATCTTTTAGATTCGTCTGCTTTTCCTATGGCCTCTTAAATGCAACTAATGAAACACCCAGCAATTCAACCACAGGAAATCAGTATTTTATTGAAAGATGCTTTTCAATCTATTCATTTCTTCCAGCCTTTTTATCGAGTCTTGGTTATGATTTAAGTAGCTAAAAAACGTAGTTTTTTCTTCTCCTATTAGATATTTTTTATTATTGTTGCCCTGGGATACTACTATGACAGTGATAATTGAAATTGCTCTATTTCTTCAATTTTAGTATGCAGTCAAAACATATTTTTGGATCCAGCATAATCATTACTACACAGCATTAGATTATTATGTCACCAGTTTAGGATTGCTTTTGACTTCATTATAAAACCTGACAGGAAAATAAGATGGATTACATGGCTACCAGCTGAGCAAAGTTTAAATTACTTTTTTGCATCCTATGGAGTAAAGCTTCCTCCCCTCCAAAACTGAAAAAAAATAGAAAAAGAAAAACAAACACACCAAAATCTGATGTAACAAAAATATGAATAGCAGTGATAAAAGTAGTTAAAATTAATTCTACTTTGCATCTAGCAGGAGATGTCACAGTGGTGTGAGTTTCTAGCACCAAAAAAGTCAGGTTTGAATACTGATCTTTTGAAACTCCATTAGCTATATTTTGAGCATTGCTGACATCACAGATTGATGTCTCTTTAAACTGTGTCTCAGATTTAATCACTTGGGGAAACCAGCTATTGACTTTGGATGTTTGTGCTGTTCAGCCACTGGAGAATGCTCTCTTACTATCTGTCTCTCCCTTTGTCCGTCTGCTGTCTCTGTCTCTCTTGAAGGCGTGCACACGCACACACACACGTGCTTGTCCCTTTGTGTTAGGGAATATTGTCATTATTTTCTGTGTAACTGCAGCTTGCCAAAGTCACACTTACGCTTCCTTATACATCTGTACATTACAACATGTAGGTCACGATGTTCACAGTGAGGCAAAGCACTTCTTACTGATTTAGGGTATTGAGATAATAACCAGGAAGGTCTAAAGGGATGAGCATCATCTAGTCTGTGGAGACCTTCATTTCACCTTGTAAAGTGAGGCAACCACAATAGCCTCCAGAAAAGTGCTGTAGGAATCAATAAAGACAAAGAAACCAAAGCCCTTCTGAGGTGCTGGTGGTAGTGATGTGTGTCTGCATGTGTGCGTGCCTGTACGCCTAAGGATGAAGAGAGATGGGTTCTGATGAAAAGAAATGCAAATTTTCAAGGCATTGATCAGCACTCATCTCCGTTCAACCTCATGCCCTCTGCTACATCAATACATTGGAAACATAATTTGTATCAGCAGTTGTTTCTTTAATTAAGATCTCTCCCAAATCTTTTTCATTGATTCATGCCATTAACTTATTGATCAGCTTGCTTATGCTGAGGTGGTAGTTTTGCTGAGAGAGGGTGTCTCTCTTAGTTCATGATGTTGGTTCACAAATATCTTCTTGGCAATGAGTGGGTAAATTGGAGCTCATGCAGCTTTGGTATGGCTTTAGCAGTACACAAAGGCTTTCCTGAGGCAAGAAAAAAACCAAAAAAAACCCACAAAAATAATGGCTTGCCATCTCAGGACTTTGAAAATCTCACAAAAAAAATAGTTATGGAAATTTTTATACGTTTTAAAACCTCACTGAAGAACTAATCACTCTAAAGACAACATGCAGAAAATATTATAGCCATGGGGTCATATGGCATATACAGTCTCTGTATGTTAATGGCTAATAACCAGGAACTAAATGATAGAATTTGAGCTAAAATGTAAGATATATTTAGAAATTAATGAAAAGTAGCTGATTCCACATTTAATCAAATAGTTGGTAAAATATGTGATAATCAAGGCAGAATGAGGTTATGGCCAGGTGAAATCTGAAAAGGAAAGTTCCACAAGTATTTCATAGTAATTCTGCAGAGATCATGTCATCATATGATCTCTTTATGTTATTTTGTCATAAATACTGTATCAAACAGGAATACTGGTCAGTATGCTCATTGATACGAAATTTCATAGGGATACTCAGGGTCTAAAATTGAGTATTTGTACAGGAACTTGACTCATGCTGAAAGAAAAGCAAACTTTATCACCTCTGTCTTCTTAGATAGTCAACTAGTTGAAGTAACACAAATGTTGTGTAGTTATGAATGGCTTATGCAAAATTCACAGATGAAGATTTATTCAACAAAATGATTTAGATCTAAGGTTCGTCCCTGTCTCATATGGACTTCACGATGTCTTTCTAAAACTGCAGGGAAATGAAATGACTTTTAGAAATATTGTGCTGGGAGGTTCAGCAGGCTCCAGATATGCAGGAAGGAACAGAGCATCAGTGAACTGGTTCCTGTAACCCTAATTTCCAGATGGAACAGCCCAGGGACAGATAATGTGCACATGGCACTCATTCCAGAGCTATGCCTAATACTTAACCTTTGGGGAATGCTTTAACCTCATCAAAATACTTTTGAATATTCAAATTGACCAGTCAAGAAATGGCTGAACTGACTAGTTTACTGGGTTAAAGAAGCACAGTGTAGCACAGCAGTGGCTGGACTACTGGGACAGATGTGTGAGAATTACTGACAGAAACCATTATCAAAGAAGAGATTCAGGAACTGATGATTTTCCTCAGGAAGAAATGTATTAAAATTAATACAAATGCAATTAATGAAACAATTCATTGTCTTTCTTAGGCAACTAGCATTTGAACTGAATTTACTCTCTGTGAAAAAATGTGTCTTGGGAGTCCAGATACTAGTTTCAAAAGTAGTACTTTTCAAGGCTGCAGTTGAGTTATATACTCTAAACTCACACAAGGAACAATTCATTGCTGACAGGCCCTTGTAGCCTGGACGCTCTCTTTCAAATCTGCTTCAGCAAGACAAATTGTAAGACACTGAAGAACAGTTTAGCAATAACAGTGTGTTATCTCTTTAGATTCTGATAGAAATACAGTAGGAAATGACTGCTCTTTTGCATCAAGATCCCTGAGATACCTATTCTTTTTTGATGTACTGAGCACCAAACTTTAAATTATTACTATTTGGCCTCAGAAAATTTACTCAGCTGTACCATAATTTTCAGAAAATAGCATTATGCCATTCCCAGAAACGACATTCACCTCAGGTGATACAAAGGGCCATGCACCCTACCAAAGGGATAAAGAACATGTAAAATGAGGGAGATATAACAACTGTATGGAAATAAAAATGTGACTAAGTGAAAAAATCAGGCATGTAAACTAAAACTGACTTTGAATGTGGCTTTGAATAATACAACCTGCATTTGTACAGGATATGGCTTTCACAAATAATGTGTTCTCCCTGAAAGCTTCCACAGCGGCCATATCAAACCACACGATTATTCATATAGCTATATCAGTAAAATGGGGGAAAATAAGGCCTATATTTCTCCGAACTCTGATTTCCCTTTAAAATATGTATTTGAAGATGCCTACCCTGGCCATGGTAGATCAGTATCTGCAGCCATCTCTAGAAGTCCAGAAGCAGCAAGACCCAAACCCAGGCCTGAGTGTCTGAGGCTGAGGAGTTATGACGTTACTGGAAGTTGTGTTGATTTTGCCTGTGCAGCTTCCATGGAGATGAAAAACCATAAAGGTTTTGCTGTGCTTCTAACCCTGTTCCCTGTTCCTAGCTGCACCTTGCCATGTGGAGCTAGCAAGGAAGCAATAGGGAGTGAGCTGGGAAAGCCACAGACCACAAGACAGGTGGCAGCTGTCTTCTTTTTTGGTCACTAAATGGAAGAATGTGTGAGAGTACACTCAAATTCAAACAGTTTTGAGAATAAGTGGTCCACAAATATATATCTGGTGTGGGACAAACAGACAGAATTCATGCTGCACTTCTCTGTACAGAAAAAAACCATCTAAAAACAACTTGTAACTTCCTCTGTTCTTAGACAAACATACCTGAGGAATGGTAACCTGATGATAAATAAGCAGCCAGAGATGTACTGAACATACTGTGTTCAGTGTAGCATGTTGCACCATAATTCCATTCAGAGGTTATCAGAACCTGTTTTCTTGTTTTCTTTTGGACAGCTTGCCTTCCAAAAAAAGAAAAAGAGTGGTTTAGAATTGTGGGATACAAAATTAAGATGAATGTTGTGGTCAAAATGATTGGGAGTGAAATAGTTGTGTTTTTTGCCTTGGCTAGGATGAGAGCTAAATCTGACCTAAATTCGGTCATTTCTCCTACTTGAGTTAAATCTTTGCAGTAAATTTTAGAATAGGTGAATGAAGCATTGAAATGCCCTTGCCAGAGCTTTCAGGTGAACTTTTGGAAACTTACTTCAATGAACACAGCATTTAACCATTATTTTAGTTAGCCTACAAATAATATAAAACAAGATTTGATCAAATTATGCTAATTCACATTTTCAAGGTTGTTTTCAGAATGGGTGAAATCCTGGCAGAGAATCCATCAAAATTAATTTAGCTAATTGGTGGATTCTCCTCTGCAATCTGAAATAAGAGTGAACATGGATCACAGTTTTCATTAGGCTGCTTTTTATTCCATTTAGTTAATTTGGTATTTGAATTGTGTGTGGTCAAGACCTTATGTTCTGACACAAAGTTCAGCTAAAAAGGAGAAAACATGAGAAATTGCTTACTTAGAGACTCATGGAGTTTAGTAAGGAAAAAAAAGCTGATTGAGAATCCTTTCAGGTGATGGTTAAAGTGTTCACTATCTGTCTGATTTTAGTATTTTGGACATACAGCAAATTTTATACTCTTTGCAAGATAGCCTAATCTACAGGCTCTGCAGGATAGTCCTCTCACTGGGAGGGCGGGCAGAAGAACGTCCAAGTAAGAGAAGTCTGTGGGGCTTGCTTGCTTCAGTTTACTGCATACAGTCTTATTTGTACAAGTTTTCAAAGAAACAAGTTCATATGAGAAAAATGAGAGTGAAATTTTTCTGCAGTGAGAGCACTCATTCCAATAGACAGGATGAGATTTCAGGGGAAAAGTGAGACTTCATTGCACGAACTTTCGTTTATAAAGTTCCTGTGGGAAACCCTTTATCCTGTTGTTCCTTCTAAAGGAAATATTTTTTGTCTGTGAGTTAAGTGTGCTGTGTCTTAGTTCTTAAACTCTGACAATTATTCCTTTCTACAGCCTCTCAAGTTTACTACCAGTAACTTGAACAGCTCTAACTTTTATTAATTTTTATTATTTACTGTTTTTTCTTGTTAGTGTAATTATAATAAAATGTTAAAATTAACAGAAACCTGAAAGGCCAGCTTAAAATATTGACAGATGTCCACAGTAATACTATAATGCATAAAATTTATCATATATGCAAACTTCTCAGCGATAGTTTTGATGAAAAATGAAAACCCCCACATTGTACTCAGTATGTTGAGGGAAAAAATAGGGACATTGGCTTTAACCCTCTTGTGCTCATGGTAAAAAGAAGCTGAGTGACCTGATTTGGAGCAGAGTAATGGGTGGTGATTTGTTCAGAGAGTTAGCCAAGACTTAGTCCTTGCAAGCAAGTCTCTCTGAAGGACTTGAGGAATACATATGGGTTGATGAAGAGTGATAAAGAAGTTGAAAATTTGGCCTACATATTTTTCAGAAATATTTTCAACTAACATTATCTTCATTATATTTTCTTCATAGACTCACAGAATCATAGAGCAGTTTGGGTTGGAAGGCACATTAAATGTCACGTACTTCAAGCCTCCCTGCCGTGGACAGGGACACCTTCCACTAGACCAGGTTACTCAGAGCCCCATCCAGCCTGGTCTTGAGCACCTCCAGGAATACGAAGTCCACAACCTCTCTAGGCAGCCTGTTCTAGTGCCTCACCACCCTCGTCATAAAATATCTGCTTTCAGCTCACAGGAATTGCCCTTCGTTCTATAATTTCACATCCTTGTGCCTCTCTGGCCCTCATGTGAGCTCTTCTTCTTGTAAGCACTGCAAAGTGCTACAAATTCTCTTTGGAGCCTTCTTTTCTCCAAGCTGAACAGCCATAGGAGATGTGCTCTAGCTCTTTGATCAAATTAGTGGCTCTTCTCTGGACTTATTACAATAAGTTTCTACTTTTTCATATTTTGCAGTATCGTTCTTGAATTTTTGGTACTATTGCTATAGCCTCCTGATTACCTATTTTTCTTATTTTTGCTCTTTTTTTTCCCTTTTTCTCCCTTCATCACTCTTTTTCTCTTTTTCTATCGTTTTCTGTTTCCTCCACTCTTTATCTCCACATCCCATTTGCTTTTTCTTTCTCACCTTTTTTTCTGGCTTACTTTTTCTCTCTTTTGTCTAATTTCTCTCTCCCTCTTGCTCTCTATCTTGCTTTCTCCCTTTGTCTTTCTCTTTCTCTTGCTCGCTCTCTTTCTCTGTCTCTCCTCTGCCACACTTCCTTTACAGTATTTTGTCTCCTTCACAGTGTAGTTGCATGAACCTGCTTCTGCATGATAAAGGAAAAAAGGGGAGGCAAAAACCAACCTGAAGGGCTGTGGGCAGCTGGAGGCTGGTTCTGCTGCAGAGTAGGGGCTGACAGTTCAGGGGGGCTGATGTGGGGTACAGGGCCATGGACAGGGTGGGGGGGGTCTGGGGGCTGGGTACAGACAGTCAGGGCTGGTGGTGCCCACACGACCCTGACAATTATAACCAGGGTGTCATGTACCCTCACTAGGCAGAAGTCCTTCCCAAGAAATTTTTTTCAAAGAAACCAGGACAACAGTACTGTGATTTTTAATTTACTTGAGCATTTTCCAGCAAAAGATATGTAAGTAAAAATGACCTGCTCAACTTGAATTTTAATTGAAAACTTGGAAAAAATAGACACTGTCCACCACTCAGAAGCAAACTTTTTTTCAGACCTTGCTGAATCTCTCTCTTTGTCTAACAATGGAGAAAGTAGATTTATTCTGTGGTATTCAGAAACTGTATCTTTGCTGGAGTGAAGAATGGGTTTCATATTGGTTGCCAGACAATGAATTTGAAATTAAAACTGTTTAACATAGATAAATATTACAGAAGAAAAAAAAAATTCTTAGTCTTAGAAGAGATACACTTATAAAATCAAACTTATGGACACCAGATATTATCAACCCTATATTTATATTGGAAATCTAGCAAAACACTGGGAACATGCTGTTAGAGCTTCTGGTGTGTAAACTGATGTTAAGTATTGTAAGGTTGTGATCATTTGAACCGAATACAGAATAAAATTGGTTTTATATAAAGATATAAAAACTTAGGAGAAATTACTGAAGGTTTGAGTCATATGCTATGACCATTCAGCCAGAATTTTCTTGTAGGAAGATTTTATTTTGTGAACATTGATACCATCCTTTAATGTACTGACAATAATTTCAGAGAAGAGGGACTTTAATGTTTTTCAGTCAATAGAATTTATAAAGATATGATTCCCTTTGAAATTCCATATTGACTTTTCTAGAAGTTCAGTATGTATTTTATTGGGCAGTGGGAGCAGTTGTGAAGATTGATTAATTTTGCTGTATCTGACACTGCCCCAGAAGAGCTGTAACTGGCAGAAAGGTTGGCATTCATCTCAGCTATCTTAGATGTTCACAGCATAGACCTTGACTCTTAGTTGTCTAGACTTCCTTTAAGTCAGTTCTTTACAGTCATTCTGTATAAACCATAAAGAGAATTTAAACTACTACCTTCAATATTGGTGTCAATGAGAGTTTAAAGGTAATGCCCTCTGAGAATATACTACATGTTGCAGGTGCTGGAAGTTTAGTGGAATGCAAGGGGTCACTGGAAAAATTGATTAACTAGAAATCCCTTGAGGCTTAGTAAAAATATGGACACCACTTCTGGTTCAGAAAATCTCTGAAACACAAGCTTTTGAGGGTTGAGAGAGTACTTGTAAATGCATCTTTACAAACTTATTTTGTTTTCATGCTCCTCCTCAGCCAACCACTTATTGCCATTGGCTGGGACTGGACAGTGTGTGCTGAGATGCACTTTTGCTTTCACTCTATGCACACCCTCATGTTATGACATTCCCATAGTAATAGACAGTAGTAAGGGTTTTTTAACTGTAAAATTATCTTTGTGTGGGCTACAAGACTTTTCTCTCTGAAAATATCTATTGAAACTATTCTGAAAAAAGTGTGATGGATCCTGAAAGAAGAATGTCAGCATATTTAAAAGCAGTGGACCAGCTTGTTAGCTACAGGCTCTTTTATTCCATCTGTAGGTTTCTAGAAGCTTTACTTTATCAAAGGTAAAGCTCTAGAAACTGAAGGAGGCTGATCAGCTGAAAAATGCTCTGAGAAAATTTGTAATGAGGATAAGACACCTGAGCTGCTGGCAAGTGGCCAATACACATGTTGGTATGGCATGAGCCAAAAAGGAATACTGTTTCTTCCTTTGTTTAAAGGCTGGCTTCCTCTAAGAAAATTTTTCTCACCTGAAAAAACATACTGTTACATAGTCATCTTGTCACTGGCGTTACTCCCAAGAAAGGACTGCCAAACCTTGTGAGGTGAACTCTGACTGATATATCTTGTCTGAAATCCAGGACATAGCCTGGAAAGGAGGAATTGTATGCTCCCATCTTGAAAAAGAGGAAACAACTAAAATGGTCCAGGAAGGACTGTACTCAGAGAGGTCCAAGAAATCAAATGTGGAATTAACTTATTGACTGTGAGTGACTGGATATGCTGCAGGTAATGCCTTCTCCAGTCATTCCATTACACTGAAAGATATGTGAGATGGTTCTCACTTCTGTTGTTAGAGAAATTTTTTCTATAAATAATTCACTCTACTCTCTATAAGTAATTGAACATTATTTACTTATTCAAGAGAAAGCCAACCTTAGAGAGGTTGACTCAGTAGCTCTGTGGTCAGGATATTCTTATTTTTCAGACGTGGGACATGGTACTACAAGTCCAAATAGCTCTATGGCCTGTAACTAATTCCAGCCCACTCCCTAATGAGTGGGAAGATACATGTGATATAATAGTAACACTCTTCACTCTTGGAGTAATGCAAAAGGACCCAAAAAACCTTTATGTACTCTGAATTTTATGTTACAGAATTCTTTTTATATGCTTAAAATGGATTGAGATGGGCTTAATTTCATTATGCTTCTGTTAGTAAAAATACCTGTGGATATTTCCTATGACTTCTTTTTAAAAGACGTGTGACAACTTCTTTAATATGTAATATTTAATTCATTTTTTTTTCAGTATATTGTGAAAATATTAAGCTTCTGTAGTTTGGATGAACAATTGGATAGAGTTAAAAATTGTTTCATCCATTTTTTCCCTGACAAATAAATTTGCTCTTTTGATTGAACACAGCTTGATATAAACCATATGCACTTTACTATATTAGAATGAGTACCTTGTACATGCATTTCCTCACTTTGCATATCTATTGATCAGAGTGACAGACACTATGAGGTCAAAATTTCTTATTATACTTGGCCTCATCTTATTCTGGGTAAAAGGAGGTGGGTAGATTAATTACAAAGGCAGTATCTTAGTATCTTATTTTCTCTGAGCAATCAGTGGATTGGACATGTTTTAAGGTCGTATAGATTAAAATATAAGACTGTGTGGTGTTCAGAGCTCTTTAGGATCTTAAATTCTGCTGTGATGACCCTTCATCATCAGGTATTAAAGGTCTCTTCTTTATATTTCATATGCCCTTTTGTGCAACTATATATTCTTTATTGCATTCATCATGAAAGCAAAAAGAAAGTTGCAGAAATCAAGCAACTGTTCCTTACATTATTTCACACTAACATAACCAATAAAACTATTAATTAAATTTTGGTTTTGGTATAGAATTAAACCTGAAAAATCCTAGGATTTTTAAATTGATAGCTTAACAGGAAAGGCCAAAAAAAAGGTTTTTCTTTTGCCCTTCTCCAAAAGTTTGATTATTCTTGTTGAAATCCAAGTTCTCAGTTCCTTTTTTTTTTCTTTTAATGTAGTAGGGGCAATCGCAAACAAGAAAGATCCTTTCTGGGTAAAATAAAAATTAACAGCTATGTAAAATAAACAATTTTGAAATGCATGAGAACTTTTTTTGTATAATCACAAATTTCAGAGAATTCTGCTGGCAAGATAAGGCTTTAAAACATGAAAACGTGGCCAGACTTGAAAATTTCTGCAGCTCTCAGTTTTTATTGAGATGCAACCACCTATAAATAAAGTTCCTTGGGTCATGGAGGACTTTGCTGTAACACATTACTTCAGTTTTCAAATGGACTTTGGAAGAAGTTTTCAGAAACATAATTTACATCTAGGTATAAGGTTTGCTTCCATAAAGTTTGCATGATAGTTTTTTAAAAGATCTAAATTAAAAATGAAACAAGCAAACAAACAAAACAGAACTAAAGAACCCCAAACCCCAAGTCCTTCAGATACTGTGCTGACACTATTGCATGGCTAAATAATATACCAGAATAAGACAAAGATCTGTGAAGAAAAAGACAAAGATCTGTGAAGAAAACAAACTTTTTATCTCAGTAAATATGATGAGTAATGTTCCAGCAAAGTTTCTGAGTAATTGGATCTAACCATTTCCTCAAACCTTCTTGCAGTGTAACATCTCATGGATA
This sequence comes from Corvus cornix cornix, assembly GCF_000738735.6. NCBI lineage: Eukaryota > Metazoa > Chordata > Aves > Passeriformes > Corvidae > Corvus > Corvus cornix. Next base: position 90,566,095 of record NC_046333.1, on the reverse strand, counting down.
TTACTTGATCTCAAAAAATCCTCCCAAAAGAAAACATTTTACATTTACAAGTAATGATATCAGTTGTTACAGAAATGCAAAATTGTGAAGTGGCTTTTCTCAACAGCACCTATCTATTCAAAAGAACTGCAGTTAGGATATTCAGCATTATGATACCTAAAAATTTTTTATCCTACCTATTTTTCATTGGGTAAATAATGGCTAATTAGAGCGCAGTATCTGGAGGTGCTGTCTGTATTCTCAAGGATCATGGCAAATCTCATGCATCTCATGGATCACGGCAAAAACAATAACTTTGGGTGAGATCTTATTAGCACATCAAGATGTCCTCTTGAAAAATAAAAACATTGCATTGTCTTGAATGAATGAATAAATGGTTTTGCATGGATCAATACAGATAGCAAGGGTGCTGTAGGTTATGCACATAAACTGCTTTGGTGTTTTGAGTGTTAGGTGGAAGAATATTTGGTAAAAGACAGGAAGCAAAGAAAGGATCTATACCCATCATAGCTTCAAAGAACAAAACTCTTGAAATGCCTTTGCAATAAATCCATATGTATGTAAATGAATATCTCATGAAGTTTACAGAATCACTGTAACTTGAGAAGCCTCGCTGAAATGACCTTAAATTAGAACCACAGATTCTACCATGGAAGTAGATTTTTGAAGGAGAGTGAAATGCAGGTCTCAGAGTTACAGGTGCTCAAATAGTCTAAATTTAAAACACAGTGGATTTATCACTCAAGCATAATATTATCCTACCCTGCAGTTCTTTTATGTATCTAACTATCACTCTAGTGAATGCAGCATTTCATCAAGGTAATTGCAGAGCTGGACTTCAATACGTCTTTGTTTCTTTGTGATGATTTATTTGGAAAATATTGTATTTGGCACTAGTAAGAATAGAAACATGCTTTGCATCTTAAACTGAAAACTAAAACCCCAACTGTGCAAACATTTAGGCAGGTCTTTATTTTTGTGCATTATGAATATCTCTTTGCAGAATTCAAGACTTCAATGCTCTACTTACTTTTGTTGTTGTTGTACACAAAACTTTTCACTTTGCTGTACAGTTGAGCTTCTTTTATACAAGTTTTCATACCTTTTAAGAAAGTACATCCTGTATCAGATTTCCTTAAATTCTTCTTTGTATGTCATATTTCCTCTCTTATAGTGGGTGCTCTACAATATTCTAGTTGGTTTACTACTTTGCAACTCAACTTGATATATCAAGTTGAATGTGTACTACATTTACCACAGATAATGAACAAAAGGACTGCTTTTTTAAGCAATATAACATTCAAATGATTTTCATAAACCCATAACTGCTGCACACCATCAAACTAAATTTTTACCTATTGCAGTGAGATTTGTACCTACTATCACCAGGACTGGATCCAGCTCATCATGACTGGGCTACACTCACTGTGTTCCTCCCACTGTATGACTGTGGGTGATGTGTAATCTACATTAAGGATCATGCAGGCAGCACAAGTGGACACATTATAGCAGACCTCTGTAAAGTGCCATTGCAGAAGCCTTGTAAAACGGAGCAAAGCTCACTAAATAGTAAAGGAGTGCTGCTTTTCAGCCTTATTTGGGGATTTTTTTGTGTGGTATTTTTGATGGATCCTCTTGCTCAAAATCCATCAACTCATCTGATACCGCTGCAACCTGTGAAGTGTTAACTCTTAACCTCATCCTTTTGGGACATGACTTAAAATAGGTAAAAGGATGCGTGTTTTGTGGAGAAGGGGGATATATATTAAAAAATAAATAACGGTGTGATAGGGATAAGGGGCAAGGGGGGGAGCTGATGGTTTAAATCTCCATGGGCCTTGGAATCGAGCCTGTTTCAGTCAGATTGTGGCCCTGCTAACAAATCCAATAGCAGCTAATCTGATCATCTGCTCTCCAGTTTTCATGCTGTGTTTTCTTCAGAGTTCCTTCTCCTAGTTCCAGTCTGTGACAGTGTGATAAGACACAAGAAATTTAGTCATCATTGCTGCTGTAAAGGAGCTCAGAGAAGGGATTATGATATTCCATAACCCTTACATTAGACACGGACAGGGGCAGCCCCTGCTGTGATTACAGGCCTGAACACTGCTGTTATTTTTCTCGCCTCCCTCCCACTAGTCATTTAATTATTTATTTATTTTTATTTTATTTTTTATTTCTATCTTTTTTTCAAGAAAGCTTTAAAGATTAGCTGAGAAATAGTCATCATGACAATCATCATCCTAAATCTCATGCAGAACTCAGAAGCTGGGCAGCTCAGAAGGTTGTTACACTTCTAACCAACAAGATAGCTCTCAACCAAGTTATCAAAAACACTCATCCACTATTCAGTCATTATTAGGAAATTCAAACGGTGTAAGCTGAACAAATCAACATGGAATACAGAGAGGATGCCACAGGGAGCACTGATTTGGGAAAAAAAATAGTATGCTGCTGAGGCAAGTCAGAGATTAGGTTGCCTTTCCTCTCTTCTGCACATGGAAATATTTATGATGAATATAGTATTTGCAGTACCTCTTGCTTCTGGGTATCAAGTAGGTTTGCACTGATGTCTCTGAACTAATAATTATACTTGTGTTAATTGATATTCCTGCACCAAATCTCTTCATGCCATCTGTGGCTCTTATCCTCGTAAACAAGGGTCTTCCTGAAAAGCAGCAAAGGCACAAATTAAAATTACAGGTCATGATGGAAGCTGGATTGCTTAGTCTCAAAAGGTAATAAAATGGTCTGGAAAGAATCTGTTCTGTTATTTCTTTGCTTTAAAGGGAAGAAGTGAGAGAGCTTTTAAATTGATTTATGCTGTTGGTTAAAGACTGCTTTTTGCATTTCAAGAATTGGCATTGTGACTTGTTTTGCAGCATTATTACAAGAAAGGTACTGCATGGAAATGTACACCATATGCCTGAGCCCAAAGAAAAAGAGTGTGTGAAGCACTGGGCAGACAACAGCATTCAGCTGGGATGTTCTATGTCTTTATAAACATGTGGTGTGCAGTGCTGCCCTGCTCTACTGTGCTCTGCCCTGCCCTGCCCTGCCCTGCTCTGCTCTGCTCTGTGGGCCCAGGCAGACCCAGAAATAGCTCTGTGAGAGTTACTGGACTGGCTCAGTAGCTGCTTCTGAGATTGTAAAAGAAGATTTCATTGCAGATGAAACATCTGACAGGACCTGCTTGGTCACTACTCAACTCTGAGGAAGGAGGAAAGGTTTTAATTACAGCAGGGAAGGGCAGATCTGTAGATCTCTGCAGCTCCACTTGGGGCTGAAAGAGATGCCTGTTGTGAGCACTGGGCTTCCCTTATATACCATACAATTCTGGTTATGTTTGGCTTTTGCCTGCAAGTGAAGGGCAAACTTGAGAGCTCTGAGAGCAGTGGAGACTGCTGCCCTGCTGTTTGCTGCGAGATTTCTGAGCTTTTCAGAAGGGATTTTGATTCAATTTCTAGAGCAGTAGTGATCTACCCTACACAAAACCTAAGACTTCAACTCCTGGACAAGATCAGAGGAGAATGTGTTTAAGTGTAATGTACTAAAAATATGGCAATGTAAATATCATGTTAATACTTTATATTTGAATATATGTAATCACGATGAAGAGAGGAACTTTGAGGGACATATTATCATCAGTAATTCCTACCAACAGATTTAGTTTAAAATTTAATCAAAGTATTCCAAATATGGTTTGCTATATTTGATGCTATTTATAATGGTTTCTGTATGCATTAATTTTCTTTTTAATTGGAAGACTTATGTAGTACTATCTCTTTGAAAGTTGACTGGAAACTATTAATTCTGACTTATCAAAGTTTTGCTTTCAGTTAATGTAACGTTTAACTCAGCAATGTTTTCTGGAAACAGCTATTGCTTTCTTTAAGAAAAATTTCTGTGTATCCTTTCACAGAATATTTTTTCTAAGACACAGAAAGAAGAAAGGTAACTCACATGCATACATAGCATTGCTTTAACCCTAGTTTACTCCTTGACAAATACAGCTAGATTTCTTTGGCCTTTTTACAGGGAATATTGAAAAGATTAAATATTACCACAGAATAAAAATTCCTGTGAGAGGAAAAACTATGCAACCTCTTATAAAAAATTCATAAAAACTGACAGATGTCTAAGACTGATGGCAAAATTCCCTATTAATTTATGATATTAGGAGATTCAGCAGGCCTTGTGTGCAGAGATGACAAGATATACAATGATAGTTTTTGCTAAGTAGGTATGCAATCATTCTTAGAAAAAGGAAAAAAATAAACAACAGAAAATCCACCCTCCAGCATGTTCCTCTTCTGTATTTTGAACTTCTGTGTTGAAGCTGATTGCCTTGAGTATGCCTTAGACAGTTTAATTTGATCAAAACCTTTTGACATTTCTTTAACATATTTTTCTGTATTACCCCTGCCATCTCAGGTATTGCTGACATACACAATCAAAGTGATCCAGCACAATGGATTAGCACTCAGCCAGTTACCCTACCCCATTAAGATGAAGGCTGATAATTTTTGTTTGCTTGCTTTTGATATTTTGTTTTCCTCTAGTTAAGTGAAAATTTATTACAGAGCAATATATCCAGAATAGATTTTGATATGAAGAGGCCTTATTTGTTCTTGAGCTAATCAAATTGGGAACTCAGACTGACAAAGGCCAAGGTTGCCAACTACTTCCTGTTTCCTTTGAAACTAAAAGAAACATTAAAAGATCCTAAACTTTTAAGCCATCACCATGGGGATTTTAGAAGATGATTGAGGCTGGAACAAAGCATACCCTTTTGCTTCTGGGTATCAGGAAGGACTTTAATGGTATCACGACATTGATCATTGAATTCAAGGTCACAGTCATGTCAATGTTAATGAATTCCAAGTATGATTTCAGAAGATATTAGTATACAGCACATAGGAAGCAGAACACATTATAAATGCTTTTGGACATTATTTATAACAATCCATAATAAAGCTTTATGTTGTCCACCTATGATAAATTTAGACAATTTTTTCTGTGTCATGTGAATCAAAATGAACAAACAGCATCCTTAATTTCCATATAGATTTTCTTTATTCATCACTACTTTAAGGAAATCGTATAAATTTCTTGAAATTAGGGTTGCAAATTTCTGAAGAAGTTATCTAATCCTGACTAAGTAAAATATTGATAACACTGTGTTCTGAAATGATTTTCTGTCTTTGCTGATTTTCTCAGTCTGTAGTCAGTTCACATTTTCTTGTGATTTGCGCATATTCAAAGTCAGATGAAATTAGGACAGAGCTATCTCAGTGAAGCCCACAGCGACAGACATCTCCCCAGCTGCAGGAATTTGCAGTTGTGACTGCCTCTTTTCTCTGTCCACTATAAATATTTCAGTAGGTCACGAAAGAAGCCAGCTACACAGATCACAATTACAATGCATTGAAGTTAGCTTGCTTTCCATTGGCCTAGCATAAGCCAATACTTCTTTAAAATTCATTGTTATGATGTATTACATGCATTTTAGCTATTTAAAGAACATGTTTTTCAAAAGGCTTTATCAAAGGGGTTTTCTTTTCTTTATGTTCTTTTAGTTATAAATGAACTAGCATTAAAAATTGGAAATGCTGCAAACTTTAGTGAGATTTGTATTCCCACTTCAAATCTGCTCATATTTCTATAATCTGTCTCTATGTGTATTAAAACCAAACATTTCTCACATATTGCAGCACAAGTGAGCTATGTTTTTCAAGATCTCAGAATCAGACTGTTAGTGGTAGTTTAAGAGATGTTCTGTATCAAAAATGGAAGAATACAGGCTCTGATGCAAGACTGAATTCTGGTTTTTGAAACTACAGCAGGCAGGGACCAAGCCAAGGTGATAGCAGACAATTCCCTGTGCTTCTGGAGATCATTGCAAAATTTCAGTTTATGACAGTGCCCGTGCAGTCCTAATAAAAGATAAAAATCTAGAAACGTTAGAGAGAAACAAAAAATGTTCAGATGTCTCATCTGAAAATAAACTCTAGAAAGGTATTTACCACTGGGTTCTATCAGATACAGTTTGAGTGATGAAACTTTCCCAGCAACAGCACTCAGATCAATGCTAACCGAAGCCAAGTGATGACATTGTATTTGCTATCAAATTTGGGTTAGAGTAGGCCAAAAATTAGACATATCATGGTGTTAAAATAGTTCAGTTGAAAAGTATCAATAAACTCTAATTTTTCCATGCAACTCTTAGACCCTTTCAACAATTTCCTACTATTTCCTACTGCACTCTGGCAAATACTTATTAGAAAGTATTTTTTTCTACTAACCTGACACAGCCAGGCTCTGTCTGATTACTAGACTGGCCCCTTAGAGCTCTGGAACCTCCTGTATCTGTGAATACTTTGTAGAACTATGAGAGAGAAGATAAGCACTTGTATATGCACTGTCTGTTAATAGAGAACCTGGTATTTCCATGCAATTTTTGAAATTATAAAATCATACCGAAAAATCATAGAATCATGGAATGGTTTGGGTTGGAACAACTTTTCATGGCCATCTAGTCTAACCCACCTGCCATGGGACACTTTCTACTAGACCAGGTTACTCAAAGCCCTATCCAATTACCTCAAACAGTGAGGCATTCACAACTTGTCTGGGCAACCTGCTCCAGTCTCTTACCACCTTTATCATAAGAAAAATTGTTAAGTCCAGTTTACTTGCTTTCAGTTTAAAACTGTTGCCTTTTTTCTTGATCTTGGTAGTAAGAAGGCTTCGGTAGAAAGTCTCTCTCAATCTTGCATGTCTACTTTATATTTTGAACTGTAGGAATAAAGTATTCCTGGAACCTTCGCTTCTCCAGAAAATAAAATTAAAACCAAACCAACAAAAAACCCAAAAAAACCCCCAAACCAAAAAACAGATCCCAAAAAACCAAACATACAAACAAAAAAACCAAACCCAAGTATTCTGTGTATCCTCCAGATAGGAACCTAATTAATTGATTTGGAGGACCAAAACTTAATATAGTAACTTACCTTAGCCACTATCTGATAACTTACTGTAAGGTGCTCAGTTGAGCTGGCAGAGGTCAGAAAGCAAGACAGGAGACTGGGTGTAGTCTGCAATTTTTGGAGCTGGTCAAAATCATGAAAATCATAGTCAGTCATCACTATCTTCCTGAACATGATGTTTTTACTTGGACTATCCTTCTGCCTGTATTTTCCTCTTTTTAGGAATGATCACTGAGGGCAAATGTATATTTTGAGCAGAACTTGATAGATTTGACACCTTGATTTGGTGTGCTATAAAGGATATGTCTAAAAATTAAGCATTTTCAGAATTTTCACAGGCATAAAACTATCACAAAAGCTCTTCCTTTAGTAAAACACTTCTTCTAAAATAATTTGAGAATCACTTGTAAAATTAATTTAATGGTAAGGAACAGTTTACGTTACCATTATGTGGAACAAATTTGACCAGCAAGGCAAACTTAGGTGTGTTCACATTTGGCAAAATCTTATTCTAAATCAGAAAAAGATCTCAAATCCATGCTATGCACTAAGGAACTACATGGCAACTCTTATTTTCTCTAAGTTACAATAGTTAAGGAATTTCTATGCACCAATAAAGTATAATATTTTTTGAAAAAATTTAATATACCTTCTTTTTTAATGCGTATTACTAGAATAGTAGATGACAGGTAGTAGATGATAAGCCTGGTATAGCGTAATATTCATACAATGAACCAAATCTCCTAAACAGGATGTTTGATCGCTGTCCTGTGGCAAAAGGAGTCTCTATTACAAGGGTTCTTACAGCAGCACCTTTAGCTGCAGTGGGAGAGTACCTCAAATTATTGTTTTTATTCAACTGTCTACAATCCTAGATTTGCATATATTTTTAACTACATAACAGAGCATCTGTTAAATATCTTAACTGCATGGAAAGGACTGTTGTAGATGCTGTTCACACAACAGCAGCTTTCATTGAAGACTTAGTTGCTAATGTCTTATCTGTGTACAATTTGACCACTTCTGCAGCAGAAATCACAAAGAGCAAACTTTGGGACATTCCACTCACACCAATAATCAACACATTTAAGGGTAATAATCCAATGTGAAACAGCAAGAGCTTTTTCTTTGAGGAATTTTGAGAACGACCAAAAATTACCACCTGGGTTTCTGTAACAGTAGAATAATTAATTGTAAATGCTACACCTATCACCTAGTTTCAAATAGACCCCAAGAAAAACAAAAATATTATCTCAACCTTACATGTGACTGATTATTGATTCAAGTGAACTGAGAAGGCGTACAGGCACAACAGTCCTGATGCCTAGGTACACCCAAGTAATAATTAAAGAATGAACTTGTTTTTAAGGAGAAGTTCTTTACTGTTAAGGTGGTGAGGCACTGGAACAGGTTGCCCAGAGAAATCCGTGGGTGCCCCATCCTTGGAAGTGTTCAAGGCCAGGTTGGATGGGGTCTGAGTAGCCTGGGGTAGTGGAAGGTGTTCCTGCTTATGGCAAGGGGATTGAAACTAGATGATGTCTAAGGTCCATTCCAACCCAAACGATTCTGTCATTCTATTATTGGTTTTGTGTGGTCTGGGCTGTTTAAAAATATGTTTCTCTCCTGAGTCCTTACCTGTATTTAATGAAATCCACCTCTTTCAATCTATGGAGACTGGAATTTTTAATGTGATTAATCCCACCTGCAGGACTGAATTGCTTGCATTTGATTTGGGAGACTGAACTCCTTTCTTAATTCAGCAACTGACCTATACATGGGATTTTTAGAAAAATTAGGTAACTCCTAATATAATCTTCTTAATCATCATAAATTTTTTGAATCATAAACACATATTCCAGGGGTATTTTATAAACTATTTACTACTTTGTAAAGTACTTGCATCAAGAGATGGCAAGTGGTATAGACTTTCAAATCAGTATTTTTGTAAATCTGAACTATACTGCATAATTTCTGAAGCATGTATATATGGCTTAATAATGTGTTTGAACAGATGAGGTAGAAAAAATCTTCAGCAATTTAGAATATCTGCAAAATCAAGATATGGTAGAGAGGCATTTTTTATTTTGAAATTGAAGAAGATTTGTGTTTAACGTAAATTTAATTAGCTTTCCTATAGCCATGTAAAGTATAACCATTCAGTGTCAAGAAAATCTGGTGCCAAAAAGCAACTGAGAAACACTGTCTTTTTTCTTTATTTTCACTGATCAGAGTGGAAGTGGAGAAAAAAATGCCAGAAAATAAGTTTCAAAAGGAGAGATGAAACTATCACCTGCATTCTGGTGCTATTTCAAAATTATTCTCTAGCCATCTGTGCTTAAATATTGTGGTTCTAAACCTAGATTTGACATATATTGCAGGAAAGTATGACTTCCCTGTACCAGTTGCACAAATTCTGCTGTATGTTTTTTGCTATTAGTACAGGTAACTAGGATCCACTTTTTATATAAGTTTCCATATATTACCATAATAGCAGCTTTATGCCTCATAGTTACTTGCTTTGTTTTTCTTTCCCATTTTATAACAGCATGCCTGAAGCCCATCAATATTCAAGTTAGCACTTCAAAATGAAACTATAAATTTCAATTTAGAGAAAATAAGGCCTTATTCAGGCTCATAAGTTTTAAATAACACATTACCATTGGCTACATTAAGTTTGCATTTCTAATGTTATTTTATGCATTTGACAATAGATGTTCCACTCTGCTCAGCAGTGGAGAGCAAATGCATGTGAAATGTAAGTCTGCTTAAAATGTAGGAATTTATTAGAGCTGTCAGTCAGCAGTGACATGAGAATTAAATTATTTCTGAAAATATTTCAGTTGATTTTTGCACTTTCTATTGTCTTTATCCTCTGAAGTTTGAGTATAAATATCTTTTTTAAAAGGTTTTCTTCCTAGCCTGGTTAGTGCTTCCTAAAGTCAAATAAAATGAAAGTGAAAATAGAATGCACAAACCCCTTAAGGAAATAGGTAGATAACATTAGGAAAAAAAAAGAGTTTAATTATTTATTTCTATCAATCCCAGAAGAACAAGGTTAGTTTACTTCTATTTTTGTTGTTGTTGTTTAATTTAGTACCTTTAGGAAAAAAGTGACTAAATAATTTTCCTTTTCAATGCTTTGTTGAAAGGTATGTACTGGTGGTCAAGTGGCATTTTTTGCAACTGTCAGAATATTAACTGGGAAACAAATTAGTATAAAATTCCCTCTGCTGCAGGACTAAGAGCAAGGAACTAGTGTGAAAGCACTACTTTTCCTGGCAGAAGTGATTCCTATTCTTTACAGTTTTTCTTGTTTATTGCGTGGGTGGCCAATTGCACGGATTGATCTGAAGGAAAAATTTCCTTTTCACTTGACTCTTTTTTTATGATCATCTGTGCTACTGCCTGCATTTCTTAAGCCTATTTTCTTCTACAGAAATTAGAATGAAAAATAATTAGTTTCCTTATGAAATATTACATCTGTGAGCTACTACAGTCATGCCACCTTGATTCATTTTGGTTGTTAAGAGCTTTTGCATGTCTAGAATAACAAGTGTCAAGAATGAGCTCACTCTGCTCTCTCTTAGAACAGAGAACTTTGCATAGCTCCCATTTACTACCTCTGTCAAAAAAAAAAAAAAATTACAGTGCTTTTCTCTAATTGATTAGTTAAAAGTGTTTATTCTTGGCTCAGGTGTTGAGACATAATTAAAAAATTAGTATGGATGAGTACTGATACAATTTGGACTCTTGCATTCATGTAAATGTGATCATGCTAAGAAAGAAGAAATTTCCACAGTACCATTTGTACTTTATTGCTGTGTGATGACAGGAAATTCCTCTGGTTACTTGGGCTGCTACAATGTTTTCACATGAAAAGGTGAAAATGCAGTCATGGCATAGAGGAAACTTCACAATGTAAATTTAGTTTGAATACAACCAAATAAATAAAATTAGTGTATCTTCTTCATTCATGTGAATAATTCTCACATGACAATTGACAATGAATAAATATATTTGTCATGCATTTTTCTCCATTGTTGGCATAAATCTGTTTTCAAAAAGGGTATTATGACCAGAAAGTATATGGTACTAGCTCTAAAATACCTGGAAATTCCTTGCTTACAATTCTAATAAAAAAATTAATCAAAAAAATCTGTAACAGGTTAGAAGATCCTGAGCGCCATCTTTGCTGAACTAGATATCCTCAAAACTTGCATTTGATTTTCCAGACACCCTTCTGAATTACAGAAATCTCGGTATGGATTATTTAACTAGACAAGCAGACGCAGGAGGGCAAAAAGGGGAAGCTTTTGGACTCAGAGAGGCAATGAATGGATTGATATGGAACTGGATTCATGTCCATGCTACAGCTCAGACATACTGCAGAATTAACATGCACTTATACTCCATTGATATGCAAACTGCTATACGTTGTTTTAAACACCTCTATGCATTTTCATAGATACCACAATCATAATTCTAATCCTTTTATGCACATTGAAATAACAACAAAATATCTGCTGAGGAGGAAGATTGTGCAACATTTTTTAAGAAATTAATCTGTAATCATATAGAACTATGGGTGATTCAAAAGTGGAGCTATTTATTTATTCTCTTCTGGTGTTATTCCAAAAGAATAAATAACACCATGTCAAGTCTTTCTGTGTTAGGGAGGACAGCTGGGGCACTAAATAAATGAGTTATCAGACTGGGCTTAGATAAGGTAGTCTACATTATGTCAGAGAAATTTGGGCTCTGTGTTTATGTGGCTACAGTAATCCAGAATTCCCATGTAAGCCATGTATAGCTGACATGGTGGAATATTTACTGTGGCAGCAGGAAGCTTGTGCTGTGGCCTCTGGCATGATGCAGAAGACAGTAGAATTTCATTTCCCAGTCAGACCTTGCATTCCCAGAGCAGCCTCTTCATAGCTCCCATTTTCTTGATATTCCACTATCCTTACAATCCTCTGCATCTGTGTTTCTGGGCAAGGACCTTGGGTCTGGCTCTTGAAAAGTGTGGACAAAACTCACTCTGAACTCTATGAAATTGATCTTGAACTTCAGCTTGATAAGGCAATGCACAGATATTTACAAACTCAAGCTGAAACAAAGTCTTCAGAAGAGCTATTCCCTTCTTACTGTAGATATTGTTACACTAGGGAACGATTCATCCACTCAAGGAAAAAGAAGGGAGTTCACAATTTGGCTGTCTAAAAGCAGAGTCTAAGAATAGATATCATTCAGATGCAGAAGTGAACATATCAGCTGTGCAATCTGAAAAATGTCCATGGCCAGTGGTTTGAGCATCTGAGTTTTCATGGTTAGACTATCACTCCCTCCACAAGCCAAAAGCAGAAGTTAAACAGAAGAGTACAGGTGAAATCCAGAATAAGCAGCAACAGTTTTTAATTAACAGGGACAAGGTAATGTTTTGTATGACCCAAATAACTACACGAGTCTTTTATGAAGCTAAGGAAAAGCTGATCTGTTGAAAACTTCATTTTCAGCTTGCCCTGTTTGAATCATTCCACTGTGCTCTCAGCCAAGCCATTTAATAAAAAATTACATTATCCAGATATTGTACTGCAAACCCATCATGTCTGCAAAAGCCTGCTTGGCTGTAAATCAAAACCTTTTTAAGGCAGGGGAAACAAGGATTACTTGCTTCAAGTGATGGAAAAGTAGTGTACACAGGAATCTGATAATGCCAGTAGTAGAGGTCACATCCATTAGGATAATTTCAACCTATTTGAATAAACACAGCCACAGCTCCAAGTAAAATCCAATAATAGATGTTGCAAAGCAAGCCATCGCACCTGAATACTTGAGTCTTAATATTCACTGGAAATAAATCAGGCCAGGAAAGCAATCTGGAAACAATACTGGGAGATGACTACTAGAGAGAGAGCATACCACAGCGTGTACAGGTTTCTTCTTTTTCTCTAGCTCTTGCAATGCTTGGCAATAGCACCTGTTGCAATAGTGATGGTTATTACTTAGAAGCCACACAGTAGCCATATGTGCTCCAGAATTTTCTGGTGTCATGGTTTTGTGGGGCTATTGGTAGTTATCACAGAATCATAGATTGGGTTGGGTTGGGAAGGGCCTTGAAGATCATGTAGCCCCAACCCCCTGCCATGTGCAGGGATGCCACCCACTGGATCATGTTACCCAGGGCCCCATCTAACATTGCCTTGAACACTTCCAAGGACTGGGCAAAAATGCTATGTTACAAAACATAGAAGGAAAACAGGGGTGTGCTGCAGCAGCAGTTCAGCTCCCAAAAGAGTTCCCAAAGAAAGAGAAACTCCTCCTCACCTGAGGCATATTTTTGCACATAGGTGTTTCAGTACTGCATTTCGTAAAAAAATTGTCACCAATAAACATAACCGGTTTTAGACACATTTGACTTCCTCTGAGTTTGTTGTTCCGTAAGTTCCAAAATAAAGATAAGGAAAGTAATATTAATAAGCTGAATTGATAAGGGAGGAGAAAAATCTTATTTTGGAGCTAATCAGGAATAGACATTCAAGCCATGTCTTACTTAAAAGCCCATTTCGTTTTACTTTGTTTCAAAAATTGTAGAAAACTTGTGGAAAAGGCACTGAAAGATGATCAAAATTGTCACTTGAGTTCCTAAAAATGAAATAACATGGGTCAAGAGCTACGGAGAGTTACACAAAGGCTGCAAAATGTAACTTTTATAACTTTTTAGGAACTATTTTTATGCATTCATCTCAAAATGTGAAATGTTATAAAATTTTCATTTATAAATGCAATCTAGAATGCCAATATGAAGACAATAGCTGGATATCTGGTGGTTCTGCTGCCTGTTGGAGACCCAGCATGATATGGGTCAGGTATTTCTTCTGAGCCTATGTAGCTGGTCTGGAAGTCTATGTCACAGTGCAACACCATTGATTTTAAAATGACCTCGTGCTCATTTTCAAAACACAGTTCTCTGCAATCAATATAACAGCACTGACATGTCTACTAGGTATTTCCAAGCACCCTTCACTTTGATCAGCTTGTCACTGAGGCAGCTGTAGACACATCTTTATTCTCCCTCAACCCATTATTTAAAACTGTAGTAATGACGTCAGATCAAATGACATTTAATGACATGAAATAATGTCAGTGCTACAATAATGGTTTTGGGAAAGGAGGCACTAACACTTTGTTAATATCTCTTCCCCACAAGTTTTCCTTAACAACTCACCTTCCCAAATTATGAAGCCTGAGCCATGTCTGTATTTTAATATTCCTCAAGTGTGACACTCATCTTTGCCTGCCATTTAAGTGGTTCAGAAGATACTTTAGCATGTGAGGACCATGTACCTCATCTTAAACTACTGAAAGTACTACAGTGATTTAAGAGCTGTTAGAAATGATCTCTGAGAACACAAAGGCTGGGAATGATACTGAAGACTAGAACACTGCAGATGGCCTGCCCATCTCTAAAATGAGATAGACATTCTAAAAGGAGGTACAAGAGAATTACAGATCTACCAGTTTAATTTCAGTGCTCAGAATACTACTGAACCAAAAACATGATCCAACAAAGTATTTACAACCTGGCAGGTAATGGAAAACTGACTATCAGCCAACATGAATTTGTCAATAGCAAATTATTTCCTTCTATTATAGAGCAGTAGGCCCTGTAGACAAAGCAGAAGCAGAGCATACATTTTTAAAATAGAAATCTTTTAACATTGTGCACATGGCATTTTCCTAAGCCAGTTAGAAAGACATGTTTTTTAAAAAAATGCTACAGTATCAGTGAAGAAAGGATAGCAAAGATTATGGTTCACTGATAAAATCAAACATATCATCTGTTGTTGTCCTGTTCGAGATTTCCTTTTGTGACATAGATGATGGAATATTTATTAAGTGAGTGGGAAGCAACACAACCACAAAATCTTTAGAGAACAGGAAGATGATTTAAAATGGTCACAAAACACTACAAAAACTGTCCGCAAAAAAAAGATAATAGATTCATATTTATCAAACAAGAGAGATAATTATCCACTGTAAAACCAATATGGGGAGAAAACTGATCACATGAAAATTTTGCAGAAAGAAATTTAGTGTCACAAGACAAATATTAGTCTAAATTCAGAATTCTTGCTAAACAAGAAAAGGGAAGAGGAGACCCATAAGACCCATAAAATCATCCTTCTGCTATGTCACTTCTAAACCATGAGAGGACCAGCTGAAGGTCATGTGCAGGAAACTAACATGGTATTTAGAGACTTAGAAAGCATTTTTAATGCCGGAAGACTGAAGTTCCTAGTCCTCATCAAGCTGCAGAAGAAAGTGGAGACCAATCACTCATTTTCTAATAAACAGAAGATTATTGCAGTGAGAAGCTGATTAATCTATTTTCCTTGACCAAGATAAGTAGCATAAGTCATAGGTGCAGTGAGAGCATTCTTACATTTATATTGGAATAATGGAGATGTAGGTGGTGTTTTTGAAAATATTTTCTGTGGCT
This sequence comes from Corvus cornix cornix, assembly GCF_000738735.6. NCBI lineage: Eukaryota > Metazoa > Chordata > Aves > Passeriformes > Corvidae > Corvus > Corvus cornix. The sequence continues at coordinate 90,550,609 of NC_046333.1, read as the reverse complement.
AGAGTCATAAGCTTTGAATATTTTTAAGAACAAGCTAGACAAGTGACACATTTCCTATGACATATTTGATAACTACAGTAGGGAAATGATCCCATGAGATCACTTCCTCTCATACTCTTTCCTACTAAGGAGAGACATTGCCAAGGAAAGTGGAAATCTGTGCTTTGCCTATTCTTTGAATAAATGGAAGATGCGGTCTAGCAGGACTTTGCTTATGATGCAGCAAAAGAAGATATTTTTCTATAAATACCTATGAAGCAAGATTAAATTTATAATATAAAGGAAAACAACAAGCAACAGTTTTAATTTGGCTTTATTATGTTTTCTATTTCCATTTTGACATGCCTCACTACCTTATTAGCAATGTAAAGATATGAATACAGAAGTGCTCGTTTTATCATGACAACATTCAGTTTTGAAACTAATCTAAAATGAAACCCAGGGTATGCACAGAAAACTCAATTATGAAACAAAAGGCATCCAGTATGAAATTAAGGTAGTACATTCCATGTTTTATGTTCTGGCATTGTAGTTTGTTACAGGGTTTTATTCGCTGATAAACCTCAAAAAGCTCACATAGCCAAGAGCAGCTCTAATGGACTGAATCAAAAATTACTCACTTTCATCTGCTGAAACAAATTGGTTTAATATACAGTTGTTTGCTGTCAAATTTACTAAAAAACTTGTGCCAAACAAAATTATAGGCTGTGTTTGTTGTTTGCCTGGTGTATTTGGTAGGTGGAGGAATGGGAAAAGGAGGAAAGACAGTGGGTGGAATTATCCGTGCACTTGCCAACATCAGACTAGATAGCATTAAGAAGATGTAACACACACAATATGCATGCAATGTGTCTGAGTTACACAGGCATAAAGTTTTTCCTTCCACTTTTTAATGTTTGACCATGTGTAACTAAAAAGTTCTAACCTGTTGGGCATTCCAAGATAGTATGCAAATAGGCCAGCTATTGACAAAGGACTACAGTAATTCACTTTTCTGTTAATCAGGGTGTGATTATCATTCGATTCTTTTGAACTCCATCCAGCTTGCTATTCTGTCTCAACTTCAAGCAGGTGTTTTGTTGTTGCCAGACCATGAACACAGCCCTGTGCCTGAGTCTTTCAAGTGTGCTGGCTGTGCGGATGAATTTTGCCTGCAAACTTTCCTCAGGCAATGAACTGACTAGTGCAACATGCTCACAGCAATGTTAATCTAGCTCAGGGACATGCACTGTACATGAAAGACTATTTTTAACCTATTTTTTAATTGATATATTTTGTCCACTGCAAGTGTTTTCTCTCTCTTTTTTTTCTCTCTCCACTCTTTCTCTCTGTGTCTTTATATCTATCTACTTTTTCCTTCTTTTTTTTTTTTTGAGACAGAAAATGGATTGAAGTGAAATGAAACTACACTAGCTGGCAGACACAAAGCAGAAACAAGGGTGAAGTTAAATAAAATATGAAAGGGTGGATGCTCAGCAAAGAATTCACCTTTGATTTTAGAGATTAGATAAATTGGAAAAGTAATAATCAGGAAATTGAAAAGTGGGGACCATTATGCATTAGCATTGTGACTAGCATAACAAATCTTGTTTATTTATTTATACTTTCAAGATGGTGCAATATTTTATATTATAAAATATCTTAAAATGTCTTCTGGAAAGGGGTCACAATGATACATTTTAACTCTGCGATCCTAGTAAGAAATATTTGTAAAATAATATGATTCAATTGTATTCAACAGTAACTGCTTTGAATATCAGAATCTTTCATACTTGTTCACAACATGTGTCTTAAATGTAACTTGCTTTAAAACATTTGATTGGTCTATTTCAATACGATATATTGGCCTTGGTATTTTTTTGCATCAAGTATAGCTATTGTTCTTTAATTGAAAATGTATATGTATATATACCACTGTGGATCTAAAACATGCCTTAGAGTGAAAACATGGTTTAGAATAAAAACAGAAGCATCTATATGCTGACTACATAAAACCTCCCTCCTAAATTGGTAATACATCTTATTACAAACTCTTAAATACACAAGTCCTAGAGGCTAATTTGTCAAAAGAAAAAAATCAGAAAAGGAGTTTCAGAGCTCATTGTTCATGAGGTGGGTGTTTTCCATCTCTCTTCAATACCTACATGAGAAATACTTAACCTGGAAAATAAACCTTATATTGTCTGCTCTTTGCCATTCACTCTTAGTCAGAAATGGGCTCTTTGCCCTTCCTTTGGACAGAAAAATACAGAGCTCCCTCTCCTCTTCTGATTCCTTGAAAGGGAAGTTTTTCCCAGAAGTTCATGTTCAGCCCAGTTTCTGTCTGTCTTTCCTCGCGGTTCCAGGCAAGAATACCATTGACCCTCCCTGGCCTTGCTGTGTGAACAGCATCAATTCCATGCTAAGCAGATGCACATGTGGGAGGACGTCCAGCTATGTCTGAGGGAAGCTGAATAGCTAAAACACAGGGATGAACACTTGATGTGTACTATTTGCAAAAGGAGAAAGAAAATCAAACTACTTCACGGGGAGAATGAATAGGGGAAAATAGATTTGGGATACAGAAGATTTGCAATAATGGAGAGAAAACCAGTGGAACTGAAGTGATGGCACTGATAGCAAGAGAGGCTGGGTGTTTTCCAAAGTGGAATGGTTGAGCATGAACAGAAAAGAAAATAACCATATATTTTGAAAGCTCAAGAAATAGCAGCTTAAGAACTTCTAAATACTGTTCCAAGCACTTGTAACAAGTTTGGGAAAAGACTGTTTTCTGCTGGGTTTTTTTTGGCATCTCAAATGCCACATCACTAGAGTAAAATGGTCATTAAATTCTTTGTTAATCCTTGTGTGTATTAGCACTACAAAAATATTCCAACATATTCTCTGCTTATTGCTTATTTATTTTAAGACATGATTCTTCCATTTTTAGGACAAATGCATTGTTTATGATGTTTTTGTATACTTTCAAATTGGTTAATTTTAGACTAATTTGGGACCTTATTTATTAAAATCAGAGTGAAAATGAGAAAGAAAAAAACTCAGTTGTGTGCACACTCTTACAATGGTATTATATTGGGTGATATTTTAAAATATCTCAAACAATTATTTTAGTTAACTCATAATATGGTCTTTCACATCATATAAATTAATGTAAATTATAGAATGGTATCTGTGCCACTGAGTTATAGCATATCTGTACAGGTAACTATCATTTAGTTGGCAAATTAAGGAAATTCAGTCAGCATCCATCACTGCTCATACCAATAGTTTGTCCTCAACTGAAATAGTTTTAGAAGTGATTTTTAATTTAAAAATTTCAGTCCATTTCATGGATTGTTTTTCAATTGCAGTATAATTTTAGATAAAGTTAACTATTCCTAGGTGTAATAATCACTACAGAAATAAACTCACAGTTGCATGATTGACACTCCTAATCAGGGAACCTAACTGCTGTTTAGTTATAAGGTCAGATGTACTTGGCCTTAATTTTACAGTAATGGATTTCAGGTGTCAGCACTGGTTGAAGACAACCCTATTCCCATTTTCTCTTCCCTTGTGGCATGATGATACTGCATGTAGTGGTGGAAAATAGATCAAAACCCCAAGGTGTTCAAAATAATAATCCTTTTTGTATGTTTGGTTGGTTTTTGGTTTTTGTTTTCAATTTGCTTTATATTTCTTTTTACATAGATCAGCTCACTAATCCACTACACAGTGGAATCATGTCTTGAATGTGGGAGCACACAAATAAGCTTCCTCATCCCACTCAAGTGCTGCAGCCTTGGGTTTGTGTTGGAGCTGTGCCATAACACACTGTTTTATGATACAGCTAATCTGATCTGACAGCTAACTGCCACCAGACAGAGCAATCTTCCCTCTCTTTCCTCCCAGCCCTGGCTATGTGTGTCTGCCTACTCTTGTGTCCTGGCAGTAGTACGCTTCCAACTCCCCAGAGGGATGGCTCAGTGGAGTAAACTGACAGAAAAATATTCCTTTCTTTCTTGGCATCTTGTCTGGCCTCCAGACTGGCTCTGAGGAGGGCTAGGTGAGCACCAGTTTCTCCTGGGCCAGGCAGAAGGGAGAAGTGGAGGACACCTGGGATAGCCTGTGGTCAGCAGCACACCCCAGGATCCCTCTTCTGTACCCACATCTTGTCAGGAAGCAGTACAGCACATCAGCAGTGCCACTGCTGACCCCCCTGGTACCTGTCTTGTAGTGTTCACTATTTGTAGAGTTATTTAAAATAAAAAAAGCCTCACAAAAAAAATGTTGAAGAAACCAGAGTTATGAACTGCCAAGAGTAGAGCAGTCCCAGCGTGAATTTAAGGCTATGGTAAGCTATAAGCAAGCTATTGTATTGGGTATAACCCTAGACATTGTAAACACTCATGATTGCTTTTTATCAAGTCTCTGAAACGAAATGGGTTATTTGAAATGGTTCTGGACTGACACAAATTATATTCCAAAAAAATGATAAATATCATTTAAGTCTATGAGGAACTTTTCACAGAAATTTCTTATTTCCACCAAGTATTGGTCTCCTATGGACTAAACCCTAGGTTCATCAACCTCAGAATGGATTTACTCACTGAGTCTTCACTCCATGGAGTTTTCTGGGGCCTAGCTAAGGTGAAATAAACCAGCCTACAACATGGAAAAATTTCTCATTATATGTGTGTTTGCTCTTTGCCAAACTTCTCTCTCTTTCTCTTTCATGAAAAAGCAAAATGTTAAGCAAACACTCTGAGGTGAAATTCTGTAAAAATTGGCTTGAGCAGAAATGCATTACTAAAACCCACTCTTTCAGCCATTGCATAGGGTTCTGCTTTGCCCTGCTTTGCCTTGTACTTTGTGTATTTCTGTGCCTGCCGAGGTTCCTTGATAAGCACTGAGAACTTCTACACTAAAGCTCACAATAGATTTTTTTGTGGTCACCTAGTGATTTCCTTGGAGTACTCAGACACTATCCCAGTCTGAGGAGTACGTTACTTTTTTTTTTTATTCAGAAGGAGTTTTTTAGCAAAACTGGAGTAAGAATTACTATAAACTAATGTCTAAACTCCAGTTTGAGGTGATCATTGTAGCAGTTAGTGCTGGAGCTTCTACAGGTGTTTTTAATTCTTTCTCTGTGATACTATTAGGTTATCCACAGAGATCTGAGTAACACAAAAATTGATTTAACTACAGAGTCAGAAAAGCAAGGGTTTTCAGACTTTTCCAGGGCAATGTAAAAGATTTGCAAGCTGAGGTGATCTGCTAGTAGTCTTCATCCAAGAGATGTAGGAGATGAAGGAAGCTGAGTTGTTACTAATACCTAAACAGACAACAAATATATATAACTATTTGTGTAAACAAAGAGTGACTGAGAAATGCAGTTAACTAAATGGATGTTAGTAATGTTAGCTGGAAAGGCTTTCATCATAATAAATTTCTCAATTTTAATTGTATAAGTCTCACTGTTTTCATTTCTATAAACAGGATCATTAGGAAGCACTGAAGAATAGCAATAATACTAATAACAAAAATGACAACAATAGTATCATAAAAATATATCTCACTGTCATAAATGGATTTCTGAAATGGGTATTGGAAAATTCTGAAGGTTATTTTCATTATCATACGTTGCTACAATACTAAACCAGATTTTTTTTGTTCTATGGTCAAGACTAAAAAAAAAAGGAAAAAAAAGGGATAAGGTACAGATAGGAGTAAGGATACTTCTGTGCAATGTGGTGTAGATTGACCCTTGACTCTTGCTTGAACAGGGAGGCTGGACCAGATGACCCATTCTGGTCCCTTCCATCCTTACTTATTCTTTGATTCTGTAAGAAAAAGAAACGGCGAAAACAAACAGGAAGAATCACCAGAAGAAAAAAAACAGGGAAAAGAAAGAGAAAAAGGACACCCCCCCCCCCCCAAGGAGTTGGAAATCAGTACCAAACCAAGGAATACCCAGTTCTGTATACAATTAGATGTACATTTTCAAAAGATCAAGGCCCTCAGGATTACACATTGTACTGTTAATCATGAAGAGCTCTGTATCTAAAACTTTAGCAGCTGTATTATAGTTTATTCATGTTCCTATCCCTGACTTTTGTATGTTAAATCTTATTTTTAGAAACATTAAATACAGTATTTTTCCTCACATACACAGATGTATAAATATGAATTTATATACATATTTGCTGGTTTTTACATATATGCAGCACGGAAATTATCCATTATCAAGTTTTAATACAGCTCAATTGTATGAGAATGTTCTTCACAACACATTTTGTATGGTTTCTTCATATTTTGCACATCTGGGATAAGAAGAGTGGGGAGGAACTGAAAATCTCTGTGCATTTGTGTCTTAAACCTAATAATTTTTAATTATTTATTAATTATTGTATTTGCATACATAACAATATGGATAAACCTAATTTACTTTAAAATTTAGAAAAGCCACCATATTAGTGTTCAGCTGTAGTTAGCAATCATTCATATTTTTCTAAACAAAAGCTGAGGTGCATGATGGGAAAACAAATATTAGCATATCTAGACTTAACACGGCTTGTAGACTCCCTGGTGAGTAGTGCTTCTACAGCCAAGGATTATTCACTCCATATACAATTACGTTTTCCTTTAAGACTGAATCTTTTATGCTGCAGATAAAAATTAGAAGCTATACAAAGTCTTCTGAAGAAATATTCATGTATCTTCAATAAAGAAAAGAATGTAGTTCATCTCTTGCAGGCCAGCCGAACTTAGGGAGCTTTATTTTATCTAGGAGTGTCTAAAAACAGAATTTGGTATACAGTTTGACCTCTCTGATTGTATTTTGAGGTTGTTATTGTAATTTGCTGTCGGCTCTTTAATTAATCTTGCCGGGTCTGTAATATCGTTGGGGCAGAAATAATTGCTTAAATATAAAAGGACCTGTTAAGACAGCCACATGGGAAACAGTGAAGTGGTGAAAGAGCGCACTTCTAAGATTTCCTTATTGACTGTTTAGTAATAAATCGTATGTTTTAATTGCTCTGTCAGAAGAATCCTTCAATGAGGGAAAGGTGACTGGAGCTGAATATGGGAACACCACAGGACAGCTGTTTGGTCTGGCAAAGGGCTCTGTGCACTTGTACTATATATCCAGAGCGACCTTTCAGATTCCATGTACATAGTAACAATTAAAAGTACACAATGACTTGACAATGTTCACTGTGACAGACTGCAGGTTGGCTGCTTCCCATAACAGCCTCCCAGGCAGAGAGAAACAAAGAGCCCGGGCCCATCTGTACGCGGCTCTGAATGCCTCGTGTTCCAGAGAGTGCGCTTTGTTTCTCCAAACGCCCCAGGAAGCTCTTCAACAAACAAAACTCAGAGGTCCAGAGGAGCCCAGTCAGGACATTAATATGATAATGAATTCCGGATTACCCTGACAGACGTGACAAAGAAATAGATCCTTTTGATAATAAGTTATCGGGTTGATTAGGCGGAATTTGTCTGACTCCACGACTGTTGTGGATATTTCAACAAAGTCAACAAACCCATGTATGACATCACTTCAGTCACCTTCTCTCCCTGTTGCTTTTCAGCAAGTCTGACCCATGCTGCTAATTTAAGGGTTCTTCAGTTGCAGTGTAAATGCTGCTACCTGTCCAGAAAGGTATCGTAAACCATAAAACATCAGCATCTTTGCTTGTGCACGAAACAAAGGAAAATGGCTTGTCACAGGCAGTTCTGAAGAAAAATTGCCATTAACTCAGAGGTATGACTGCTTTCCAGCTGATGTTCCTAGGCTGAATTAGCTCAGTAGACTTTGTAAAATTAATTTCCAGTCACCTCACCAACAAGGCAAAATGGTTCCTTTTCTGCCCCACCAGAATAAATCTGATTCAGCAGAAGCTGTCATAGGATTTGGAAAGGAACTTACTTTTTTTGTGTTACTATTGATTTCTGTGGTAATTATTTTGTCTTCTTGGCTGGATTCTCCAAAAGGCTCTAAGATAAACGTCTGTTATTCCACAAAAGCTCAGCAGCAAAAGAACATCATCTGGTTGCAGATACAGTAGATGACTAAGGTCACACAAAGTATCAAAATCGGGTGGCACCAGCCATCTGTAGTTAACAGCTATTATATAAACATAAAGGAATGTGCCCTGTGTTCTGAGTGATGGAAAAAAATTGGTCATTAGGCACTTGGGAATGTCTGATTCCCCCCACAGCTTTCCAGCTGCGATCCAAGTGTGTTTAAATAAAAACTTAGCACACTTAACAAGAAGCTTGATAGAGTGTTAACAATCCTCAACTTCACATTGAGCTGTTAACCAACAAAGTAGTCATTAAAGGCTGGTAATGACTGTGTTTCTTGAGATTATTGCTTAATTATAAACTTGATAGAGTGAGTCCTGCTTTCTGACTTGAGGGACATTTTCCATTGCAGATTTTTAATTACAAATTTTTCTTACTATACTGCCTCATTTATAAAACTTTGAATATAAACTAGAGTGAGAATACTGCCTTTAAAAACAGTTATTTGTACACTTCACAATTACGTTCAAACCATAACTGATCTTGGATTCACCCCAGACAGTGGACTAGCAAAGCTCAACTGCTGTTAACAAATGATTTCTGAGGGAATATGGCCTTCTTGCAGAATAAAATAAAAATTTCTGAAAAAGACTTCTGCATTCTGATTGACTGGAAGGAGTCTAGACTATAGCACTTCTTTTCAAAAGAAAACCCACGAAAGTGGTGAAAAACTGCAATAGGTGTTTTATCTTTTGTTCTTTCAGAAGTGACTGAATACTGTTTTTAGTGTACAAGAAATAATTTCAGCAGCCATGATCTTGAAAGTTCCCTAGTTATTGCTAGCTCCTTCGTCTTAACATTTAATAATAATTTCCCCAAATCAGTAGATACCATGACCTCCTATATACAGACGGTTATAGAAATGAATCCAGGAAAGTTTTCCCCTCTGCACTGAGATCTGACCGTCTAAATATATACCATCCAAATGCACAAGGAAAGATAAGGGGTGCAAATCTTCATGGATTTGTTGCCATCAGAGTCACATACTTCAAATCCCAGCACATGAGAAGGCCATGCACAGATACAAAGGGTACAGGGACAAAAGCAGCCCTATTTTTCCTTTTTTTGGTTGGTTTCATGTGCAATTCAAGTCATTATATACCACTAATGTATATAAGATCTGTTACAAAAGTCATTAAATATGTGGGGTTTGAATGTGTGAGTATACGGATTTTATTCCTTTTTTTCCATAGAAAAAAAGGCTTAAGATATTTAACGTTAATTTAGACTTCTTATAACTCCTTGGCACTTTAAGGCCACTTAGTATTTTCAAGCAGGGAGGCAATTGGTGGGAAAAAAAAAAGATTTCATCCTTTAAACTGAATCTTGTTCTGTAATTCACAAAATACAGAGTCTTCTAATGCTAAGTAGCTAAGCAAACTAATACATCTCTCGTCTTTTTCAGACTGTTCTTTTAGGTATTAAACAACGAGGAAATCAAACAAAATTCCATCTTTAGAAGCTATTAGATCAAACATTCTTTGAAAAGAATAACATATAGAATATATTTATTTGTACAAACTTTTAACTGAAAGTCTCCCTGATAGATAGATAGTCTCACAACTAATTTGTCTGCAAAATGGCATTTAAGTATTTTTAGAAGTGTTTAGAAGAAAGTTAAAATAATGAATTTAAAATTATTGTATTAATTAACTAATCAGTGACAACTGTAAAGAAGAGTTGCATCTTTTAACAGAACAAATTATATAATTGAAAAAGATGGAGAAGACTTGGAGCACACAAGTACTTTTAGGTCTTGCATTTTGTTCTCAATTATTGCCAGTAAATGAAAGGAGGAGCTGTTTGTTAGAAATCTGAAAGGGAAAAGAGACAAATATCTTTGCATGTGTAAATCCTCTTCTTCATTCAAAAACTCAGGCTTGTGTCCACAGTGGCTTGCTGGCTCAGTTCATCAGAAAGCCTGCAGCAATTCCCTGAGCCCTCATTTGTAGACATCATTTTGGCAATGGAACAATGCAGCAAATTCTCATTCGAGGGATTATGATACTATATATAAAGAAAACATAAAAAGATTTACATATATTCCATGTAATTTCCCCCACTTTCTATTAATCAAGGAACAGAATTTTGAGTCTTTTAATTGGTAGATGTGTCACTAAATTTTTTTTTTTTAAATGGTAATTTATATCCCAGCATTTTATTTTCAAAGATAATATGCATCTCATATATCACACCCAATAGATGTTCCAGAAGCTGCAGGCTGGGGAAAAGGATAAAATGCAAGCTATTCTTTTGGGGCTAAATCACTTATCTTGCTGCATCATTCAAGTAGCACTTATACTTTCCCAAACCCACCTCCTGGTTTGCATGCACACTGTAAATGGGCTAGAGAAGGAACACAGTCATTGTTGCCTGGCCTTCTGTCCTCATGAACGAGAGGGAACAGTGGGAATGAAACCTTACTTTTGTCATTTGTAGACCGGGCATGAGTGAAGAACTACTGTGCACCAAGAGATTTGCAACACCTACATTCCTGCAACTTTCCAGGCATTTCAAGATACAGGAGGGGGAACTGCACCACTGAGAAAAGTCTCTAATGTCATAGATTCTCAGTCACAAAGATCTGTGCTTCATCAGACAAATGTGCTAGTACTGCTCTACTCTAGTTGAGAAGTAAACACATGATCACAGAGCACTGTTTGTGATGGGCAGTATCTAATCCAACATAGATCCTGACAGGAAGAAGCTATGTGAGACATATTCAAACAGCCACAGTTGAACCCCAAATTAATTTATTCCAAATCGACCCCTATTTAAATCACAGACCTACCTTATAACACTGATTTTGGGAGCCACAAAGAACTGCTTGCTGTATTGTTGGATGATACCTTACCAAGCAATGTCTTCATTTCTGGATATCTACTGTCTGCCAGCTTCTCAGTCACTGAAGCATGATTAAACTTAAAAACACCTCAGCTGAAAATGAAAATCTCCCCCAAATATTTTGACTTTAAATAAAAAATCTTCCATTTGCTTAAAAAACTTTGCAGTCAGACTCCTCATGGGAACCATGGGAAGAACTGGAAAAGAAAGGAGCCTAAAACGTATCATTGTCACCAGCAGTGTCTGAGAAAAGAATGCCAGAGTGCAGCTGAATGACGAAAGAGGTGACATCGGCTGCTATATTCACTGGGATACCAAAAAGACATTAATTTAAATTAAGTTCAATCACATGGCACATAAATAACTCTCTCTGAGAGGATCTGAGCCCCTTTGCAAGCTTCCTGTTGACACAAGTGCTGTACATAAAGCACAAGCCTCTTGAGCACAATGAGCCAATGAGGTACTATGTTACACAGACTCCTGTGGTTCCGGAGCCCACTGGAGAGAAGGTTTTGTGCAGCAGAGATCTGGAATGCTACAGTGAAGCCTAACATGTAGCCTGTAGTACCAGATTTGACACTCAAAATTGGGCAGCGCCTCAGAGCCTGATCCCTTGGTGAGGACAGACTAGTTTTCCCTTTATGGCAGAGGACCCACAGATCTGAGATGAGTGAAACAGGGAGCAACAGCAGCCTCTAAATCACTTTACATACTCTCAGTTGCCTGGCACATCAGCATAGGGATGGCAGCTATGACTTGGAACATACAGGAAAGACACAGCTGTCTGGAGCAGCAGCAAAAAGCCAAGAAATGTAACCTCACTACCTGAAATGACACTTGACACCTGCATGCAGGAGTGCAGATCTTTTTATCTATTTTTTTGGTTTTTTTCCGCAACTTCTATACTCAGTCATTAACACAGAATTTCCGCCTACTTTTGTCAGTCAGAATCATGTGAGCCAGTTCTTTGGGCTACATATTCAGAGACAGATGAAGGATATAGGCCCCTGGGAAGCTGATTAGTCCCATCCAATTGGACAAGCACATTGGGATGCAATTGATTATCATATTTCCATGTGTTGAGGTTGTATGATTAGAAAAATCAACCAAACTACACTGGAAAACTGATTTTCAGGCCCCAAAAGGGAGATTAGATGAATCACCATTTATATAAAGTCACAAAAATACTTACTTATCTTATATGACTCCTCAGAAGAAAAAGTATTTCAAATAACAAGACCTTTTCTTAAGCTTTTGACTCAGATTAGAAAATCCAAAAAGCTATCACTATGTTTGCAGGAAGGGAATGAGTAGTTCACCGTTGATAGGGTCCTTATGAGCCAAAAAGTCATCTATGTATGCATCTCCTAGAAGCTCAGCAAATATGGTAGAGCTTTTTTATTGCTTTTGCTTTGTCCTAGTACAGACAATTTATCATTCAAACATATTGGTTTTGTCTCCTTAAATTCACACTGCCAGAAGTCCTGGAGAAGTAATCAAAAAACTGTGTTCTCATTTAAATGTTGTGTTTGACATTACATCCAGCAGCACATGCAATGTAAATTAAATAAACCCATTTCAACAATAATAAAATAGGCAAAAATAATAAAAAATAATATTATTTGTGCATTGCATGAGATTTTTATAAATTTTATAATAATTCTCTACTCCATTTTAAGAATGTCTGCACACTTTTTATCCTCAAAAAATATCATTAGTACTTAATTTGGGTCCCTTACAAATAGACAGATCTTTAATTTTGTCTGTTTTCTAGCTTTGTCCAAATATGTACCTTCCCTATTTTGTCACATTCAAAGTTTTAATCCTGCCTAATTCATCTTCAGAAAAAAAAAAAAAAATAGGTAAGCCTATATGGACTTCATGACACAGATCTTCAGATCTTTGTATTTTTAACTTTATCATTTTGTCATATTAACAATAAATGCCATGTTTTCCTAAGATGCCCAAATGAACAGATTAAGGAGCATAGAAGGGGGAGGAATAGCATTGTTTGTTACCTGTGCATTCAGATCTTTGTGAAAGCAGCTCCCAAAGTTACTACTTCTCTCTGCACCATAATGATATTGTACAGTGCCTTTTGGCTCTAGCACAATGTGTTATGCATCAGTGTTTAAGAGCATATTGTGCACCATTATTGCCCTCTCTCTAGAGGACTACAAACTGCATTAGTTTGAATTACCAAATCAAAACTTTATGTGCAGCAGTTCCCCCACAAGGGCTTTAGCATTTTTATGTCATAATCCCTCTATTATCCCCCTCCTCACATGCTTTATAACCATTAAGTTATTGAAAAATTCTCAACAGATGTCATCTTAAGATGAATGTTGCTGTGCCGACTGGTATCAAGGCTGGAATCTGGATATTGCTCAACTTTACTAAAAATGTCAAGGAGAGAATAGTCAGCTGTAAAAATACAAGATATGCCAGCAATGGTTGTTTTCATGTCAACTGCAACATGACTTGTAGTGTTCACAATTTTAGCTTCTAGAAGATGCAGTTTTCATTTGATGGGTTGGCAGTAATGGCTTGAGATATGTAGCAAGAAAAAGGAAAATAATTCAAGGGCTTTTTTCCCCCTCTCCTTTTATGATAAAAACAGATTTTTGCATTAATCTGATTTAAGTCTCAAGACTTACCTTTTAGCATATATTGTTCTTATTGAGAATTTTGTTGAAATACAGAAACTTTTTGCATGCATGTAATAATTATAATGGGTTATTGGTGATTATGTATTATATTTGCATCTAAAGTACTGAAATAACAAAAATTATTGATATCATGGTAATGATAAAAATTTGGTATTTTTCCTCTCATTCTATTGGGACATTTGTAATTTTAAACACCATAAAGACATAAAAATATACATTGTAATATAATTTAGAACCAGCTTAAATTTGAAACAAAGCAAAAGACACCTTCCAAAGAGGTGACAGTATGGTATTTAAATAATAGGAGATACACATGGCACAGATACCTGTCAAAATGAGATTAAAGAACAGAACCAGGGCCCACACTGGTAAGAGCTTTAAAAAATAGTGGCATTTGATAGTAAATCAGCTTTTTAAGAAGAAGTTACTGTACGAAAGAGAGGAAAAGCATAATATGCTCAATTCATCTGAATAGTAATATAACAGCTGAGTTCTTATATTCAGAACTGATGTGACAAACCTGAGAGATTTTTAAAGAGGAAATTACAATAATCAATTCCCATGATGAAACAGGTATATTTTGTGTAAAGCTGGCAAGGAATATATAAGGGATCCATGAGGGGTCCATGAGGACCGAAGCAGAAATAAACCTATTGGTATTGCATTTGAGGTGTGAAGTGTTTTAGTCAAAATTGAGGCTTGAGATTCTTTATGCGAATCTTCCACATCTTACTTTTACAGAAAGAAAAATCAAATTACAAAAAAGCTTCCTATTTTCCTCTAGTGCTCCCCTAAAGGCCCAGAACTAGTTAATAGAAAGTTTTCCCACAGTGTCTATGACAAAGACTGTTACTAACTCTTTGATTCATAACCATATCTGCTATTCTAGCTGTCTAGACCCCTATAATTAAGGTAAGATTGGTTTCTGGACAGCTTTCCAGCTGTCCACTTTCCATTTTGCATCCTAAAGGCTCCTCCCTTCAATGGAAGCTCACAGCTTCCAGTGGTACAAAGATATAAAGAGGAGATGGGATTCACCAAAGAAAACTCTTTTAGCTGATATTAACTGTCATAGAGAAGAGGCTGATCAAGTCAGTCTTGCCTGTAAGCAATAAAAGGTGGAAATGCCAAAACACGGCTGTCGAAGGTAACATAGATCTGACTCCTCACTGTAAAAAATGATGTTAAGAAAGAGGATGCACTCAAACTTCCAGATATTCAAAACTCCCAGAAACTCTCAGTTCTGACTGTTTTAATAGGAGACACTTTTGAATGTCCAGCCATCTTTAGGAGAATGTCGAATGTTGAATTTTAGAAATAAAAGGTGCTGAACTTCTGCCTTCAAGAAGTATTTAATGACAGAAACCTCATCTCATACTTAAGTCTTTATAGTCACTGTGTGTCATGTATTATTCTATTTGTCTCTCTTGTAAAAAATATTCTAATTCATCTCATTATATGGTGTATGCTGCTTTTGTTCTGTAGTATGATTTTTAAACTTATGCCATATGAACATTTCCGGTTCTTTTGAATATGATACTCTACTTGAATTTTACTCACAGCTTATAAATTGAGCAGGTTAATGTATTCATTTATATGCTGTGATAGTCTTCCAGCTCAAAGCTTTAATATTTCATTGCAATGCTGGTATCTGATCTGAGGAAATGTATTTCTGTATATTTTGCAAGAATCTTCTTAGGTTTTCCCAACATTTATTTTCTTATGGTTCTTTAGTGAAGGTTTGGATTGGTTCTGCTTTTTTATTGCATGTTCCTGCCTCTATATTTGACTGGTGTGCCTTGGTATATAATCTGCCACTAACCTGGATAATTTCTATTACTGCACTTTCTAAAAGCCCAGGATGAGCTGCACTGAGGAAAATAATTGTAAAGGTATTTGAGAGACTCCAGTGCCATATGAGACTTTGCACGAAGGTTATACACGAAAAATGTTGATAATAAGCGAGAACCTCCCTAACTTATAGCAAATTAGAGTGTATTTCCTAAATCTCCTACACCTCTGTCTATGCCACCAGGATAATGTACGTTTGCAGATAAATGACTCATTTACTTCCAATTTTATCTGCACTTTATTAAAAGTTGGCCTTTGTGAGAAACAAAATTCTTCTACCAAGCAGTTTTCCATCTTCTTCTTCAGCTGTAATAACAGAAGCTAAATAATATTTAACAAATTGCCACTTCCTTGTGCCCTGTCTTCAATCCCCCATCATTGTCTTTAATGGGACAATTTAACCTTTGAACCTATGTCTCTATTACAGATATAGTTGAAGAGCTTTTAATTGAAATATTCCATACAACTTGACATCCAATATTATTTCTTTGCTCCTCTAATTATCCTTTTAACTTTCTTCTGCTTATTTGTATAAACTCTCTTCAGTCTGTCTTTCTACCAGACTGTTTATATATTTTTCAAAAGCCTTTCAATTATTTGCTCATTCTACTCTTTACATACTACATAAGTACATTTGACCTCTGTAACCCTCCTCCTTGTTTAGATTTAGCTGAAATGAATTTCAGTTGCAAGGTCTGCAGCCATTTCTTAAATTGTTTCCCACTGCTCATCCGTAGTGCTCATCTCTGCATTGGAAAACAACCAAAAAAATCTCTTTGGAAATGTCATAATATCAGACTTTCTAATAGCAAAAACAAAGTCCCAGTTCAGAAACCTCAGAAACATGCTGGTTTATTTCAATACAGGTATGAAAAACCAAACCTAGAGAGAAGTTTGCCAGCTCCCAATGGTGAGATGATTACTACTTTCAGGCTGTTTGGGTGCACAGTATTTATAAAAGACAAAGCAAAATTAGGCAGAATTCACGCCAAATCTAAAACGTGTCAACTCCAGCAAGTCATGATAGTGTTCCTGTCCTATGACTTGCAGTTTCTAGTCTTCCCCCTTCTCTGATGGACATTATACTCCATCTATCTCTATGAAAATCCTTTTTGCCCTGACATGCCTAATGACAGAATGAAAAGTACCTCCTGCTCTCAAATCTAAGCTGCTGGTATAGTGACTGACAGTGGCTGGTAGTAGGATGATTCATGCTAATCTGCTATTTAATGTAGTCTTGATTTCCACATAACATATGGAAAACCTTAACTTTTCCTTTGCATATTCCTATTTCATTTTTTTTTCCAGTTTCTCAAATGTTTTTGTTTTCTATTGACAATAATGTTTTTTATGGCTGAGATTTGGTGCAGAATGGAGTCTATGGGTCACCCAAGAGGCTTGCATTGTTTCCTTATAGAGCAGTTTTTTGACTCACTTTATCATCAGGTGGCAAAGAAAAACTTATGGACTTTATTGTTGTCCACTTTGCAAGTGCCTCAGAGAGTATTACTTGAAAGCCACTACCTTTGCTGGGCATATCTGGTAAAGATATTAAAGGTATTATCTGGAAGTTAACATGCTTTCCAGGAAACTTCAGCCTGTGACAGGCAGCTATAATCTTCTCCAGAAGAATATTATCCCCCCAGACCTGAATAAGACTTTCCATGCTATATAAAATTTTAAAAATATTTCACAAATTTTCTGTGAAATTTTCTGTGAATATCATTCCCTGACCTTATGATACAATGGCTTCTTCCTACACAGACAGTTCTGTAAGCTCAGTAGTATCCTGTCATGCACTATGACTTCATACTATCTTCATTGGGTTTTGCATATCCCTTTTCCAATCAATAACTATGCAATTAAAAATCGTCCAACATCACATATTCTGTCCTTATTACAGTTCCCTCTTTTCCATATGCAGTTTTCCTAAATGATGTCACTTAAAAGCAGATACTTGAATGCAATTGGAAAATGGTAGAAAATCAATTCAGAATTTGAAAATGATGTAATAATTCTCTTGCCCTGAAACATTTTCCTAATAAGAGTAAGGCCACTGAATTGAGTTTTTATCTTCTTTGCCTCTCCTTAAAAATAAGGGAGCTACCATATTCCATCTGGGAAATGTCATCTGACCAAACACAAAAGATGAAAGGAGGAATGAATTACTAATATGAGGAATTGTTTCAGAAGCACATATTATCATTGGTTACAGAAATTTTGTCTTTTCTGAAGCTTTCTATAAAAATAAAGATGGGTTTTGACTTGTATGTAGATAATGTCACACAACTGCAATCTACATGGGCAGACCTAAGTGACACCACTGGGCATTACTATTTTTCCATACCAGGTGCACATGTACAGTTGATTATTAAGGTTCAAAAAATCCATTTTACTGTTCTGTAAAGCTAAATGTAAAGGCTCTGCAAAGGTTTCTTTTTACTTTTTTTCTTTTTTTTTTTTTGATGTACTGAGTGTTCATCAATACAGATTTGCAAATACATTAAAATAAAAATTCTTTAGAACTGCATTGGAAATCCTTCCTAAGTTTTAAAGATTTCCACAACAGTGAACACACTTTTAAGGTCTTACAGTACTCTTAATATATTACAGCACTGTGCAGTTGAGACAGAAACTACAGAACTCTTTTGCATTCAGTATATGATGATCAAGAGAAAGGCTTTCAGACTCACTTGCAAAGAAATAGGACACTCACTCATGACTATTATGTGGAATGTTTAACAGAATAAAACCAAATATTTTTATTTTTCATAATGAAGAACAGTGAGTTTTATCACTAAGAACATCTGAACAGCTGTGCGAGATCAGACCAAAAGCCTGTCTGGTCCCATATCCTGTCTCTGACAGTAGGCAAAAGCAGATGCCTGGAAAAAAGTGGAGGAAGATGACAAGTACATTGTGAAATTCCCCTGAATCCAGCAGTTGCACATTTAGGAAACTTTTAGAGGTAAATGTGTTATCTCCATTCCTTACAGACTCCAGTGACATCTTTCATATTTTCTTCCAATGTTTTTTAGAATCCACATAAGTAGTTGTGTCCCACTGCCTTTCACACTGGGTATTACTACTGCTAATATTCCTTATTGTGTGGAAATTTGAACGTGTCACCTTGTGGTTTTGTTTGACTACAGATAGTTCTAAGACCGAAGGGGATGTGGTCTCTACGCTGCATCATTTCTGAACTTACAGATGCAATCATACCTCCCTTCTTTCTGTCTGCCTCAAACCATGCTAGTTTATTTAACATTTCCTCACTTAGAAGCTGTTTTTGTACATATTCCTGACTTGCCATTGTATCTCCTCCAGGATAAGAGTCAGATGTTCACAACATTCAAATGCAGGTGTGCTGAAGATTTATATAGTCAAATAATTGTATTTTCTGTCTTGTCTTCTATTCTTTACATATTAAGCCTTAACATTTGGGGTTTTTTCCTTTTAGTGAACACTAAAGTGATAATTGTGTGAAGCTATCTGTTATAATCAATGACCTCATTCCTGACTGATAACAGTCATCTTAGAACCCATCATTATAGAACCTATCATAAAATTACATTTGCTTTTCCATGTGCATATCACATTTATTTGCATTAAATCCCACCTTCCATTTTACAATATCATATCTCAGGGCTGTGTAGCCCTTTTGCAACTCTCTGCAGCCAACTCTTCTTTTTAAGATCCCAAATAAATCATCATGATCAGCAAACTCTTTCACATAGTTATTTGTTTCCTTTACATGACAGTTTATTCAGAACTTCACTGGTCAATTCTCTTCTGTATGAAAGAAACATTTTTTTCTACTGACTCCTAATTTATAGCTATTTATTTATCCACGGTAGGCTCTTTTCTCTTATACCATGGCTTCTTAATTTCCTTAAGAGTCTCTGCAGAGGCCCCAGACTTTGTCTTATCTGTTTCATTCATAGTATAGGTTATTGATCAGTGAGTTTTCAGAGTAAATCTCCTTCTAGTCCTCTGGTATAAAGGCAATTTTAAGTGCAAAGGTACATACTTCAGTCCATAATTCAGACATTTATTCCTTGAATTTCAGCAAAGCTCTTGAAAGCATGTGTTTGGCTTTGATGATGTAAAATCATTCATTACGTCTAGTTGTCCTAAGAGCTGTGCTTCTGACATTTAAATGTGATATTTTTATTCTCTTTTGTGTTCTCTGTGAAAAACAGTTCTGGCTTAAAAAAAAAAAATCTTCAAACACCTACCTGATGCAGGGAGATTCAAAATATTAATTTAGTTCTTTTGCTACATAGTAATCTATACTGTCATCTCATCCAAGCACTCATTTTACCTGATAAGATTTTAGGGTTTTGTTTTTGTCTGGCACTAGTGTGTTTTTACAGTTACGCTACCAAAGTTCATGCTCTTTTCTGATTTCTTTATTCAGATTGAACTTTATGTTTTTGAAGGATTGCTTTTTATTTATAATGGACTTCTTTACTCTGCTGTTTGCCCATGCTGACTCTCTTTTGTTCTTTCTCTAATCTTCTTTGAAAATGTATGCATTTGTTTTTGTGCCTCCAACAAGAGGCTCCAAATTATTCCCCAACTTCCAGTGAAGATTTTGCTTTTTCAGGGGCTCCTTTTAGTTTCTTTTTAAGTATCTCTCTTACTTTCATATTGTTCCCTTTTGTAAATATTGCAAGACTGTGGAGGTTTTTTCATCTCATTACTCACGCAAAACTGTTGAGATGAAGTGTGTTCTAGAGTGCATCTTCAGCAGGAGTGTTATGGCAATTTCATATAGACTGACTCAGGACCAGGAGAATTATTTCTCCTTGGAGGTTTCTTGTAGGCTTGGCCCAGGCATCATTGGTTGTCCAGGAATCATTGGCTGCTTAAAAAAACCCCCAAGTTTGTTAGCACTTAACTCCAAGCTTTTTATACCACAGAGCAACATTTCTGCATAATTTTCCTCTATTTTTAACTTCTGTTAACTGTCCCACTGACTTATTTCATTGTATTTTCTGATGAATGTTTTCCCCCAGTTGTCCAGGTGCCTGTCAGCTAGAAGTGTGCATATAAGAGGACTTTATATAGGATCACATTTATGGTTCTGGAATACCCCGTTTGGAAGTGGCAGTAGCAGACAAGCTAGCAAATCTCTTTGCCCACAGCAGCGGTCTACTGATGTAGTTTTGGTGTAAGAACTGTTACAGAGAATCCAACTCAGTGGCAAAGACTACAAATAAAATGCTCTTAAAATGAAAACACACTCATATAACAAGGAAGTTATTAATATTAACTGGGACATGTGCTTAATTTCGCTGCAATATAAATACACTTTTGATGTTCATTTTCAAAGTATGCATTTGTATATAATTATGCTTAATGCATATCATACTCTGCAGTCTTATGATTTTACAGTCAGACTGATGGAAGTGCTTATTTTTTTCATCTTCTTTTATTTGCATTGCAAAATATTTCTTTGTCTTACCTGCTGGAAACAACTGTCTTTTTCATGAATCATGTAGATGAGTATTTCCAGGAGTCATGATATACCATATTTGGAAAATCTGTAAATATTTCCTACTTTTAAGTAAGTGAAGAACTGCAGTAATGCACTAATGTTGGGGCAGTTTAGTCTATTATATATATGATTTAGCGACATGAAAGAAAAAAAACACTTACTTGTTATAATGTAGATTAAAGAGAGTTCTGACTATAACCTTATCAGTAGCACTTTTAGACATGTTTAATTTTCTTTTTCAGTGGTTGTTGTCACAACAACTATTGTTTCCAGTAAGCTTCATATTCACCCAGCAATAATAATGCCATTTTAATCTTGTAAGGATGTGTTTTCTCTAGCTGAATTAATAAGGAAACCAACTAAAAGATAATTTGGGATATCTCTGAAATGTGTGCTAATAAAAGGACTACGATCAGTCCAACTACATGTTGTTCTTAGTAATATTATGCTAATAATAGTAAATAACAGCCTTTTATTTGTGTCCTTCATTTTCTTTGTAAAGATAAATATTGGTAGATTTGCATGAAACAATACCAATGTCCATTTCCTTCTGAAGTTTATAGGCATGGCCCTGATAAATGGCAGAGTGCCAGTCCTGTTTCTGTCAAGGCTTTCTGTAGGATTTCAATACCTCTCCTCAACTGAAGTGTCCTTTCATGCTATAGAAAAATCATAAAAATGTAAATCAATGTCTATCAACTATTTGCTTGTATAATAATATCATTGTACATTATATGACAATGAATGCCTTCATGGTCATTTATAAATGTTGCCAGTGTTCCCTAGCTACAGGGGTGGCTTCAGCCAGGAGCTGCTCAAAGCTTCCCCTGTGTCCCATGGCACCAATGACAGCTGGCTCCCAGCTGAACCTGATTCTGGCCAAGGATGAGCCCATCAGCAACAGTGGCAGAAGATAGATTTAAGAAGGGTTGGTGGGGGGTGGAACAAGCAACTTCAGATGGACAGTGGAGAGTGAATATGTGAAAAAACATCT
Source organism: Corvus cornix cornix (assembly GCF_000738735.6). Lineage (NCBI taxonomy): Eukaryota > Metazoa > Chordata > Aves > Passeriformes > Corvidae > Corvus > Corvus cornix. The sequence goes on along the minus strand of NC_046333.1, from coordinate 90,528,678 downwards.
CTGCAGACACCAAGGTCAGTGAAGGAGGGGCAGGAGGTTCTCCAGGTTCAGGAGCAGAGATTCCCCTGCAGCCCATGATGCAGACCATGGTGAGGCTGCTGTACCGCTGCAGCCCATGAAGGTCTGTGGGAGAGCAGAGATCCACCTGCAGCCCAGGGAGAGGACCACCAGAACAGGGGGACATCCAAAGGAGGCTGTGATGGGAAGTCCCCACTGGAGTAGGCTCCTGGCAACACTTGTATCCCTGCGAAGAGAGGAGCAAGTTTGCTAACAGGTCTTGTGACCCTGTGGGGGACCCATGCTGGAGCAGCCTGTTCCTGGGTGAACAGGAACCCCATGGAAGTGACCCACATTGGTTCCTGAAGGTTTCACAGTAGGGACCCCATGCAGGGGAAGAATGCAAGGAGACTTTTCCCTGAGGAGGAAGGAGCAGCAGAAACAGAGTGTGATGCAGCCCCCATTCTCCATCCCCCCGCACTGCTGCAAGGGAGAAAGTTGAGAAAATCAGGAGTGAAGAAGGGAGAGGTGGGGAAAAGGTATTTTTTGGCGCTTTTTTTTTGGACATTTTTTAAATTACTCTATTTGGATTTGATTTGCAATAAATTAAATTAACTCTCCCTAAGCTGAGTCTGTTTTGCCCATATGGTAATCAGTGAGTGATCTCTCCCAGTCCTTATCTTGACCCACAAGCCTTTCATTATATTTTCTCTCCCCTGTCCAGTTGAGGAGGGGAGTGATAGAGCAGGTTTAGTGGGTGCCTGGAGTCCAGACCTGATAAACCTAGCAGACACTCACAATTGGTACAGTCATAATTAGACTATTATTTCTATGTCTGGATGAGAATAGTCAATGGTAGCATAAATAGTGCACATACGCCCTTCTTCTGGCTCAAAATTACATTTTGACCTTGTGAGAATGGATCTTTGTTTCATAAAAAAAAAAAATTAAACTTTTGGAACTTCCTGAATGGTGAAACCTCTCATTTCTCATGGGGCAGGGATACTTTGTCATGGATCAGGTCATTTTTGCACGAGTTCTGCACAATGAAGGGGTGTATATTCTGCCTATTGTATATAAACATTTATATGCTTCAAACTTTTCTCTCTCTTTCACTATTATTATATATGGATATATATAATTTTGCTTTACATATTTTTGAAGATGGTGCTAATATCACCAGATGTTTCTTCATTAGTGCATATTTGAATGGAGATTATTTGGTACCAGCTCAAGGAAACCTCCACTAAAAATGCTTTTTGTATTCTTCTGCCTACCTTGTGGATAGGCTGGATTCTCTTAAAATCTTTGTTTTCCCCAGTTTCAAAGGTGGCAGGAGTAAATAAGACTTCTCAGAACTCTGGTGGAGCCAGGAGATCCAGAGACCTCCACAAAGTTAACTTTTTGGTTTAGACGTAGGAAATGGCTTGGAAAGCAGGAACAGATCTCTCATAGGAGCAGTGTAGATTTAACGTGGTGTAGTATTTTTATCACTGGTGCTAAGGCTGGTACAGCCACAGAACAAGATATTGCACTTCATGAAAGAAGCTTGCTGAATCTGACCATTTATTTGTAGTGTGAAAAGAAATTTTAAACGTTCTGATGAAAAAAATTCCTACCAACTTCATGTGGTTTTTTTCTTCTCTCAGATTAGATGTTTTCTTGATGTAAAGTCAAGGAACAACAAAGAAATTATTATACTAAAACAGAATCTTATACAATTATTTTATATACAGATTACTCTAAAAATATCAGACGTGTTTAGCATATTTGACTGTGCTAGTTTGAAAACAAACCAGTGAGAGGCACTAAGTCAGAATAACAATTTAATGGAAATTAAAGAAAAGGGGAAAAAAAAAAAAAAAAGGTAAAAGAAAACACTGTCAAACTGACAGAGTCAAGGTACAACCTGACACCCTGTTAGGCAGGGTGGTGGTAGCAGTCTGGTAGAAATGGTGGCTGCAGTCTTCTGAAGCAGTGATCCTGTAGTAAAACAGTCTGCTCTTCCTCAGGAAGTCCAATGGTGGCTGTGTAGCTCCTGTCCTCTGGAAATCCAGTGGGAAGCCCGGTGTCTCTGGTGTTCAGCCTCAGATTATATCCACGATGGGATGCTTGGTTCCTCCCTCTGGGTGGAGCATCTCACAATGGGGTAATGAGTCATGAGGCAAAGTGTTGATTAGGCTCATTAACAGAAGATAGTCCGGAGGGAGTTATCTCTGAGTCAGGCGGCAGGACAATGATGGGCAATTAACAGAAAGATAGTCTGGGGGGAGGAGGCAAGGAAACACTGCCCCACCTGATTTCAACGGCTGATGGGGATGGTAATAGAATACACTGCAACCCAGGACATTATCCACCCCTTATTCTATTACCATCTACATTATCCCAAATCAATACCTTCTTAAACTCTAAAACACACACACATATATATATATATATACACAGTGAAACCTACACACCGTTCTCACCTAAGATTAGGTCTCCTTGTGGTACACAACGGGTTTCCCCATCTTTCTGCATCACCCACCAAGTGCAACCAGGTCCTTGAGCAAAGACAATCCCACGGATGGGTTTGCCTTTGCCTGAGGTGGGATTAATCCAAACAGTCTTTCCTAAAATACCTCTCAGGTGTACCACAGGGACTCTATCTCCATCCACTGTGTGCAAGGGTTCAGACTCGGCACGACCAGCTCGATTGATGGACCCTCGGGTATTGACTATCCAGGTGGCCTTTGCTAAGTTCGCTTCCCAATTTTTGAAGGTCCCCCCACCAAGTGCCTTTAGGGTAGTTTTAAGTAGTCCATTGCAGCGTTCAACTTTCCCAGCAGCTGGTGCATGATAAGGAATATGATATATCCATTCAATACCGTGTTCTCTGGCCCAGGTGTTGATGAGGCTGTTCTTAAAATGAGTCCCGTTGTCTGACTCAATCCTATCAGGGGTGCCATGTCTCCACAGGACTTGCTTTTCCAGGCCCAGGATGGTGTTCCGGGCTGTAGCATGAGGCACAGGGTAAGTCTCCAGCCATCCAGTGGTTGCTTCAACCATGGTCAACACGTAGTGCTTGCCTTGGCGGGTTTGGGGAAGGGTGATGTAGTCAACTTGCCAGGCTTCACCATACCTGTACTTTGACCATCGTCCACCATACCACAGAGGCTTCACCCGCTTGGCCTGTTTGATTGCAGCACAGGTCTCACAACTGTGGATGACCTGTGAGATGCTGTCCATGGAAAGGTCCACCCCTCGGTCACGGGCCCATCGGTATGTTGCATCTCTCCCCTGATGACCAGAGGCATCATGGGCCCAACGAGCTAGGAATAATTCTCCCTTGTGCTGCCAGTCCAGATCCACCTGTGATACTTTCACCTTGGCAGCTCGGTCCACCTGCTCGTTGTTGCGATGCTCTTCATTAGCCCGACTCTTGGGTACGTGTGCATCCACGTGTCGAACCTTCACGGTCAGCTTCTCTACTCGGGCAGCGATGTCCTGCCAAATCTCAGCGGCCCAGATGGGTTTCCCTCTGCGCTGCCAGTTGGCCTTTCTCCAGCGATCCAGCCATCCCCACAGAGCATTAGCTACCATCCATGAGTCGGTGTAGAGATAGAGCCTCGGCCACTTCTCTCGTTCAGCAATATCCAAAGCCAGCTGGACGGCTTTAAGCTCTGCAACCTGACTCGATCCACCTTGTCCCTCGGTAGCTTGTGCAACTCGTCGTGTGGGGCTCCATACTGCAGCTTTCCACTTTCGATTAGCGCCTACAATTCGGCAGGAACCATCAGTGAAGAGGGCATAACGTCTTTCAGTCTCCGGTAGCTCATTATATGGTGGGGCTTCCTCAGCACGAGTCACTTGCTCTTCCTCTTCTTCAGAGGATAATCCAAAAGTCTCACCTTCAGGCCAGTTTGTTATAATTTCTAGAATCCCAGGGCGATTCGGGTTTCCAATACGGGCACGCTGTGTGATGAGGGCGATCCACTTGCTCCATGTGGTGTCGGTGGCATGATGCGTGGAAGGAACCTTTCCCTTGAACATCCAACCCAGCACCGGTAGTCGGGGTGCCAGAAGCAACTGTGCTTCAGTGCCAATTACCTCTGAGGCAGCTTGGACTCCTTCATAGGCTGCCAAGATTTCCTTCTCTGTGGGAGTGTAGTTGGCTTCAGACCCTCTGTAGCTTCGGCTCCAGAATCCCAGTGGTCGGCCACGAGTCTCACCAGGCACCTTCTGCCAGAGGCTCCAGGACAGACCATTGTTCCCGGCTGCAGAGTAGAGCACATTCTTCACCTCTGGTCCTGTCCTGACTGGGCCAAGGGCTACCGCATGAGCGATTTCCTGCTTGATCTGGGCAAAGGCTTGCTGCTGTTCGGGGCCCCAGTGGAAATCATTCTTCTTGCGGGTAACCAGGTAGAGAGGGCTCACGATCTGGCTGTACTCGGGAATGTGCATCCTCCAGAAACCTATGGCGCCTAGGAAAGCTTGTGTTTCCTTCTTGCTGGTCGGTGGAGACATCGCAGTGATCTTATTGATGACCTCGGTGGGAATCTGACGTCGTCCATCTTGCCACTTTACTCCCAGGAACTGGATCTCTTGGGCAGGTCCCTTGACTTTGCTCCTTTTGATGGCAAAGCCAGCTTCCAGGAGAATCTGGATGATTTTCTCTCCTTTCTCAAACACTTCCTTTGCTGTGTTTCCCCACACGATGATGTCATCGATGTATTGCAGATGTTCTGGAGCCTCACCCTTTTCCAATGCAGTCTGGATCAGTCCGTGGCAAATGGTGGGACTGTGCTTCCACCCCTGGGGCAGTCGGTTCCAGGTGTATTGCACACCCTTCCAGGTAAAAGCGAACTGGGGCCTGCATTCTGCTGCCAAAGGAATGGAGAAGAAGGCATTGGCAATGTCAATAGTGGCGTACCACTTCGCTGCTTTGGACTCCAGCTCGTACTGAAGTTCCAACATGTCCGGTACAGCGGCGCTCAATGGTGGCGTGACCTCATTCAGGCCACGGTAGTCCACCGTCAGCCTCCATTCTCCACTGGACTTACGCACTGGCCATATAGGGCTGTTGAAAGGTGAATGGGCCTTGCTGACCACCCCTTGGCTCTCCAGTTTGCGAATCATCTCATGGATGGGAACCACAGAGTCTCTGTCGGTGCGGTATTGCCGGCGGTGCACTGTTGCTGTGGCGATTGGCACCTGTTGTTCTGCAACTCTTAGCAGTCCCACGGCAGAGGGGTCATCTGAGAGGCCAGGCAATGTACTCAGTTGTCTGATATCTTCTGTCTCCACAGCAGCTATCCCAAAAGCCCAACGATGTCCTTTTGGGTCCTTGAAATATCCATTTCTGAGATAGTCTATGCCGAGAATGCACGGGGCCTCCGGGCCAGTCACGATGGGGTGTTTCTGCCACTCGTTCCCAGTTAACTCACTTCAGCTTCCAGTACAGTCAGCTGCTGGGATCCTCCTGTCACCCCAGAAATAGAAATGGGTTCTGCTCCCACATACCTTGATGGCATCAGAGTACATTGAGCACCGGTGTCAACCAAAGCCGTGTATCTTTGTGGGTCAGATGTGCCAGGCCATCGGACCCACACAGTCCAAAAGACCCGATTCTCCCTTTCCTCTACCTGGCTAGAGGCAGGGCCCCTCTATTCCTGGTCATGTTGCAACGTTGCTCCCTTCCGGTGAATACGTTCCTGAGGTCCCTTCAAGAGGATCGGTCATATTATCATCCCGGTACCGTCTGGAGTTCTGTGTGCGGGAGACCGGAGCGGCGTTGACTCTAGATGCACTTCTTGTGGTAGTTGTCCCCTCTTTTTAGTTCACGTACCCGAGCTGCTAAGGAGGAGGTGGGTTTTCCATCCCACTTACTCATGTCTTCTCCATGTTCCTGAAGGAAAAACCAGAGGTTACCTCGTGGGGTGTATCCTCTCTCCCTGGTTGGGGGTCGCCGGCTCCTAATGGCAGAGACTCTTGTTGGTTCTGGCAGGATGTGGTAAATCTCTTCCTTAAGTTCCTTTCTCAATTTCTGATGGCCTTCTTCAATCAAGCTCCGGACTTGCTCAGCCAAAAGACTTGTTTCCACGGATGAGACATGGGTGCGAACGGGGCTGTGACGGTGTCCTCGTAAATCCTCAGTTTGTTCACCAAGACGCCCACCCTGTCCTCGCCTTCCCTCCATTGCAGCGTTGCCAGGTAACGGGAGTATATCTCTGGTCCAAGGCGTGCGAACCTCAACCACATCTGTGACGTGCACTGGACACCATCTGGGCTCTTAGGAAATCTCTCATCTTCTGAGAAAATGATCTCCAGCACAGCCAATTCCCTCAGGCACCGGATACCTTGTTCCATTGTGCTCCATTTTCCTTGGTGCACCTGGAGGTCTTCTTTACAAAGGTACCTGTCCCTTACACTTGCAAGCAGTCGCCGCCAGAGGCTGAGGGTTTCTTGGGTTCTCCCGATCCCCTGGTCAATGACCACATCCCGGGACAGAGATCCCAGTTGCCTGGCCTCACTTCCGTCCAGAATGGTGTCATTGGCTGCAGCGTCCCAGATGCGGAGCAGCCAGGTCAGGATAGACTCGTTCGTCTGGCGGGTGAATTCCCTCCGCAGGTCTCGCAGCTCACCCAGGGATAGCGACCGAGTGATGATCTCTGGCTCTGCCTCTTCTGCTGGGTGCGAAGGTCCTGCTGCATCCTCGTCAGTCACTATGCGGACTGATTTGCTTTTTGATTTCTTCTTCTGCACGGGGGCAACTGCAATCGGTTTAGGCTGTTCTGGTTCAGTGATGGTTTGCATGGGGACGCTGACAGTGCTTTTGGTTCCCTTCTCCTCTGTGTCAGTCTGTGTGGACATGGACGCTGTTGTCTTGTGTCTGGGTTCTTTCTCCTCTGTGTCAGTCTGTGTGGACATGGACGCTGTTGTCTTGTGTCTGGGTTCTTTCTCCTCCGTGTCAGTCTGTGTGGACATGGACGCTGTTGTTTTGCATTTGGTTTCTTTCTCCTCTGTGTCAGTCTGCGTAGACATGGACGCTGTTGTCTTGCATCTGGGTTCTTTCTCCTCGGTGACAGTCTGCGTAGACATGGACGCTGTTGCTTTGCATTTGGTTCCTTTCTCCTTTGTGTCAGTCTGCGTAGCCATGGTGTTTGTTGCTCTGCTCTTTTTCCCTCCCTCATCCTGAGGATGCTGTGCCATAGCTCTGTTTCTAAGCATGGTGTACATGGTGCAGGCTGTACAGAGAGGACAAAGCAGAACTGACAGCAAGTTTATGCCGTCTTTGACATCCAGAGGGATTCAATATTTTCAAAAAACTGCTGTGCCTGGCCTGAAAGGCTGGAAGAAACCACTCTCTACTCCTCCCACCAGGGGCTGGGTGCGATTGTTGAGGAGATCCCAGACATAGGAGCCCAGACTAGGACAGCCAAACAAAACTGAGTATATACTCGCCTCACAGGTTATTATGCTATAGGCATAATAAACCATTAAAGCAATTCTCATACCATTCCCTGGTTTTAACAGGAGTAATACTACAGGCAGGTAGTTCCCCATGTGAGGAAAAATATAGAGAGCAAGATACAGTACCCACATAGACAAGCTGAAGCACCATGGTGAATAGGTTTCCGTTAACACAAAATTGTAATTCTGACTTTCTCTCAGAGCTGCCCCACGTTGGGCGCCAAATTATGTGCTAGTTTGAAAACAAACCAGTGAGAGGCACTAAGTCAGAATAACAATTTAATGGAAATTAAAGAAAAGGGGAAAAAAAAAAAAGGTAAAAGAAAACACTGTCAAACTGACAGAGTCAAGGTACAACCTGACACCCTGTTAGGCAGGGTGGTGGTAGCAGTCTGGTAGAAATGGTGGCTGCAGTCTTCTGAAGCAGTGATCCTGTAGTAAAACAGTCTGCTCTTCCTCAGGAAGTCCAATGGTGGCTGTGTAGCTCCTGTCCTCTGGAAAATCCAGTGGGAAGCCCGGTGTCTCTGGTGTTCAGCCTCAGATTATATCCACGATGGGATGCTTGGTTCCTCCCTCTGGGTGGAGCATCTCACAATGGGGTAATGAGTCATGAGGCAAAGAGTGTTGATTAGGCTCATTAACAGAAGATAGTCCGGAGGGAGTTATCTCTGAGTCAGGCGGCAGGACAATGATGGGCAATTAACAGAAAGATAGTCTGGGGGGAGGAGGCAAGGAAAACACTGCCCCACCTGATTTCAACGGCTGATGGGGATGGTAATAGAATACACTGCAACCCAGGACACATGTTTTTCTGTTTGTCGAACTTATCTAAAATTTATAGCATTAATTAGACAGAGGAAGGTTGTGATTCATGCAGCTTTTTATTTTATGTGACATTACAAAAGTGCTGTGCACCCAGGAGCCATTGCTAACATTCGAGGATGAACTGCTCAGGAACCTTCTTGAAAGCTACTTATGTGTCTGTCTGAAATGAGTGTGAGCCTGATCTCCAGCAGCTGCTACATTCCAAGAATATCCAGAGCATTCTCCAGTTTCATATTTAATTTATGAGGATAAGGCAGAAATCTATATCATCCTATATATTTAAGACATTTCTGTGATTTTTTCTTGAGGAGAAATATTTCAATTAGAATTGAAGTTGTTCATGTCTAAGGAAAATGAAGACAACCAAAGAGGGATGGGTGGATGGGGCCTGATCCAGTGAGATCAGAGGGGTTGGAATTAGACCATCCTCAAGGTCCCTTCCAGCCCAGGATTCTCTGATTCTATGCAAACACCTGGTTTCTGCTGCTGCCATTCCACACAAGAAACTCTTGAAATACATTTTGGTCAAAGAATCAAAGACAAAATACAAACCTTGGACTGATAAATAGTTGAAATTAATGATTGCATTAAATCATTTTTGGAAAGAAAATGAATTTCATAAAAAGCATGATGTCCTACCTAGATTCAGTTTAACCTATCAGAAATATTGAGAGCTGCTTTCCTGAGTTCCTGAGGTTTTATTTCTCAATCACAGAGCTAATCCAAATCTTTGTGTTGGGGTTTTTTGGTATATTCAGGATCTTGCTATTTTTTGTTTTTTTAAAATTTGTTCCAGACAGCAATGACACAAGCATGTCTAGAGAGTCTGTTACATTTTTTACTCTCCCAACTTATTGCAGAGATGCACCTCACTGTTAATGAGGGTGATTTATCTACTCAGGAACACAAGGCATGAATGGCGCTTTACACCATGGGTTACTATAGAAACACTTCTGTAGTATTATGCTCATATCCCAGTATATCTTATTTTTCAAATGCTCTCTGTGAACATTTTTAAATTAGCTTATCGCTTGAAAACATTTGTGAAGGACATTTTTACCTCAATATTATTTAATATGGTTGTTATGGCAACTGTATATTTCTCTGATATTTTACCTATGAAAAGACAGTGCCTGTACCTCAAGCAAATGAGAGGAAAAAATCTTAATTTGCTTTTATTCCTACACATGTGGCACCATAGAACAGCGAGTTGAGTATGAAGCATAAAAGGGGTTTGGGCTGTGCTTTGCTCCTCTGAGGCTTTACACTGACACACACAAAATCTTGATCGATACAGATTGATTAAAGTACATGATGCTGCTGCTGTTGCAGGATTTGCAGTGAGATAATTAGCTGAAATGAGGTACTTTGAGTCAAAAGCTTGAGGAATGGGCCCAGGTGAACCTAATGAGGTTCCACAGGCAAAAGTGCAAGGTGCTGCTCCTGGGCTGGGGCAATTCTAGACCTGAGCACAAGAGCAGCCCTGCAAAAGAGCACTGAATTTTGCAGGTAGACAAGTCTCCCTTATCTTGATTAGGAAGTAAATCTTAAATGGTAGGATCTCACAGTCTCTAGCATGGCTGTCTAGCACCCTAAAAATGTTCATATCAAAACACTTTTCTGGACGAAAATGAGAGAAATTACTTTGTCAAAGCAAATTCTTAAATCCTTGGTACATCGTATCTATTTACCAGGCACCAATGTGTGTATATACACAATCCTCCACTCAGGTGATTCAAAAAATAATCAGATCCTGGGATTAAAATTAATCATTTGTGTTTGAGAAATAAGAGTGTTTTATGGGTACAAATCCCTTGCCCTCACATACGTGCAATTACGGAACTGCATGTGTTGGTATTGAAATGTAGGTAATACTTTTTAGATAAGAGATGTTTCAAATAATTTCATAACTGATACTTATGTTATCTACTTCAAATGCATATTTCAGATTAAAATTGCCATTACAGTGAAAGTATCAATCAGTGCCCCTTCACGGTTTAAACCCCAGTGTTACAGCCAAGGCTCACATAAAGCATCATTTAGGTTACTCGTCCTGAGTAATGACGAGGCATTTTCTGTTTATCAGCAGGTGCATGCTCTTTAATTAAAATGAACAGAACTGCAATATTAAGGACAACCTAGTATTTCTCAGCCTGAGAAGTATAATAAAATGTTGCAATAATTATTTCTAATGTGTATCAGGGTATTACAAACTAAGCTTTTGGATTCCTTACCCTGAGAATTAATCACTGCTAGCTAATTGAATTTGTGATCTGACAAAGCCCTATCTCCATCATCAAACAGTCTCTAAACCAATACTGACATTCAGCTAAAATTTAACCTCTTACACCAGTCAGTGGCACAAGGGTCTATTCCCTGTATCTTTGCTGAGCAAAGTGGTTATTGAAACTTGTGATAATTCAAGTTTTATAAGACTGCACAAAGAATGTTTTCATTGAAAGGAAGCATATAGCTTAGAGAGAAAATTTGATATAATACTTAAAAGGTGTCTAGGAAATAGAATTAGTAACAGAGCTCTGTCTGTAAGACAAGGTAGAAGTTGTTTACTAAAAAGCTGTTACTGGTTTGTACTATTTTTTAATGGGCTCTGAATTAAGCATTTGCCTCTTTGGAAAATAAATTCAAAATTGAATAACACAGAAAGCCCAATAATTTAGGATAAATCATTAATGGACAAATCTAGAGTCAGTAGGAATTTGTGCTCTGCTGTGATGTCCCTCAAGGAGCAGCCCCATCAATCTTTGTTGATAATCTTGCAGGTGTTCCTGAGACCTGTGCTTTGGGTCTTCAGCAGTGGCTAATTTGTGTAAACCTTGCCCCAGTTTGGGTGCTCTGAGAGTAAATGCTCAAG